>NC_140586.1:556706426-557906426 GCF_964204655.1 Triturus cristatus
ACCTCTGATTTCTTCTACTTTCTGCTCGATCACCCCTCAAAAGGATTTGGCCACCAATATAGGTACTCCCGCCAATTTAGAAGGAGCAGACGAAAAGAATTGCTGCGGGAAGGCCCTTGATTTCAGTCTGTGACAATCCCCAAAGAGGAGGTGAGTTTCCTGTAATAGGCATATATCTGCCCGAGAGGACTCGAGGTGATTAAGTATCACCCGCTTTTTAATCAGGGTTTTGAGTGTTAAAATTTCCCGTGATGTGGGCAGTAAACCGGTTTCCGCTCTGACCAACCCGAACCCCCCCTCTCCTCTCCCGGGTACCTGGAAAGTTATGCAATGCATGGTGTCAGTACAGAATATAAAAATAGAGCAGCCCCTGTGTGGGTGAGTGCAGGCCCCAACGAATTTACAAACAGTAGAAAAAAGTAAAAATACAGTCTTGCGTATAGTCCTGTGGTACAATGAAACCGCATGGTGGATCCAATGGGGAAAGTTATCTGGTCAGTGACTCAACTCCGCCCGCCTGCTGCCCCTTCCTTATCCATACATTATGCAATAGAAGCAATTTAGCCAATTTAGAAGGGACAGCTTCCAGAGCCGCCTGCCGACCCATAGCAATCCCCTCCGGGTCTGGTTTGGCTAGGGCACAAAGCGGTCCTACTCTCTTCCAGCCGTTTTTCTTCACTCTTTGAGAAGAGGATGGTGTTTCCCCCACATGCTGCTCCTCCGGGGGTTCTATGCCCAGCACGCATCATGTCTCTGTGGTAAGCGTAATTGGTGTAGCCTTCCCTCCCAGCGGAAAATTAGGCAGAAGGGATGGCCCCAGGAGTAGGAAATGCCAAGGCTGCGAAGATGTGCTGTCGCTGGACGGAACGACCGGCGTTTCTGCAGGGTGAGAGCCGTGGGGTCTTGAAAAAGGGTGGGGGAGTTGCCCTGGAAGACAATAGGGTGTGAGCTGCGTGCTTTCCTTAGTATCTCCTCTTTGACTTGAAAGTCATGTACGCAGACCAGTATGTCCGGTGGGTTAGAAATGTTCTGCCTGGGGAGGCACACCCGGTGTGCTCTGCCCAGTAGAATCGGGGATTGCGGAGGGCCCCCCAAGATATGGTAGAAAAGATCTCAGACAAAGCCAAAAATGTCTCCCCCCCCCCCTCCCATCCAGGAAGCCGCTCCTCTAATGCCTACATTGTTCCTCCGGGAACGATTTTCTAAGTCTTCCAGATGTGCCTGCAAGTCAAGATGCTGTTCCTGGAGTCGAATAACCTCTTGTTGAAGGGTCCCTGCCTCTTCCTCATGGCCCTCTTCCCTTTCCTCCAAATCTGCCACGTGCTCCCCTAGGGCGTCCACATCCCTCCGGGTCTCCTTAATCTCCTGGGCAAATTCAGGTTTTAGAGTGTAGTTCATCACGTTGGGAGGTAAATAATGCCTCCATAAATGACCATGCTACCGGTTTCTCTGTGGTGTGGTCGGGTTGGGACCCCGTCAGCGGGGTTGTGTCCTCTGACATGGTCCCCCCGGTGCGGGAGAGGAGGTCTTTGGTGCGTCCGGTTGCCATAGCGTAGGGATTAGCTTTGCCAGTCACCCAGGGTCTTCTGGTTCTCCGTGCGTCGTCTCGCTCTGACCTCAAGAGGGAGCTATGTCCTTGATGGCGATAGGGGGAAACCGCCTCTTCAGAGCCACCCTGACACCCCTGTCTGGCCACACCTCTCGTAGATGTGCTATCCGGGAGTTGCCCAAGAACACGCTTGGTTTATCAAATTTCGCAGGAGAACCGAGGGGCAGTCCCCAAGTCAGGCAGCCATGTGCACCCCGCTTGAGACCCTACTGTTGTGACCCTGGGGCTGGCAGCTACCCAAGTATGGGCCTTCGTGGTGTTGTTCCCCGGGCTGCTGCTTGCTGCCTCTCCCTCGTTTCCCTGGATCTCCGACGTGCAATAACGGGGCAAGCTTTTGGGCCATGTGGTGTGCCCCGCACTGGGATTGCTGCACCTCCCTCGTTGCCTTTGGTGGTGCCTGCTCAGCACAGGCCGGTCCGCCTGTCGATATGGGGGGAAGGGATGTGTGCAGAGGGGTATGGAACCCCAGCAAGTCTCCCAGTGGCTCCGCTCTGGTGCCCTGGCCGCCTCAATTCCCCTCGCACCAGGGACGTCGTGGCTGAGCAGTGCCCCGCACCGCCCCTTCGAACTGTGGGGGCTGTGTGCCTTGCCAAGTGTTGGGAATCCTCCTAATGCGTGTGTGGTGATGTGGAGGCAAAGGGTAATGCGAACCCCGGCCTACCTCCCCCTCGTCTCTGTAATCATGGCCACTGTGATTACGTCCAGCCCACAGATTCTCAGCTGGCTGCTCCCCTCCTGCTGCCTCGGGGCCATCATCCCATCTCCCTTGTGCTGCTGGTGGAGGGCATTTGACGCGGGCTAGAAAGAGGTCGCAGCGGGAGGGCGAGCTTCAGAGTACCCCACTGGGGTGTTCCCTCGCTCCTCCAATTCGATCAGCTTGCCTGTCACCACCTGCTAAGTTCAGCCTCACAAGGCCTCACGTTCGGCCCGATGTTGGTGTAACCCCTGCGGGCCCTGTCTGGAGGGGGGTCGTGATGTAGCAGGCGGCCCGTGCCCACCGATCTTCAAATGGAAACCGTGGCACCTACGCAACCCCGATCCGGGCCTGGGTGCGCGCGCCGCGACCTACGTAGGATCCTTCCCCCGCCAACTAGCCTCATCAGATGCTTCTCTGTGCGCTCGTTCGGGGGTCACACAGCTGCCAGCCCCCCGTGGGTGTTGCTGGCCACTCCGGTGCTGCGTGTACCTTGGTCCGCGCCCAGGAAGCGCTATTTAGGGCGGCGGCAGTCGAGTTCTCAAGGCTTGACTCGCCTCGGCACCATCTTGGCCATGCCACGCTCCCCATTTGTAATGAGGTCTAATTTCTCCTCTGTCTTCCCCAGTCTGGAGTTTTTAACGGCTTAAGTAACTGTTCCAATTTTGCAGTCATGTCCTCACATAACCCCACCACCGAGTCTTTTTCCACAGGCAACGGGACCGGTACTGTAAGATCTTGAACAGGTTTTTTTGCTCTTGTCCCCCTCAAAGTTTTTGATTTCTTTTTCCCTCTAGGTCTCTTCTTCTTGACCACTGGCTTAATAATAAACACATGAGTCCTGGTGGAGCAGCGCAGTCGCGGTCCCAGTCAAAGGATGGTTGGGAAAAGCAATTACCTCCGCATCCTCAACCACTACGGGGTATGGGGCTAAAATGTGTTTTAACAGCGGGCCGTTTCTCCTTCCTTTCTCCAAGGAGAGACGAGCGCTCTGTGTGCTCAATTTCTTGGAATAACACATTTGCAGCTCTAGTCAAAAAGGAATCAAGGGTGTTTTACTATTACTCCCCCCCATTACTTGTGCTGTGGCTTTGCGCTTACCCATCATTTACCATTCGCAGGCCCAGAGGTTTCTCGAGTCTGTCCGAAGTCTTGGCTGAAGATTTTCACCCCACAGCAACACTTGGAGGGGTGGTCCAGCTCAGCCTCTTCTGGCCTCTGACGGGCGTGGACGGGCCCGCCCTAGGCCCTGTGCTCCAAAATCTACCTCTACGCAGACGATGTCCTGCTCACCCTCACGGATCTCCACCGTTCCCTGCTGGCTGTCACGGAAGTCATTGATGGTTTCTCGGCGTTATCCAGCTACAAAGTAAACTAGGGCAAGAGAGAGGCCCTACCACTCTCAACTGGTACCACAAAAGCAGAAATCCACAGTTACCCTTTTTGCTGGAAATCCTCACACCTCAAATACTGGTGGATACTGCTTAATAGAGGACTAGATGGGATGGTCATGGACAACTTGGACCCCCTGATAGACCGGATCAAACTAGACTTCGAGAAGTTGTCCCTAGTTGGGTTCTCTATGTGGGGCAGGGTACAGGCAGTGAGGATGGTCACGCTGCAGGGCTTCACTTAAACGTTGGGCATGCTCCCTGTAACTGTGCCTCAACCATTTTATTCCTCATAGACTCTCAGATCCGGTCTTTCGTGTGTGGCTCCTTACGGCCTAGGTTGGCCGCGTCCAAACTCATGGCACGCCCCTCATGCAGAGGACTTGTCCTCCCGTGTGTGGAGCATTATGCCTTAGCCCTCCACCTCTGGCAAGTGACAAACCTGCTCCTTCGTATCCCGGACCCACCGCAGTGGACCCGCACAGAATGAACGCTCCTCTCTGGAGGCAAGGGCCTTCGCCTTCTCTACGGGGAGCATGCCTTCCAGCCACGCCTCCCGCATCCCGTGCTGCAGGCCACACAAAAGGCCTGGCAACGTGCTCACCGCCTACTCAGGGTGGACCCACACTTTCATGATAAAGCACCACTGTGGGGCAAGGACAGTTTGCGTATTGATGGTCAGGCTCTACGCTGGACCTGTTGGATGGAGGCAGGCATACACACACTAGACCAGATATTGCTTGACGGGGATCTGAAGCCTTTTAACCATCTGAGAGAGGAGTTTGGCCTCCACCCGTGGCAAACTTGGCGCGTTACTTGCAGTTACAACACTGCCTGAGACGTTGTTTAGGTCCACTCCAGTGGTCCCTACAGTCTGCACCAGTGGTGGCTTACCTGACTACTTTGGCCCAATACAAAGGAGTGATGTTAGGAATCTACAGCACACTCATGGGCCACCTCTTCTGCCAACCTCTTTTACACAGTCTCTGCCCAAATGGCAGGTCTGCCTGCAGACAACCCTCGAGGAGGAGGACTGGGCTGATATCCTGGAAGCCCTGGACAGGGGCACCCAGGAAGCCCATTTAAAATTCTGCCTCTTCAAGACACTCCACGATTGGCACTGGACCCCGACAAAACTGAACAAGGCGGGACTTCTTCCCCATACGAACTGCTGGAGTTGCATGGACGCCCACTGCGATCTCACTCACATCCTCTGTGAATGGTCCTCAGTCCGGCCCTTCTGGTTGTATGTTGGGGACACCTTGGGAGCAACCTTGCCACTGCGACTCCGCCACACCTGTTATTCTCCTCCAAGACACCGGACCTCTTTTATCCTCAGCACCGCCTCCTCCACATGGCCCTAGCCACAGCCAAGATCAGTATCATCCGCCAATGGAGGCCGCCTGTGCCACCCAGGAGGATTGGACGGTGAAAATGATTAGCCGGCATCAGCTGAGCATGTTATTTACATGGACCAAGCAGAGGTGTTCACACAGACGTGGGCTCCTTTCCTACGTAACTATCCTTGAAGTGGGAGACAGCGCTATTACCCCACCGCATCCCACCCGTGCTCTGTGGCCAGCATATTCGGGAGCTACGCAGGCAACTCTTGATGTAATCTTGGGAGGCCGTGAACTGCATCAGCCTCATCACCCATATTCTGCCACTCTCCCCCCACCACACCCCTTTCCCCCCCATCTCCTCCATGGTCTTCCACTCTCTACCTTCCCCGCTCACAATCCCCCTCTATCCCCTTCCCACACACACCCCCAGCCTCCCCCATGCACCCTTGGCATCCTTCCTGCCTCCACACCATCCTAACTCCCCCCACCTTCTCCGCCTACCCTCATACCCCCTTCAAGGCTGCCTATGCACTACCCCCCCACCTTTTCCTACCCCCTCCCCCATTCACATGGGTTTGCGGACCCCCTCAGCATGGGGAACCGCCGTCTCAAACCCCGCCACCCTTGATGCATCCTTTCGGGGAGCTCATCTTTCCTCTCTTGATGGTGGGTCATGGAACTCACTGGCCCGATAACACCTGATACCCCCCATCGCCAGTTGCTCACACCACCCCACCGCTAGGTATGCGCTCTCTCCCCCTTCGCCCTCAGCAGCTGGCTGTCTAGGCCCTCACATCCCTCCCACTACGCGGGACCACAGCCCAATGGCTCTTTGATGCTATCTGCCTAGGGGGATGTCCAGCTTTGGGACAGGTAATTTGATCAGTTCCAGTTGTAACATGCACTTTCCCCAATCCTTCCCATTCCCCTTACCCCCTCTAACTTGCATTGTATTGCTCATGCACTTTTGTTCCAAACTGTGCATATGCCGTATGATTATGTATGGTTCTGTTCCAAAAAAGATTAAGACAGAAAGTACGATAGAGTTTGGAAATTAAGTGTTATCCATCCGGGTCCCTGTTTAGGAGGGTAAGAGGTGGGAAGTCGTCTGGGGAGAGGGGGTAGGAAGTGATGCACGATCTTAATGTGTTGTGTAGTCTGTTAAAAATTCATCTATCAGTGAATGAATCAGCCATATGTGTTGTATCCAGTATGTGACCATCAGGAAAAAGATCCCCAAAGGTGTGGGAACTGTGTTGGTCCAAGTTGTGTTGTGCAAGCCCTTCGGCCATTAATGTTAGCCATGGGTTGGATGTAATGGGTGGTCAGGGAAGTACAAAGAGGTGAAGCCCAGTGCCCCACAGAGCTTTTGCATGCCCAACAAGTAGTGGATCATGGGGTCCAATTGAAGGCTTCTTGACAAAGGGTATTCAAAGTCAGAGTGGGCGCCCGGTCTCACTCTGGCTTTGTCCATGCCTCAAGTGGTGCGCAATAAAAGGTGTAGCCCGAAATGGTGGGATATCGATGGCGCCAAATATCCCTGAGTGTGTGATGGTAGATCATGTCTAGGAGGGTGTTAAAAGAGCAAGGTTTATTACTGAGGCCTGTGCTGGAAGAATCCAATGCATGTCTAGGAGTATATTCAAATAACCCCCATAAAAATGGCATCGGCCACATGTTTGACTAACAGTGTAAATATGTTCCGATATGAAAGGGGGTCATCAATTGTAGGGGCATATAGGTTAAGGAAAAGGAGTTTCCGCTCCAGCATTTTCCCAACCACCAGAAGGTATCGACCATGGTCATATGCAACAGTGGTATGTTGCTGAAAAGGGAGTGTTTTGTGTATGATAATGCAGACCCCCCTTGAGTAGGAGCTGTAGCTGGCGAAATATCGGTGCGGCCCCCAGGATGCAGCGAAAACAGGGGTGGATTTGGAGACCGGTGCATCCATCTCCTGTAAGAATGTAACTGTTATTGTGCCGTGTAAGATATGATAATACGATCTTGCCCTGCCGAGGGTCATTTAACCCGCGGGCGTTCCTTGTGAGGAGTGTAAGATCAACGGAGCATCTGGTATCCCCCATCTAAGTATTATGGAATCATGGCTGTTATGTACGGCGTGATATGAAATGTGGTGTGTGGTCCCGTCTAGTCAGAAGAACAGAATAGAGGGGGAGAAAGAGAAGGAAAACAAGGGTGTCTGAACAAAAGCAACACTGAATACGTTCCAGATAACCCACCCTCCACCCACACCAGGCAAAGAGAACTCGGTAAATCCAAGAGCTGGTGCTGTTTAGGGTCCCCACACCCATGGCCAACAATCACCGGGGGGATTGAGGGATGTAGGTGAGGAGCCCTTGGATAGAAACGGAGATCAGCAAGAACAAGGTCGGTCTATGTTACTGCAGTGGGGAACGCCCCACTGTCCGGCAATGGCCGGTCAGTGGGGGCCTGCACAATGGCTGGTCCACAGAATAGCGTCCAGGAGGGGGCGAACCAGAAGGAAGCACTGTCAAGGAGGGCCAGTTAGAGCTGCAGCACATGGCAGTAGAAATGGTTGGGCCAGTGACACTCCCTGTGTCCAATTATTTGTGAACCAAGCAGCCAAGCGTTCAGTTAGTGGTAGCAGGAGAGCGGGGCCACAACAATGCACTCACCGTGAATGTATAAGGCGGTGTCCAGGTCACAGGCTGCGGACTACTCCACTTGGAGTTGGTCCCTAACCCAGGCAAGCCTGTGGCCTGGGTGTGCCAAGGCCCACACAACAGGCCGCGCAGAGCCGGCAAAAGGAAGCAACGGTCACAGATTCCTGCGGTCCCAGCCACAGAGGACGGGAATGCCAAAATGATGGGGTTATTCAAACCCCTGCTGAGGCATGGAGTGTGGATGGGCACGGGGTGTGAGGCCCGTCAGTAATGCGGCGCCAGCCCGCCAAGTAGCTAGAGATCCCAGCTGGGCGCGCCCGCCTCCGTTTTGGGCTGCCCGCAGTTAGTGCCGCCGTGGGGCCACCGAGGCGGCGCAGAACAATTCCCCCTCTGGGCCCATCGTCGCAGGGTCCTCAGGCGCTCCCAAAGAAGCAGAGCGCGGTCAAGCGGTGCCCGGCGGGTCACCGCAGTCCCGGACTAAGGCTAACCCGCTGCCTCTGTTGCAGCGGGGCCTCCGAGGCAAGCCGGGCTGCACTCTCACCGCGGTGCCAGTAGGCGGTCGTGGAGGGTCTCGGTGACCCGGCAGCAAGTTATTGCATCCCTGGAGTCGTGGGGATAAATATTTTCCCCCAAAGCAAGGTGGATGAAGTGATGATGGAAGCTGCGGCTGCTAGAATGGGGGCAGTCTGTTCCGGAGCGTCATCGCCATGGGGCCATTGCGGTTGATGGCTCGGCCATGCTCCTTCCAGCCTAGATGAGTTGAGGATATTAGGCCTGTTGGCCTCCTGCATCCTATTGGTGCCCTTTGTGCGAGGACACATGCAAGTCTTCTATTGAATTTTCTGCTTGCATTGGGCCCAGCATTGGGAGTGCCCATCTGACAAGATCCAAATTTCCGAGGAGGGGTGTCTGTACCTGCAGTGGTAGATGAGGGACAACAATAAGATGTTCAATTATTAGAAAAACCAGTGGCTAACAAAGACACATTTAGATAAAATGTAATATTTCCAGTGCATGTGTTAACTGCGCCATATATTGCAAATCTATGGTCAAAGATCAGATACTAGCCTCTTGTTCAGAAGAAAAGTATTTTTAATGTATTTCAAATGTTCATCAAAGTAAACTAATACATTTACACACATATTAAAAATAGTGAAGTGCATGGTGTGCCTCTTGTTTACACAAGATCGGTAATGATACCTGTGACTCAGGAAAGTGTGCAAAAACAAACGACTCCAAAACACAAACTTTATGTCCTCTGTATTGAATTCAATCAGTTTCCACAGCAAAAAGCACGTCTAGCAAGTGAGCCTGTTTGTAGGGATGTCGGCTACATTTCGACCTTTTATATAAGTTCTATGGTCTCAAATAACTTTAGGGTCACGTCCGTGGTAAAATCATCTGTTAATGTATCAATCCATCCAGTGCTTAGTTATAGGGCTGACACTCCATGTTGGAAGTAAAAGCTACTTACGGACTGTGGACAGGAATTATTAATGGCATAATCGGGAGTCAGAGAAAAGAGTTATCTTCAGCCAGAAAGCAGTGCAATCAGTGCTTCTAGGGCAAGTGTTGTGGTGTCCACTATCATTATTTATATGGGCTCACAAATATTGATCCCAGCTGAAAAGACTTTTAGGTGGAAGGGGCTTGATACTATACTAAGGTGAGGAGATTACTCCAGAGCAGTGAGTTTTTTAAATTTGCTGGTGCAAAGGGACAAGACGTCTTGGAGACTCGCTTAAAAGTATGAAAGCAATTAGCCAAATCAGACTGAAACAGCAAAGCAAAATGACTTGCTAAAGGCACGGCAACAGATAATCATCAGCCTGTTTGGTATTTCGCCTGCAGCTAGGGAGTGAGTAAACCATATGTTGCAATATATTTAGGCTATCCTGTTTTAGGTTTAAACATATAATAACCAATAAAACCCCACCAAAAGAGAAATAGCCCTCGCCAGTGTAAACATATAAGCACTGAAAAACACTTGCACAACCACAAACTAAATGCCATTCAAAGAAAGGTAATGGAGAGTAAAAGAGTCATTTTTATTTCTTTATGAAGGGGCCAATATAATGTAACTTTTTTATGCAACATTATTCTGCTTGACGTTTGTTGTTTAGGGATGTCACTAAAATATTGTTTCTTCTTCCATGTGCTTTTTTCAGTTTTGTGGTGTTTGGTCTAAAGATTCTGGGTTTAGAAGCATGTTTTAGGTCTTGTTTAATATTTTATAAACTGAAGAGAATCGGGAAATATCAAAATCACATTTGATATTTCGGCTATGTTTGGTTCTTTCCCTGATAGGCAAAATGGGTGGTTTCATAAGAATCTTTCCCAATATGTACCATCACATTTATCCACAGAGAATGATACATCAGCCCCCTTTTCTAGCGAGTCAGTATTGATAGGTGAATTGACAAGCACCCAGGCTTTAAATATTCAATGCAAGTTGTATTGATAGGTATATGTGAAAAGAGTGCTGTCAATAAGCATCTGGGATAGTGGTGAAAACATGACACCTTAGTTATGGAAAACATAGAATGCAGTGTCACTTAGAATACTGCTGCTAAAAGTTCTTACCAAGTTCAACAATGATTGAAGTGATATTGTTTGTATTTGCAGTGATTCAGCTACGTATATGAAAAAGTTGTGTGATGACCTGTCGAAATCGATAATTTAGCTGAAGTGCTTTACTGTAAGATATCCTTGCCACTTGCTAGATGGTATGCTGAAAGCATCTTTACAATCTTCAGAGTTAATGAAGAATGCTATTGACTTTTTAGTCCTTTCTGGTGCACTGGTTTGTTATGCGCTGGAACTAAAATGCAAATATTTCTCATTTTGTTCTTTGTGTGGCATCAAAGAAAGAGCTGCAAGTTGCACTTCCCTACTGGGAAGTGTCCCTCAATGCGCACTGCCAAAATCCAAAAGGTCACAAGTTGTTCCAAAAAGATTCAAGGTTCTCCAAAATTACAATCAATGCTTCTTTTAATATACTATACGATGATTGATACTCAATTGTTTTCATGAGATCTTTACATGATTTTCTTTAATCTATTGATAATTATCCATACTGTATTAGACACATCAGTGTTAGCCCCGATGCATTTAGGGGACGATACCGCAGCTCACGCTCACGAACATAATAAAACAAAACCCACATATTGGAACAATTTGAATATCACGGAGTGCGTGATTCAAACAACTTGTGATATTCCCCTTTCGCATCAAAGAAAGAGTCATCTCAACTGTGACATTTAGCTGGAGGGCCTCAATCCTAGAGGCCGTGAATCCTAGGATATCCATGTGGCAACTATTTACAGAATTTTTGCTGAGTGATGATACCAAAGGCAAGAAATGTGAGTTGATAGTTATGTGAAAAAAGTACACTCTACTGCATTTTTAGATTTTTACAGGAAAACATGGCTGCTGTAGTGGACATAAAACAATCTAGAGTCTGAAAACATCTTTGTCTACCAAGGGTTCAGCATAATCGGAGTAGACGTGAAACATCTCTTTGAGAGTAGGCTGGGTGGCACTCTAAGTGACTTTGGCACTGCAACATGTTCCATGTTAGAGTGCCTGCCACTTGGTAAGCAAAGACATTTTGAAGAGCAATTCAGGAAATTTTATTTTACGATGTATGGGAAATGGCTTGCAATGATGCTTAGAAATGTCCCTTCACCAACCATAGCATTTGAAGTCCATGAAGCCTCACTGTGGTACTCTGCACAAGTTCTAGATCCCTTCCGTAAAGGGGAATTTTCTCCAGACTTTGAAAAGTGCTGCTTCATTTTTGACTGCTTCAATAACTCTGAGGGCATATGAGTTCAGTTCAACGCATTTGTTGCAGAACCTGTCCCAGAGAATTGCAATCCTCAGGTGCACCAGTATTGGCATGAAAAGCTATGTCAGTGGCCAGAATTAGCAAATTGTGTAATGGCCATTTTGCCATTGGCCGTCTCAAGTGGCAATGATGAGAAGGCCTTTTCACAGATAAAAGTTTACATGGAAGGAAAGAGCGAGTGTGCATGACGAAAGACTCACTGAAGAAATATTGTATGGTGTACTATAATAAGTTTGATTTGTAAAAATGTATTTCGACCTTATGTACATGTTCTACATACCATGCACTATCAGTGCAGAAAGCAAGGAATAATGAAAGTAAAATGTTCCATAAACACCGGAAAAACACAGTTTCTGTTGTTTTTGATTGTGCGAAAATGTGCAATCACGGATAACCACTGTTATTATGTTATTGAAATCACTTGAAAACACTAAAAAAAACACCAGAATTTACTACAAATAGAAACTGAAAACAGGAAAGCCTAAATATACTGCAACAGCTGTCAGAAGGAGCAAGGCTGAAAGCCTTCACTATTTTTGACCAGCTGTCGGTTATACCCGCTGTCAAGGGAATGTAGCCTATGTATTGCAGATCATCATTGTCAGGCCTCAAAAGATCCAAACTCCAAGTGGGGTGATCTCTTTGTGTCACACACAAATACTTACCGCTGTGAAGGAATCTAATCATCCCGGGTACAGCAATGCTGTTGCATAAAACTCCTGAACCTATGTGCCATTTGGCTGACCCTCAGGGTGTCTCTGCCACCAGTCAGAGGCAAGTCGATCCAGGTATTCACAGATAAGAGCACCACCATGTGTTTCTTCAACAAGCATGGCAGCTTTGGCTCACACACACTGTCTGAAGGCATTGAGGTTGTGGCATTGGCTAAGGATGAATGGGATTTTGTTGTCTGTGATCACCCAGCGAGATCGCTCAACATCAGGGCAAATTAACTCAACAGGCCTCATTTTGTCAGCCATGAGTGGCATCTTCCCCCAGAGGAGGCTCATGAAATCTTCACTCAATGGTGTATAAGCTGGGTGGACGTTTTTGCCCCCTCAGAAAACTCTTTAGTGTTCCACATCTTGTTCTCTAGAGTTTTCACCTCGAGGTTCTGCATGGAACAGGTTAAGCCATTGGTGGTATCTCAACCTTCTGTACATTTTCACTATTTCCTCTAATCTTCTGTGTGCTAAGAAAAGTCAAGTTGGGACCAAGCACAGGTTAGGTATTGTTATGTTAAAAGTATTTGCACATCGTTCATGTCACCTGGGAGGGGGCGGGAGGGTAGTCTGGCACCTGTAGAGGTGCCAGTTCCTAGCTGGGACCTTGCATGACTCAAGGATAGAGGTAGCGGCTCTGATGTTCAGAGGTAGCAAGTTACAGGCTTTAGGAGCAAAGTACCAGAAAGTTTGATGACCTGTTTTTGCTCTGCAGATACGGGGATGTGTGTGAACAAGAGGCTGGTTAAACAGTGTTTTTGACAGTGTGTGGAAGCTGATGCAGCTGTTCAGGTAGGTGGGAGTCAAGGGTATGAAGTGCCTTGTAACCGTGAGTGAGAATGTGAATAGGGACTAGTGAAGCTTTTTGAAGTGGTTAGTGATGTGAGTGCAGTGTGTGAGTTGGAGTGTGAGTCTGCTTGCTGTGTTTTGAATGACCTGGAGACTTTTAGTAAGGCGAGTCAGGATGCCCACTTAGAGAGCGTTGCGTAGGAGAGTTTTTTTGTTAGCAGGGCATGGGTGACTGATCTCCAGGTGTCAGTGGAGTGCCACTTGAAGATCTTCTTGAGGAATGTGAGGGTGTGGAAGCAGGAGAATGCCATAGAGTTGATTTGGCTGATCGAGAGTGGTTTGTCCACCACTGTGCTGATGTTCCTGGTTTGATTGGTGAGGTTTAGTGCTTGACCAAGTTCGGCTGGCCACCAGGCTGGAGTCCAGAGAGCGGTGTACCACTTCAGTTTTGTTAGAGTTCAGCTTAAAACTGTTTACCAGTTGGTGACTTTAGATATGCAGGTGCTGAAGGTGGTTTGGATGTGGGGCATGTTGTCGGCGAGGGAGAGGATGAGCTGGGTATCATCTGCATAGGAGTTGATGTTGATTCCGTGGGATCTTGTGATGCTGGCAAGTAAAGTCATTAATTTTTTTAGAGACTAGGACTGGTACGGATCCATGGCGGATTCCACAGATCAGGATGGCGACCGTAAAAGTGTAAGGTGCCAAGCGACTGTGTGTGCGCCCAATGTGGAAGGTGCAGATCTTTTGGAGTTTAGGTCCTCTTTTTGCGAAGTTGTGGAAGCGTTAGAGGAGGATGGGTTTTGAGACTATGTTGAAGACTGCAAAGAGGTCGACTAGGATGAGTGCCACTGTGTCCTCTCTGTCCACGATCATGTGAATATCGTCGGTGGGGACTATGAAGGCGGTTTCAATTGTGTCATTGGCCCTGAAGCCTGATAGGGAAGAGTTAAGAAGGTGGTTGTCGTTGAGATGGGCCTATTGTTGCCTGCTGATGAGTTTTTCAAGGATTTTAGATGGGTAGTGAAGCAAAGAGAAATGTTGGTAGTTACCCAGTATTTTCAGATCTGCCAAGGGTTTCTTCCAGAGGGGAAGAATCTTGGCATTCTTTCATGCTTCCGGGCATTCTGGTGACCCTGGATCAGGCTCAGAAGGTCTGCTGTTCCAACTTAGTGACTCCAAACATTTGTGCTCCACCTTGGTTTCCCCTTCAAGAGGACCTTCTGTCTAAGCATCTGGGCAACCTATTCCATCAGAACCTTAACAATCTCTACCTTCTAGAATAGAGATTAAGCGTTTTTGAGGGTCTGTCTGGTATATGTTAATCTTGAGGCTAGCTACCCGGCCACCACATCCACATACCATTGAACTTGATTTCTCTCTTTGTGTGAGGAGAAGCATGTTGACTTCTCGCAGACCAATGTGTCTGATGTCCTCATATTTATTATGTCTTTGGCTTGGCAAGGCTTGCCATGGGCACACGTACAGGTTATTTATCAACTCTGTGTACCTTTCTTCATTATTCAAATCGCCTGTGATGCCTTTCCTAAAAATAGTTTTTCACTGTTCACTCGTCCTCCCTTTATCATGATATAGAGGACCTCAATCTGGCCTGCTTTTCCTGGTGTGGGTACCTTTTAATTCACTTCATTATTGCACTCTAACTTCTTCGACTCAAAACTGTGTTCATCATTGCAGTTGCTTCTGCCTGTTGCGTAAGTGAGCCTCAGCCTTTGTCAGTTCAACCAAGGAGGAGAGGATACACTGGCTGGACCCCCGAGGTTCGATATTGACATTGGGTCAGCTGGGGCCTGTTGGCTGGTGACAGTCCCCTTAATAAATTAGTCAACTTATATAAGTAAATCAGACAACCATGAGAGCATAAAAATAAATACTGTTCTCTCCACCAAACCAGAAACTGTATTCAAATCTTAACATATTTTAGGCTGTCACTTTGCATATCATATGTCATGCACCCCGGGGCGTGTGTAAACCATCACTCATAACTTGGTGGTATGTATCAATCCTGTGTATATCAAAATCTCACAGACCAGGTTGATGTGAGGGAGCATCAATACGAGATGAGACCATTTCACAAGAAGAACTCTCCCCCTCATTTTTAACACATTTACTATCCAGTCTTTACCAAACAACACCGTGCAGCTCCTCTCCATTTGTCCAAGAAACTCACACTTGTTTTGCAAACAACCCTCAGAGATCTCCATATTCAAGCCTAGTCCAGGTAGGCGATCCATACAAGCTTTGAGGGATTTGACCTCTTCAGACAAATAGGGGACTCTAATTAGGTACACCCTTTTGAGAGACGTTATGCCTTGATAGTATTGATTTCATTCTGTTGGACTGACCTCTCTGAGTATATCTCGTAGTGTAGGTTTTAAGTTTGTTGATTGTTGAACTACATTCACCTCATCTGGTACAAGACCAGGATTTGCATCCCAATTAGGGATGGGTGATGTTTACTTGTTAATTTTTTAGGTCGAGCCTAGCGCAGCGTGCATGCGCTGCTTTGTGGGGAGGCTTCTTGTAAGCACTCCCAACTTGCTAGAGACTTTTCTGTGTGGATTTGTTTACACCCACACATTTTATTGGCCATTGCGTATGGCTTTCAAAAATGAAAGCACACAAATGGCCAAAGGCGGGGGTATGTCCCGCCTTTTTTGTAAACGTTCACTCCCACGGCCTACAGCTGTCGGGAGCAAGCAGCATTGCCAGCTGCATTCCTTTGTGGATCATTAAACACAGCGCGTTCACGCGCAGCTGGAACCAGACAACTTGTTGAGCTAACACACGTTTCCTGCTCATCAGACGCATTCTGAGGGTGCCTGTTCCCTGCACTCTCCCTTCCCGCGATGGCTTTAGAGAGAACAAACACACACGCATTTGTATTTCTTTATCAGTCTAGTTCAGAGGGCGCCTGTTCCATGAATTCCCTCCCCCGCCCTGCTGACTGAAAAGGGGGGCTCCTGCAGCACAAGGCGAGAGTGCTGACTGTGGCACGGCGTTTCCGATCCTGCTTTATGCTCTCATTAAAGTGATAAATACGGTTGAGGCCCTGAGTGGCCCATCTGCTGTTAGAGCTGCTGCCGGCTTTGATGTGCTGGTGCCGGCTCTCCGGCTGCGGCGGCAGGCCGGGCCGACGCGGATAAGTGGGAGCAAGGCAGTGCCGTTGAAATTCTGTCAGCAGACTGGGTTCTTTTCTTCTCACCTTAATTTCTCTCTCTCTCATTCTTCTGCGTCAAGTGGCACAGGTCGCACTGTGCTATACAGTCTTAACACAGCTTCAGCTTTACCAAGGGAACAGCTTCGAGGACGTAACGTGGGGTGATGGCTACGTGCTCCATTATGCGTAATGGTCGAGCATTTGTGCAACACTGTGCATTCTGGGAATTGTAGTTTCGCTTTTGATAGCATGATTATTTATTGATTAGGTCCAGTATGCTAATATAACCATGACAGGTGCAGTGAACAACACCATAGCTGGTGATTAAACAAACCAGAGGAATAAAGAAGTAATTACCTGGACACAGACATCAAAAAGTAGGCATTTCGGACGAATAAAGAAAGCGACAGGAAGTGAGTCATGCACCTGCAGGCATTTTCGTGCAGCACAGCAGTAACAACAACAGCTTTAACAAGTATCCTCTGTAGAAGTCACATCGCCTGTACCAATTAATAGATAAGGTGTAATCTAGGCCCAGGGATTTTTATGCGAGTGTAAACTTGTGTATATCCTCGTAATTTGAATTGACATATTTCACTTAATGTTTTTTTTTTTTAGCTCCTTATTCTTTTTCTGTATTATTCACTCGAGGGAGACTTGGTTCGACAGAAAATTTCTTGCGGGAACGTAAATCTGGATGTGTGCAGTAGTGGCGTATCCTCTGTAGAAGTCACATCGCCTGTACCAATTAATAGATAAGGTGTAATCTAGGCCCAGGGATTTTTATGCGAGTGTAAACTTGTGTATATCCTCGTAATTTGAATTGACATATTTCACTTAATGTTTTTTTTTTTTAGCTCCTTATTCTTTTTCTGTATTATTCACTCGAGGGAGACTTGGTTCGACAGAAAATTTCTTGCGGGAACGTAAATCTGGATGTGTGCAGTAGTGGCATATACTGCTCAGCACTGCTTTAAAAAATGTATTGCAAATAGATTGAGGCGGCATCTTGTGTGACATGTGTGCAAGAGCATACTGTTGTAATTTTATAGTATGTGTTGTAAGTTAATAAGCATATGTTTTAATGTATATGTGTATTATCTATGCAATGGTACGCTCCGCTCCCCTTGCCAGTCCCCAGATGTTAGTCCCTCCCAAGGAGCTCAAGTTAGAATGTTGGTGAACCATCCTGTGAGATGGAGAGTGGATGATCAGTAATAAAGATAACTGGACTCACCTGCTTTGGAGTCTGTACATCATTCATCTTTATAACACTGGCGACGAGCTGCGGAGGGGGCAGCTGATCATCTCCCCTTTGTGTTCTCTCCATCTACGTATATTTTGCTGCTAGCCAGAAGGTTGCGCTGACTGGTTATCCGGCTTACAGGTGGATGGTGCGTTGTTACCTGGCTATACGTTTTTCACATCGGGAGCCTGGCGCATGAAGCGAGATGTGAACCATTTGGGCAAGACTACATATGAGGAAATTTTCGCACAAAGGTAGCCTGTACTCGTCACTGCCTGTGGTGTGATCGTCTGTCAGAAGGTGCCAGTGAAGCGTAGAGTGCGTTCGAGTGGCCGTCAGTGTGGATGCGAAGAGGAGTAGGGCCCTAACCCGTCAAGCCCCCAGGCCTCAGCTTCTGTCAGAGGTGTCAGTGCGGAGAGTGCCATCGTTCGCCGGCTTCTGGAGCGGTATTGGGAGCTGCACGGGTGCGTGAGAAAAGACTTCCGTCAGCAAGCGATGACTGCTTCTGCTTGGGGTGCAGTCCAGTGCCTGTGCTGAAGGCGTGTTATGGCTATGCGGCGCAACCAGCTCTCTTAGGAGTCTTGAGAGCCTCCGTGCCGGAATCCCCTTGGTTCCCTCAAAGTATCAGGAAGCGAGGGACGTAGTGACTTCTCAGCGGCTGCGCACCACCGACTGAGGGCGGGCGGCGCTTTCCTGTCAGTTTCCTCCGGCGACTCAGCCGCTAGAGGGCAGTGTGACGCTGTGCCTCCTCAGCACTCCCGGCTTTTCTATCCCGATTGAAGGATCACGGAAGCTCGGAGTGCTTCCTATGTATACAGAGCTCCGGCGCCCCAACCACGTGAGGACCGTGCTGGCAGCATTCGTCAAGGGCCTCTGTCAGCAGCTGTTCATGATCTGGGAAGAAAAGGATTTGGGCCAAGGTACATGCAGCGTAAGTGACAACGCAGTCTAAGGTGCAGAGGGAGGCGTTGTCTTCGCACACCGTCCAAGCTGAAATGCAATGGTGATCTTCAAAAGTAAGACTTGTGGTGGGAACGGAGAGGTGTGTCAACTGGTGATTTCAACGCTTTTGTGAATAACCACTTTAAGAACCTATTGAGACAGTTCAAGCTACTCAACTCCCCAGTGCATCCTATCCAGTGAAGTTTGGACTAGGTGTGGAACGGACATCAACTGTGTCAAGTCTAGTTTAGGAGTAAGCTGGATAGAACACGGGTAGGACTGAGGGGTGTACTCTAGCCACTCTACCTTATTAGTACAGAATTTCCTAGTGAGGCCTGTGCTGCTGGGTTCAAGGGTGGGGGGTACCCATTAAAAGCTTTGTTCTACACATCCCCTAAAGAGTGTGGGGGGAGCAGTTTTGGATCCGTTATGGGCACCCCAGGTATCAACCAGCCACCATCTTTTCTTAATGAGTGTGGGGATCCTGAGATTCATTGGAAGGATTGGACAAAATTGTTTGAATCTTATTTGATTGCAATGGGGGGGGGGGAGAAATTCTCTGCTCTCCGGAAGCAACACATACTATTGCATAATTTGGGTGTACATGGACGCAAGGTGTACGAAACGCTACCGGAACCTGAAGAGGATAATGAGGATGAATATGATATTTATGATATTACACTATTAAAGTTAGAGACACACTTTGGGGACAAGGTTAATGTGGTATTAGAACGACATACATTTTTTAGTAGAGTGCAAGGGAAAAATGAGTCCATAAAAAATTACATTGCAGCCTTGAGGGGTCTCACACAGTTATGTGAATTTGGGGATCTAAATGATTCGCTCATTCGCGATCAACTGGTCAGATGCACAAACAATAGCAGGGTTCAAGAGAAACTACTAGCTAAAAATCCCATGCTTAGGGAAGCTATCTCGATTGCACAATCAATCGAACACACTGCTATTTGTGTAAAGGAGATGAAGGTTAAGGAGGAAGTAGTCTCCGTAGTACAAGCAGAGGCAGGTGACACTAGTGTACATAAGACATGGGACAAGCGCATCAATTAAGAGAGTGCTACGGTAAAACATAGTATAGGGGGGCATACTTTGAAATGTTTTAGATGTGGTAGCAGCAACCACCTTGCAAACAATCCTGTGTGTACTGCACGTAGTGTCTTCTGTAAGAAATGCAACAGGAGGGGGCATTTGGCACGGGTGTGTAGAGAGGGCGTGAGTAACACTGTTAGTGTAGTTAGTACGCAGGAAGAACCGCAGGCTAGATTTGTATTCCAAGTGAAAGACAGTGATACAGAGAATAAGCCTAACTATCCCAAGTGTGTGGTGTTATTTGATAACAAACCACTGGAAGTGTATGCTGATTCGTGCTCACCTTTTACGTTGATAAATGTCAAAGATTTTGAGGAGTCCCTAAATGGGTGTAAAATGATGTTAAGCACGCCGGACATTTCTCCGGAAGGTTATACGAAAGAGCCCCTTCCTTTGGTGGGTATGGCAAGCAGCCACATACATTTTCAGGGGAGGTCCACGGTGGGCAAGGTGTATGTGGTAGAGTGTGGTGCTAACTTGTTAGGGTGGCAACATCAGAAGGAACTGGGGATCATTTTGGATCCCAATGGTAAGAATCAAGTTCTGTTAGTCAATGTTCCTATAAGTAATGTACACCTTCAGGAGGCGTTCCCGAAGTTATTCACTGAGAGTCTAGGCAAGTTACGAGATTTTCAACACAAGATTACGGTCAGGTAAGGGGCCAAACCAGTGGTTCACAAAACACGGACGGTCCCCTTCCGCCTTAGAGAGATGCTCAAAGCGGAATTGGACAAACTCAGTGAGATGGGGGTAATCCAACCTATAGAGGCCACAGAATGGCTCGCACCTTTGGTTCTTGCATCCAAAGGCAATGGGCAAGGCATCCGTTTGTGTGTGGATCTCTGCTCACTCAATGATAATATATGGGTGGAGAGGTTTCCCCTTCCCAATTAAATGAGATGTTGAGTACGATGGGGAAGGCCTGTTATTTCTCGGTTATTGATTTGTCCATGGCCTATCACCAAGTCGAACTGCACCCTGAGTCAAGACCTCTAACTGCTTTCAGTTCACCTTTTGGGGCATATATGTTCAGGAGAATGCCGTTCGGCCTTGCGTCGGCAGCGTCAATTTTTCAAAAAATAATGCAACAAGTACTGCTCGGGGTCGAAAACACACTTTGTTTCCAAGATGACATACTGATGTACGGGTCTACAGAGGAGGAGCATGACAAGACGCTCAACACTGTGTGTCATAAACTCTCAGAAGCAGGATTAACAGTGCGATTGGATAAATGCAAGATCAAAGTTACCTCTGTCGACTATTTAGGCCATACCATATCTAAAGAGGGTTTTAAACCTAAATACAGCTTAATTCAAGCGGTAGAGGATGCTCCACACCCAGCGAACAAAGACGAGTTGAAATCGTTCTTGGGCTTAGTGGAGTATATGTCAAAGTTCGTAAGGAATTTCTCTGATCTGTGTGAGGGTTTACGTGAACGTCTCAAGAAAAATGCTGAGTTTGTATGGGAAGAAAGGCATGAGGAGATGTTTGAAAGGATAAAACGGCAAATTGTAGGGTCTCCAGCCCTTGGCACTTTTGACCCCAAAAAGAAAACCGTACTGACGACGGATGCATCCAACAAAGGATTAGGTGCTATGCTTTCTCAGAAAGGTGATGGAGAAGAAACGGTCATTGTGTTTGCATCCCGCACTTTGAACTCTTCTGAGCGCAATTACTCAGTTATTGAGAGGGAGGCATTGGCATGCTTTTGGGCGGTGCACCACTTCAAATTTTTTCTGTGGGGCACGAAGTTTGTCATACATACAGACCACAAACCTCTGACCTTCATGTTTTCACCCAAACAGGCTCAAAGCGTGTCACCACGGATAAGTAAATGGGTCCTGGGGTTGGAAAATTACTGTTTTAAAGTGGAGTACTTGCCAGGTCCTGAAAATGTGATAGCGGACTATCTATCTAGGGCACCCTTAAGTGGCAGTCAAAGTGAAGAGAGGCTAGAGGCCCCCATATGTCCTATCCATCTCACGTCAATAACCAATGTGGAGTGGGAGAAGGGAATGAAGGAGGATACAGCCATGGAGACATTAAAGGAATTCATCATCAAAGGATGGCCAGAAAAGATCTCGGAGGTTCCTGATAGTATCAGAGACTTTTGGGAAGTGAGACTAGAATTATTTTTACTTGCTGGTCGCATACACCGCGGGGATAAAATCATTCCGCCCATGGGTATGAGGAGTAAAATAATTGATTTAGCCCATGAGGGGCATCTGGGCAGGAGTCTCACGAAGAATAAGGTTGGGAGCTGTTATTGGTTTCCCAGGATGGATTCCATGATTGAGGTAAAAGTCAAGGAGTGCGTCAGCTGTGCCAGAAGTGATAAAAGTAAGATCCCACACAGAGCTCCTTTGGCCCCAGTTAACGTTCCAATGACTCCGTGGACTAAGTTAGCCATGGACATCATAGGGCCCATGGAGATGTTACGTCCACAGAAGCGGATCATGTTTGTTTTGGTGTATTACACCTCCCATTGGGTCAATTTCAAGTTTACAGCGTCTACGACAGCAACCAGTCTCATCTCGTTTTTGAAAAACATCTTTGTGTATGAGGGTATTCCGAGCACCCTAGTCACAGACAATGGGGTGCAGTTTGTCTCGGACACAATGAAGGAGTTTATGGAAGAGCTTAATATAAGGCATGAGAAGACTGCACTCTATTGTCCGAAAGCCAATGGCCTAGTTGAGAGGGTGAATAGAATGATGAAGGAACACATTCAACTAGCAATCACCAATGGGTTCAATGTGGAAGACTCGTTAAGAGAGTGGTTGTGGGCATACCACACCGCTCCCAATGTCGTTACAGGAGTATCTCCTTTTGTGTTCCTAAGAGGAAGGGAGCCCGGTACCAAAATGTATCCCAGGTGGTTGGGAAGTGGGAAAAGTGTCTGTCCTGATCTGGACCAGAGTAAAAAGAAAGTGGAGAGTCATCAACAGAGGTACAAAGCCTGGTATGATGTTAAGCACGGGGTTAAGAATGTGGATTTTGAGACCGGCACGCTGGTGAGGATCAAGAAACCAACGCATGTCCCACCAGGGTTGAGCAAGTATGGGGCTTCCACACGGGTGGAAAAGTCTGGAAAGAATGTAGTTCGTCTGGAAAATGGGCAGACATGGTGTAAGGACAGAGTTGTCAACGCAACCTGATCAGGAAAGTGGGATGCAGCTACATGACCTCCTATGCGTTAATGTGACCATTTAGAAAAGGGCTCAGGCATTCCTCCCCTACATAGGGAGATGTGTTGTAATTTTATAGTATGTGTTGTAAGTTAATAAGCATATGTTTTAATGTATATGTGTATTATCTATGCAATGGTACGCTCCGCTCCCCCTGCCAGTCCCCAGTTGTTAGTCCCTCCCAAGGAGCTCAAGTTAGAATGTTGGTGAACCATCCTGTGAGATGGAGAGTGGATGATCAGTAATAAAGATAACTGGACTCACCTGCTTTGGAGTCTGTACATCATTCATCTTTATAACACATACCTTTGGTAGAGTTTTCACGGAGACCACTGTACAAGCGTAATTTGCGTTAAGTAAACTGCAAGTGGGGCAAATTCAGCAACTCTGCCCACTCTTAGTAAAAATGTGATTACAAATAAAATAAAAATGTACTCCTCATCCACTGTCTCATGCGAGTCCTTTACAGCGAGGTGTGCTTATCTCCCACTCAGCACCCCGCTGTCTCCCTAATTGTAGAATAAAGCCTTGAGTATAAGTGATGGATGCATGCAGAGCAGACCCCACGATAGCGTTCATTGGCTGACGAAATAGGCGAATGGAGGAAATAGTGCAGAACCTCTATTTTTCATTCATTGGGAAATTTATACTATGGAATATCACGGTTAACAGAAAAGCGGTATTATTTGGCACAGTGGATCTCTTACGCTAATGACGCGTTATGACTGGTAGCTGTACTTCCTGACCTACCCTTGCATTCAAACTGGAAATGTGGGTTTGATGCCTTTGATGCAAAAGACTGGTACAAAGCACCGTCCACAGTCTAATCGGTCCTGCCTCACAAGAGTCCCCCTATCTGTGAGATCAGGAAGAGCGGGCTTCAAAATATTCCTGAGTGACACCTTATGGCGAGTTCAGGCATTCTTGGTTGCTGGGCTTGTGAGTTCTAGTTGCGGAGCAGCATGTGGAAAAGATGCCTCTTGGTTCTGTAGGTGGCTTTCGGCACTTGTAATATCAGCACATTCTTAACATTATATGGCTAAATACGTTTGAGGGTTTGTTCCATTCGGAGGTCAGTTGATTTGATTTTTGGTACTTATTTGTTTCAATATTTCCAAGCAATATTTGCGTTTTCATTAGCCGAAAGCCCCGAAAACATATCTGTTAAATACTTCCATTAAGAGTATCATTTTTATGAAAATTACTTTGTTTTCATCAAATTACAAAGATCGTTTCATAGTGCAAAAGCAACATCGGATGTTGTGCTCTTCCCAAAAGGACAACAGCATTTATGATAATTAAAACAACCCCATTTTTAAAAGATGGGTGTACGTAAATACCATGCAAGTTAAAGACCTCAAACAGTCTAAAACCATGCTCTTTGTAGTGCATTGCCCCGGGGGCAGCATGAGCAAACTGAGTTTATTTGATAGCTTTTCCTTAAATGCCTTGAGTCATTCCTGGGTGTACCTGAGCCCGCCACCTCAAAAGCAAGTCACGTGCTTTTCTGAGTGTGGAGAAATATCAAGATGGTCCAAACAAAAAATGAAATCCCATACATTCTCTTCTATTATAAAGTGATGAGTTTAAACAATGGTAAAACTTATTTTGCAGTTTTACAGGGTCATAGCAACGCAGGTTTTGATAATTACGCACTTAATAGGTTGCTTCCTCATAAGTGTTATCAGAAGCTGATGGGGTCCTTCCACTTTTTGACACCACCTGTGTGCCCTTAGTGTAGCTGTGTTTGTTGGCTGTGACTCGTAAGTTAAAATACTGTGGTTAACTTGTAAGTGGCAGTTAATGGTCACCTATAGAATGTTCTCTTCATCACATGGAAGCTGTTGCCTCTGTTACATCAATATTTTTTGTCTAAATTAATGTACAATTACATTACAAAGGGATTTTGTTTGTTGACCTTATGGTTGTAATAACGTTTGTTTTACTGCTATTAGTAATGTCAAATAAACCCCTCCCCCTTTAACCATCTTTGTCAATCATTACAATTTTATATGGCTGTCCTAGAAAACAGCAAATTTGGTTTATGTATTCCAATTAGACGTTTTTCAAGTTTCTGAACCACACTGCCCTCTTGGTCACGATCACTTTAGCTGCATGATGGGGGCTGCCCGCTTTTGCATATGTTATTTTTTGTTTTTGAGCGCTCTGCTTTTCACAAGCGCTACTGCCTACTTGTTAACAGTAGTCCACTTATAAGGTCCCAAAGGCGAGCCCTATTGGCTATGCCAATGCTTGTTTAAACTTGCTGGCACCTGCTGCCTCTCTAGCTCCACATGTTACAGAGCCAGGGAGGCATCATCAGGCCAAGCAAGGTTGTGCAGTGGGTGGTTGGTGGGAGCCAGTCTTAGATGGAAGGGATCGGGTCACATGTGGAAGGGAACGGGCTGTCATCAACCAGGATAACCAGCAATGTCTTTTCCCCAAGTTCGACAGCCTCTATTCTTTTCAGAGGGCGAGGGAGTCTACCAAAGCCCGCATTCTGTACCAGCATTTCACAGCCTGCCAGTCCTACACCACTTCACCGCCCTTCATTGCAGTCTTGTTATAGTCCCTAGTGCGGGAACAGGTCAGGACTAGATAGTTCACAAACAGCTACAGCACATGGAGCTGCAGCATTTCAGAGCATTAGGAGGAGTTCAGCAGTAAAACCCAGGGTCTCATTTGTGCACTTTCATAGCTTTGGATGGCTCGATATACCAAGTATACACCTAGACCATCAGGACAACATCCCTAGTTGACTTTTAAATCAACCCTGTCCCATGCCCTCAGATTCACCAACCAAGGTCAAACATTGTACCAACCGAGCCCCCTGCCAGATGTAGAAGTGAACAGCATACATCATCAGATCCAGGAGCTGGGTGCAGTGCAATTGGGGGAACTGTCACCCCCCCCCATTCCTCTCCCACGCACACATCTTAAAGCTTCAGTGCTGTGATTATTTGGGGGGAGGGTGTCTAAGCATGGCTGCATCTTGTCTCTTAATCATAACCATTACACACCGCTCCCTTCGTGGTCAGGCTTCCAGCTAACTGCTGTGGTGCGGTCACCCCAGGGGAAGAGGTGCAAAGGCAGATTGATAAGTCACTCTTTGTTCAACCTTCTAATGGCTGTCACCTGCCATCGCCAACTCCTTGATGCCCCTTGTGAGGAGGGAGGATGAAGAGCAGGAAGAATGAGAGAGCAAATGGGGAGGGGAATGGGTTGACCAGTCAGTGACTCCAGATAGTCGTACGCAGACTCAAGCCCATCGACTTACAGCTGTGGCTCAGGAATTAGCTCCTAGCTCCTCTTCCCATGCCTAGGCCATCCAACAGTACCCGCACTGATCAGCCACCACATTTGTGGTCCAGTAGGGACTTCGCTGACAATGCAGATTGAAGGCAGAAACATCCGTTTCTCCACAGCATGGCTATGCCTTCTGGATAAGAAATGCTTCTTCTTCACTATTCAACCATCAATATCACATTGGGAAGATTTGAAATCAGAATGTTTGCAGGAATGCTACTCAGGATGAGAGAAACTCACTAAGCGGGTATCTTGCACTGCTGCTGTTGAAACCACATCCATAACAAGCATTGGAAATGCAATAGGTCTCGCCTTTGTTTAAGTTAAAGCCATTTGCTTTGCTAATGGTATTGTATTTTAGCTATGTCTTATTGAGCATCTGTATGTGATATGTTGTGCCTTTATGTTCAAATTGTTATACGCTACATGCTCTGATGTTATTTGTCTTGGTTGCACTTCACAATTCGGGGGTTACATGGATGCTCAAACATTCTTTTATCAGAGCGCGATCTATGATTGTTTTAACTTTTTTTTACGTGATCCAAACACTTACTAATTGATTTAACACTTACTGAGACATGACGCTAGGCCCGGCCGTCTTGCTAAAAAGTTTTTTTTAATGGGTTTGCGCGAGCCCCGCCCCTCAAAATAAAATAAAAAAGGGAGACATGACGGGTGGGAACACAAGGAGAATAGAGGTAGACATGACGTAAGAAAACCGACCTGGCTGCTGCGCTAAAGAGTTTAAATTTATTTTTAATGAAATGGAGGTGCGCGAGCCCCGCCCTGCAAAATAAAATAAAATAGGCAGACATGACGGGTGGGAACACAAGGAGTATGGCGGGAGACATGATGTAACAAAACTGACCCGGCTGCCGCGTTAAAGAATTTAAAGTTCTTTCGAAAAAACATGGAGGTGCGCGAGCCCTGCCCTGCAAAATAAAATAGGGAAACATGACGGGTGGGAACACACGGAGTATGGAGGGAGACATGAAGTTAGACCCGGCCGATGATGAACTCCTTAACCGGGAGCGGGGATGGGTGGAGAATTAAACAGGCAGCCTGTTTTTGCTGGTGGGAGGGAGGGCACCCTACGGGGAGATAGAGCTTTGAAGCTGAAAGCACCGCGCTCATGAAATGGGCGCCACGCTGAATAGTTTAAAGTAATAAAAAATACCTGCAGCGCCCCTCTTCTGCCTTGCTGGGCGAGTCCATTGCTGCTGCTTGCCGCGCTACAAGGGGGTGCTGCGGGGGAGTATCAGACCAGCCTTCCTTTAGCGGAAAGAACAGTCCTGGAGGAATCCACAGCCCATCCGGTCTCCTTTACAATCCAGTGAATGAAGAACCTCGAGGAAAAGGTTCCACAAACCCCCTTTTCCACTCCAGTACACCCCAGGACTTCTCAGGCAGAGAAGCTTGCGCCGGGAGACTCTCTCGCAGAGGACAGAGTGCGTCTTGCAAGGGGCAGTGTTTGTGCGTGTGCAGCGCTCAGGGCTTTTCTCACTTTTGTAGCCGACTTTCTGTGCAAGAAGTGACTACGGCTCACGACGAAGAAGCCTGAAGACCAGCCCCTCTCCCTAGTCTAAATTTCTACGGGACTTTTTCTAATCTCCTAGAAGCATCGGGGTCTGTCTGCGCCGAGCTATGAAAACAAGATTTCTAGGAAGGCCAGAAGATATTGTCTTCTCAACACTGGCAGAATAAAAATAATAATATACAAATACAGTGTTTTGTGAAAAACAAAGAAAAGGGCGAAACAAGCAACGAGAAAGAAAGAAATAAATTTTTACAAAAAACATAAACACACAATTTAGAACTGTATGACTTTTAAGCGTGACCGCCGTTTTACATATGTGTGGTCTGCACGCAGCGCTATATTGAAAGTTAAAGCGCGCATGGCGTTTAATGTCTCCGACCACGACGCAACGCCAAACCAGGAGGCGACCTGCAGATGGTGTTGTCCAGCAGTCCGATGCAAAGCAAAAAAAAATAAAAAATTTGTCTCCGACCACGACGCAACACAAAACCAGGAAACGAACTGCAGACGGCGTTGTCCGGCACTCCAAATTAAAGTAACAAAATAAATAAATAAACGGAGCGTGGTGTCCACAAACAATTTATAACATCGCGCTTCACATCCGGGATGACAGAAAGAAAGTGCGCACCCCCTAATTAAACGAGACAGTATCATGCTGCCAGTAAAGGATCCAGTCCGGATGGGCGGGGCTAAAAGAGGACAGGGCGGTAACCAGGAGGGACTAAAAAACCTCCTTTACAATCAAAAGACGCCGTTTAGCATAACTTATGACGCGAACCAACTAAAATAACGGGCGTAGCCGAAACACCACTTCTGAAACTGTATTGATTCCAAGAAGCCCTCGCAGAGCGAGTAGCCCATGCGCGCTGCAATGTCAGTAGATATGAGAGGGAAAGAGTGACTTAGCAACCTTTTCACCAATTCCTGGACTTCATTGAAATGGGATGGGCACCCCTCAAAATACATTGCGGTGTTTGTGGGGGGATTCAGTTGAGGTTTTATTACATCACTGGGCCAACAATCCTTGGCAACCTATGCATGCTGTTTTTGGGGGCGTGTCCATTTCCAGACTGAACAATGGGTTTTTGGAAATGGTGCTCAATATTGCCTCAGCAGGGTTTCAACCGCCTTTAGTGTTTTTGTGTTACCCCATTGCCAGACATGTAAACATGGAGATGGATTAGAAAAGAGAAAGATAGATTACTTGTAAATCTTTTTAGGTCTTTTAATCCCTTAGTTTCGTTCAATGTGGTTTTCCCTTGCAAGAGACTAAGGTGGTGATTTAAATATGGGAAGAACGGGACTTCAGTCTTAAATCGTCAGTGTTTCATTTGAAACCCTTATCTGCCTGTCCATCTGCCACATGGCACTGAAGTCACGTGTCAAAAAGCCCAACGTATTTCATTGTTTATTTCCTGTTGTTGACTGTCGTGAAACTTACAGCATCACAAAAACAAAAAGGTATCTGTGCGGACAGTGTGGAAAGACTTTAAAGAGTGCCATCGGTGAGCATGGCTGCAGCTTTTCCTACAGCCCCTGGACTTACGACCTCTAAGTGTTAAGCATCTGTGATATTATCAGAATGCTTCCAAACATTTCTAAACCCCTAAGCATAGCATATAATTTATCTTACAATAAATCTAGGTGCTATAAACAGTGTCGTATTTCAACCACTGAAGTTGTTACAAGTTTTTTATTAGTCGTTATAACTGCATTTATCTCATGTAAATAAAGGCATGTTCTGTGACTGGACCTTGACCCTTACAGCTTTGTGACAAGTAGTTGTGTCTGAATTCGATACCTATGCCACCTTGAATAAGGCTGAATTTGCTTTCCCTTGCTACTCATGAAAATTCAAATTTGCAGAGGGAACCTAGGCTACACAGCTGATGTGCAACAGTACACAAGACTTTGGGGCACCAGTTATTAGAAGCAATAACTGCCTGCAATGTTGTCCAGTAACCGCTGCCTATTCGAGGACCTGCGGAAAAGGCCTGATCTAATAATGTTTTTCCCCCCTTCTTTTAACCTTTCTTGGCCCATTCCTTCACATTCATTTCAGTTTTCTTTAGTCTTTTTCCTCTCCTGCCTGTTCTCTCCCCGACAAGATTTGCTTTTCTCTGCATTTTAATCTCTTGTCGCTTCACTACATTCTTGTTACTTCTTCTCTTTCAATTCTTTTATGTTTCTTCAGCCTCCTCTATTTTTTGTCCTCATCCATCTATCCTCTTTCTGTTTTGTGTCACTCCTTGTATTCCCTTACTTATTTTTCACCCATTCAACTCTTCTGTTTTCTCACCACCCTTCTGCCTCATCCCCCTTCTCTTTATCGGGAACTTCCTTTTCCGTCTACTCACTCCACGTTTTGTCTTGTCTCTTTGTCTTCATCCCCCAGTAGCCTATCTTTCCCCTCACTCAACTTTTTCTTTGCTCAGCATTGTCTCTCTCAGCAACATAACATCATTCTCTCTTTCTGCTTTGTTTACTTTCGCCTAATTTTTACAGTTTTATGTAGTACAACGCATATGCCTTTACCGTGTATGCCTTTACAACAAACATTTAAGTGTTTTACAGGTAAGTGTAACCCAAATATATATATATATAATTGTTTTCCCCCAGTTGTCACCTGCCAAACTCTTTACACGACTTGCCCCTCCTTACATGCGGATGGCTGCACACCTTTCAATAAATCACCAAAAGTCCCAAAAGAGAGATAAGAGCACTCACGGGTTTCTGGAGTTTATTAATTGATCCAACAGACCTGTTTCAGCAGTGTATGCCTTTCTCAATGTTGGTTTAACAATAATAGTTCTCACGTTGCTATATATATATATATATCACACATACATATCTCTTACCTTATTAACCCACAACCGCTGAACCCATACACACCCTACAAATACTATTGTCACTCAAAAACCTATACCCACACACATCTATCTATCTATCTTTCTTCACTGAAAAACCCAAAGATTACAGGGATGTTATAGTTAGGCTCACATTTCACTCGTACAAGAGCACTGAAATTCCGCCGTTCTAGTTAGCTAAGATAACTATAACTTACGCCCCTGTAATGCACTGCTTATGACCTCACATATTACATCCCTCGTGACATGGACAGTGACATCACTGATGACATCTCAAATGACATCACAAATGACATCACTGATGACATCAACAAGTGAAAGTGAGTGTTCTTTAAAAGTGAGTGTTTAACATATATACCAAGGTATTTCAAAAGTTAAAATAGTATACTTTGTGTATTACTGAGTGATACTATTTCTAGCATAGGTTATGTGAGTGGCTGTGTGACTGTGTGTATCCATGTGCGAGTGGCTGTCCGGGTGCCTGTATGGGTTTGTGAGTGGCTGTATGGGTGTATAAGTAAATGTGTGAGTAGCCATGTGGGTGAGTGAGTGGAGTACTGAATGACTGTATGTGTGAGTGACTGGATGGGTAGGGGGCTGTATGGGTGAGCAAGTGGCTGTTTGAGTGGGTGTTTGGATAGGTGAGTTGGTGTGTGAGTAGCTGTATTGTCGAGTGTCTATGTGAATTGATATATGGGTGAGTGAGCGGATGTGTGAGTGCTTTTATGGATGTGTGGATGGGTGAGTAAGTGGTGGTGTGAGTGTGTAAGTGGTGGTGTGAGTGCTTGTATGGGTGTGTGAGTGGCAGTATAGGTGAATAAGTGAGTGTGTAAGTAGCTGTATGGGTGAGTGTGTGGCTCTGTGAGTGGCTGTATGGTTAAGTAACTGATTGTATGAGTAACTGTATGGGTGAGGGAGTGGTTGTGTGAGTGGCTGTATGAGTAAGTGGGTATGTGAGTGGGTATATGAGTGTCTCTATAGATAAGTGAGTGGTTGTGTGAGTACTTGTATGAGTATGTGAGTGGTTGTGTGGGGATCTGAGCGGGCGTATGAGAGATTGTATATGGGTGTGAGTGCTTCTGCAGATTTTGTCATCAGTGATATACTTTGAGATGTCGTTAGTGATATCACTGACCATGTCATGAGTGATGTAATATGTGATGTAATAAGCAGTGGACTGCGGGGGCATACCTTATAGCTAGCTCAGCTAACTACAACTTTTAAATGTTTCTATAACGTCACTGTAACCTTTGGTTTTTTGTGTGAATTTCTAAGTTTTTAAAAAAAAACATTTATTTCCTAAGTGTAATTTTTTAGAGTGAATGTGTGATTGAGTGCATGAGTGTCTCAGTGGGTATGTGAGTGGGTGTGTGGGTCTGGGAATGGCTGCATAAGTGTCTCATTGGGTATGTGAGTGACTGAGTGGGTGCATGAGTGCCGGAGTGAGTGTGTGAGTTGGTTTGCAAGCGTTTCCGTGAGTGCATGAGTCAGTCTGCGGGTGTGTTCATGAGTGGGTCTGTAAGTGGGTGCTTTAGTGTCAGAGATGGTGTGTGTGTGCATGAGTGTCTGAGTGGCTCTGTGAGTGGGTGTACATGTCCAAGTGGGTCTAGGCATGGGTGAGTGTCTGAGGTGGTCTCTGAGTGGGTGTATCAGTGTCTGAGTGGGTCTGTCAGTGGGTGTGTGAGTGCCTGACTGTGTGAGTGACTCATCCACAAAGGAACAGCACCTGCCATTTTATCCAACAAGATTCCACAGTTTAGCACAAAATACCTGCCCAAGTGGAGTATTTTTATTACTGGTTAAGTACGAAGTGCTTCCTCCTTGGGTAAATGTCCAGTACGTATTCTACACTACAGCTGCTTAATGGAGCACGAGGAAATGTCACCAGTGACCTTGTGTCTGTTTGGGCAATGTGTCTGTTCCTGGTGCGTCTTTATACAGAATTATGTGATAACATGAATCCTCCTATGGAGAAGACAACAAGCCTAAGAAGAGGTAAATCTCTACCAAACAAGAGTATTTCCTCTTAACTATATGAAGTAAGTTCTTCTTTGTTTGGTGGAGATGTCCTCATAATCCTGTTCGTCTAGAACTCCTCACCAAAATTGGCAAGAAACGCGCTGGTGGGACACTTGTTCAGCTGTGCATCATCCTGGCAAAAGGAAAGAAGACCTTTGCATACCACTAAGGTGTGAGGGGCCAAACAGGTAAAGCTTTCAAGTGATTTACACATTTCCATACTCTTAGTCATTTAAAGGGAGAACCATGGACTCTGGTCTCACCAGGATAAGACAAGAAATAACCCACTCGTCACATGCAGATTGTGCTCCAGTAGATCAACTATGCATTCACCTCCACAACGGATTTCAGATCATTTTTTGGCGAGAAAACACACTTGCTTTGTCTTCACCAAGCCCAAGAGTTAGGATCCTATGTCCTTTGCAGAAGTAGAGCTTCAACAGGGGCACCTGATATGTTTATATGTGTAAATGCTTACTGTTGAGGTTTTGTTTTTGTGAAATGAGCATCAGAGCCAGTACAAGCAAGGGGACACCATACCCCAGGGCCCGGCTACAACTTAATAGGGGAGGGGGGCCACACATCCCCCCCTCCCACTGGAAATGCAGCATCCTGCCCGCAAGAGCAATAGCTTAATCTCTTCCCCTGCCGCATGTCTGCTGTAGCAGAGTCCCAAGATGGCTGGCAACATTTCCTGGTGGAAGTGTTGACAGCCAGTCGGAGCTCTGCACAAACTCGTCTTTATCCGCAAAGACTCCGTGATCGTAGATCTACAAATTTGAATTCCCTTTAATATATCGCAAACTACTGAATGGATTTACACGAAATAACAAAAAGCATAATCTGCGGACCAAAAAGCTGGGAGAAGTGAGGGAGAGATGGATGGAGAGAGAGAGACAGATTTTGTTTGCTTTTACCTGCGAAATACGTCATGGTAAAGAGGCATGCGATGTAAAGCCTGCGTGGTAAAGGCAGGCATGGTTCCAACTGCGTTTAAAGGTTGAATTCCAGTTTCTGGGATTGGCTTTACAAATTAGAATTTATTTCTACCTAACAAAAAAAAAAGAAAGACTGGGAAAACCATAACTGTTTAACCTGTAACTTGCAGTTTGCATGCAGCTCTTTGATGGTATTTCTTAGCTCAATATGCTAGATTACGATTGTAATTTAGGAACTGCATATTAACAAACAGAACAGAGCTCTATCACAAAAGCAGTAACCCACTGAGCTATGCTGGTAAAATACAGTTCTGTCATCTGCAGGGTACACGTTATTTGCAGCAGGCATATTAATGTTCTATGCTACTTTAGATCAATCAGTCAGTCAGTCAAAATCACTTTATTCGGTTACTTAAAAGCATACTTAAAAATCCATTGTTAAAACAAGGTAAAACATGATCAGCAAACAAAATCATTCAAACACGATGTAAGGGCTAAATCACAAACTGTACAAAAATTAGATTTACAAAACATATTCATCTACCAGGTTTACAGGCAATTCCTTCTGAGTTAAAAAGGGAAAAGAATTAATACATCAGGTCACATAATCCCTTTTTTTATCCTTTCTCTGACTGCCGCCACCAAAAAACTAGCAACATTAAAAGTTTCCCAAACATTATTCAGCATCTGCAGATATGTTAAAGCTGACCTAGCCTGCAGAAAACCTTTGCCTATTACAATTGGTAATATAAGATTTTTACAAATGTGCAAATAATGCTCACAAAACACGACAAAGTGCAAGGTATCTTGAGTGAAGAAATTATCGCAAGTGCAGGGACCCAAATCCTCTACCTTTCTAAAACCCTGAGGTTCAGCCAGAAGAAAATGCAGATAGTTGAATCTAAATCTTACTAAGAGGAAGCGATGATTGGGCATAGTGACTACCTCTAAATAAGGCTCCATGGAGTAGTTTGTTTTTACTAGCTGGTGAGCCCGTACTGTCGGTTTCATCAACTCCCTGGTCTCTCTTTCTGTATGTGCCATACGCAGAAAGGATATCTTGGGCCATGACAGATCTTTCTTGAGTAATATTTCTGGCGCGTTAACTAGCTCAGGGTGTCCTAATTGCAATGCTGTCCTTTTGAAGTGACTCAACCAGGGGATATTACTCGCTCTGAGACTAAGCAATCACGCATTATCTCCCAGTTAATTTCTAGTTCTGGATTGGTCCAGATCGAGATCCATTTTAAGTAAAGGGACCATTCTAATTAAATCTGACACAAAACCAATATCAGTTTCTTGATGAATAATGTAATAAGGTATTGATTATGGAACTGAGAGCAAGCTTCTAAAAAATTTACTTTCAACTATTTGAAGATCTTCAACATCTTTATAGCCCCACATTTCAGAGCTGTAATTTGAAATAGCAATACTTTTGGCTCCATATATGTTTAGCATTGCTTGCATTGGCTTCGCCCCTACCCTGCGTGCAAAATCAAGCACGCTGATGTTGATCTAGCCATGGCATTTCTGTTGTCTTTCCTGTGCGGTACCCATGTACCCCTGTTGTCAAACAGGACGCCAAGGTATGAAAATGTAGGGACCCTAGTATCACATTTCTTTCACAATGATGTGTTTTGGGTTTTCTTTGTTTAGTGCCCATGATCATTGTATGTGATTTAGAAAAATTTACATTAAGATCCAACGATCCCATAAAATCTGCAAAAGTGCTCAGAAGGCACTGAAGGCCAACTGCTGTACGGGCTAAAAGGGCGGCATCATCCACATACAGGAGTGCTGGTATCAGCTGTTCCTCAATGCGTGGGATATCTTTACTGGCTCCACCCAAAACTGAATCTAAATTATTGATATAAAGGGTAAACATTAGGGAAGCTAAAATGCATCCCTGTCTAACTTGTCTAATTTGTTTAAATCTGTTTTATTATTTTCACAGCGTTTACATGTGTATGCAAGACAATCTCCAACATTTCATTACAACCACAATTAGAGTCTTCTGACAGTGACGCTCAGTTCTCACATACGAGCTTGGAGTGCCCACCGTGTATCCTAGTGACCTTATAGCCACAGTTCCAGGTTGAACTACAACATTTGTGTCGCGTCAGCAGAGGTAAACACCACAATGCAGTCGTGATGTGATTCTGGTGATATTTTATGCAAAGTGTTACAGAACATACATCTCGTGTGAACGCACAGATGTTATAAAGTAAACAAACAGTAACTGAAAAAACCCCAACCAGAGCAGCTGAGTCCGACTTCTACTTACACACACTTCAGTTAGTCCCCCACCCTCCCCCCCTATTGTAACTACTTCTGTCAGTGTCTCCCCCTCCCCCGTCCCGCAACTCTCCACAAAGCTGCAACGCCATCCAACACACATAGTTGCATCTCCTTTTAATTGATGGTCAGTGTAAATGTGCCTGCGTGGTGGGATGAGGGTGCACCTGACATGTTGCCCATCTCAGATTGCGGGAATGTCTCCCTCAGCATCCGGCCGCAGTTCTAGGCTGTTAAACCCCCCACCCCCCATGCGCATAAGGCCCTGAAGCAGACCCTCCCATTGCGCTGCCATCGGTGTCTTGCGCAGACCCAGTGTTTCCTCCCGTATGCTGGCAATTCCTTCTGCTTTAGCCCATGCTGAGGGAATACCTCAATGCCCTCATGTGTGGTGGGGATTGCGCCTTCCATTTCTTTGTTAAGAGGCGCTTGGCAACTACCAGCCCCAGGTCGAGGAAGCGAGAAGTGACTTTTGTGGCCGGGGTCCTACGAAATTGATGTAATAAGTAAGTAGGCCACTCAAAAGGTATGCTGCGGCTCGTGCACGCGCACAATGTCTCACTAATAGCCTGCCAGTAGGTATGCAGTGTGTGACAGCCCCACAGCATGTGCACTAGGCCAGCCCCCACCTCAGCACAGCGGGGACAGGCCGCATCCACACGGCGAAAGTACCTATTGATCTTTTCGGGAGTGAGGTATGCCCTGTGAACTATGAATAATTGAATTTGACGGAACCGCATGTTTCTGGGAATACCCTTAGGACTCTTCAATATCTTTTCCCACTCCCTATCTTCCAGCTGCCTCCCCAAGTCTTCCTCCCACCCGCGTCCCTGTCTAACTTCTCTAATGATGCGTATCCCCTGTGTATGATTGCCCCTTTGGTCAAACCTTACTGTGGCCGTAAGATCCCTATGCAAATCTGATAACAAATGTACAATATTCTTGTCCATTCCCAATGAGAGTTGTAAAACCCAAAGTTTGGGTCTGATCACTCGGTCAAAGGCGAGGACAGTTCCATAAAAGCCAAATGTAGTGTCCCTTTCGTAGCAATAGTATATTTTTCTGCTAGAGGATGCAGGTTGAGACACTGGTCCATAGTACCCCTACCTTTCCTGAAACCATATTGGAGGTTTGACAATACATTACACTAATTTATCCAGTCTGTCAATTTATTAAGGACCACTCGGCCTAACTCTTTAACCGCTGAGTCGATCAACGATATTGGCCTGTGGCATAGTGGACCTCTCTGTCCCTTTTTAAAGACTGGGACAATTATTGACCTGTACCATGATCTTGGCAACCCATACAGACACGCTATATTAAAAACATGTGCTAATATTTTGGACCATAGTGTTGTATCCATCTTTGAAAGATAAGCCGGGACCCCATCTGACCCAGGGGCTTTCTGACTTGTCATTTGTGTCATAGCCACGGCTACTTAAATTTCGGAAAAAGCCATATTGTATGCTTCAACCACAGGTGGTGTGCCTATGGGTCCCTGTTCCATCTGATCCCCATATATGTGTTTAATATGGCTAAACCACTGCTCTTCTGGTATATTACTTTCCACAGCAGTACCACTGAGGCCAGAACAAATGGTTTATTAACTATTTCTCAAAACTTATCACTGTTCTTGATAACATTTACGAACAGTAGGTCTAAGCTTCCGGTTTAGTTTCTGTTTTACGGGTGCATGGGGCCTGCTTATACACTTTCCTTAGTGTAACTATTCAAATTCTATCTTGGGGTTTTTGTTTCAGTGCACAGAGTAACTTTTGGTGGGCATCTGTACGGTTGTGATTAAACCACTTCTTGCCACTATTAGAAAAGTCCTTGTTAGGATGTGTAAGGGTGCTAGCCACCTGCTTACAGATCCTATCAAATGATGTAAGAATTTCTACATCTATTTCCCTGCCCTCTCGGCATAGGTCTATCTTGTGCTCAACAGTATATAATAGATCGTTTAAATAAAGAGTTCGGTTCCACCTTACACCGTTTAAGTCTGTGACCTTGATCTGTTGTTTTTAAATTAGGGGCTAAGGTGATCCTCCCCTTTTTAGGTGTATCCTTACAGCACCCTGTTAACGTTAAATGTATGGGATTATGGTCACTGAAATGTGACCATTGGGCGGCATAGGCAGATACCAGGGATAACAAGGCTGTATTTACAAATATGCAAGACAGCACGGCCCATCAGTGGGCAAGATATGGGGTGCACTCCCTGGGACAACTGTATGATTGTAATGGCATTAAGACATTTGAAAATCTTCGGGCAACATTTGACATCCCCCAGCGTCTGTTTTTTAAATATTTACAGGTTAAACAAGACCACTTAGAAGCTTGGAAATTCGAAGGGTTGCCAGCTCTGATATGTGGGAATGTATGTATACTCAGAACCAGCAGGCAACCATTAGTAAGGCGTACCGAATTATTTGCCAAAATAGGACAGAAGGCTGTGAAAAACTGGCACTTAAGTGGAGTGAGACGCTGGGGGAAAATATTACTATCGAAAACATGAGGCTAGCCCTAGATACTATTGCCCGATCTGTACATTCGGTTAGTCTACGGCTGCAGCAATTTAGGACACTTTGCTTGCTCTATTATACACCGAAAGGATTGCCAGATGGTCTCAGGATGGGGCTGTATGGGGAGGGACTCCGAGAGGGACACGTCAGAGCTGTCCTAAATGTGGGCTACATGCTGCAGGTATTGTGCATATGTTTGTCCAGTGTCCTTCGCTGAAGATGTTCTGGGATAAGATATTAGGGGCAATTCAAAATAGATTAGGTGGGGACCTCACGCTCTCAGTAACTGAAAAGATGCTTGGGTATTAGGATGATGGTGAGCGGAATGCCCCTATATTAACAATTATGTTGGTTGCCACACGGTTAGCGATAGCTAGAGCCTGGATTTCCCCTAAACCCCCTACGGAGATGGAATGGTGGTTAACCCTTAAAGAAACTTGTGAAAGGGAAAAAGTGCTGGATAAAGCCGGGGGCGTTCAAGCATTACAGAAATATAGGTCTACCTGGGGTGTTCTGGAAGAGCTTTAAAGCATTTGCTTTAAAGCCAGCTAATTGCCATAATGGCTATGCCAACTTATAACTTGGGAAGGGGCTCAGAAGAAATCTCATCATTGTTTTTGGTTCTGGCTTTTGTGTTTTCTCCCCATTTTCTTTCTTTCTTGTTGTGTTCTAATGATGCTTTGTTTATGTACACTAAAACTGAAACTGGTGGCACATGCACCCTGTGGGCTATTATCATTGTGTCTGTTGCTTGCTGATTCTAGTGACTGGCCTGTGCCTGGCTGTCTGTCTGTAGAAGTGCACTGATTCCATGCGAGCATCACCACGAGGTCCGAGGAGAGGCTGTTGTGAAGAGGTGAGGGAGGGATGAGAGGGTGGACAGCGCAAGTACAAAACAAAATAATTATACCAGGGACATCCTTGGTAGTGCTTGAAGGCCTTGTGAGCAAGGGGTGGTCTCCCGGTGGTCATTTAGGATCTTTTATTTGAAAAAAACCCATAAAACATCAGTTGGGTGCACCTGTTAAGCCCGGCCTTGCTCATTCTCATCCGCCCATTGTAATTTCCTGTCGTTTTTAGGTCTCGCCTGACCCAGCGCATGCGCTGGTCTGGCGAGACTTAGGGCTCCAAAAAGTGCTACCAGGCCAGCCTAGAGCTGCAGTGCATGAGCACGGGCGCGCACGCAGCGCTTTACCGCGATTACTTTCAATTTCGCGGCCGCTTTGATGTTTGATCGTGATCGCGATCACTTTCACGCCGCTTGGCATAGCCAATAGGTCTCGCTTTTGGGGCCTTATAAGTATTTAGTTATGCAACTGTTGCATGGCTAAACACTTATAAGGTCGCAAAGGCGAGACCTATTGGTTATGCCAAAGCTTGTTTGCTTATGTGTGTGTGGCATGGCCGGCATTAGGGCAGTGCGACTGGTGCGTCCGCACTGGGTGCTGACCTGTGGAGGGGAGCACTGACCGCAGGGCGAGCACTGTGTTTGGCAATAACTTCTGACTGGAGAGAGGAGGAGCACTTTTGCCCAGTGGGAGTGAGAGAATCCAGGTAAGCGGTCATGGAGTATGGGGCGCCAAAAATGGTCGCACCGGGCGCCCCCAGCGCTTCAGTCAGCCCTGGTGTGTGTGTGTGTGCGAAACTTTCTTTCTTGTGGATGTGCGCTATATTGATGTAAACTCTGCCTCTTTGCTTCATTCTTAAGAAAAGACAGTCGCGGTACGAACACTAACTTTCCCTTCCTACTTTGCTCCTTTGATGAGGAGGCATTCTTCCAATTGCATTGCATTTGTCCACAACCATGCGAATCTCCAGATGATGACTTATTTGAGATCAAGGATAGACCAGCGCAGCTATCTCTAGTCCCCCAGATCCATACCCTGTCCTGCCCTCCACCTAGAGCATTTTTTCTTAACCACAGAAGCAGAGATTTACGCCTACTAGTCATTCTAGTTCGGTCATGTTTTCAGTAAATTATCAGGGGACTACATCTGTGACTTTGTGAAGACCTTTCGTGAGGACACACGTCACACACTAATTATTACCTTTATATGTGAATGATGGCGAGTGACTTTCAGAACACGTGTGACTTTCAGGGCACGTAGTTTACCATTTGACATTTTACAACCCATTTATGAGTTTGCACCAATTTATTTGAATACATTTTTACACGAGTCCATGCTCTAGGCGGCAGTGGGTACCCGTGTTTACCAAATAAAGTCTGCTATTTGTGACCTTTACTTTCCTCGAGTTTTTCTTGGGGGTGAGTGTTGCATCTGACTGTTTTAAGTCATGTTAAATATTCCCGTGCCTTTTATGCGGATGGACATGTAAGCTCGTCTCTGTTGTGAAGTTTTACCGGGTAGTAAGAAGTTACTTATTTTATCATTTATTCTCACACCAAAGCATGGAATCAGCAGAATGTATTGTCTAATGGAGCCCTTTTTGTTGCATATTAAATTGATGATAAAGCATGTTATTCCATTGAGAGTAAGAGCTGATGTCCCTTATAAACACATTGGTAAATCCCTTACCAGTTTGATGTATGTGTAAATTTTATTACAGTGCTATAAGGAAAGATAAGGATCACTGATAATTACCTTCTACTTTTCATTTGTGGTTATTAAAAGTGCCTTATTTACTGCTGAAAACATTTGTACGCCAAATTAGTCGCAGTTAACAAAATAATACCCTTTTTGTATACTGATTGTAGGATGTCAAAGAGGGTGACCCATATCTTCCGCTTGTCGATTCCTTGTCCCAGCGCAATATTAGAAAGCGAATTGTTCTTGAAAAACTTAAAAAAGTGTAAGTACTTTTAGTTTCATTCAATCATAATTTTCCTTTAATGTCATTGTTAAAACGTCACTCACCCCTAACAAAGTTCAAAATGTATGTAAGAAGGATTTAAGCAGTTGCTACATAATTTTGGGAGATATATAAAATGTGGCTTTTTATTGTTATTGCGGTTTAGAGTTTTTATTTATATTTAACTACTTGACTTGTGCATACAAATAAATAGACAGGAAAATCTAAAATATAAAACGCTTTTGTAATGACTCAAAATAATAAAAACAGAGGACGGGCGGAACACAAAAACAAAGAAAAGGGGAAAAACAGACTTTCAACTTCATTTACTTTTGTTGGTTCATAGTTATGACTTGCATGGGCCAAACAGAAATCCGATTATGTTTGCTTCGTCATAATTTACTAATCGAGGCCCTGCTTCTTGGCCAATTTAAGGTTATGCAGAACTGCCAGTGTCTATTTAGGCTTGTTTTGTTTCCTACTTTTCTTTAGGTTAATTGGTTTTTAAAGAAGATGGACACTGTTTTTTGACTCTTTGGCACACTAAAGTCACAGTAAATCGATTTCTATATTAGACTGTTCCTTTTTTTACCATCTTAAGGATTCTACATAAGAACCTGACCAGCTTGCAAGGTTGAAGACAGGTAAACATCAGGATTAGAGCTTAAGTACGAACCTTTCGGAGGGAATCACGCACCACTCGATGGTAATTTCCTGAAGATTTGACCCTTCCAGTGGAAACAGCTGCAACATAATGGGGCTGTAAGAAGAGAAGACAAAATTGTGTTAATATGGTTACTCTGCATAGGACATTACCGAGGAACTCCCTCTCCCCGCAATAAAGTTCTGAGGTGTACCTGAACGAATTCCTACAGCTGTAGATAATCTGATAGTCCTGTTTGATCTTCGTTAAATATCCAAGTACCAGGTTGATTTGCGATGGAAGGAATCCCACGAGATCAAATGGCTTGATTCCCGGGGTTTAGGCGAAGACAAAGAAACACTAAAAAAGCTAACAGCTCAGGACGCAGAATGATTTTAGGAACAAAGACCTGCACAGCTCGGCCACACACAATGGAAGTTGCTAACAAAAAAATCACTTTGCATCTCAGACCTTTAGACAGTGGGCTTCAGGTGTGTGGAAAGGGCCTTTGCCTAACTGTGGGCGCGTCTAGGAGAAGTCAGGCAATGCTCTGCTAGATGCATGTCAACAATAACACTATTTCCTGAGGGAAAGGGGACACATAGTCTTCCCTAGCTTGTAATGGCAGCCTCCTTTGACCTAGAGCATCTTGTCATCTCTGCCTGCCTGCCTGCCAGCGAGGCTAGAATCACCACCAGAGACACAGCCACAATTGTTAGGCGTTACACTCAACCCTCGCAGGCACGTGCAAGCGCATACTTAAGCAGTGAGTAGGTTGGGCTGTGTTGATCCTTGCGCGCCAGTGCATAGTCCTACCAGAATCTTACTTTGATAAGTTCCACTTCTGGCATGGAAGCAGCGTGTGTGGCATGTATTCATTCGGTTACTGCATGGCTAAAAGTTTCATAGCCAAATGTTGAATTTCCCAGGCGTTAGACTGGATCCGGAAGATTTTTCTTCGAGCAATACGTCTGCGCTCCAGTAGGTGGTGTCAGTCGGCTCTGCTTGGGGGCGTGCATGCCGGTAGTGACGTCCGCATCACCTATCAAGGCGCCACCTCGGCATGCTGACATCAGTTAATTATCACGACTTTCCACGCCAGGAGCACGGAGCCATGAAGTGCCATAACACTGGTGTGTTCAACCTAGGGCCCTGAAAGGGATCAGCCCTATCCCAAGAAGCTTGTCCGCGGGGAGGATGGGTGGGTAGGTAAGGAATATGCGGCTAGATCTTGTCTCCACCAGGTAATTTGTTACAGAAGGTAAGTAACTTGTTCATCTGATGGAGACATCTAGCCACAGATTCCTTACTTTTGAATAGATACCCAAGCCATACCATCCCCAGCGGTGGGCAGTGGACAAATTCTAAACTAAACAGTCCTGCAGGACAGAATGGGCGAAGTGCCCATCCCTGCGAACCAGACTGTCCAGGCAATATGTGGTAAATGTGTGCAGGAACGCCCACGTTGCTACTTGGCAGATGTCCAGGACTGGGACTCCATGTGCTAACGCAGTGGTAGCAGCTTTAGCCCTGGTGAAATAAGCCCTTAAGCCCACAGGGGGCTGCTTCTTGGCCAGTGTGTAGCAGATTTTTATACAGAGAATGACCCAGCTCGATATTGTTTGTTTCTGTACCACCTGACCCTTCTTTGCTCCAGCATGCCCCACGAAGAGTTGGTTGCCCACCTGGAACTCTCTTGTGCAGTCAAGGTAGAACAACAACACTCTTCAGACAATGGAGTCACTCCTCATCTTTTGAGTGCTGTGGGCGAGCGTAGAAAGTGGACAAAGTGACGGATCGGCACGCATGGAATGGTGTTACCACTTTCGGCAGGAAAGAGGCCCTAGTGTGAAGCACCAACTTGCCTGGAAATATAGACAGGAATGGAGGCTTGTATGATAAAACCTGCAGCTTACTCACCCTCCGGGCAGATGTTATTGCCACTAGAAAGGCTGTCTTGTTGGTGAGCGGCCAGAGGGGACAATTATGAAGAGGCTCGAAGGGAGCACACATAAAGATATGTGAGAACCAAACTAAGATACCTCTGAGGGATAATGAAAGGGGAAGGTGGGAACATATGTACAAGAACTTTAAGGAACCTATTTACAGCAGGGGACTTGCATAAAGAGGGTTGGTCATGCAACCTCAAAAAGGCAGAGCAGAAAGGTAACCCTTGAAAGCACCCAGAACTGAACCTTCTGGGCATGGGTAAGGATAAAAATTATATCAGAGAGAGAAGCAGAAAGAGAGTCAATACACTTTTCTGTACAATATAATACACATTTCTTCCATCTGCTGGCATACACTGTCTTGGTGGAAGGACGCCGGGCTGCCAAAACAACATTACAGACCTCGGGAGGGAGGTCGAAAGCTATCAACTGTCACCGCTCAATCTCCACGCTAGAAGGCGTACAGTTGACCTGTTCGGGTGGAGGACCCTCCCCTGCTGCTGCGACAGAAGATCCTCCCGCAGAGGCAGCCTGATCGGAGGATCGATGCTCATGCTGAGATGCTCGGGATACCAGACTCCCTGTGCCCAGTCCGGAGCCACAAAGATGACCTGGGCCCGGTTGTTCCTGATCTTCTTGAGGACTCTGGGCAGGAGTGGTATGGGAGGAAAGGTGTACAGGAGGCCTGAGCTGCACTTGAGATAAAAAGCGTCTTGGAATGAGAGCCACCTTGGCAACTCCAGCATGCAAAATTGCTGACATTGCGTGTTCTCGGCAGAGGCCAACATATCTAACCAAGGCTCTCCCCACTGCTGAGAGAGAGGCGAAGATATCTAACCAAGGCTCTTCCCGCTGCTGAGAGAGACCTTGCGCCGCCTCCGGATAGAGACACCATTTATGATCCACTAGGCATCGACTGCTCAGTTCGTCCGCCCTGATGTTCAGGGAACCTGCCAGGTGTTGAGACACCAGGTATATGCCCTGCTGTTCCTTCCATTTCCAGAGAAGGAGGGCCTCTTGGCAAAGGGTCCACAACCCCACCCTGCCTTGTTTGTTGCAGTACCACATGGCGGCGGTCCCTTGATGGAGGGTAGGAGGCCTTTTAATGGCAGTTGGATCACTCAGAGCTCCAGCATTTTGATGTGGAGTCCAGATTCCACCAGAAAACAGATCCTCTGAGCCCCACCTCTCCCAGATGGCTTCCCCATCCCAGGTGTGCTGCATCTGTCACTACTGTGAGGTCTGGTTGGGGAAGGGAGAGTGTTGTGCCTGTGACCCAGTCACGGTTCGTTAGCCACCATTCAGGTCTTATGAAGTTCCCTCCAAGATCCGGACCATGTCGGAGAGATTCCCCTGATGCTGAGTCCATTGGAACTTCAGGTCCTACTGTAGAGCCCATATATGCCATCTGGCATGTGTTACTAGTAGGATGCAGTAGGCCATGAGGCCCAGCAGCCTCTGAATCATTCTCACGATAATCCAGGATAGCGGGTGAAACATGGTTATCATAGCCTGAATATCCTGGACTCGCTGCTCTGGAGGATACACTCAAAACTGCGCTGGGTCCAGTACAATTCTGATGAAAGGGAGTGTCTGAGAAGGATCCTTTTTTCCCCCCACAGTTTTCGGGCTGCAAGATAAACTGGTTGTAATGTAAAGCTCTGCCCTTAACGCCCATCACAACAATCACCTTTCTGGGTAGTTACTACTTAAATGGCTTCAATCCTGTTTGAAATATCTTGGGATGTATATTAATAGGGGCCTGGTAGACATGGCTCATAATAATGTGCAAATATTTGTGGATTGCATGGAGCGTGACTTTAAAAGGTGGTCAACCCTGAACCTGTCCCTGTGGGGTAGGGTGAAAGTAATTAAGATGAATGTCCTCCCTAAATTCAATTACATTTTTGGTATATTACCCCGGATTATGTCAGTCTCCTCTCTGCAGAGCATTCAGTGCTCTATCTCCCATTTCATTTGGGTTTCGGAAAGACCAAGATTAAAAGGTGCGAAGCTCTACTTCACATTGGAGAAGGGTGGCTTGCATCTTTCTCATTTGGAGGATTATTGGTTGGCACAGCAGTTGGCCCACTCTGTGTATTGGTTACCTACATCCTGGGTCACACCATTATGGATAAGGTTAGATCGCCATATCGTGCAATCCTGCGGAGATCTGGTTGTTTATTATACTTCGGGACCTTAAATTACTCCACTTGTAAGTCCAATCATACACGCTTCCCAATATGCATGGAACTGGGCCCTGAATTGCATCCACGCTAAAGCCCCATGGTGGTGCAGTGCGGCCATAACGGTTTGTGGGGAGGAAATTAATTGGCCCATCGGGATTGATCACGTTATTTACCACATTGAGGACCTTATATCTAATGGCTTTATCAAATTGTTGCGAACCCAACCTCCCAATTATGGAGATATAATCAACTGTCTCATGCCCTAGCACATGTCCTGGGGAACACGCATACTGTCTTCCCCAGATCACCCATTATTCAATATATTCTCACTTGGAGAAAGTTTATGAGGGGTCTATCTCAGGATTGTATGTCACACTGTTGGATTGCTGTTTTTCTGCCCCCACATCCACCGCACTGAGAGCCTGGTGGGAATCTTCTCTTAACACACAATTCCTGGATGATGACTGGGATTCTCTACTGGTGAATTAAAATAAAGGGGTACGAAAGTGCGTCTTAAGTTTAGTTTGTTTTAAGATCCTTCGCCACTGGCACTGGTCGCCAGTAAAATTGCACCATACCCATCTCAGTGTGGACTCTCGCTGTTGGAGATGTGGCCTTTCGAACTGCGACATATTTTACAGGAATGTTATCGACTGTAGGCCTGGTGGTCGCAGGATTGTGATCCTATGAGAGATGGCCTTTGGGTAGCTAGAACATTGTCCACCCAGTTAGTGCTCTTGCATGATACTTCTGACCTCCTTTCAGTGACCCATCATTTTAATAGATGACTTTCCACTGTCTTAGGGGTGGCTAAATTGGTGATTCTGCGACTTTGGAAATCTACCCTAATACCCATTTTTCCGAACTGGTTGGACAACATGTATGACATAGCAAATTTCAAGTGCATTGACTTCTATAAAGTCTATTATTTTGGCTCTCTGTATGCGCAAAGATGCACTTCTAACCAGTCTGAATTTTTCACAAACTCAACAGAACGTTAGCCCCAGTTTTTGTTCAGCAATATTTTTCTAAAATACCAACTGATAAAATTGCCTCTGATGGGCCATTTTCCTGATACAATACCAAAGGAGCTCTTGGATATCATTCTATGTCCAAGGCTTGACTCTTTGCGATCTCTTTTCCCCTCCGTCTCAAGCAACTTTGTTTGTCTGAGACAGAATGAAAGGCCCTCTACTCAAATCGGCCTTGTGGGTTTCCACCAACTGATGGCATTAATTCAATGGAATCCTCAGACACATTGAATTAAATACTTTCCTCCCCCGCCCTGTATAAAAACACGAAATGAACAATGGAAAATATATTGTATTTGTAGTATTCTAGTACGTATTGGTAAATTATACTGACAAAGAAAGGTTTTACGTCTAAAGGTCGAATCCTTTAGAAAAATATTTTGTTAGGTAGGTAGTTTATATTGAGGGAACACAAACAGCAGCAGGAGATTTGTTGTGAATAGGTGTCCACTTAAGATGCTCTCTCTCAGCCATTCTGCGTGGCATTTTGGGATAGTGCCAAAAGAAGTTCTGATGATCTCCTGATCGCTGGTTAAGGTGTAGTTGGAGTGGAAAAGAGAGCTCCTTACCCACAAAACTGTTCTTTGATTTCAAATAGTTTTATTTGTTTTTTGGAACCGGAATAACAGAAAATGAAATTGCATACATGATAACACAAGTAGGCATAGATTAACACATCTTACATAAGCCATGTACTTTGTCAAAGAAAGTATGTTGTATTGGAACTAACAATGACATTGAATGCATTAATCGTAAAATGAACTAAATGCATATTTATGCTCAAATCGAGGTAAAGATTTGAAGGCACATATACTCCTGGTGGTCTTAGAACAATACATCTTGTATGGTGCATAATTTTCCTGGTATACACATAGGCTGGATACCAAAAACCTACAGTAAAGAAGGGTAAAGTATAAGCAAGAAAGAAAGAGAAAGAAAAAGAAAACCAACGGTTCACAGTGTAAACCATCGAATACACTTGGGGGAAGTCTGTGATGGGCATCATGGAAAGTATCATGTGTTGCCCTGTTTGGAGTAGTTGTGGATCACTTGGCATGGAATGTATATTTAGTCACTCAAGGGGGTTCAAAGACCGAAAAGAGGAGTTCAAAGAATCCCACCATTTTTTTATGGGATGGACGCCATGGAGAGAGTTGGAGTGTTATATTATCTGCACCTCTCAAAATGTTTAGCCATTCTTGCCACATTTTGAATGATATTATTTTGAAATTCTTCCAATTACACAGAATTATTTTACACAACAGTGTAAGCATCAAGTCAAGCAAGTCGCTGTCATAATCTTTTTGTATTTGTGGATCCAGTAAGATATACGAGAACTCTCTGGCCGGGGTGATATGTAATGTGTGTTTGATACATTAAAAAATCCTATCCAAGAACGATTGTAGAATCGGGCAATGAAATAGCATGTGTGGTAGTTCACCTACTTGTGAGTCACTTCCAAAGAGGGGTGATTGAATAAGATTGAATTTATGTAATCTGGCTGGAGTCCATTTTATTTATAATCATGTATTTTGTTTCGCAGAGTGTAGGAGAGATTTTGTTTCTGAAGGGCATCATATATGTGTTTCCAGTCAAAAACGATTGCCTTAGAATTGGGTTCTGTTTCCCATGCCCTCTCATTTTCCATATGGTTCTTAACGAGGTTCGGGGAGCAGTATCTTGTATATTCTTGACACCATATGTCCAACCTTTGAAAGTTGGTCTAGTTTGGTGGATAGTGAGGGGCAGATCGGCTTCATGGAGAGTTTAGAAATCTGGACTTTAAGCTTCAAGAATTTACATAAGTCTGTAACCGCCAAGCCTCGCTCTGTTTTACGATTGGAGAAGGTCTTAGGAGAAGTGTCATCATACAGGTCTTTGATCAAGTTAATGCCTCTTTGTGACCAGTCCTGTCTATTTTTATCTTGCGGTTGTACCAGATCGCTGCCATGTTTGGGGCACCTAACTTAATGCTGGAGTGTACTTCTAGACGGGTAAGTGCTTGTTTTGTGTATTGAATGATGTATTTAGAGTGTGGTAGAATCGAGGTGTGTATTGTCATGATAGCTGGGAAGGGAATGTCTCTAATAAGGTTTTTTTTCTACATCCAGCCACGGAGGTTGGTAGTTTGGGTTTTCAACAAACCAAGCTGGTCCTTGTTTACATAGGAAGGCTGTTTTGGAGTTCTTAAAGTTTTGTAGGCCTACATCTCCTTTGCTTTTGGCCAGCTTTAGCTTTCCTGATGAGATTCTCGGTTTCTTCCATTACCATAAAAAATTATTGAGGGCCCTATCAATTTTCCTAAGAAAGTCCTCTGACAGTATCATAGGTAACATACTAATATGGAGGTTAATAAGTGGCATGATCATCATTTTAATGGTTTCTAGAGAGTGTGTGTTTAAGGAAGCCTACTAGGGATGAGCGAATTAGTTGAGCAATATGCTTTTGTACCAAGTTAGTTAAATCATGGTGTATATTTTACAGTCCAGGTTTATTACGGAGATCGGCCTATAATTATTTGTGAGAAGAGGGTCTTTACCTTCTTTAGGTATAACTGTGATTATGGCTTCTGCGGGCGTATAAGTTATTAGTTCAGAGGATGCAAACTGTCTATATAGATTTAGAGGTGGGTGCCCTAGATGTTCATCGAATGTTTTAAAGAAGGTGGTATTGTAACCATCAGGGCCTGGGGCTTTGCCTATTTTAAGTATCTTAATGCCAGTCTCTATTTCTCGCATAGTAATAGGGCCATTAATAGAGATCATTTGAAGTGTTTAGTGTTATCCCTTCAAGATATTTCTTGTTCTCCAGATAATTCAAATTGGGATTAGATTCATAACATTTTTGCTAGAAGTCTTTAATTGTATTGGAAATCTTGTATTGGTTAGTGTGGACAGTAGCGGCATCGTCTTAAATGGCATTAATAGCATATTTTTCCATCTTAAATTTTAGGTAGGAGGCCAGCGTTTTCCCGGCTTTATTGGATTCACAAAGATGTAGACTTTTCTGTTTGTTTACCCAAACCCCTGCCCTACTACTGATTATTTTATTGGATTTGTATTTTATGTTTAAAATTTTGTTTAAGATTTGAGGGTCATTTTTTTAATTACATGCAGCTTCTCCAGTTTAGAGAGATCCTTCCCTAGGCTTGGTAGGTTTGAGTTTGTATCTTTATTCATGTTTGATTTAATTTTTATAACTATTCCCCTAACAGTGGATTTCAACGCTTCCTATCTAACGAGGTGTGATGTCTCATTTCCTTTATTTTCAAGCATGTAGTTTATAATTGACTCTTCAATTATTATTTTTATTTTGAGAATACAAAGGACATCCTCATTAAATCTCCATAGGGATTCTTTAAGTGTGTGTGTAGAGGGGGTTTGAGTCTGTAATTGATAACGTAATGCCGGAGTGGTCAGAAACCACCCTAGGTTCTATTGTTCTTTGGTCTATCCTACTGGTTGAGTTTCCTGAGATTAGAAAATAGTCGATACACGAATAGGAATTATGTGGAAAAGAGTAAAACGTGTAGTCTCTTTCTGTCGGTTTCTACAGTCTCCATGTATCTATCATGTTATATTTACTACAAAGGTTCTTATGAGCGTTATGTGCTTTGTTTGGCCTGAATTGATGTGTGGAGTTCCAGTCTAAGTTAGGATCTAAAGAAAGATTAAAATCACCAGCAATGATCAATGTAGCAGTGTCTGGGATTGACTTGATGTGGGTTTCTAGGTCCTCCCAAAATTCTGGGTCATCATTCGTGGGTGCATATATGTTTGCTACAAAGAGGACAGAGTTTTGTTGTTCTAATTTTTATATAATTTATAATCAAAGGGGAATGAATTGCGTGTCGTTAACAAGTCAGGATCTATGTGTGTTGTACAAAGGCCCTCATACACTCTAACCTGTGGGTAGCGGTATATCTTGATTATCCGCTTGAAAAGGTTAGGTAGTTGGTTTTGTCATTGGGTCCTTTTCCGCCTGAGTTTCCCATTTTCCAGGCAGTTAACCTTCCTCCACCTGGAAGGAGGCCATCTGTTTCTAGGACTGTCATGATATCGGTAGTGTTAGCGGAAAAGAAGTGAGAAAATTAAAAATACCTCCTATCCTGTACTCTGTGTTTTATTCGCCAGGGAGGGGTAAGATTAAAAACAGTGTGTGGTGCTCTGGTGGGTATGTAAATGGTCCACCGCACCTATAAAATGGTAGTTTCAATGGTCAACATGTTTCAGTCCATGGGTGTCTGTAAAGATCGGTGGACTTTCATCAGGACCTAAGTTGTAGCGATATTGAGTTGGATCGCTTTAAAAGATTGAATAAGTTATTGTCACTTACTCATCTTCGTCAAAATTTCATTTGATTGATGATGTGCATATGTTATGGTTCTACCTATTGCTTGGGAAAGGAAAAAGAAGAAAAGGGGAAAAGGAAAAACTTGCATATTGTTGCTTCATATAGAATAAATATAGTATTCCCTAATTAGTGCTGGGATTATTGATGCTTTTTGCATACATGACACAATTTCTGTATTACATGTTACAGTAAACCGTTAATATTCAAAACAGTGATCGATCTCAAGAAGGCATGTGGTTGTATTTATTGGCATAGAGCGCGTACAAATGGACCATTGTAATTCAGTGTTTTTTGCTCGGGCAGTGAGCGACAATGGCTGCCGCTGTTAAATCGTTGTCTAATGGAAGAGAAGTATGTCAATAATCATAATCCTTCTCCAACCGGATGAGGTCTTTGTGCTTAACTCTTGCTAAAGGGTGTTTATAAGGAAGAATATCACCTTGTTGAGGTGCTTATTAACATCATCTTTCGAATCCAATTATAAATTGAGACAGACATACATTACGAAAATCATTACTACAGTCTGTGTTTGTGTCGTGGTCTTTCTAGGGGCTTAGTGATTAGAATGCAAAAGCATACGAACGTTAGTGAACTCAATAGTACCTTTTATTAGAGTTTAAATAAACTCCATTGGGTATTGCGGGAGCTCTTCGATAAAAAATGAAGAAAGGTATGACCGTGATAGTTTTGTGCGCACTTTACCTTGGATTGTGGCGGTCGATACTTTCACAGCTACCTCTGAGGTGCTACTTGCACGTCCTTGTTGAAGCTTCCTACCGTGACCCTGAAGTTATCATCTGCGGTCCGGAGGAGGTGCTCCTAAATAGGCAGGGTTCAGTGTGGAAACTGAAGAAGAGACTACTCAAATGCCCATCCTGAGAGAAAAACCGACTTGAATTTTTTTTTTTTTTTAAATATGTAGGGGGAGTAGGGTATAATTGTGCATACGTGATTCGAAGTCCCCCAATATTAATTACTGTTTGAAATCGTTAAGAGGGAAGTTTCACGTGAAGTTCCCAAAACCTCCCTCTTAATGAATTCAAACAGTAATTAATATTGGGGGAACATGTGATGTGAGGTGCCTTGGAAAACCGCTCAATATCTTGCTGGTCCACCAAATGGGTATTGGAGTCCCTGTGCTTTCATCCTTGGTCCATGTGCAAGAAAGCTTTACCTTGTGTCCACCATTGATTTTGAGTAGTCTTGTGTGTAGGAAGGTGGAATCTGACTGCATGGTTACCCCCACTTTTTTTTCCGGGTGTTTTGCTGGTTTTTGACTAGTCTGACTGGGATCCTGCTAATCACGACCGCAGTTTATCTGCTTTCTTCCTTAATTTGTTGTGCATGTACTTTAGGTACACTCCAGATTAGATTCTGGGGTACCCTTATCAGTCCTTACTATATGGTGTACTATGTACCCAGGGCATAGGTACCCCAGAGGCCTCTCAGGGGCTGCGGCATGTATTGTGCCACCCCTGAGAGACCATTCAAAAGGACACCACCGGTCTGCTACAGCAGCCTGTGTAAGGTGGTGCATGCACCCCTTACTTGGATATCGGTTCACTATATCTATTTTATATCACTGCACATATAAACCTATCAGTCACCCCTGTGGCAGGCCTTATCAATCCTGAAGGCAGGGTGCTGGGTTTTATATGAGAGGGTGCACCTGCATGAGCAGAGCCCCTCTGCAGTATTCGGAACCTATTTTCTGGGGTTGTATGTGATGCAGCCAACCATATATATTTAAGTGCATTATAACCTCGCGATAAATGCTAACTTTAAAACAGCTGCATAGAAACATGTTGTGTTAGGTGTCAAACACCTTGGAATCATACCTCCACACCAGTAACTGGTGTGGGAGGTATGATTCCTCCCTTGTAGAACCACTACTGTGGGTCACCGGTCTACCCAGTACCAGCTTTCTCGACCTGGGCATCACAAAATGGATGCTGCCAGCCACAGACACGGGTCTGCCCTCCTGCTGCTGAGCCATGCTCGAGAAGGGGAATCCTTGACAATAGGTTTTCTGTCACAGGGAGGTGTGACCACCTTTCAGACATGATTTAGTGTATTGGGGCTGGGTGGTTGCACTCTGAGAGTGCTTTGATGTCTGCACTGGGGGCACATTTGGTGTCCCTGTGCACAGTCCATCTCAAACCGGTTGCAGGAGCCATTTGCTCCTGCTCTGGCGCGAAACTGGACAAAGGACATGGGTGTAGCCACCCCTCTGTCCTGACCCTCCAATAGGTGGGTCCCCAGAGTTTGTCCCACCCCTTCCTTGGGTATAAAGTAGGAACCCCTGACTACAGGACTTTAGATTTTACCTGGACTAAACTCTGCTAGAGAAACCAAGTACTTGGACGATCTGCACGACGCTGGACGAGTGAAGAATCTCCCTTGGAGTAAAGGAGTTACTCCCCTGCCAGGCAGGCACCTTAAACGACTCTGACCGGTTTGCAGCTCCTGAGGACTCTGAAGATTTCTGCAACACAGGAGATGGGTTCCCGAGGTCTCTGAGGTTGATCTGTGCTCTCAGCAATTCTGAGGCCCGTATCCCTCGTGGGGACCGTTCAACCCGACCCCTGTGCACTGTGTACTTTTGCAGCAGCATATGCTTTTCGGCGATCTCTGAGGCTTTGCTTTGGGCTACTTATAGTCCTGACCCCGAGCAGTAATTCCACCGAAGAGTTCCAGCCTACACTCCACAAGTGTTCCGTGGGCTGGTATTTTGTGATTCAGCTCACGGTCCCTTCGCGAACCCTGGTCCGTTGGCCTGTGGGTCCCTGTGAAGGTAACTTTGACTTTCTGTGGGCTTTCCTGGTTGCTCCAGACGTGCCCTGACTTTCCATTGCTTGGAGATTCCCCAGGACCTTGCTGGTCCTCACCAAAGCATCTTTCCTCTGACTGCGTGAGTTGCAGTTGCTAAGGCTTGTTGGTGTTCAATCCGGACACTGACCCCTCAGCACTCGACATCCTTTGTGGGACAGCTCACCTCCGGACTTTGGCCGTCGTCAACGTCTCCTGGTCCCCGTGGCTACAGAGTCAAGCTTCACCTCTTCTCACCTGAAATACCCGACATCGGTGGGCATTCGTCTATCGTGCCCCTGGTCACTGTGAAGTGACCCCAACTCTGTCCCCTCTGCTTTCAGGTTCTTCTCAACTCGGATCCATGCTTGGATTCCACCGGACACTTTTCATCTTCCCGGCAGCAGCACTTTTCCGCATCACGCCATTGAAAACGACAAAGGTTTCGGACATCACTTGAACCCTATGCACCCGGCTCCTCTGGGATAGGTAACACTGGTATCTCAGCACTCTCAAGGGTGCTGGCCTTAGAACCTTCTATGTTTAACTGGGTTTGCTTAAAGACCTCTCCAAAAGTGTCCTTAATCTTTAAAATTCCAACCGCGACTTTCTCATAGGATTGTACGGAGCTCGCGCCTGTGTTCACACACTGCACCCGTCCTCTGTGGGTCCCCTGTTTCACTACTTTGGGTGGTTCCTTGGGGTCCCAGCGATTCTACATGCTCAAGGCACTGTGTCTAGTCAAGTCATGGTTGTTATACAACTTTCTTAGTATATGGTTCGGTCTCCCCCTGGAGCCCGCTGTGTATTGTGCTATTTACTGTCGGTCTAGTGATTTAATATTGCGTGCTTTGTTCTCTAATCTCATAAAGAGGTTAGTAGAGAGTGTTTAGTAATAAATACATATATTTTATATATCTCTTGTGTGGTTCTTACATAGCTTTCAATAAAGGTTGTCTTTAACCTAATCATCAATAAGGGTTGTTTGGACTGGTACAAGGTGCCCACTTTAATTAGTGGTCAGCATATACCAGACTATCTTCTCACATTGTGTGATAAAAATCTTGTCATTGTCCCATAGGATATGGTTGTGTTTCCCTATGAAGGATAGAGTAAGCTTGACGTGCTGATATCTTAGCAGTTTGCACACAATGGGTCTAGGGTGTGTGATTCATCAGTCTTCTAGCGGGAACTCTATGGGCTCGTCAAATTCCAGTGGTTTGTCGATTCAGAAATTTGTTTGGAGAGAACATGCGAGTTAGGCTCGAGTTTCGTTACTGTCTTTTACGATATAGACATCACATCCTCCAGTTGGATTATTCTGTTTTCTGCTTGGGCAATCCCGTTATTGGTTTCTCTGATGTCTTTACGGATTGCAGAGATCTTGACTTGCATAGAATCCGTGTTTTCTTTGGTAGATTTTTAGAGGTCGTGGACCTCTGCTAATTTCATCAAAATATTTTCCATCGTAGTGTTAAGATCCTGCTTACTTTTGACCTAAGAATCTGGATTCTGTGGATCAGCTTTAACTCTTTTAAGGTTTGTTTAATTTTATTTTTGAGCCATCTTTGAGTGGGCATATTTACCCGTGCGGGAGTTTCGCTTAATCACCGGTGTTGGTTACAGAGGCAGAACTGCAAGACTTTATATCCCTCTTATTAGTGCAGAGTGGTTATGAGCGTTTGAGGACGCCCAAGACGACGAAAGGATCAAGTGTACGACTCGTAGTTGCACCGTTTCTTGCAAGGCAGTGGTTTTCCTGTACTAAGGCTTGTGACAGGTGGCACCAATTAGAGCAGGGTGCACTCTACTTCTGTGTCATCCTGAAACGCTGGTGTCCTTTCTTTTTACTTGATACCTTGTTCCTTTTGTATTGTACACCAGGGCATGAGGGTGTATAAGCTTGTATGATTGCAGAATAAAGTACGTTTTTGTAGAGCCTTTCACTAGATAACCTCGACAAGCAGTAGGCTACCATATTTAGAACAATCATATGTATTTGTTCTGTTATTCTCTAGTTTTTTTGTGTGGGGCTGGGTCTTTTGGAAGATACACATGCCTTCAGTAACTCAAGCAGTAGTTGTGTGCAAAACTTTTGTGCGCCAATCACTGTCCCGGGCTCAGGACGGCCTTAACATGCACGTTAGTAAGGTATTGTTTATGCCCACTATCAAGCGAATTCAATGCCGTCAGTAAGCGGTCGCCTTGTTGAGGTCAAGCATCCTGATGATTAAGCCAAACATGCTGTCGGTCCTGGTTCTCCTGTGCCACGGTCCCCTTCGTGAAGGAGTTGGAAGTGGAAACAGCAGTATCCTTGTGTGGCAATATTCCTTTTCCCTCTGGACAGCTGAAGGAAAAGAGCAATACCAGCAAGAGAGTTGGCAGAATGAGGACTTAAAAAAAAAAAAAAGGATTCCAATTGTACATTTTTTCTGTGGTAGAATCCTCAATGGACAGTGCGGGGTGCAGCTGCATTTGATTTGAAGACCGTTGGCTCCCTCCCTTATACCTGGCAGTGGATGTTTCTACAAGCAGTAACTGGTAATTCATTTCCTGTCCTCAAAGTTTGTTTGTAATCAAAAGCAATAACTATGATATGCTATCGCTACCTTCATCTTTGTAATTTTCAATTCTAAACAAAATCCAACTCTTTAGAAGGGAAAGTGTTGCAAGGATATTAATATGCTCCTGCTCCTCTAGATTCATGGGTGGAATTTGTTCATGTAACTGGGAGGTCCAAACATATTGGGAAGAAATAACCAGCACTCTATCTGCGGTCCCCTAGGTCAGTATTGATTTCTTTCCTTTTTTTCACCCTGCTTAACTTTTTGTATGCGAGTCGACTAAAAGTACTCTCTGTATTTCCATGCCCACTGGCAGAACCAGATCGGTGAGAGCTAAGATTCTAGTTAGGTGCTTGACCCTGGGAGAAGAGTCTACTGACTCTTTCACTGGAAAATAACGTATTCCCCATATTTAGAGTCCTTCACTTGCCCATGCACGAATTTAGTTTCATTGGTCTTACCTGTAATGTGAATAGAGACCACATGCAGCATGAATGGTCTTTTTGTCAAGGAAATATTTTGTGCAGAACAGGGTACCCGTTACATGTGCACAAAAAGAAATTCAGCTTTCCTGTCCTTGAAGCATTCCCTTGAGTTGTATTTCAGAGACCTCATAGCATTTTTAACCCTGTATGGTGTCTGGCTGCAATGTACGTTTAGCACAGAGCGCTTCCTGAACAGTAAAGACAAACACTAAACTGTTTTTGTAGCAAATCTAATTACAGACCTCCCCAAAGACAGATGATCTCTTCACACAGTGTTTAAGTTGTGTGATACCCAATTCACATTCTGTTGTCATCTGTGGCCAGTCACATTTATGCTTTCTCAAGAGCAGCCTGGGAATAGCTGACACCCCAATTGGCTACTATACACTGCGCCAACCTCACCTTTAGGGTGGGATGAGTTAATATTGTTTAAGTAGGCACTCAACTTTATTACCTGCGGACTTTCCACCAATGCCCTGAATTTATATTACTACTACTTTCTGTGTGCCAGTATCTTGTATTCATGTGGACATCTAAATAAGCTTTGCTGCACTAGCACATAGAGATGCCTCACAAAAACAGAACCTTGCCAGTTGCTGTTTTCCCCAGTTCCAGGAAACCTGTTTAGGAATGAGGAGAAAGTCATACTATGGTGACCTGCACTGGAAGAAAAGGAAGCTGTGCTGCCTATTGAATAGAAAGGAGTTGATTACTGACCAAGTGGGATCATGGCCATCTCATTGAATCCTGCATGAAGGCCTTCTCAGGGAAGTGCGTAACTCTTCAGCCACATGGATCCATAGCGCAGTTGGCCACAATCAACAGATTGTGCTTGTTTTGCAAGTGTTGAGACCTGCAGGACCTGCCGGTGCTGTCATGCTGGAAGACTTGCCTTTCCTAGTCTGCAAGTGTGACAACCCTGTTTTACACTAACCCTCACTGTAACATCCTGTTTTGTGCCTCCTGTGTCATGTTTTGAGATCCAGGTGGACACTGTTCCTTTTCATCATGTATATTAAGGTGGTATCCTATTGGCTGAGTTGTGTTACCTGATTTGTTTAACTGTTTATGCCAGCTGTCTTGGCTTTGGGACGTATTGTGGATTAATCCTATAAGAAGAATGCGATGGTAGTCTGCTTACCCAGTTGCTAGTGGTAACCTGCTTGTCGTGTGTGCCACAAGGGCCATTGGGTAGCCCCATCACCTGAAACTTTGAACTCTAATCAGCCTTTCATGAGATACTAGTCCCTAAAGTTTGGTAGCATCATGCAATTTTCCAGCAACAATAGCCCAAACGCTTCCTGACATATTCCACCTATAGATGGTGTAAGTGAACATATTACGCACTTCTAGATAACCCACACATTTGACTTAAGTGCAAGAACTATTGGGCTTTCCATGCTTTCAAAACATACTGTCTCATAAAACTGCCTCATGACACAGGAGCCAACACAGTTGCTCCACTCATAAAACTCCTCCATCTTGCAAACCAAATACGCAATTGCTTCCTCCACAACACACACAGATTCAGGAAAAACGAAAGTAGAACGCATGAGAGATCTGAATCATTCTGTAGAATATTAAAGTACAACAAGGTGTCTGTCAGAACACACAGCAAGAAAACCGTCTCTTCAAAAATCACTGAAGCATTCAATTGACTCTTTAAACTATTACAAATCATCTGGCTTTGAACTGAGCTTATTTTCATACATTAGCTAACAAATAATAAAGCTCTCTGCATTTAGTTTGTCCAAGTTCTTCCATTAAAATATTTCATCCAAATGTATGAAGAAGCATAACGCCGCATCAAAGCCTGAGTCTCCTTCCTAACCAAATACATGAAGCATAATGCCACATCAAAGCCTGTGCCTCCTTTCCCTCACAGAGCCAGCCTTCATGGCATAATCACCTATTCCTCCATTCGCAATTACAATCTTGTCTTCTGTCACCATTACAGTAACCGTTATACTGCAAAACATATGTATATGAACCACACCCAGCAACAGTAGACTTACTCCTACTCCTAAAAGAGTTCCACCTGTGTACAACTCTGTAAAACTGCTGTTCAAAAAACAACAACCTCAGTTGTCTGTTAACCTCTCCGCCCAGCTGCAAGTAATTACAGTCCTGTTCCCAACCAATCCAATGATGTAGAGACCCCTAGAGAAAGATGCGGTAGGCAAAGTGGAAACACATCTCGGCAGCATCTACTGACTTGAGACTCTAAAGCGTGGCTTCCAATGTCCCATTCAAAATTTAGACCTGTACCCTCAAAGCAGCCACCAGGCCTTGCCCCTCTAGCAATGTGAACAACTGGTGAGGAAAACATGTGTTCCACCTGGTTCTCCTCCTTCCAGGTTTTTCAGTTACAACAAATGTGACCTTTCGCGTGTCACTTTCAGAGCTTCCCCCGGATCACCCCAGGTATCTGTGTACTGTAGTTTGTGCCTCTGGCCTGTTCTCAAGCTCCTGAGCAACACACGCCTCTGTGCATTGCCAACACACGCGTGTGACTGGAAATCTTTTAATATTTCTGTCCTTGCCTTCTTTGTGGTTCTCCTTTGTTTTCTAGTGTATGGTAGCATAGCACATCCTATAAATTAAGATCACATTTATATACTACTTTCATTAGCCAGCAATCCTAAGGCGTGTGCTTTTTTATTTCTTTCTAGGTGTCATTGATGCGGTCTGATACATTCTTGCCCTGCAAATTTCACATATCAGTCAGTCAAAAATGGGTGTTTTGACCTTATTCTTTAAACATCATAAAAAGCATACTGTGACGACGGTACCGGGTAGCTCACGGCGATCAGCAGCTCGCGGGCCCACCACACCACGAGCCTTCCGCCTTACTCTTACTCCTGCCGATCCGCGGCACCCCTCCTGAACCCTGGTTCTTCGTTTTGGCGGCAGTCCCCTTACGGCAGTCCTCCTGCCCTTTCTTTTCTCCTGCCGATAGCAGGGTGGGGTGTAGCGGACAAGGTGGTAGAAGAACCCCAGCCAAGACCCAAAGCCCCGAGCTCCAGCCTCCAGACCTGGCCCCGGGCTTCCGTTTTTGGCGGCAGTCCTCCTGCTATTTCATTTTTTCTGCCTGAAAGCAGAGGGGGGGGGGGCATAGAGGTGGACAAGGAGGCAGAAGAGTTGGCAGCATCCCGCTGCACTACCGTGAGGAGCAGGGAGGCTGAGCAGGCAGGCAGGTAACTCCAGGAAACGGCGACAACACAGCACGGAGTGCCAAAGCAAGAGTAACAAGTAAGAGGGCGCACTATTGGGCATGCTATTGGGGTAGGGCAACCTAAATCACCCCCCTGGCCTCCGGGCCCTTAGGCCCTCAGCTTTGTTCATGCCTGCCCTATCTGGCCTTACCTGCTTTCACCTGCTCCATCAACCTCTCCCTTACCGTCTCCACCCTTGCCGGTCTTCTCCTAGGTAAACAGCGGGCTCCCACCTTTTTTTTTCCTTCTTTGAAAAGAAAGAAGAAAAAGTCACGAAAGGAGGAGAGGCACAGTGAAAGGAAGGGGCCGAGGCGGGGTGGCAGCGGTGGAGGCTGGGCTGCAGCGGTTGTAGTGGCCGGCTGCCCAGTGTGAACTCCGGGCCTCCCGCAGAAGCGGTCCAACTAGGCTTGGGTGTGGGTTGTGGGTGGACCCCCTCCCCATCCCAATTCCCCCCATTGCACCAATTAGTGGCTCCGCTCTCAGCTGCCCCACTATCTAGTGGAACCTGAAATCATCATGGCCCGGCTGTCACCCCCGCTGGGGTGCAAAGAGGTGAGAAAAGGAGCAGGTGGAAAGGTCACCCTCCCTCCTCTTTAAAAAAAAAAAAAAAAGGTTCTAAGTTACGAACAGGGGGGAGCAATGCGAACAAGAAATTCCACGCAGCTGCAAAACTCCTTCCGCCCCCCATAAGACTGCCAAACGACAGAAAGCAAAGATGATGTACCCTCAAGTAGGAAGGCGAGGGAATCAGTCATCATCTCGAATCGAAGGAAACCAGGAGGCGCACGAGGGGTCCAAATCCAGTAGGCACCGCAATCTCCTGACGTCCCCGGTCGAGGGAAAGCAAGATGCACATGAGAAGGTACAACCAGGACGCACCCCTGCGCCAGCCAGATGGAGCAATCGCAACACCAGAGACAGGGATTATCTCAATCGGGCTGGCAAAGAAACACAAAAGCTCAAGCAAGCAGCCCTCCTCATAAGAGTCGAGAGCGCCAGCAGCCATAGCCAGAGTGAGGAATTCCGAACAAGTACACCTCACCCTGTTTCCCTTTACCCAGAAATAATTATTCATGGGAAGGACCTTGCTCCATCGCAACTAGCCCTGCCACCCTCCCAAAGGAAACTTCAAGAAAGTCATCTGAGTGACTCGCAAAACAATAAGTCAGTCTTGGGTGTGCTTAGATGCTCCTGTAACGTGAAACCTAGTGAGGCCCACCAAGAGCCTCCGCAATGGTTGGAACCCCTGGACTTTCAATAAGATCGAGACCTCGCTTTAAACCAGCATTCTGGTCAGAAATCAGCAAAATCATCAATATGGATCTCGTCCACTAGCTCAGAGAGCCTAGTAAGTCCATTTATTAACTTATCAAGCCCGCTGTCCTCTGAAATAGAAACAAAACAATCTAATGGTGCATTGGAGTCTTGCACCCAAAAGCTCAGGTTCGATTTCCTCTTGCCTGCCTTTCCGTCGTCACCTGCTCCTTGCGAGCAATTTTGCAATGCCCACCTCAAGGATCCACACCAGCTTGAGCTTAGGGGCTGCATAACTAATGCCTCTTTGAAGGTCACCAATAACAGCAGTTCCAGCTTTCAAGGAGTCAAACTACAACAAGACTCACATAAAAACCTTCAAGGGAAACGACCCTCAACAATTAGTAGCTACTCAAACTTAACACCTCTACATCCTCAAAACCAGGTCACCGAACCGTCAAAAACAGAATATCTGCACAGGGAGCCATTCCATTCTCCATCTACACACAAGGTTGAGATGCTGCTCACAATCACCCACCAAGCCCTGAACTCAATGGCTAGCGCAGCTCACATGCATGCAGACAAACTGGATGCACATGTAAATATTTTACACCTGATAGCTGACTTAATAACTAGAATTGACACCAAGCTCGATCAACTGAACTCTGATATGCAGAGCTCAGAAGAACGCAACACAAACTCAAATGCTTGGGGAATGCAGCTGCAACCTGATTCTAAAAAAACTAGAAACAATCCCGGACATTATGTGCACCCTAATTGAGGACCAGAAGAATGAGGCATGTAGACGAGCACCGAAAACTCTCTCTCCCCTGCTACCTCAAGGCCAGAATCTACCTTGGCCCATATCAAGCAAGGAATGCCCCTGCAGCGCAGAGCACCCAGGAGGCAATAGGACTGACACCAGGACAAGACATCAGTTGCACGACCGTGACCCCCCTGAGGCTTCCGAGCAACAGACCATCAGCACACAAGAGGACCTGGCCCGAATCTCGAAAGCCGACGATAAACAAGATTATGGCCTTACCAAAAATAAAATACTAATAACAAAAGGCGCAGATAATTCTACCCAATCTAACTCTGCAATAGACATTGGTAATCCAATCTTATCCGTTGAGGTATTAAATACAGCAAACGCATCCTCCAGAGAAGGCCAACACTTGTCTAGGAAAAATAAGAAGAGACTAAAGAAACTATGTCTAGGAAAAAGGATGGTGCACTGCTACGCTGGTTCCGAACTGAAGACACTGAACTGAAAGCCTATATAGTCCCTTCGTCTAGCAACAACATTCATGTAGGAGAAACCGCAGCCACACACACTCCAGAACAAAACATCAAAGCACTAGGTGCGGAAGAAAACAAAGTCTATATCAATCGATGCACCGAGCTTGACCCAGTGAAGACCCATGAGAAATCTAAGTTGAAACAATCAACTAAGAAACAATGCAGAGAATCCCCCAAGACCCCGGACAAACCTACTAAACCATCAAGAAACAGACCTCTCCACAAATATGGCGCAAAAAATCCTATGGGCCAGGGCTCTCCACATAAAGATACAAGCTGTCATGATTTATTACAGCCGCTCAAAGCTGACAAAGGAGGCCTTAAAACAAGAAAACTCACAGAAGAGATAGCCATACAATTGAATCTCAGGGACTGGTCAGGAAAAAAAGAAATGAGAAGGCACTGAATCCCCTTGAAATAGCTGATCACAAGCTGCAGTATCCCCAAGGAAATATAAGAGGGGAAGAATCTTCTTACGATGCCAGCCCAAACTGCCCCAACGTGAACAGACCAGAACACCTAAGTCAGTCAACCAAGATCAGGGTGCCCAAAGAAAGCTCTGCGGTAAAACTCTCACAACAACTGAACAAAGTGGCATCGAACATCGCGGAGAAAACCCATTTGCCCCAAGAAGGCTTAAAACTAATGTTGTATCCAGAGTATGCCCCAAGGGAAATGGGTTACCCTCAACAGAGGAATCATCTTAAAGTTGTGCTTGTACCTTCCGGGATTAGCAAGCATAAAAACAACTGATATCGAAAGTGTGGCATTTGTCGCCCCAGAACAGGGCCAGATAAACGAGGCCTCGAAAGTAACCTTCTACAGCAAAGACATGGCCTCTGCCCTAATAAAGAACAAAAATCGCCTCCCTCCCCTCTCTCTGGTCTATATTACCAGACTCGTCCACCCCGCCGCCAGGGCCTCCACGCCGGGACCGCTCCTACTGGTAGTTGCGTATAAGTGCTACCATCGCAGTCTGTACCCCTACGCACCGGCCATTCCACTGGAGGGTTCTCCTATCGGACCTGGGGTGCTTACACCTCTTGAACTTATGGAATGGCGTGAAGCTGACATACAGACCCTGGGAGATCTGTACCGGGATGGCACACTTATACCGTTTGAGACCCTGGTTGAGGAGGTGGGACTGCCACCGGGGCAATTCCTGAGACACCGCTCACTGATCGCGACACTAACCTCTAGATGGGGGGACAGGAGTGTGGAGCCTAGTCAACACCTCACCATACAGTACCTTCATGTTATGGGGCGAGGCAGACACCTGATTAGATGGTTCGCGGCATCCCTCCGTAAACATGCAGCAATCAGCCTAGACCCATTATGCCACAAGTGGGAAACCGAGTTGGAGCTGCCACTGGAGGACCTGGAATGGGAAAGGAGAATCAAGAGCCCAATACACATACCTAGAAATATGAGATTCAGGCAAATACAGTTATTTATAATTCACAGAGTATACCTTACACCTGAGAAGATTAATACGTACTTCCACCGCTCAGACGCGATGTGTCCTCGCTGCGCTGAGTCAGGGGCTGGGCTGCTACACATGCTGTGGAGCTGTCGCAAAATACACACCTATTGGTGGGCAGTTGGGGAGATACTACACACATGTACAGGCCGCAACATACCCTTTGAATGGCCTGTTTACCTTCTGCACCTCTTCCACAGAACTCCGGTCACAAAAGATTCATCATGTGTCCTTGACTTGGGATTAGTGGTAGCTAAGCGATTTCTCACTAAGCGGTGGAAGGCTCAAGACCCGCCTCATATACAGGCTTGGAGGTACTCGCTCTTGGCTTGGGCCAAAGCAGAGGGAATCGCCATCCGGCGGGAGGAAATGTTGGGGCTACGGAAGGTACCGATAGAGACTCTGTGGAAGGGGCTGCTCCAGGCCTTAATACAGACAGAGGGGGACAGTCCTGAGGGCAACCTGAGAATGGGGGAGGCGTGACCACGCTGAGCGACGGATAGTCCATCAGTCGACCTCTGTAATGTACATGCGCATACGTCATCTGACACCTTAGGTTGAAGCCGCTGAGGTCAGTGGGTGAAGAAGGCGGCCTCGACAGTGCCGAGGGATGGAGGGGAGAACCGGGGGGGTGGGGGGGACAGGGTGAGGGACGGTCACATAGAAGTCGGTATATGCTGCTGTTACTGGGTTTTATGTTTTGTTTGTTCTTACCTATAGCATCTGTTCAATTATCTATACTGAACGCAGTGAAGAGGCTCTGTACAACACACTAACGGAACCTCATCGCTGATGTACGGTGACTTTTACCCTTGTTGGAATGGACTATCTGTTGAAGCTCAACTTGCAACTGAGTCAATAATGTCGTCAACATGTATGTTAGATTTAAACCTGCCCAACGGTAATGTCTCCTTGAGACTGATGGATGGTTCAATGTATGGTCGACTTTACATATTGCAATTGGCTTGTCATGAAGCTGTAAATTACAAAATTAATAAAAACAGATTTAAACAAAAAAATAAAGAACAAAAATCGCTTGGGTGACTGGGGTATCCAGGTTAGTTTCGCAGCTCCAGTCAAGTACCCCGCTTTCTTAAAGGATAGAGCTCTCAACACCCTAACGGTCTCCAACAATAAAAACGTGACCATCAGCAATTCAACCAGGCGGCCACCTACTTCAGTCCTGTGTGGCTCCTTAGCAGGAACTCAAACAATGTCCTGGAGAGAGAATTTGCTGCAAATAACTACAACCAAAGTAGGAGGCCCACGCCAGTGCGTTCTTAAACTGCAGAATTCCCAACACTGGACCTGGCTTACCCAGGCCCTAGGGTGAAGTACCCAGCACCTCGGCTGAACATAAAATTAATAAGGACGTCTCTTACCACCTCCAAATCTGTTCCTGGAACATTCTTGGTCTAACCAAGGATAAAGCTGAAAGGACAACTACCTCCCTCTTGAAGTGCTATGACGTCATTGCCCTACAAGAAACTTGGTCCTTGCAAACTGTCGCCTGGAAGAATTTCACCGTTTATGAATCCTATGCAATAGAATCCCAAGCAGGTGGTCACGCATCAGCAGGAGTGTCAATCTCCGTGAAGAACAACCTGGCCTTACAGGTTTCCTTACTCTGTAAAGGGCATGGAGATTACATTTTTCTCAAAACCCAGACACAACTATTGAAAAATTACAACTCGAAACAACAAACAATGAACTTCGCCTGCATCTATCTACACCCCTCTAAAATCAAGCGAAAAGCAACCTTGAGCAAAATGCTCCCTGCCGTGAGAGACCTTCTCTCTCACTTTCCGAACGATAAGTGGCTAATAATGGGAGATTTTAATGCAAAGTTAATGGAGACATGCTTGGACTCCTCTTCCCTAACTGCACTGGACGATCAAATGTGGGCCATCCCGGACATAAGGCATCAGTACCAACAGAAGGACGGTCAAGGGACAATGGCGGCAGCTTACCTAAACCAACTATGCCTCAGCATCTTAAACAGAAGACTCGACTCGGACTCGCCCCCTGCTTATACGCACGTATCTTCCTCCAGAATGGCCACTCTGGACTAGATCTCGGTCGCTCATTTCCATCTAGTGCAGGAATTCATGGTAACTCCCTCACCGGAAAGTGATCATGCCGTTCTCATGTGCAAAGTGTAATTCCGGCAGTGCCTCCGCCCAGAAATTCATCTGATTGGGCAAGAAGTCAACTTGGAGCCTGTAAGAAAAGTACAGTGGGCCTTGGACCATCAGGACATAATTGAAGAGAAGGTGGACCATTTCCTAGACAAACTGAATCAAGAGTCCAGTGACCAACTGACTGCAACATCGTGGGAAATGGCAGTGGTGGACCTTAGAGAAAACTTAGCCACAAAGATAACTAAAAGGCCTCAAAAATCCACTTAAAAAACACTCCACTTTAGTGAGCACAAGCAAACTACAATAAACATCAAACGCAAACTAAACAACTTACTTTGCAGGCTCGCCTACAACGACATTGAACACAAATCTCTACGAGGGAAGATGTCGATCACTCGCAAGGAGTACAGGAAGGCAAGATTCACCTTTCAGAGGATGACAGAACACCACCTCTGGACAACCGCTCACGATATAATAAGATCAAAGGAGCTTCTGGAGCTGGATAAATAAGGGTGCCAGACCTGCCCAGCCACCAACCGTAACAAAGCTCTCTCCTGTCGAATGGGAGGCCCACATCGTAGCACTCTACGTAGAGCCCATTAGAAACAACTGGCTTAGCCATCACAGCTCTAGCCATATTAACTCTTACATTGGCTAGGAGGGCACTATCAAGATCACACCACTTTTGCACTGTTGCACTTATTATAAAGAAAATGCACCCTGGAGGTGTGCCCGGCCCAAATGGCTTACCAACAAGTGGGCTGTACTCTTGGCCACCCTATTCAAGACAAGCAGAATGGGCCGGGCCATTCCTGACTCCTGACGAGGCTGTCTCCTTGTCCCTATCTACAAAAAAGGCCCCCGGTCCAGCCCCGATAACTACCGGATGATTGCCCTCCTTGATGTTGAAGGGAAGGCCTATGCGAGTGCTCTACTTCAAGAATTGACTACCTGGTTGGAAGACCGTAAACTAATACCCTTTACTCAGACCGGCTTCCAACAGGGCTGTCACACTGAAGACAATTTTATCTGTCTAGCCCACATGATTGAGGGCACGTTCGCTACAAAAGGTAAATCGCTATATCTGGGGTTCATCAATTTCTGAAAAGCTTTTGACCGCATTGTTCGTCCCAGGCTGTGGGACAAATTTAAAGAACTGGGGCATTCTGCAATCCCTTTGAATGCTCTCATCGCCCTGTACACTGACACCCGGGTAAAAATAAGAGTTTCCTCTGGATGGTCAACAACCAATAATATCATGACCAACAGAGGCTTAAAGCAAGGACGCATATTGGCCCCTCTACTCTTTAATTTGTATCTGCCAGACCTGCCCGAGTGCCTGGCTCTCTTTCGAGCATTTCCGCCCAGAATCGCATCTATTAACATTCAATCAATGCAATATGCAGATGACACAAGTCTCCTCGAACAAACCCAGGTGGGCCTCCAGAGGCTCTTTGACTCTTTGGCCTCGTACTGCAAAACAAATGTTTTAGAGATTAACATCGCCAAAATCAAGGTGTTGATAGTTTCGAGACAACGAGCAAGAAAGCACTTCTGGGGGCCGTTACCTGGGGCCTATGTCACAAACTTGCCATTTGGCATAAGGCCACCAAGCGCCTGGGATGGGCGAATAAACTCACAAAAGCTACATCGCTATGGTCCTCTTGGCGGCTGGGATTGCTCTGCCCCCACACAGGGTTCGATAAATGGGACACCATTAGTATAACAAACATAGGAGACCTAATCTGCAGGGGCAAACTTCTCCCATTTAAAGAGCTGCAAACCAAATATGCTCTTGCACCAGGGGAGGTTTTTCGATATTTGCAGATCAAACACGCTCTTCTCACAAGTATTCCAGACCTACCCTCCTTACCAGACTCCTCCCCTTTAGAGGACCGCCTGCTCTCAGAACCGCTCTTGACTAAAGCTATCTCCTGCACCTACCGTAAACTCTGTAACAACTAACCTGACTCCTTTCCGACTCTTCAGGATCGCTGGCAGGCGGATATAGGGACAATAGATGACGAAGACTGGCAGTCAGCACTAATGTCCCCAGGGAAACGGCAAAAAAACATTGCTTTCGCCTCATACAACTAAAAGTTCTACACAGGTCCTACCTTTCCAGGGTGCTCCTGGCCAACATAGGCAGCCGTACGGATGCGCTGTGCCTTAGAGGCTGCGGCCAAAACAGCACCTTTTATCATATTTTGTGGGACTGTCCCGAGATATGTCCTCCGTGGAACAATGCAACCAAAAAAATGAGGGACACATTGGGTAAGCAGCTCCAATTGTCACCGCGGTTGGGGATTCTAAATATGTGGGAGGCCACTGACCTGACGGAAATCGAACAACAATGGGTGGCACTGGGGTACCTACTGGTGAAAAGGGCTATAGCGATGCTCTGGGGATCCACTAAACGGCCTTTGACGGCTGGATGGGTGGCAGAGATGGATAGATGTATGATAGCGGAGAAGGAGGTCTACAAACTACGGGGCTGCCCCAAGATGTGGGACAAAAAATGGGGGGTGGTGGAGGGCCTTTAGGGGGGAAATTTGTACTTCACCGACACAAGATATGGCGATGCGAAGACGACCGGAACAGTAATCTCCCAAATTACTAAACATACGTAGCCTATGAGTATTGATGCACTGTGTTTCACTGAAATTGAAATGTAATACTGTATTGTAATGATGACTCTGTGCTTCCAACTTTAATAAAATTGTTATATAAAAAAAAAAAAGCACTTCTGGTATATTGAAGGGAAATCAATAGAGGTAGTGGCTGCATATAAGTACCTTGGAGTCTGGATATATCATAGAGGAAGACCTGCTTCGCATATTACTGCAATGCAAGTAGCGGCTTGCTCCCTGGAGGGGCCTTCTTAGGAACCAAGAAAGCCCTTCATTCCCCCTATTTATTGCTGTTAATCCGAGTGATAGGTGCCAAACTTCTGCCGACTTTAGTTTTTGGCGCACTAACCTTCAAAGACAAAATGTTCTCTTGGTTAGACAGAGCGCAATAAGCCTGTTTTCGCAGAGTATTCCATCAACACAACTCGACCTCTCATGCCCAAATCCGTATGGAGTTTAGCCTATCATCCCAACATTGGATCATGAAAGTAAGATTTATTGCCTACTGCTCAAAAACTAAAAAAGCCCGTGATCTCACACTAAAGAGTTGCATCTGGTCCCTGCTAAACTACCCAAGAACCACCTGGAGTCAATTTTTAACACACTGCTTGGATGCACTAGATGCCCAAGATATATGGACCGCTTGCTACCCACAGTGGTGGTCGCGAATGTACTGACCAAATAAGCGAAGATCTTGTCAGTGGAACATAATGCACTTGCCGTGAAAAATCTCTCCCATGGTAGCTGGGCGTCAAAACTCTATCCTTGTGAAACTCCACCACACGATTTGTCATCTACCATGAAGCCATCCGTGAAACCTCATTTAATGAGATTATGTTTTGGCCTAATCCCCCTGATGGCGTACATGTATGGCCAGAGGTACAAGTAAGACACGCCCTCTCAATGCTGTTTCTGCGGCAACGGGGAAGAAACTTTAATTCACTTCTTATGCATTTGCAAGACCTAGCGCCCTTCGCGAACCTTTCGGCTGCGTCCAATCTGGCGCATCCTCAATGTGCGGACATGTCAAGAGGCCCTAGAGGAGTGCATGAAGGGTGACTCAGATCAGATTTTCTTTTTTTTTTTTAAACAGACTTTTTTGGTATTTTCAATTCTGTGTAGACATCCATAACATAAATCTGATTCTCATGTCTCTGGTAATATTTTAGCCAAAGGCTACCTAGCTAGGTTACATCTATTTTATCTGCATATTGTATACCTTGTTATTCTGCAAGCATATTTGAGGACTTCAGTCGGGTGACTCAGCTCAGATGACCGCCCGTTTTGAAAAAAATACATGTCTGAGATTAAAACTATTTTACCTGTAGACGATTGCCATGAATTTCAGCCATGCTAGTCATGAATTTTCTTTTAATAGGAACTCCTTTTTTAACAGAGAACGAAAATTGCTTTTAAATATCTTTTGTATGAATTGCAATGATTTTAATTAATTGTGCAATAACATTTATATCCATACTAAATAAAAAATCATCATCTTGCATATAAAATTGTTAAAATCACTATACACACCTGGACATAAAATGTATATGTTCCATAAAATCATTTAAACAAAAAAAAACCTTTAAGAATCAGATAAAATGCTTTTAATGGCCACTGCAGGGTGCAGGTCATGTCCAAAAAGTGCATTTCAGTTAATAGCACTACAGCTTACCTTCACTCATAAGTACCATATTTAAGAAAGAGTGGCTTTAAGATTGCCTTCCGAGGTGTCTTCAACTTTAAGCAATCTAAAAGAATGTGCAGGCAGTCGCACTTTACCTGTAACCCACAAGTGCCTTTTCCCTGCCCATCCATCGTTGCTGACCTTACTTAGCTGCTAAAGTGGCAGGGGTTTATACCAATTCTTAAGTCTTAAAATCTCAGCTGTGAGACTGGAATTTGGTAAGAGTGTAGGGAAACCACTCGTTGTTCTGCCAGGACGTTAGCATGAATTGAATGGAGGATTTCCTCTGAAGATGCTGCATGTTCTGTTCTTTGGCTTTATTTTTTGCCAAAGTGTGGGCCTTTGTCATCCCTATCTGGAGATTCACATTTGTAAAATCTAAACCCATGATCCTGCATATTTCACCCACGTTTCTTTTCGCACTCTTGGCACACTTCAACTCGCTACGTAGGATCTCTTTTTTTTCACAGCAACAATATGTTTTGCCCTTTTTCTGTCTCCAGGCGTAACCAGGAACTTACTGTCTCGGCATATACTAAGTAACTCCAGGATTTTATTCCTGTTTCCATTCCAATTTCCTGGTTCATTGCTGACCTTAATAGTGACAGCAAGCTTTTCAGGCATTTCCCAGTCCGTTTTTGCCACTTATCCATAATAATTTAGCACTGTAATGGAATTGCGGGCAAACCATAGCCATGCAATCATTTAACACAGGTCTAGAGGCATAACGGCATAATATTTATGATTTTTTTTTTAGGGCACTTAATGAAGCTTGCTTTTCCTTTAAAAGACTCTGTATGCTCTTTCCTTGTTAAACTCTTTTCAAACCAGACCTCTAAGTACTTATATTTATTCACAGTTTCTAATTTGTTGGGCCCCAAGTACCCTGCAAATTTGACAAGTTTTTTTCCCAAAGGCCAGTACTTTAGTATTATACATATGTATCACTAGCTTTTTCTTATTACAGTACTCCAGAAACGTATCCAATTTTATTTGTAGGCCTCTTTCTGTCATTTATTTATTTATGTATTTATTTAATTTGATGAGTTTTATATAGCGCTGGCTAGACCCGGAGGTATCAGAGCACTTTACAAGAGGATCAACGAGTTACATGTTACAAATTACATCTGTTACAAGAACATAGAAAAGCAAGGAGATCACAAAAACAACAAAGTTAGGGAAAATTTGTAGGAGGGAGGGGGAGGAAAAGGAGACATAGCGGGGAGACAAGGAGAACTGTGCCCAATGTTCGGCTGGGTAGGTGACAGCTGAGGGGGTGAACCAGGGTCGATCTCCTCTATAGCTGACTAGCAGCTCCACCGGGCATCGGCCATATTGCTCAGTCTCAAGGGTCAGGATAATGTTTAAGGTTACTCTGAGAATGTCAAAATCCAACGCTGGAGATTGGAGAGATGCGAACCACAGTCGAGACTAATCCCAGGTCTGAGTAGGGGTCCAAGAAGGGGGGTAGCATTCAGGGGATAAAAGCCTAAATGGCAATCCCTAGCCTAGGGTAGGATAGAATGCATCATTCCACTCTGCACCTGGGTGAGCCAGGAACTGAACGGGCAGTACAACATGTTAGTCACAGCGCTATTCGGAGTGTAGGCACAAAGCCAATAGTGCATTAGGGGCTGGTGGATCAATTGGAAGCAGCCAGTCGGCGTTTCAGTTTCAGCTGGACAACAGGCCTCAGTTTGAGGAGTCAAAGGGGTCAGCTGCAGACAGATGCAGCAAGTATCTCACAAGAATGCCTACTGGGAAGCATCTTAAAGTTTTAGGGATACAGACAGTATGTACATCGGAGGCCTCCTAAAATTCCCTATTATACCCACATCAAATATTGTGTGGACGGAGCAGTTTAAGGCTAATCTAATTTGGTTATTGAATTTTCATATGTGAAATATGTTAAAAATACTCAATGTTTTGCAGAACCAGTTACCATTTAGATGGAGCCATTCCACCACACTTTGCGTTTACACGTTCCATACTACAGTTGGGTCTACGCACAAGTGACTGCCCTAATACAAATGTAATCCCTGGGGCACTGTTTAAGGCCTAAAATCCGACATCGCCGCCCTGGTAAAGGACTTACCATATCCATTCACACATTCTTTAAATGTCAAATCTTCAGTAGATAGTCAGTGTCAGCTTTGAATATGTCTGTTTGATAAAACCTGGTTAGATGGAGCAATTTATGTAGGATGTGTTCTAATACAGCCATCGCTGGCTTACCTTCCCATGCCACAATGTGTCCCCTTACAATGCAAAAGTACCTGTGAGGATCAGTATTTGCCCCTTATTAGATCTGGCTAATCTGTCCCAAAAGTACTTAATCTAAGGCAATACCATGGATAGAGTGAACATTATCCCACTTACAGGTATTTTATTTGTGGAACTCTGAGGCAGCATCCGTGGAGATGGATGAGTAGTTGCCCAGCGAAAGTAAATGTTAACACTCGTTTTGCCAATGGGTAAGCCAGGATTTGCCCACTCTAATTCCATCAATAAAGCATCATCCTACAACCTGATCATATTCGATTTAACCTAATCTTTAACTATGGAGTACATTTTCTTAACTATGTTTGCATACATTGCTTTTTGGGTGTTGGTTGCAAATCCGCAGAATTCCATTATGTCAAAATGGTGAACACAAATAATTACAGAGACTTAATTATATATGTATACCTTTTTTTTCTTCTTCAGTTTACCCGCTATCCTGGTGCCACTTGATATTAATCAATCAATCAATAAAACTTTATTTCGGTTTTGATTCAAACCATAAAAGTATACATATAAACATCACAGTTAGAAAGAAAAGCAGATCTGAAATTCCGTGCAATAAATTCATAGTTGATAAAGTGCAAATGGCGCAAGGCAAAGTATAGTCCATATAGGCTCCTAAGATAAATGAGGCAGAGAAACAGCCTCATTGGTCTAAACAGTTTCTCAATTTAACAGACAATTTTAAAAATTCAATTACATGGAGAACACGGTCATTGTGCAAAAGTTGTAAATACATAAGTGCTGGTCTGATCTGGTTAAAATTAAGTTTCTTTAAAAGAGCTACCAGATAGCGTTTGCGCGGGTATTCATAAAATTTACATAAAAGTATAAAATGCAGCATATCCTGTGGAGACTTTCCGTCGCAGCCACAGGGAGCTGCAGCCTTGTTAAAAATATCTTTTTTAGGTCTAATTAACAGATGATGAAAGATATTTAACCTAAACCTTGTCAGCAAGAACTTCTCGTGGGAACTAAATGAGCCCATCAAATATGGCTCCATTGTCTCGCAGGTTTTTAACATGACGTATTTCCTGATACTGGGTTTCAGGAGCTCCTCTCCCTCTCGTTGAACCCTTCTCCCCATATAAAAGGCACACTCAATTGCCTCCACATCCCCTTTTACAATCCCGCTTGGATTTTCAAACAACTCCAGACAACCAAGTCGAGAAAAACAGGATTTCAAATATTTTAACCAGGGGGTGCACATTGCCTTATCATGGGACAAAAGGTCTTTCACAATCAAGTGGGTTAGTGGAATGTCCTGATTCAACCACAGTTTTGCCCAACAAGTCAAAGGGCGTAGAGAAAACCTGATCATATTCGATTTAACCTAATCTTTAACTATGGAGTACATTTTCTTAACTATGTTTGCATACATTGCTTTTTGGGTGTTGGTTGCAAATCCGCAGAATTCCATTATGTCAAAATGGTGAAGACAAATAATTACAGAGACTTAATTATATATGTATACCTTTTTTTTCTTCTTCAGTTTACCCGCTATCCTGGTGCCACTTGATATTACATATCGTGACATTTGCATTGAGCTTCACAATCTTGTGAAAACCTTCAGGTCAGTATATGCATATTGTCTTTTCGTTTTCCCGTACCACACTGTATTTCATTTTATACCTGACTGAATGAACAAGGCTATTGCAATCATGCAGCTGGAAAGGACCAAATTATGCACAGCAGTGTCTACATTATGCAACCAGAAAAAGCAAATATGGAGTACTATGGCACACTTTGTGGCATTATTGCTCCACCATTTTGTCATTTACACATCTGTTAATGCTGTATGAGCCAAAGTTGCACATTGTTTGTATCAATTTAGGTTTAACACATAAACACAGAATTCTGAAATTGAAAGGTGGCCTTCTTCTGTGCAGCAACGCATGTGGCAGCGCTTTTAGTAACTTTTGATCCATTTGGGCCAGAAACATGTTTTTGTTAAAATCTGCAAATTATGCAGCAGATGATGGTTTATGTGCGTGTTTGGCGCATCTAAAATTATGTGGAAAATGCCACAGCCTTAGAATTGCATTATTCTAGTTGCCCTACCATACTCACATTTCCTTTCTTGCCTGAATTCAGAGCCAGTTCAAGGTTCGCACTAGAGGATTTGAGGTGACCAAACCTGTCATCAAATACCAGATTTCATTCTCTCCTACAGGTTGGATGCGACTGGCTGGTACACAAGACTTAGTGAGAAAGAATAATTTTGGCTCTGCTCCATGACTGATTTCATTTATATTGTTGAATAAATGTTCACAGGTGCTTCAGGCAGCTTTCTGTTTGACGTTTTCTAGATAGGTAGGGTTAAAGCAAGAACATACATCTTGGTCATCTTCTCAGTATATTATGTAGGTCTGAAACAGGAAGAGGATGGTGAGGGAATGCCCTAATTAATCATCTGTAATCTCATAATTCGTTTTCACTGTTCTCTTAGGGCAGGATGTACAAAGTAATTTTGCTATTGATAAACCTGTTGTACGCAAAATCACAGCTCTTGCTTCTGCAAAATGGCATTTAAGTATATATTAAATCCATTGTTTGAGTTTAAAAAGCCTTTCTGGCTTGCAAAATGGGTTTAATGACCTATCCCGTATCTCAGTCAGTAAGGGTCATAAAAGGGCATCCCCTCTTAATTGCAATTTCATTTGCCATTTTTCAATGGTTTATACCCACAGTTGTTGTTGCATACCATTAATTACTTACCAACACCTCAAAGGAGGTGGTAAGTGGTGGTGTTAGGTGACCTTGAGGAGCAAGGCAGTGGTCATATTGTTTAGATCACACTTAGGGCCTTATTACGAGTTTGGCTGTCTGTGGACCGCCGTAATTCCGGTGGCGGTCCAACCATGGAGAGCTTGGCAGTACACCTGCCGTATTACGAGTTGGGTGGATTGCCTGGGCGAAGACCGCAGCTGAACCGCCGAGACCACCAGCAGACCGCCTACCATCTGGTTCGCAGTTGGGGGAAAGGCAACCTCCATAAGGCAGTACAGAGGAGCTGCACCGCCATCCGTATTACGAGTTGCCTTTACTATGAGCTGACAGCGGTAGTCCGACTGCATGCTTCAAGGTGGCGGAAGCAAAGGATTTGGGGTGCATACTCACCCCTTTATTGTTCTTCGAGGCAGAGTCCGACTTGGATCCCTTTCTTCAGGTCCTCCCTTCACAGGAGGATCTTCACCCCGAGGATTACTACCCTGTTTGCAACTATCTACAGGTGAGTCATTTCCATACCATATGCCCATTGCCAGGACTGGCCACATATGGATCAAACACCGGCAATGGGTAGATGGTATATTTCCACATTTATCATGCATATGTGTGCATCCAACACATATGCAGTCAAAATGCACACACATGCATCGATATATTTGGAAAAAGTACTCAGTACTGCCGCAAGATCTCCGCCTCCGCACTGCCACCACAGTGGTCATCTCGTAATACAGTGGTCTATAGACCGCCAGCACTGTGGTCTAGTGGCGTGTGCAGACGTGGTTCTCAGGCAGTCGGAGCACCAAACTCAGAATCAAGCCTTTAGTCTATGTTGTGGGTTTTAAGTGAAAAAGTATTGCAGTACAGTGTTTTTCATGTTTTTTTTTATTTTACATATAATTCATTTTGTGGTACTCCTTAAACTTTATTTGAGCTATATAAAGTAATAAAACAACTTTTTCCTACCTTTACAGTCTTACATAAAGTGCCTCAATCCTTTCTATGCACTTATTAGTGTGGGCTAAACAACATGGCTGCCTTTTAAGTTTGTTAGGGTTTTCATTACCCAATCATATACTGCCTTGTCATCTGCATGTACTGCAAAATTACTGAGGTATACTGCGGCCCAATATATCGCTACGGTTTTGTGCCTTGTAACTGTTTAAGTACTGAACCAGTTTTATTGGAGTAACAAAAAGGACCCTTTCTACACTAAAATCTATATTCCTGCCAGTTTTGAAGAAAATCCGTCTGGGCTCTTTGCTACTAAGTTTGATATAAAAGTCTATAAAAAAGCATTGGTGGAAAAACTTAGTTTGTGACCCCTTTTTTCTCTGCATCCCCTTACCGAATCACCACAAAACTTGTCAATGCAGACAAAGCAATAGATCTGCAAAGTGTCGTGAAGATTCGTCAAACGGTGGCAAAGTTATTAACAAACAAAATTCTGAGGAATTCTTATCACTGGGAATCCCAACTATAACTACAGAGTGGCTACTTCCACTCTGTAGTAATACAGAGATCGGTAGGTAGGTAGGTAGGTAGATAGATAGATAGATAGATAGATAGATAGATAGATAACAGCCCCAGATCCTTTAAGGACACGGGTTGCTTAAAAATAAATCCTGTCAGGGAATGCAAACACCAGGATAGTGGTCTGCTCTTCCTAAATAATACTTAATAGGCAGGTTGTTCAAGCCAAGATGTCGCGCCCATGAGAAGCTATTAGCTTTGGCGTGCCGGGTGGGGCAGGAGACACACATAGGCAATGGAGGGTAGGCTGGAGGGGCTGTGGCAAGCACACAGACAACGAATTGTGGGCAGGAGGAGCTGGGGAAGTAAATGGAGAAACACGTGCAAGGATGGTAGGAGGGAGATGCTTGGAAAAGCACAGAGATAACAGATGGTGGGTTGGAGGAGAATGGGGAGGAACATGGATGGGGAAGAAGCATATGAGGGAGACAGATGGAAAATACACACATTCTCTTAGCGTGCTTAAACAAAAAGAAAAATGGGCGCCCAAAAAGGGATCAGTGAAAGGACACACAGCCTGTGCTCCAGGGGTGGGAATAAAACAAGAAAGGAAGGAAAGCCTATGTAAGCTGACGAATTAGAAGCAAGCAAATAAGTTCAACAATGAAGACAAGTAATTGTAAGTAATGGGCTGGCTATAAGCCTCACTGCAAGGTATCAACATGCCTTGCAATAGGCAGCGCCTGCGCTGCGGTGAGAGCTAAAGAAGCATTTCATTTAGCTGCTTAAAAAATGTATTGCACCTAGCACACCTATAAATGCATTCCAGTGGAGTGCAACTTTAGAAAAGTAGGTCACATTGTTTATGAAAAAGGAACAACACTGTCAACCGTGACCTTTCCCCTCTGTGTGTTCGGAATGCTTCAGCCTGTTCATTTGGTGAATGTCGCTGGAAGGGGGCGAAGCAAACGGCTGTCACTGTGTGTCAAAGAGGTTTCATGAGGAAGGGTAAAAGAGCATTTGGCGAATTGAACATCAGCAATTTTCTTCTTCGCTGAATATTCGAGAAACACTTGCAGTTCAGATTCTTCAGAGCAGCGTCTGTTCAGTCACCGCTGATAGGAAACACTTTGACGGGATCTCTGGAGACATCTTATTGTGGTTATAGTTCTACTCAACCAAAGCCCCCCAGTGATGGCCCGCTCTTGTAAGGAAAACTGAGATGTCAGAAAACTCCCCGGAGACCATCTGGGCACTCTGCAGACGAAAGAGCAAGTTAAATCATTGTTAGGAGTAGATTCCTCCAAAACCAAGCTTCAAGCGAATTACTGATTGTTAAAAAAGCTCTTTATTAAAAGATCTGTACTATTTCATGGGTGGATGAGTGATGTGACAGCGTTGTTGTCATTATTGGGTCAATAAAAACATGTATTTTGTGTTTGCCTAACCTATTTTTAAAAAAACACTATTTCCTGCCTGTTAAAACGCCTTTAATACAGAGCCACTTGTTCAAAAACCCCACATCATATCAGAAATTTAAATATATGGATTTGTTCGTGTAGATATCGATAGCGCCTCGTCTGGCTGGCAGTGGCCCTCACTTGTGGAACAACCTGAAAAGTCTTTTGTGGCCATGTGATGTTGTGCTGCTAGTTGTGCACTTGCGTTGTCGAATCCCCTTCCTACTTTACAGAGCCCATGTGCTTTTACTATTTGTGGAGACACTACCATTATTGCAGAATTGCTCCGCAACTTGTACAGAAGCGTTGAACTATTAGTATTTTACCCTTTCATGGTGAAATAGAATTAGCCGCCACCTTGAAATAATAAAGGCAATGCACTCTTTTAGATCCGTGCATTGTTCCAACAGTGCTCCCTGTGCTAAAGCTATGCACTGTTTGTATTTTCACACTTTTATAGGAAATAAATCCATGGTGTTAAGACGCAGCCCGGTTGAGCGGTAAAAGTAAAACTGTGGTCTTGCAATGAGCTGCGTTTTCAGTTGTTTTGGAGACGATGTTGGTTGTTTGTCTATTCTACATGCAGTTGTAAGACTTTCCAGTTCAAAGGATCGAATATAGCAAACTGGTTCTGTCCTTCACTGTTTTTAAAGCTTAGGATGTTGAGTAAAATGGAGTTAGAAGGAATTGCATGGTGCCGGAGTTGGGGGGGAAGTTGTGGATCAGCCCTACAAGAAATGTGTTTTATTCTTATTATTCAGCTGTGCATATAGGTTTTTTGACCTTCAACTACATATGTATCTAGTGGATGAAATGAGGAAATTGTAGTCATTAAGAAAAATCATAGTTGAAACCTACAAACCGGTTCAAGTAGTTTCAGTTCAAGTTTTATCAGATCCGTTTAGCAAATTGCCAAAACATATTTGCGAGCAACTGGACTAGACAAAACATTTTAACAGCTAAAACTGGAGTCTCCATCTGTAAAATCATAGGTTTTGAGGATCTGCAGGTAGGGGCAGGGGTTCTTTTTCAATAAGGGAGCTTAATACTTACTTTTTCACTTTTATTGTGATTTCTTATAAAAGACGGAATATTTTCACAGGGTTTTCATTTTTCCATCGGTAGAATCCATTTTCTGGACATTAGTGCTGTTTTGGTCTGACAAATTGATGGCAGTATTGTACGAAGGCTTAAATCTATATATATATATATATATGAACATGGTGAATTCTGATGAGAGTGGCAGTAGCACCAAACTGGTCCTCTAGTATAGATCAGCATCACACTTAACGAGAACCCAGCCATATTGTTTCCTAACAGTGATCTCAAAACTGATCCTGTTCGTCCTCTCAGTAGATAATCACTGTGCTGCATATTTTGATGATGAAAATATTTCACTTCAAGGTTAGTGTGATATTTCATTTTCATACTATTTTAGTGAAGGGTACACTGAAATGCATAAAGACTAAGAAATGAATCCATGTGATTTCAATATGTATGCTGTCAAATTGAGTAGTACAATTTTGCATGCATATTTTTTACATACTGTGAAATATTTTATCCTGCATATGTAATGTCAGTTGTTAATGTATGACCTAGTCACACATACACAACATCAATTATTATTCCTCCATGGGAAAATATTTGACTTCTATATGGCAGAACTAATTCTCACAACGTCTTGCATCCTCTTACTACTTATGGGTGTACAAACTCTGTCTTGATTATCTTTGTACAGCAGTAAGATAGCGGCCATCTGGCATCCCTGGCAGATATTCCTGCGACTATGTCTATTTCTCTTATGGGCTACTGTAATTCTATGGAAAAGACAAATCAAATGTTCCCTCTATTGAGCGATTTGATTAAAACATAGGGCCTAATTTAGATCTTGGCAGACAGGTTACTCCGTCTCAATGGTGACGGATATCCCATCTGCTAAAATATGAATCCCATAGGATATAATAGGATTTATATTTCAGCAGACGGGATATCCATCACCATTGTGACAACGTAACCCGTCTGCTAAGATCTAAATCAGGCCCTTAGTCTGTACAGAATAAATCACTAGCAGCAACTTTGCTATGCCCATCATCTGCAGCACTGTGAAAAGCATTACAACCCTTCAGCATAAAGGGAGGGCCTAGTGGTCCAGCTGTCTTTGTACACTGAATATTTTGCAATGTAGAATGATGTTTGTTGATTATATATGGACATGGAGTAATTAACTAGCAAAGATAATTGGTGAAACTTGTCTAGCAGACCTGTAGTGCATTGGCTTATATTAACAGTTCTTAACCATTACCAGAATCCATGTACCCCCACAGCGTAATTATTGGAAGCCTAAGCAATATCTATTATTTGGACTTCAAAACAATACACAAAAATACAAAAACTAGTATACACCAAGTGCTCAAATATTGAAATATGTTGTGTAATTCACAGTCAGATTAATAAAAACTGTTCGCATTTTCATTTTTGCTTCCTTATTTTCATTTACAGACATTGTGTGGAGCATGGATTATTCTGCCTGCATTCAGTGATCTGGCTCATGCAGATTAATTATATATATTTTTTACATAAGTGTGGCTTTTTAGTAGAAATACTCGTTAGCCAAATATTAAAGGCCCAATTATGACTTTGGCAGTGCGGTGCTGGGCCTGCCCTGATGCCACATAGCCAAAGCCGTTTCCTCCTGTCTGGGGGGCTTTTTTTAACGTTCCCACAGTGGTGTCCTGAAAATGGGCACCGCAATGGGAACGCCAAAAACAGTTCCTGCACGGCATGGATTGAAAAGACCATGCCGTGCAGGAACTGGTGTACATTGACACATGGGGGCACATTTTGTGCCCCCTGTGAGCATCCACAGGGCATGAGGCACAAGGGTCCCCTTTTTTCCTCTCCGCCACAGTTATCATGGCAGTGGAACCGCCATGAAAACAGTGGTGGGGAATAAACTTGTAATATGCTTAGCGGGACCAGCCTCATCAACTGGCCTATATGATTTACTCTTTAGCCTTGGATATTAGGAGGTGAATGGGCAGGAAGACTCCAGCCTATGTGTCATTCCTGTGATGGAGGAGAAAGTTTGGAATTCTATGACCTGTGTGAGTGTTATCCATTCATGATATATGAGAGCATTTAGGAAGCGAATCCATTGATTGTTCCTTTACTTTGCAGCTTGTGCACCTGACTTCTGATTTGTCCTTCATAAATCTTGCTATCTTGCCAGTCTTATTCTCCAGCCTTTAATTGCCACTGACAAATTGAGGAAGGTTGTCCTCCAAAGTCCCATTTCTTTCTTTGACCATTTTTATGCAGCTGGAAATTTGCTTTACTTTGACCTGCCAAACCCTGCTCTTTATGACTGATTTTAACTCCTTTACTACCAGATTCGGCTACATTGATTTATGCCTTTGCCTAGTGGTTGAATCTTGCCCTTCCGTATACATCTAGCCTTGGAATCTGTGACTGGAGGACCAACCAGACCTCTGCCATGATCCTTCTACATGCAGATACTGGGAGAGTGCCCTAGGAGAGTAATGACTACACTAGAAATTACACAATCCTGAAAGCCTATGAAAGAGCATTAGCAAGGCAACTCTGTAAAAATCAATACCAGATAATCATTTGCTAATTGCCGTTCAGTTTCCGCTGGCTCGCTCACTTAAATTAGAATTGATATAATTCGTAAGATTGGTGGATAATTCTTTGTCCTTTGGTTGCACATTTAAAATGCACTGAAGGAGCAACTACATGCTGAGCTTGAGTTGTCCAGCGTTGTGTGTTCTGATGCTCACCTTTCTTGAAAAAAGTATTGACAATGTTGTGTGCTTCAGCTATTTATTTCATAGACAGCTCTCCAACTTCTCTTCCGTTTCTGACATGGCCTGTCAGTGCTGTGTTCACAGGAGGCAAGACACAGAATTAATTACTCGCTGATCTGTGGGACTTGCACATCACGGTCTTTGAAAGCTTTTCTCTTCAGAGACCTTGGTGTTAACATCCGATTTTTTTTATATATATATATATATATATGAAGCAACTGACCTTTCACTGCGCTTCATCACTGGACAAATCACACCTCCGGGTTGTTTCAGTCCCAGCTGGCTGAAACTGTATTTTTATAGTTGTAAAAGGAATGAGACTGAACAAAGTCCTGATATGTATCAAATTGATTGTGGGATTCTGACTCGGCCCCGTTCGGTAAGTGCATCAACGGATCCACCTTACTGTGTCTTGTTGGGGTGTCGATGCCCTTTGTCCAACTCCTTTGTAAATAGCATATTAATGACAGTGACTTGTGTTGAGACCTTGCCAATCAATACTTACATTGAATAAGAGTTAATTGACTCAAATACCTTCATCTCTCAGTTCGTGTACAAGAATGATGCCATCTTGTGCTCCAATCAATACTGGCTCCTTGTAGAGCATAGAAATAAAGCTGCCTTTCCTGCTTTTTGTCAGTTTTCCCAGATGAATTTGAGCTGTCTTATTGTGTCTCATCCTAGCGGATTAACTGGAATGTTACAAATGAACTGCCTGTCAAAATGAATCCGTCATCTGTTTCACTGTAATGTTGAGTCTGTCACCAAAGCCCAGATGCACCTTAACTTTCACTTTCTTTAGTGATAAATACTTTAAATGTGAATTCCTATTTCGCCACACCAATCTAAATATGTCTCTTCAAGAAAACCCCAATACAATTCATTTTAACAAAAGGACAACTTAAATAGTAGCATTTCTTTACAAAATGATGGGGTGTTTGTTGCATGCTTCAGAAAACTATTAGATTTAGAGTGTTACTGCATGTTAAAGATGAAGAAAAGGCTAAGTTGTTAGTCTTCAAACATTCCAGTCCAAGGAAATATTTTGCCATAAAAAGTTCGTGTCTTGACAATGCGGTGCAACTTTAGCTACTTCAGTAGTTTTGCTTTGACATCTGTCATATGTTTGCAGAGGTGTACAGAAACATGTATTTGAGCATGAATGGAGAGGATGAGCTACTTTATCTCAGTCTTTAATGTAATTATTTACCTTGGCATGAAAAATCCTTAGAGAGTTTAACATATTCGAAACATGAATGTGAACAGCTGTGAAAATTCAACCGATAGGCTTCAAGGGTATTGTTTTTCTTGCTCATGTTCCAAATTAAATAACTGTGTACTCTGCTGTTGCCTTTAAAATGTATCTTTTATTTAGTTGGCACCAATTCATAATATATATACATGAAACTGACACGATGTAGACAGTTTGTCAATTACATTTGATACTGCATACATGTGAATGTATTATGGTGTAATTAAATGGTAATTCCCCTCTTCATGTGTGTATTTAGTTCACTGCAGTAAGGAGAAGGTGCATTGTGTTTTTCTTCGTATATTTCTTAAGATAATAAAGGTCCATGAAAATAGAGTGAGTGTAGGTGTAAGTTTGTACATACAATATGTGTGCTGTTTGCAGTAGAATGATTGTGTATATAAAAGTGGATTAGGTTAAATTAATAGCTGTTAGACCTGACATCCTTGGCGTGGGTTTTTCCCCTATCTTTTGCCTCTACTACCTGGATTTTTGATGCTGTGCTGGATTTCGTTTTTGCTGGTTTATATGCTTTGGACACTCTGCCACTGCTAATCAGTGCCAGAGTGTAAGTGCTCCCTGTGTAAAATATCATATTGATTGGATATACCTGATTGGCATATCTGTATCACCATGAAGTCCCTAGTAAAGTGCACTGTGTGTGCCAGGGCTGGTGATGACAGATGCTACTAGTGGGTCTGCAGCGCTGATTGCGCCACCCACCTGTGTAGCCCTAAAACGGTGTCTCAGGCCTGCCACCGCAGGCCTGCCTGCAGTCCCCGGACTGCCATGTCCTCCTGGCCAGTGTCCACACTGACCGGGCCTAGCCCTTCCCTTTTTATACACGTCAGTCATCCCTATGGAAGGCCCAAGGTACCCCCCTGGGCAGGGTGCAGTGTATGCAAAAGGTAGAGCATGTACTAGTGCAGGTAACATGTTCTGGTAGTGAACAACGGCCATTTTGTGTGCTCACTGCTGCAAGGTTATCTTGCTCCATAGGCTAACATGGGGGAGGCTGGTGCCAATGGCTATCCGCCTATCTTCTCATAGGAACAAGATAAAACATGAGTGTTTGATATCCCTGAGCTCAGCATTTAATAACACATCTTTTAGGAGAGGTTGTTTTTAAATCCTGAGTTGGAGAATAGTACTTTTTAGAGAGTAGCTGTTCTCTTGTCTGACCCCTCCGTGTGCCTGGGCATGCCTGTGGATTGACTGTCTGGCTTGAGAGTGACAGGGGCTGGGGATCCCCGGGAGGTTGGCTGAGTCAGCCCTCTGCTGAATGGTGACATTTGCAAGGAGAGTGGAGGGAGGAGATAGCACCTGGGAGTGAATAGGGCTGTGCCTGCCTGCCACGGTGCTGGCTCCACCCCCTGCTGGGCGGCTGACGACTCTGCCCCTCACTCTGAAAAGAAAGTAGAAGCCAGGAAAACAAAATGCTCCAGCAACACCCAGAACTGGATCAGACCGGGCTCAGGACCCACTTGCACAAAGACTTCAAAGACTTTTAGGGGTATAAGTAAAGGACCCCTGACAACAGATTTTTAGATTCTACCATCAAGAGGAACCTCTGCTGAAAGACGGACTGCCGAAGAACTAAAGGAAGATTGCCTTGCTGTGTGCTCGAAGGGCTGACCGGTTCTGCTGTACAACTGAAGCTGAGGAGGAGAAGGGGTCTTGCTGTGTGCTGACTCTACCCACTTGACCAAACAAGACTTTGCTGTGTGCTGTGTCTTAAACCGAATCTCCAAGGGCCTGAGAAGAGCTGGCCTCCTGTTTCGCAACCCAGGGATAGAAAGGTTGCCAAGAACTCAAGACTCTGCTGTGTCCCCCCTGCGCTGCTGTGTGCTGCAGGGACCGTGGACTGTTCTACCAAGCTTCTCAACATCTGCCTGTGAAGTGGGCTGGCTGCTCTCTGTCTTGCTGGAGAGTGCCGCACTGACCCGGGCCTGACACCGGTTGCCGCATCAAGAAGACCGACGTGCTCATCGGCACGTGCCTTGCCGCGACCCGGAGGCCTGAAGCAGATCGAGAGTCGTACTTCCCTGCTCTACGCAGCCGCACTGTGAGTGGCTGACTCCGGTGACGTCGACATCGTCACTGGGGGCTCGTCGAGGGAGTTGTGGAAACCTTGCACCGAACAGCCAGAGGAGCGCTTTTACAACGAGCGCAGCGACACCGCCGGAGCAACGTAGCTGCCTAAACATCAAGAGCCTACGAACTGATTCATTCTCAGTGAGTATCGAATCACGCAAGAGACTAGAGACTATCGTCTTACGATCCCAACCAACCAAGAAAGCGAATATAGTGTAAACCTGTGATACTTGATTTCAACTGCGGAAACTAGATAAAGATATATTATTTTTGATATAACTCACCTGTGTGGTCTAAGTTTGTGGTGTGCGGAGGGGGGATCATTGTGGTGTCTACGTGCAAATACCTTACACATTGCCTTGGGGATAAGCCTGCCTGCTCGAGCCAAGCTACCTAGAGGGTGAGCAGGGGTTATCTACCGTGTGTGTCCCTGTACCCTGACTAGAAGCAAGGGTCCCTATTTGGTCTAAGGTTTATACCTCTGCCAACTAGAGACCCCCAGATCTAACATTGGGGGTCAGCGGTGCGGATTAGAACCGGTATTTGCACTTGACCTGCAGTGATTCTTCGTACATCACTAATCTAGTAAGCAGTTGCATTGCACGAAGTTTTTGCGAAGACTATTCTTGGAGGATCGACGAAGCATCATGTCTCTGAATGGAGTAGGTGAGGAGTTGGAATTGCAATTCGAAGTGAAAAAGTTGCTCGAATATAAGAAGGAGCAACTAAAGCAATTCTGCAAGCAGCTTGGATGCCCAGTGAAGGGCAGCGCCAACAAGACGGAGCTACAGAAAGCTCTAAGGGCCTGGTGGGAGGCCAAGAATGGCGCAACCGAGGAAACTACTGAAGGGGATGGCACACCGGAGCACGGATTTGGATCCGATGATTTGCCAGTGAATAGGCCAGCGTCTAGGGCTGGCAGCACCCATTCCAGTAGGAGCCTTTCTCCAGAGGAGCTGGAGGAGAATCAGAGGATTAGGGCCCATGAGATTGAACTTTTTAAGCTCAAAGCTCAAGCGGAAGAAAGGAAACTGCGCCTTGACAGCGAGAAAGAGGCGGAGGAGAGGAGGAATGCTCTTGCTTTGGAAGAGAGAAAACTCCAGTTGGCTCATGAGTTGAGCATGAGGGAGCTGGACATTAAAGCCAAACAAGTGGAGTCCAGTACGAATGGTGGCAGCGCACAGCCAGTACAGGCGGGTAAAGTATACATACCAAAAGATTTGGTACAGAATTATCAAAGGGGTGAGGATATCTATGCATGGTTTAGATCCTATGAGCTTGCCTTGAAGATGAATGAAGTGCCTGAGAAGAGTTGGGGAGCAGGGTTGTGGAAACATTTTGAGGCCTCTGGGAGGGATGTCTTAGCACCCTTAGAAGCAGCAGGGACCTTAACCTACCCCACGATGAAGGAGGCCTTATGCCTCAGGTATGGGCTTACACCAGAACAGTACCGCCAGAAGTTCAGGAACTTCAAGAAACTTGATTCGAGTACTTGGGTGGAGTGTGTGAGTATGTACACGCGTGCACTGGAAGGTTGGATAAAGGGCAGCAAAGTTACTGATTATGTGGGGTTGTGTCACTTGATTAGTTGGGAGCACTTGAGTAGTCTGTGTTCCAGAGCTGCGCCAGCATCTTTTAGACAGCAAGTTAACTGATCCCAGTGAGCTTGCTAAAGAGGCAGACCGCTGGACTAGCACCAGGGTCAACAAAGGGGTGGTAAGTATGCCAGCCAAGGGTGGTCAGGGTCCCCAGCAGAAAAGTGGGGAAGACAAGGGCAACAGTAAGGAGTTCTCTAAAGGGCCCCAAAACAGTTCCCAGGAGAAGGAGTCCCAAGCCCCCAAGCCTAAGAGGTCTTGGCCCCCTAAGGGCAACAGACCACCGCCTACTTGCTATGCTTGTAGGGAAGTGGGCCACATAGCCCCTAACTGTCCCAAGAAACCCCCAGCACCAGCTGCTGCTCCTGTCCCAGGGTTAGCTAGTGTAGCTTTGGGAGGGGATTTGATTTCCAGTGGGGAGGAGGGATTAGCTATGATGACCCTTGTCTCTTTAGGAGACCAAGAGATGGTCAAGGATACCTTGATACCCGCTAACACTAAGAAATACGGGCAAAAGGTGACCATAAATGGGAGGGAGATAGAGGCTCTGAGAGACACCGGGGCTAGTGTGACATCTGTCAGGTGTCAGTGGGTGTCTGAAGAGCAAGTCATTCCCAATGTGCTCCGCCCAGTAGTGGCAGCTGACACTTCAGTGCGCCTCTGCAAGATGGCGCGTGTTCCCTTCACATGGGGGGGGAGTCTCTGGTACCTTGGAAGTCTGTGTCAGTGATGCCTTGCCAGTAGATTGTCTGTTGGGTAACGACCTGGAGAGTTCTCCATGGAAGGACGTAGAGCATAGAACTCACTTGGAGATGTTAGGACTGCCAGCGTGGATCTGTGTATCCACACGTGCCATGACAGCCAGTAAGGGTGGATTAGTAGAACCGGAGCCTGGAACAATGGCCCAGGGACCTGTCAAGAGAGGAAGGGGCAGAGGGCGCGGGAAACCGGCCCCCACTGTTCCCACGGTCCAGGAGGAAGCAGAACCTGAGGGGGATGCCCTGGAACCTACAGGGGAACAGGTGGCCGAACTGGGGGAATTGCCTGAGCTGACCCATTGGCAGCAAGAGGGTGGTCCCTCCAGGGAGGAATTCTGCCAGGCTCAGAAGGAGTGCCCTTCTCTCATTGGTGTGCGGCAGCAGGCTGCAGACCGGGCAGCGGGCCTAGGGTCCAAGGAACATTTGATTTACTGGGAGGATGACTTACTCTATAGTGAGCCTAAGTTTGCTGAGCCCGGTGCAGCCCGTGTACTGATGGTACCCGAGCGCTTCAGGAACTTCTTACTGGGTCTGGCTCATGACGTGCCTCTCGCAGGACATCTGGGGCAAGACAAGACCTATCACAGGCTTGTCACCCACTTCTACTGGCCCCAGATGAAGAAGCACGTCGGTACCTTTTGTAAGTCTTGCCAAACCTGTCAAGCCAGTGGTAAGAGCGGAGGGAAGTGCGTGGCGCCCCTCCAGCCGTTTCCTGTAGTGAGCACCCCTTTCGAGCGGGTGGGCATTGATATCGTAGGGCCCCTGGATCCCCAGACCGCCTTAGGCAACAGGTTTATCCTGGTCTTGGTGGATCACGCCACTCGGTACCCGGAAGCAGTCCCTCTCAGGACAATCACAGCACCCGTGGTGGGCCGTGCATTGATTGGGATCTTTTCCCGTGTGGGGTTCCCCCGAGAGGTGGTCTCCGACCGGGGTACCAACTTCATCTCTAGGTATATGAAGTCTCTGTGGGAGGAGTGTGGGGTAACTTATAAGTTCACCACTCCTTACCACCCTCAAGGAAATGGGTTGGTTGAAAGGTTCAACCGCACCCTGAAAGGTATGATTATGGGCCTAGTGGAGCCCATGAGACGGAAGTGGGACGTCTTATTACCATGCCTGTTGTTTGCCTATAGGGAGGTGCCTCAGAAGTCCTTAGGGTTCAGCCCCTTTGAACTGCTGTATGGCCACCCTGTTAGAGGACCTCTCACACTGGTGAAGGAGGGGTGGGAGAAATCCCGTGGGAAAACCCCCCAGGATGTGTTCAGCTATGTGCTGGCCATCCGCAACCAAACGCAGCGCTTCAGGAAGCTCGCTCAGGAGAACCTAGAAGCCAGCCAGGAGGAGATGAAAAAATGGTATGACCAGAATACCACTCTGGTAGAATTTCATCCTGGGCAGAAAGTGTGGGTAATGGCACCGGTGGAGCCTTGTGCGCTCCGTGACAAGTGGACCGGGCCATACGAGGTGGTAGAGCGCAAGAGTGAGGTGACCCACCTGATCAACATGAAGACTCCTAGGCAGCCCCTTAGAGTCTTGCATGTGAACCGCCTCAAACCCCACTTCGAGAGGTCTGAAGTGACGATGCTCATGGCTACCGATGACGGTGGGGAGGAGGATAGTGATCCTCTCCCTGACCTCCTGGCAACCAAGGAGCAAGACGGGTCAGTGGATGGTGTGGTCCTCTCGCCCACCCTGACCCCAGAACAGCAGAGGGACTGTCGCCAGGTGTTGGGTCAGTTTGCCTCCCTGTTCTCCCTGACCCCAGGTGTCACCAATTGGTGCGTCCATGATGTGGACACTGGAGATAGCCTGCCTGTGAAACAGAAGTTTTACAGAGTAGCTGACAAAGTCAGGGCCAGCATCAAGGAAGAAGTTTCCAAGATGTTGGCGTTAGGGGTAATTGAGCCCTCTAGCAGTCCCTGGGCTAGCCCAGTGGTCCTCGTTCCCAAGAAGTCTGCTACACCCGGTGGCCCGTCAGAACTTCGGTTTTGCGTGGACTACCGTGGGCTCAATGCGGTCACCAAGACTGACGCGCACCCCATCCCCAGAGCTGATGAGCTCGTGGATCGGTTGGGAGCTGCCAGGTACCTCAGCACCTTCGATTTGACTTCGGGGTACTGGCAGATTGCCTTAACTGAAGGGGCAAAGGAGAGGTCGGCATTTTCAACACCAGAGGGGCACTTCCAGTTTCGCGTCATGCCCTTTGGATTGAAAAATGCCCCCGCCACCTTCCAGAGACTGGTCAACCGGGTACTGACCGGGCTGGAGCAATTCAGCGCCGCGTACCTGGATGACATTGCTGTGTTCAGCTCCACTTGGGAGGAACACTTGCAACACCTCTGTGAAGTGTTGAGGGCGCTGCAGAAGGCAGGCCTCACTATCAAGGCCAGTAAGTGCCAGATAGGGCAGGGATCGGTGGTGTATTTGGGACACCAGGTGGGGAGCGGCCAGGTGGCGCCCCTACAGGCGAAGATTGATACCATTCTGGCTTGGGAACCCCCCAAGACGCAGACAGAGGTGAGAGCCTTTCTAGGACTCACCGGGTATTACAGACGGTTCATCAAGGGATACGGCACCATTGTTGCCCCCTTGACAGAACTAACCTCTAGAAATCAGCCCAGGAAAGTGAATTGGTCCGAGGCCTGTCAAACTGCTTTTGATGCCCTGAAAACTGCAATGTGCAAAGCACCGGTGCTTAAGGCGCCTGACTTTTCGAGTGAGTTCGTAGTGCAAACAGACGCTTCAGAGCAAGGTGTGGGAGCAGTACTCTCACAGATGGACGACGAGGGCGGGGACCAACCTGTAGCTTTCATTAGTAGGAGGCTACTCCCCAGGGAACAGAGGTGGAGCGCTATTGAAAGGGAAGCATTTGCTGTGGTCTGGGCCCTGAAGAAGCTGAGGCCCTACCTGTTTGGGACTCACTTCCGTGTTCAGACCGACCACAGGCCCCTCAGATGGTTAATGCAGATGAGGGGTGAGAATCCAAAACTGTTGAGGTGGTCCATCTCCCTACAGGGAATGGCCTTCACGGTGGAACACCGTCCCGGTACAGAACACGCCAATGCTGATGGTCTGTCCAGGTTTTTCCGCCTTAGCGATGAGAACTCCCAAGAGGGTGGGTAGTTCTCCCCACTTTCAGCTGGAGGGGACACGTGTTAGACCTGCCATCCTTGGCGTGGGTTTTTCCCCTATCTTTTGCCTCTACTACCTGGATTTTTGATGCTGTGCTGGATTTCGTTTTTGCTGGTTTATATGCTTTGGACACTCTGCCACTGCTAATCAGTGCCAGAGTGTAAGTGCTCCCTGTGTAAAATATCATATTGATTGGATATACCTGATTGGCATATCTGTATCATCATGAAGTCCCTAGTAAAGTGCACTGTGTGTGCCAGGGCTGGTGATGACAGATGCTACTAGTGGGTCTGCAGCGCTGATTGCGCCACCCACCTGTGTAGCCCTAAAACGGTGTCTCAGGCCTGCCACCGCAGGCCTGCCTGCAGTCCCCGGACTGCCATGTCCTCCTGGCCAGTGTCCACACTGACCGGGCCTAGCCCTTCCCTTTTTATACACGTCAGTCATCCCTATGGAAGGCCCAAGGTACCCCCCTGGGCAGGGTGCAGTGTATGCAAAAGGTAGAGCATGTACTAGTGCAGGTAACATGTTCTGGTAGTGAACAACGGCCATTTTGTGTGCTCACTGCTGCAAGGTTATCTTGCTCCATAGGCTAACATGGGGGAGGCTGGTGCCAATGGCTATCCGCCTATCTTCTCATAGGAACAAGATAAGACATGAGTGTTTGATATCCCTGAGCTCAGCATTTAATAACACATCTTTTAGGAGAGGTTGTTTTTAAATCCTGAGTTGGAGAATAGTACTTTTTAGAGAGTAGCTGTTCTCTTGTCTGACCCTTCCGTGTGCCTGGGCATGCTTGTGGATTGACTGTCTGGCTTGAGAGTGACAGGGGCTGGGGATCCCCCGGGAGGTTGGCTGAGTCAGCCCTCTGCTGAATGGTGACATTTGCAAGGAGAGTGGAGGGAGGAGATAGCACCTGGGAGTGAATAGGGCTGTGCCTGCCTGCCACGGTGCTGGCTCCACCCCCTGCTGGGCGGCTGACGACTCTGCCCCTCACTCTGAAAAGAAAGTAGAAGCCAGGAAAACAAAGTGCTCCAGCAACACCCAGAACTGGATCAGACCGGGCTCAGGACCCACTTGCACAAAGACTTCAAAGACTTTTAGGGGTATAAGTAAAGGACCCCTGACAACAGATTTTTAGATTCTACCATCAAGAGGAACCTCTGCTGAAAGACGGACCGCCGAAGAACTAAAGGAAGATTGCCTTGCTGTGTGCTCGAAGGGCTGACCGGTTCTGCTGTACAACTGAAGCTGAGGAGGAGAAGGGGTCTTGCTGTGTGCTGACTCTACCCACTTGACCAAACAAGACTGTGCTGTGTCTTAAACCGAATCTCCAAGGGCCTGAGAAGAGCTGGCCTCCTGTTTCGCAACCCAGGGATAGAAAGGTTGCCAAGAACTCAAGACTCTGCTGTGTCCCCCCTGCGCTGCTGTGTGCTGCAGGGACCGTGGACTGTTCTACCAAGCTTCTCAACATCTGCCTGTGAAGTGGGCTGGCTGCTCTCTGTCTTGCTGGAGAGTGCCGCACTGACCCGGGCCTGACACCGGTTGCCGCATCAAGAAGACCGACGTGCTCATCGGCACGTGCCTTGCCGCGACCCGGAGGCCTGAAGCAGATCGAGAGTCGTACTTCCCTGCTCTACGCAGCCGCACTGTGAGTGGCTGACTCCGGTGACGTCGACATCGTCACTGGGGGCTCGTCGAGGGAGTTGTGGAAACCTTGCACCGAACAGCCAGAGGAGCGCTTTTACAACGAGCGCAGCGACACCGCCGGAGCAACGTAGCTGCCTAAACATCAAGAGCCTACGAACTGATTCATTCTCAGTGAGTATCGAATCACGCAAGAGACTAGAGACTATCGTCTTACGATCCCAACCAACCAAGAAAGCGAATATAGTGTAAACCTGTGATACTTGATTTCAACTGCGGAAACTAGATAAAGATACATTATTTTTGATATAACTCACCTGTGTGGTCTAAGTTTGTGGTGTGCGGAGGGGGGATCATTGTGGTGTCTACGTGCAAATACCTTACACATTGCCTTGGGGATAAGCCTGCCTGCTCGAGCCAAGCTACCTAGAGGGTGAGCAGGGGTTATCTACCGTGTGTGTCCCTGTACCCTGACTAGAAGCAAGGGTCCCTATTTGGTCTAAGGTGTATACCTCTGCCAACTAGAGACCCCCAGATCTAACAATAGCTAAATGTCATCATACAGGATTAGCAGGACAGAAATAATTTGTGAAGGATGACATTGCGATCTTCTATTTGTAGGGATCCAATTTGTACAAAATGTTCAATAACATTATTGACAGGATAGTTTTCATTAGTGCATATTTTCAAACTCCTATTTATTGATCAGTATGTGGTTTTTTTGTTACTTTTATTTTTAACCCTATCAATTTAAATAATCATTTAAACAATCAATCAGCTGGATAATGGACAATCTAGTATTGTGTCCTGTCATTGATTCAATCTCAACACTTTTTAAATGGTAACTTATCAAACATCAGTGGGTCACGTAAAACTAAGGGTTTTTGTTGCATTTATGTGGATACCTCTGATTGGTGTAAATCAGCTTTTCTGTAATGTTCTGAACCTCTGAAGCATGCCATCCTGCTGTATCACACCATCAACTACCTTGCAATAAACCTTTAATTTTATTAGTGTATTTTATGAACCCAATGTCATCCTGGCTACTGGAAGGGTCAACTAGATCCCCTGTGTCATGTCCACCCCCACAACACTGGAGTAGATGCTCTCCAATTCCTGCCAGACTTTCTGATCATTGGGCAACTTCAGGATGGGTTTATCAAATCTTGTCTTAACCATTTTAATGCTGTTCGAAGAGATGTTGTCGCAGTTGATTCAGTTTGATTAGTATCATATTTTACTTATGTTGAAGATCTTTGAGTAAATGCTAGTTGTGTTGCCTTTTGCAAATTAGAAAACATGCAGTAACTAAATAGGCAATTTTCATAGTGTTATTGTTAGGAAAGTTGCAGTATATTGTTTACGTCAGCTATCTACTCATAAAAATGCTTTAGAGCGCCTGCATGAGAACTGCATTGTGCATGTCTCTAGAACTGCATTGTGAAGTGTTTTCAGTATACCAATACAAAAGCTATTATCACATATTAAACATAGCAATATGCATTGATTTAATGCTGTTGTGTTGAGTTCAGTGTGAAAAGAAGTATTTTAATTTCATTAACCTACAAATGCAAACAACAAGGCTGCAGAGCATTGTAAAATAGTAGTCATGCTTTTTTGTTTGCTTCTGAAAGCTTGTAGTGAAACCCGATTGTGGCCTAGTTTTTTCCAATGATCCAAATAGTCCACAAGAGAAGAAATAAGTTCTTACACCCATGTCTAGGAGTAGAAACGTTATCCACCCTGCATCATATGAAGTCTGTTACAGAGAAGGAAAGTGGTCTGGATTACCACTAAGGCATTGCAGTTTCGGCAGTCTTGTGTAGGAGCGCAGTAGCACCACCAGAATAAACAGCTAACATAAAAACTAAAGCTCCAAAGTCTTTGATTATGATAGTTGACTTGTGGCATAATAGGCCTATAAATCTAGCTCATATATATTTGTATATTTTTTGTCCTCTTTATCATTTGACTGTAACATCAAAGCAAAACAAAGACACTCACTACTGTTTAAATCATATATCAATTACAATTGTCTTATTATTGCTTTTACACGCGTCAACAAAATCCGATCCCTTACCTCTAGCATAAGTACGGTTTGTTGTTCACTCCTCATGTGCCTGGATGCATTGGTCATATTTGGACCCAAGTGTATTGGTTTTCTAGTCTATATCTTCAGGTTCATCCGCGTGTACCGTGCCCTGTGTCTCTGTATTAGAATTAACTATTAGTGCCTGCAGCATATGCCCTGTACTGCTACATATTCTACTTCAGTTTTTTTCCCTCTTGCTTGCCCTCAGGTGTAACATGTGTACCAGTGCTGATTGAGGTGCTCTCTGTGGAGTCACGAGGGCAAAGTTTGCCTATGTATATGCGTCTCTTCATAAGTACCAGTCCAAGTGGTGCAAATTTAGATTGGTCTTACCTTTCTTTGGTTTCTGAATGACACCCCTTAAACATGGCTTGAGGAAGGTCTCCAGTCGGATTCTTGTAATTCTCCATACGTTTAATGCCACTTGTTCTCTGTAGCTCTTCACAGCACTGTAGTTCAGCATAAGTATATAATAACTATAAAAGTATGAGACTGTCTGTCTGTCTGGCTGAATGGCACTATGTATAATATTCCCCACGGTATCTGATTGAGAGATTGCAAAGAATACAGACCATGGCTGCAAAGATAGCATTGGGATGATCACGTCGTTCCTCTGCCTCTCTGGCACTCTCTGACTTACATTGGCTACCAGTCCTGCAGAGAATACAATATAAGGCATTGTGCATGTTGTTTAAGGCTCTACATGGACATGGACCTAAATCCCTGCAGGAAAAATGTAGTTGGTATGCCCCCCCTCGGTTGCTTTGTTCATCCTCATCAAATCTGGTGAGGGTGCATAGAGTCAGGAAAGTTAAATCAGGAGGCCGGGCCTTCTGCACAGCAGCTCCCCGGCTCTGGAATACACTCCCATTGGTCATTCAACAGATAGATAATCTGCTGCAGCTCAGAAAAAGGAGAAAAACCTGGCTCTTTCCCCGGGCCCGCCTTCCAGCCTCCTGCTAATTCCGCCTGGCAGGGGCCTAGTCTGTTTTACACTCAGTTAACATTTTAACATAGCGCCAGGTTACCCACAGGGTGTCGGCTGCGCTTTATAAGCAACTATAATAATAATAATATCACAGATGTGCATTTCATAAGAAGAAACGCGGAGGCTCACAAGGTGAACTCTCAAAGTGCATTTATTCCACCACTTTGTAATTATAGTTAAGTCAGACTTTCCATAGAAAGTCTTTTTTGTTTCACTAATAACTTTGGCACCTATTGAAGAATTTTCACAAAACTTTCTAAAAACAAAAGTTCATCCACCTTGACTTCTTCATGTAAAGTTGTGCACTGATCTGTGAAGTGAGTGCCAAAAAGGGTGTCAATACGTTCAACTGTTTTCAAATAACTAGCGTTTAAAGTTGGGCTCAGGCTGGGCATGAAAGTGTTAAAAAGTTACGTATCTGGGGGGGTGTGCCCAACCGCCAAAGATCATGGCCGCTTTCTAAGGCGGCTCTGACCGAAGGCGCCCGCTTCTGAGTCAATCCGCTCCATTATCTGGACGAAAATCGAGTAAAACCACAAGTGCCAAGTTTGGAATGCCCTGCTGACTCGAGCGACCCCTCACATACCTGGATCTGGCTGGTGGGACTGCAGCTGGCCGCTGGCATGCCCGGCACATGTCCGTGTGGTGATTGCGGTGGGGGAAGGGCAAGCAGGTCCGCACGCTGAGGCCGGGGTGGCTGTTGTGTGCCGGCCTCGGAAAATCCTCCGGAGCCTTCGGAAGCCTGCGTTGTGCCGACAGTGGGGGAGAACGTTGTGTAACCTCCCCAGGGCTTGAGGACGTTGCCCAACTGAGCTGTGCCTTTGCAGAGCCCTGGGACTGGGTGGCTCCGCTGCGGTGATCTGTGGACTGTGACCCGCTGCCAACTGAGGGAGGCATCTGTTGACCGGCGGGGGGCGGACTTCGCGTCTCGGCTGCGTGAGAGGGGGGCAAAGACGCCTCCATGTATGGTGAGTCTGTGCCAGTCTGGAGATTGCCTCAAGGCTGCCTCTCCGTGTGGGACAAGCAGGCGGGCCGTTGTGGGTCAGGAGGGCCCCCCCTGGAGTTTGACCATCACTGCCCTTGCCCTGGGATTTCTGCGGGGGTGCACGTCTGTATTGCAGGAGCGGTGGCCTGCCTCCTGCGATTGCTTGGCCCACTCTTGTGCCTCCACGGCCCCCGGGACTGACTGAAAGGGGTTAACTGGACACAGATCGGCCTGTTGCGTGGGATTCTGGCAGGATAGGGCGGGGTCGGTGGACCAGAGAGAGCCCCCTGGAATCTTCCCACCTGTCTCGTGCGCACTGCAGCGAGGGTGTCCAGGCCATGACGAGTCGTCACTCCATGGCCGCGCTGGCAAAATTGGAAAAATACGCCTGGGATAAGGGCCCCGGGGCTCAGCAGAAAGGGGGTGATGCCCCCCCCCCCAGAGGTGCAAAAACTGGCCGCAGAACCCAAAGAGCCAACGCTGCAGGACATCGTCACTGCCATCACGACGGTACACACATCATTGGATTCCGTCTCGTCAGAGGTGTCCCTCATAAGAGCGGACATGCGCTCCATGAACACCAGGCTGCAAGAGGTGGAAGTCAAGGCAAGCTCACTAGTAGCACACACGTCTGACCTACAACGAAAGGTGGAGGACCTGCAGTCCCTCACTGCGAGAATGGAAGCACAGCTGGACGAATACGAAGGGCGCTCTCAGCACAACAACGTTCGCCTATTTGGGGTTCCTGAGAGAGCCGAGGAGCCGGCAGTCAAGCTATTTGTCGAGTAGCTGGTCATAACCTACCTAAAACCGCCAAGACTTTCACATTTTTTCTCGGTCGAGAAAGCGCATCGTGTGCCGGGTGATAGACCAAAGCCCGGAGCCCCACCTCGCCCAACAGTCACCAGAGTCTTCAGCTATAGGGACAGAGACGCCATTCTCCAGGCGTCCCAAGTTTCACCCCCGCTGGAGTTCCAAAACAGCAAGATAACCTTTTTCCCGGATTTCACCCTTAAAGTGCAGCGGCGTAGCTTCTTGGATGTGAAACGCGCACTCAGAGAAAAAAATGTAAAACATACAATGTTATTCCCAGCCAAGTTACGTGTGGAATCGGAGGGGAAAGCTTGGTTCTTCAACACCCCAGAAGACGCCTGGGACTGGCTTGATGGTTGGCGTTTGGTGGGCAAAGGGAAGAACGATCGTAACCGAAGGCCCAGAACGGAGGGTGCTCATCGCGGCGCCGAGGAAGGTGCCCCAACGGACGACGCAGGGCCTCATGAAAGCATCGGATAGTCTGGTCTGTATTTTGACTCTTCTGAAGGGGGGTACAGTAGCCTCACTGAACTGTTGGACTCGGCAGAGACTATGGCCTCCTGTCAAGGGTAGGAAATGCTGCACTATTGAGTGGGGGGGGGGGGGGGAATGTATTCGGATTAGCTGTTCAGTTGGCTACGGCAAGATATGATATTGGTGGGACCAAATTGCTCTGATTTGAATGTCTAAAAGATGACTTCTGGGGCAGAGGCGGGTGCCCAGTTGGCGGCACGCACCCACTAGTTTAAGGGGTGGGCGAAAGGCGCTCCGCATGTTTGGGGAGGTGGGAGGTTCTATTTCCGCCATGCAGGGAGGGGGATGGGGTTTGTTTTGTTGGGAGGGTGGGTTACCTGTGCTTGCTGCATCTCAGTTCATAACTGCATTCATTGTTTGAGTTTGTCGCATTGCAGACAAGGGTCGATTCCTTTCCACTGCATGCTGGTGACTGTAAATATTTTCACCGTTATTCCCTACAAAGGCCAAGAAGGGTTGCCCCGCAGAGCAATGCACCTCTATTGATACATAGATATGATGTCTCCTATTGGGCCCTGCTCCGATCTAATGAAGAGCTCCGGGGATGGGATCACCCGGATGAGTCTCAACATACCAAAGTTCCTGTGGGTAGGGATTAGACCCTCGCCGAGCACCCAGTCAGGTGGGAGGGTAGGGTGGTTTGGGTGGGTTCCTCACCTGATAAACCAGGCGGATGCTTTCAGTTAAACACCCTTAACCCAGGGACACAACACTTATAGCAGGATTCAAGTTGCTCTCCTGGAACGTCAATGGTCTCGGGGACAAGTTTAAACGCGGTGTTGTATTGCAATATATTAAATGACACCTGCCAGATGTAGTTCTACTCCAGGAGACGCATCTCTTGGGTAATACATGTAAGGCACTGACTCGATGGGGTTTCAAATTGGTGGCACACTCAGCTTTTGGTTCTGGATCCCGCGGTGTGGGGATATTGCGGCGTAAAAAAAATTCCAATGCACATAAACTCCACTAACTTAGACACCCAGGGTAGATTCGTGGCAGTTACCGGGTGTTGGGAAGGGCGCATACTTAATCTAGTGTCAGTGTACATTCCTCCTGGACTACAGGGCCAGGCCTTTAAGGATCTGGGCGACTTCTTGCTTTCCCCTCCTGATGGGAGGAGATTTCAATTCCTTAGTGTCGGATAGCTTGGATAGGTGGCCGCCCAAAACGTTACCATACGCGCGTACACGGGTAAATAACTTTTTGACTGTGCTAGGCCTTACAGATGCCTGGCGTGCATTTTATCCCATGAAGAGACAATATACAATCTACTCAGGGGGGCCACAAAACGCAATCCCGCATACACTACATAATCACACCTGCAGATCAGCTGGGTTACATTAGAGAAATTGCTCATTTAGCCCAAGGTATCTCTGATTATACACCCCTATGGGCTCGGGTAGAAGTGGGGGAACCGTTGACAGGAAGAACAGCCCCTATCAACCCCTGGTATTTTAAGGTCCCTAAGATCCGCAAGAGTATTATCAGTGACACGGAGCACTACTTTCATGAAAATGAACTCAGTGACTTCGGCAGTGGTGCTATGGGAGGCCTATAAAACGGTCATACGAGGGACCGCTGTCTCCCAGATTGCCACCTCCAAGAGAGAGAAGCGTGAGGATCTAGACCGGTTGGAAATGGAGATTTTAACGTTGGAAAATAGTCTTCAGGAGTCAGACTCAGAGAAGAAAAGACACAACTGGCTAATGGTGGAACTCGCCACTAAAACCGGGGCTTGACCTCCGACCCACAGGCCATCGCGGAGGAGTTTGCTGAATACAACAAAGAGGTATACACTTCCCAAACAAGGTATACTGAAACCGATGCACTCTCACTTCTCCAAGACATTTCCCTCCCTAGGCTCTTGGACAAGGAGAGATCGGACCTTGATAGAGAACTAGACATGGAGAAGTGGAAAAAGCTATCCACGATCTGCATGGGGGGAGGCCTCCGGTCTCAACGGTTTACCCGTCGAACTCTATAAGTTGACAGCTAGTAAAATTACGCCATTTCTGGTTAGAATGTTCCAGGATAGTCGGGATTCCGGATTGCTCCCACTGGACCAGAGACTGGCAAATATTGTGGTAATTCACAAACAAGTAAACCGGCTCGCCTGTATTCGTCCTATAGGCTGATCTCACTATTGAACGCGGAGGCCAAAATCCTGGCAAAGGTACTTGCTACCCGCCTTTTCCATCCTGGTCCATCCTGATCAGTCAGGCTTTATGCCAGTCTGCAATATTTCCCTAAACTTGCGGAGACTACACGGGGTACTAGCAAGGGCTGACACTATTGGGGAAGATGCAGTGGTGGTCTTGCTGGATGCAGCCATGGCCTTTGATACCTTTGAATGGCCATATATGTTGACGGTATTGCAAAAACTAGGATTCGGCCCTGGTTTCCTCAGTTGGGTACGCCTCTTATATGCCGCCCCCGTGGCTCGAGTAGTGGTTAACAACAGGGTGTCCTCCCCTTTTGAGCTGGGTAGGGGCACTCGTCAGGGTTGCCCCATCTCTCCATTAATTTTTGCCCTCATTTTGGAACCACTGGCGATGTGGATATGGAAGGACCCGTTAATTAGAGGGTTGAGATGGGCACCAGACTGGGAGGACCGCATATCACTATACGCCGAGGATATCTTGCTCTATCTAGCTACGCCTGCAGCCTTCTTAAATAGTGCGCTGGACATCTTCCAGGTCTTCGGTAAATTTTCAGGCTACACCATCAAGTGGTCTAAATCGGTCCTCTATATCTTGAATGGGAAGGCCCGACTTTACCCAGAGGGTTTGCCATAACACTCACTCCCAACAGTTTTAAATATCTGGGGATCCATGTTTCCAAAGATTTGACACTCTCACATACTCAGAACCTCCTTCCCCCGTTGCAGCGCTTTAAGAGCGACGTCACACCCTGGAGATCGCTCCCTTTCTCTTTACTCGGGAGGGCCGCATTGTTTAAAATGATGTCACTGCCTCGTTTCCTTTATGTGCTCCACAATGCACCTCTCCCGGTACCACATACATATTTTAAATCAATCAACTCAGTGTTGAGGGAGCTCCTCTGGGAAGGGAAGCCTCCACGGATATCTCTGTCTAAGCTCACTAGGGGGTGGTAAGATGGCAGCATTGCCTCCCTGATATTAGACGATACTACTGGGCTGCTCATCTCACTGCCATTAATCACTGTACGTATGGATCGCAGAACGACCCGGGCTTCAATATGGATAAGTGGCTATTGCCCGGAGGGAGTTACAGGGGAGCGCTGTACGCCAATCCATCTAGAATGAAACTAACAGGGCCCACCAATCATTCGGTCATGGTATGGAGAGATGCCACACTGAGTTTGGGTTGGATGGATAAGAGCACGATGGCCACCCCACTCTGGGACTCAGTTCAGTTAGGGAACATGAGGGTCACCAAAGGGTTTGACAGATGCGACCTGATTGGTTTATCTTCTGTGGGGGACCTGTGGAGAGATGGTGGAGTAATCTCCTTTGACCAGTTAAGAGACGAATATGACCTAGCTGCCTCAAAACACTACAGATACCTTCAGGTCAGACATGGACTGCAAGCCGTAATACTCAGGGGGATAGTCCACCAGAGTCCTCACTGCTAGAGGACAGAATACTAGATGGCCACCTTCCGGAGAAAGCGATCTCCATGATAAATAAAAAACGAATAAAGAATTCCCCCTTCCCCAACTCCGTGCTCGCTGGGACCACGACGTAGCGAGGTTGGATGATGGAGAATGGCTTGATGAGCTGGCTTCTCCCAGAGAAACGGCAGTCTCATCCAGGCTGAGGCTTGTTCAACTTAAAATACTACACAGGATTCGTGGTTCACATTGATGAAGATGGGATTTAGGGATGACGCAGATTGTATGAGGGGCTGTGGGCTGGTTGGTACATTCATACACACACTTTGGGAGTGTCCATACATCCAGAGATACTGGGAAATGGTCACGAAATGCATGACTGAAGTCATGAGGGTAACCACTGACTAATATTAAGCTATGTCTTTTAAACATCTGGGGCTCTACCGACCTAAATGTCAAAGATAAGATGTGGGTGTCATTGGGAATGATGGTCGCCAAACGCAATATTGGAAAGTTGTGGGGAGCAAGCGAAAAACCGTCCCTAAGGTTGTGGGAGAATGACATGGATTATTGTATGTTCATGGAAAAGACTATATCTTTCACGAGGCTGCCCCAACAAATGGTCGCAAATATGGGAAAAATGGAACACTGACAGGGAGGACATCTGTGAGCCGCTGAGAAACCTATCACTATCGGACACTGAGTAATGTTTGCCTACTTGTCGCCTTGGGCTAACTTCTACCCCGGCGGGGGACAAGCCTTTGAAATGGAGAGTTGTTGATTGCAATATTGTACATGATACTGTATGTAATGTGCTATTTTAAGTGTTGATTTTTTATTAATGAAAATAACATTTAAAAAAATGTTATTTATCTCTGGACTCTTGGGTCCAGATATATTCTAATTGGCCAATATGAAGGGGAGTGGTCAATTCTGATTGCCTGGCCACAAAATGAACAATATGTTGTGGCAGCCGTTACATAGGCCTTACGTCCTTAAAATCAATGAATAAAAAATATATGGCATCAGGGTGCTCACTCTCTAACCATCGGGAATATATGGGGGTCCCGGTAGAACCCCCCTTTATTGGCTAGCCACAAACTGGAGAGCTTGTTGTGGCAGCCATTACAGGATGTGGGGTAATCGTTTCCATTGAAATGCACTGTATTGAAACCCTGATTTTGAAGGGAACAAAAAGGACCACATAAGGAAAGGGATAACAATTTCAGTGACAATTTAAATAATTTGATGGTGGTTTTATACTCATTTTAGGAATACTATTAAGTTCTCAGGTCATTTTACCATGTGAAAAATGCAGACCCTCGGCTGGGATTTGATTAATCATGTTTCCTATAGATGTTATAGAAAGTGCTCCAGAAGCTGAAATGAGAGCATATCTCATGCAAGTTCACACGGTCTTCCTCAACCATGTGAAAACAAGGGGCCTGATTAAGACTTCATCAGACGGTATAATCCGTCGCAAACATGACGGATATCCCATCCACCATATTACAAGTGCCATAGGATATAATGAACTCGTAATGCAGTGGATCTGTCTCATTTGTGACAGAGTATCCCATCCACCAAACTCTAAATCTGGCCCAAAGTCTTATAATCCAAGTAAAACATGTACTTCCCACAGCAGCATCATGTCAGTTTAATACCATGTGTTCTACTGCAGCTTACCACGGTGTTCTAAAGAACAACTAGAATGGTAACCTTCTGTAGTTATGACAAAAGTGTGGCACACCTGAACGCCAACCAAAAGAAATCAAAGCTGACCGCATTTCGTACAAAGGAGACTGCAGTAAAGATACACAATGAATGGATTCTTTTTGTCTTAGAAATAAAGGTTGGTGTTCTGGAAAGCTAAAATGAGGGCACATTTTGTATGAGTTCTCTAATATCTTCCTCATCCATCTAAGTAAAACAGGATAACATACAGAGTGAAACATGTACTTACAACACCAGCAGCAGTCTGCCAGGTAACTCCCTAGTAATCAACTGCAGCATCATCGCAGAGTTCTAATGAACAACTAGAGTGCTAATATTTTGTATGCAAGACAAAGGTGAGGCACTCCTGAACACCATTTTGTTGGAATAGGAGCTTTTAAAATTAAATCCTTTCCTGAGAAGCAGGCTGAAGTAAAGGAACATTGAGATGTTAACACAGGCATGAAATCAATGGGCTAAAATGTGAGGGGAGGTATGGGGCTTTAGTAATTTGAGCAAATTTTATTTCTAAATGGGCTAGAAATAGTTAGCGAGAACTTCTGCAAAGTACAGAATACCCTTTCCATATCGGTTAACACAGCCTTCTCATCCTTTTAGTCGCTTAACAGTTCATAATTTGGTGTTCAAATGAGACACAAGTTCATTTTCAAAAACTCAAAAAACAATTGAATACACCAGTTATAGTTTAGTAAACAAACTATAACCTGCACCATCCATCATGCACTGCTTATGAACTCTCATGTTGCATCACTCATGACATACCTTATGCCATCACTTTTTGAGCCACACCCTGCATACATTCTGCAAGTTTTATAGTTAGTTCACTAAACTATAACTGACTTATTCCAGTGTTTTTTGTGTTTTTTAGCATTATTTTTTTGTCTCATGCCATCACCCAACATATAATGTCACCTTAACTGTTGTTGTTTTTTTGTTTTTATATTTACACGTGTGAATATATGTATACTTAATAACATACACTGTGCCTATTTACATAAAGCCTATGCTCATTCTCCTGCCTACCATCATAAAAACTTGACTCAGAGCCAGGCTTTTCACCACAACTGAGTCAGGTTGAAGGGCACTTTGCCTAATAAATGGATCTATGTCATTACATTGCATACTAATACCACGTGTGCCATTACAACGCGGGTATTACTACGCGATGTCAATGACAACGAAATGCCATTACATCGCAAACTTTTACCACGAGTATGCTTTTACCACGCATGCCGTTACAACGCAAAGGCATGCGTGGTAAAGCTATACTCGTGGTTAAAGTTTTCAAGGGAAGTGACTCTACACTACCCCTACACAACCCTCCCCGACTCCCAGTCCTCTCACTACAATTACACTACACTACCCTGCACAACCCCCCGACACTACCCTAAAACACTACACTACACTACACAAACACTATAACACTACCCTAAAACACTACACTACACAAACACTACAACACTACCCTAAACCCTAAAACACTACACTACACAAACACTACCCTAAAACGCTACACAAACACTACAACACTACCCTAAATCCTAAAACACTACACAAACACTACAACACTACCCTAAACCCTAAAATACTACACTACACAAACACTACAACACTAGCCTAAACCCTAAAATACTACAACACTACACTGCACAGACACTACAACACTACCCTAAACCCTAAACCGCTACAGTACCCTAAACCCTAAAACACTACACTACACAAACACTACTACACTACCCTAAACCCTAAAACACTACACAAACTCTACAACACTACTCTAAACCCTAAAACACTACAACACTTCCCTAAACCCTAATACACTACACTAAACCCTAAAACACTAACACAACCCTAAAACACTACACTACACTACAAAAAACACCCAAAAACGTGAAAAAAACACACAACACAAACATTACAACACTACTTTTACACTACCCAAAACCCTACAAAAATAACCCCCACCCCAAGCGCAAACCCCCTTACCTCTCTCCTCTCCAGCATCGCCGTCTCTGCTCCCGGTTCCTGCTTTCTCCTTCCTGCTTCAAGGGGCGGTGCATGTCCTTGTGAGGAAACAGCCTCAGTTTCCTCACAATGACTTGAATAGCCGCCATTACTCATTACATCGCATGCGTTGTAAAAGCGCATGCGATGTAATGGTATGCGTGGTTTTTACCACGCGTTGTAACATCGCATGCGTTGTAACGCATGCGCTGTAATGGCTAGGCGTGGTAAAAACCACGTTGTAATGGCTGTTCCCCCTAATAAATGCACAAAGTCCATTTTATATTGTTTCTCAGGTCTCTGCATTGATTAGGAACCTGTTTTTAATTCTCTAAACACACTACACCAAACTATAACTCATTGATGTTTTACAGAGACTACAGTATGTTGCTAAGATGTCATTACTTTGGGTCACTGTGCACTTGTCCATTCACACCGGTTTCCCATAATTCAGTTTAAAAAAAAAAACCTGTATCCTCTTCGTTTATCAATATCACATAAATCTTTGGTTGCATTTATCAGGCATGTTTGTTGAGAAGTCTGTATAAATGCAGATAATATTCTAGTCTTCTGAACATTAACTCAGCTTTTAATCTTTAATTTTTCCAAGAATGCATACACTTGAATTCTACTGTTCAGCCCTTTTCAAACTTTACTTCTGAAGTCCTATTTATCTTTGTCCTTTTTCCCAGAAGCTTATATGGATCCGAGCTTTCTTCTCATCCCCAGCAAATTAATAACTGGGTTCTTGGCCCTGTAGTCTTTGTTCTTTCCAGGTCGTATCTGATGTTTTTCCCTTCACTCTTCTTTTTTTTTTTTAGATCAGATAGCTCATGTCTAAAAGGCTGTTGGCTGTTTGAAACAGCTTACGTGCATAACCTCTGCTTCTCTTGTTTGGGGAAACAGCCATCTGGTGCATGTCAGTGCCCTTGAGTGCTAACACCACTAGAGGATCCTACCAGAACCACTTGTTGCATATGCCTGAAAACCGTGTAATTTCAGAATAGAGAAAAAGAGACTAGATGTATGAAAGGGACCTCTGCCTTCAGGAATTCTACTGTCATCCTTCTCTACCAATTCAATTTCGGGACAAGCAAACGTTCACACTGGTGTCTTAAGCTTAGTCGCAAGGCTCTGTACCAGTTGTCCCATCACCTGAAGGGTTAATCCTGAATGAACTCTTCCCTAGCTGCCCTCTTGTCAGACGTTAATTTGTGGTCTCCCTTGCAAACCTATGTAAGTCTTACAATTCCTAGGACCTAGAGATGCAGGGTCAGGAGTTACCAAACCCACTTGGAGCTTACTTCAGATCCAGCTGCAGGTTTTTCCTCAACTCTGCCTGTCCTTTACCCTCATGGTCCGATGTAACCCTGATTCTGGTGCAGATCCATCTTCCCCACTGCAATTCCAGCAACCTTCACTGCAGTTTCCAGGGTCAAAAAAATCAACAACCGAAAGCACTAGTACCCAAATGCAAACAGGCAGAGCTTCTCCCAGTAGAGCTCCAGGTGCTAACCACAGTCTTGGATGCACTAGCTGGGCTTTCTGGGATGGTAAATTCTGCTGGGCATCTATTTCCTAATGTTCCTCCGCATGGGGGGAGGGGCTAACCTGGGAATACTGGATATGTCCAGTGAGGTTAGCACTGAGGACCTCTAGGATTCAATCAGGCACTCCCTTACCTTCATGCCCAGTTCTTTGGAAGTGCCATCCAGTGGACCCTGGTGTTGATAACAGAAGATTGCTATTATGGCTGCAGCAGTTTCCACACCTAAGCCAGTCATGTCCATTGGGCCATAGCTTGTCATGCAAGCTCAGGATACTCTGAGATGCCTTTTCTCTGAGCATGCATCTCAAAGTCTGTAGACAATAAGTACAGGGGCCACACAGGAGCCACATAATTCAGTCTTTCTGTTTCAGAATCCTTCCAAACATTTTGTTTTTGTGATGAGGTTGAAGAGTCATGCAACATTCTCACTCAAGAACAAGGAGGTTAAGTGTCAAGCAGTAACAAAATGTACGGTCTCTTCCTGGAACAAGCAAATACAAATACCATCCTTGCCTGCTTTAGGCTCTTTCTTAAGAACATGTTTAATTATTTTTTCAATGTTCTTTTAATTGAGAGTCAAGGTCTCTGGAGTTTTATTTCCTGATGGCTGTTGGTTGTTTCATGTATCTGAATAACCTAGCCAAATATTTAAGCATTCTTCTTTTGATATTTATGCTCTGATCACATTATCTGCATTAAAAACATTGAAAAGGTGGTATTTGCTGGTTGGTCTCCTGCATACTTTTACAATTATTATTTATGTACATACCTGTGATTTTGGACTATATAATTATTTGTATGTTGTATCCTTAATAGAGAAGAGGTTCAATAACAAGTCTTTGGAAATAAAGGTCTGGAGATGAGACCAGAAGGAGAACATCAAAGTGTTAATGGCAGACCTCATGGCTCATGCTTTCAGGAGTGGCTTGACAAATGACGGAGTGGGCCCAAACAAACAACTTAGCAGTGGAACCAATGATGTTCTGACAAAATGTCATCACTAAAAATCAGAGAAAATGTCTAGGACGATGGGTGCAAAATCATGACCTGGTTTGTCAGGGCATATGCAAACAAATGGAGAGAGCGAGGATTATTATGGGGTACGTCCCTATCCCCAATTGTAATGCATAATAAACACAGTGGACGGACCCACTAACCTGAATGACTCACTGGTATTTGTATGAGTGCCAGAACCCTTTAGGTTTATTAAAAGCCCCCTCACCCACCAACCTAATTGGTGGCATGCTTCATCATCGGGGTCCCACCTGGGTAGCCGAGTGCCACCCAGTTGTGCTACAACGCCCGATTACAGCGGAGCTGTATTTGTGTAGTTGTGTGATGAAAAAGTGGTGCAGAATAAAATTGTCTATGGGAGTCCTTACTGAATGATGCTTTATTCCCAGTGGCCCAGGACAAGGTTAAAAAAGAAGGGGACAACTGTAAGATAGATTGATCTTTGCTGTCACTGTGGTCGGTCTACATGTTTCAGACTCAATTAAAAATTGTGAGGCTTTCTTCAGGACCAGGTAAAATAATTGAGGGTGCTGCAAAAAATACACGCTGCGTGTATCGTTTATCAACACACGCTAAGGTGTGTTGTGCATGCAGTGGTGTCTGTGTACTTACGGATCCACTGGGAGAACACTAGCTACGTGTTTGTTGTAGCTGTTTGCAGGACCCGGGAGGGGGGCCCGTCTGTAGTCATACATTTGTCAAGACTGAGCGTCTGCGGTCAGCACCTATTGCGGTCTCCTCGTGGTCCTGGATTCGGATGTTTTTTCAGGGCTACACCTGCACTTCCTGTTAGGAACAAGTCAGTGACAACTGTTGTATTGTATCATTGTAATACGACCACAGAACTGGCCTGGGTCCAGTCAGGGTCATTTGTATAACCTTTAGCTCAAACCTGGTTAGCTGTTGCTTCGAGCAGTAAGGCTTAAACAGAGGAACAAATGTAAAGCATTTAGAAGCACCAAACAACGAAATAAGAGTCACACAACCAAAAGAAATCTGACACTAGTTTATAAAATCTTTAGATACCCATATGAGCAAAATCCACCAGAGAGTTCTGGAGATATTATTTTTTAAGTAATACATAAATCTCAGCTTTTTAGTCCAAAGTGTAAACAAGCTTTTTAACCGTAAAGTTTAGAAACTTTTGAAAGTTTGAAAGAGTTGTGTACGGCTACTCTGGCCTGAGTGGGGCCACTAATGAGTATTTTGACAATTACCCGGTCACCAAAGCAGTCCAGTTCCAAACTTTAAAGACTGACATAGACTTCAATGGAGTGGTCCTGATGCTAGGGATGTAGGATGCTGAGGATGCTGAAAGATGCTTTGGGTGCTGTGGGGTCTACAGGGGTGTCCTTGCGGTGATTCCTTCAGTCCACTGGCAAGGTGGGGGTTATTTTGGCCACACGGTACAGTGTCCATTGAAGTCCTCTTTAAGTCAGTAGAAGGCCAGCTGCAGCTGAGCTATTGATCTCCGTACACAGACTGTCCAGCGGTACCCTTTGGTGAAGCCGGATGGGCCTGTTTGGCGACTAATCTGGATTCAGCTAACACTCCTGGGTCGAGCAGGCCCGAGTGCAACTTTTAGCCGTTCTTGATTGGTCTCTTGGGCGCTTAGCAGCTATTTGCAGAAAGTGGCTGCTAACCAGGTCCAGGGATCAGCAGGGAAGTCCTTCTGAGGTCCATTCTCCAGTTTTGTTGTGATCTGAAGTTCAGGGTGCCAGGGATGCCATATTTTGGCCCAGAAAGTGCCCAGAGAGATGATGCGGTCACTAGCCAATGGGCTACCAGGATCCCTCCCGCCCTGTGACATCTTCTGGGTATGTGTGGTATTTACCAATCTCAGACTGCACGATTTTGCCTATCCCCGAGATGTTTGAACCCTTGCTTGGATGTTAGGAGCTTGGCAGCCCACCCTTTAGGGGTGGCTACTTGTGGCATACACTCCCACAGGAAAACCGGTATGGGCACTGGTCTTCCCTTCTATTCCCGCCGCCAGCCTGTCTACCTGAACAAAGGGGCAATCCTTCAGAAGTGTGATCAGCATTTGCCCAGCAAAGGAGGCTTCGATTTTAGTGCCAACACCCCCAGTGGCCTCCTGCAAGGGGGATAAAACATCTCTATTGTTCCTAAGCCTGTGAGTCGTTCATGCAACTCCTGAGGAAGGCAGAAGTAGCTGTCTAGTGACCAGCAACTGTGTGAGGCCACTGAACAAACTGGGCATCAGAGTGACCGTGTTCTAAACGTTAACATAAATTTTGACTTGGGCATCAAGTCTGGTTTAATGCTACAATTAATTTGATGCCTTGAAGTACCCATTTTAGTAGTCCCGTTCAGAAGTTAGCTGGGTTGAGAGGTCAGCCGGTAACTTCGTGTTAGCCAATGAGGCTACTAACTTTTCCACAGCAAAAATGTAAATTTGGAAGTTTTGCTGCAACAACATGTTAAAAGTATATGTCCTACTTCATATTATACAGTACCCTGACTTGGGGGTCCCATAGGCCTTTCTTAGGGGAGACTTACACATATTGTTTATGGAAATGGGGACTTTGCCATTGGTCAAACTTGTAGTTTAAAACTGTTCTTCCAGGTTCTAGGGGCAGATTAGGAGTCATTTTGTACTTTGTCACACAGAGGGTGGCACACAACCAGTTCTGCAGCCCTGGATGAATACTTTGTGCTTGCATGTGCTGGGAACCCTTGGCTCCAGATACTAGAGAATTGTAAGAAAGGCCGCTTATGCCAATTGGGGGTAGCCAATTCAACACACATTGGGTTTAGCAGGCCTCCGAGTACTCGCTGAGTCGAAAAACCAGCACCATTAGTCCAAAACTTTGGGGAAGAACATGCAAAAATAGGTGCATTTCCTTACAGACAGGTTATGAAATCTATTGACGAAAAATTAACATCAATTCAATTGACCTTCCCCTTAAGAATCACTTTAACCTTCAGGAATCTGGCTTATTAAAAGGAAAAATGGCAACCACAAGTCATCAGACAGGCTTCTCTCAGACCTTAAACATGCCACTGCAAAATCGTAGTACTTCTTAAGAGCATCACAAAAAATGCCTCAAATCATCATGATACTTGACGATTAAGAGTGTTGTGTTCGATACATAGAAGTAGAGTTTCCTCTTTAATGTCACAAAGCAGAAAGATCACAGGCTAAATAAATTACTTTCTTCTGTTGGTTTCTCTTTTGTGTAATTGTTATTGGTGATGAGAACCCACATACAAAGAACTCTAATTTCTGTTTTCCACTTGTGATTGGCAAACTTCCTTTTCGTCCCATCCTGATAACCTGGGTTCCAACAAGTAAGCAAGCAGTTGCGCAATCCATGCTGTCGGAAGTATCACTGTATCATGCATGAGTTGATCATTTTGTGAAGCTTCTCATGCAAGACTGCAGGTCTAACAACAGGTGGCAGTATCTAGTCCTGGCAAGAACTACCCAGTAGGAGTGATATAGACCTTTTAACGTCAGTTCAGGACCCATTGAATGCGTCTGTTTTAAACCAGACAGGAAAGGGTGCCTTTTGGAGAACTCCTTTGGATTGGAAGGCATGAACTAGTCTGGAGTGCAGGTATGCAGGCAACCAGGAGAATAGCAGTTCTGTAAATTCCAATTGGCTAGAACTACATAGAACTACTTTTGGCAGCCACTCAAAGAAACACCAAGCAATTCTGGCACTTGATTGCCAAAGGAACGGGTAACCTCAAATCCTTAAAAGCCACCCCTGTATCAGCGATAGAATGGGAAAACTACCTTCTTGATCTTTATAAACCAGAGTAACCTGATAGCAGGAAAATATTCAACTTGAGATCTTTTGACGGGACTGTGCAATCAATATCCTCTCCCACAGGAAAACAAATCGAGCTTTACATCAAGAAGGCAAGAACCTCAGCAGCCATGGGCCCAGACATACTACCAATAAAGGTGCTACAAAGCAACCCGGCGAAGTGGAGCGCATTCTTGGCGCCTCTTTTTCTTTATTGTTGCATCACTGCCCAAATTGCTTATTCATGGACTCGGAGTATCATTATTACAATACTAAAAAAGGGCACTCGTCTTAATCCTGGGAATTATCAGCAAATCGCACACCTGGATGCTACAGGGAAAATATTTGCAGCAAGAATTCTTGACCATATAAAGGACTGGGCTTCAGCCAGGGGCATAATCCGGATGGTCCAAGTGGGCTTTCCGCCCAATCATTCTGTGATCGATAATATAGGCATTCTATAGTCAATCCTTGATAAGTATGTATTATCTAAATCACAAGTAGTATATAGTCTTTATGTTGATTTTTTTCCACAGCTTTTGATTGTGTCGACAGGCTATCTCTCTGGCGGAAACTAAAGAAAATAGGATGCCGGATTCACTTTTGAGGCTGATAGTATCCCTCCACACTACAACATGGTGTAAAGTTCTGATGGGAGGTGAAAAATGCCTGACTCTCAAGATCCCCTCTCGAAATGGCCTAAAAGAGGCTGCCTATTTGCTTCCCCCCTGTTTTCACTTTACATAAGCGATTTACTAGAGAATCTTTTAAATGTAAACAATTTCCCACCCCCCCAAAGTAGCTTCAATAAATATACATGTGTTAATGTATGCCGACGATGTGCTACTCTTCGACCTTACCCCGTTGGGCTTGCAGAGGTATATAGATGCACTCATTAACTATTCAGAAGAGAACTACGTGAAGGTAAACATTTCTAAGAGTAAGGTAGTCCCTTTTAGAGGTAGGAATTGTATACATATTATAAATGGAAACTAGTTGGTACTATAAGTGGGGTGGTAAAAGCTTACACCTATCTGGGGCGAGTCTTCTCACAAACCCTAGAAGTACACTCCCACCTATACCAAATGAAACATAAAGCAGTACACATATAAATGCCCTAAGGAAATTCTACTCTTCCTTAGGCAAGAGGCACTTTTATGCTCTTTTAGTAATATACAGGACAAACATTCCACCAACCATTACCTATGCCATTGAGTATATTCCAATAACTAGATGGAACATACTAAATATTAGCGAAGGCAAATTATTACATAAAATAACATTGTTGAGCTAGGCCACCACGGTACAGATCCTTCGCTCAGAACTTGCAACTAAGTGCATTTTCAATAGCTATAGCCAACATAATTAGATGGGCTTTTAAACTTTTGCACTCTGAAGAAGGCTCTAGAATACTTCCAATGCACTGAAAGCATTCTCCAATCCAGGTCACTAGCGCATTTGAAGCTCCCCTATTAAGCTATGAGCTTGAGAAGGCATATTGCCTTCAACTACCCCACTATAAATGTATCACCCCTACTATAGAGTTCAAGACTTCGCAACAGTATGTGCGATTTACTCTGGAGCATAGTGTCCAGAGATGTATCATTATGCTCCGACTATGTATACTCCCTTTAAAGTCCTACACGAGAACATGGAGTGACCTAGATAAAGATAGTGGTGTATGTGACAAATGTAATAATGGAGTCCAGGATTGAATACATATTTTATATGTATGCTCTAATAAGGAGGTGGTAGAGGCTAGAAATCATTTGATAACAGCTATTGTTTTTAGATGTACCCTTTCCTTCTCTACTGACTTGATGGCTTTTTGAAATCCCCACCAAATCAATTTGTTTGCTATAAATTGTATAATTTTATGAAAGCTGTTTTATCTAGGTTTTAAATGAGATTTTTATAAACGTGTTTGTATAAGGATTTTATAAAAAGTGATGGAACCATGTATTTTACTTACATTGTTGATCTTGTAAGAGATTTAAATCAATAACATTTGATTTTATTTGAGTAAATCCCAATTGGTTGCATGGTGTACAAATATAAAATACAGAATGACTGCCCTTGTACAAAAATGTGACAGATGAGGCCTTTAACATTATTCAGAGAATAAAAGGCTCCAGGGAGTCCGCAAAGGTTATAGGATACAGAAGTTGATATAGTTTGTGCTAAAAACTGGTGTGCAAGCCTGTGGGTAAAAGGAGCTGTGGATAGGGGCTTAAGTTGATTACGATTGCAATCACAATTACATATATCTACACCTAAGATAAGTTCAGCTCTGAGGAAGGAATGCAGTAGGTGTGGAGGAATGAGACATTTTGCACATGTGTATACACATGAATGAGGGTTCAGGAGATGTCGTCTTTTTAGTGCAGTAGAGGAAGAATTTCAAGATAGCTTGGAGAATATGGTGTTGATCATGTCGACTGACGAATGTGAAATGAGATATGCTTGAGTGTGAAAATCTTATTTTGTATTCTTTGATTGGTGAGGTTACCATCCCTTTGTTGATTGATTTTGATTGGGAACCACAGTGATTTCGGTGCCTACTAATGTTAGGAGCTTCAAGGAGCTGATGTGGCATATCATCAGTCGTGGGAAGGGTCCAATACATCCAGAATAGACCTTGAAGGATTCTTTTAAAGCCCAGATACCTTTTAGGAGAGGTGTAAGTTGACTAAAATACATATTTCAAGATCTGGAACCCACCTATATAAACTGAGGTGCGTACCATAGAACATATGCAAGAAATGTATTGATGTTCTGTATGATGCGTGCAAATAAGGGATTGTAGAAGAAGCTGACTCATATTTATGGTTGTCACAATAGTTGTGGTGGTAATATGCAACAACTAATTACACCCAAGGAGTGTTTTTAAAAGGGCACTTTGTGCGAGTGGATACCCATTGCCAAAGATTGAATTGACCAGCATGCTGAAAAGAGTGCACATTTTTTTTTTTTTATATAAAACTGGATATGTGTTGCAGTGGCTGTACTACAAAGAATTATGTTCAACATATTCGAGGATCTTCATGGTGTTTTTAGCATTCTAAGATCATATATTATTTTAAAGAAAGTTACAAGTCACTGGGCTGGAGGATATGTTGAGTGTGCTAAAAAAAAGAAGTTTATAGCTGAGAAAATACAAATGTGTGTTTGTTGTACAAATTGATATTTGGGACACATCATCTTGGGAATGGGCATTTTTTTAAAGGCAGGGTTGTTGAAAGCTATAGAAATGCCGCCACCCAAAGGAAGAGAGTAACTTTTAGTTTTCCTGGAACTAAAGTTAAATGAAAAATGTGTAAAAGAGTTATCTTCATTAAATTTGTGCTGGTCATTGAACCTTTTGCAAATATCATCAGAAGTGAAGGCTGGGGAAAGGGAATTCCGTTACACGATAGAGAACATACCATCTCCCTCAATGCATATGATATGCTCCTATTCCTTAGAGAGGCAGATACTGGTGTGACCTAGAGTATCCAGATGCTGTGATTACTGGGAGAAGTGACTGGCCTATGCACGGGCTGGGAGAAGACCTGTGTCTCTTTGGTTTCCAGGCCCCTATTAACAATCCCACTATTAGTTAATATATAGGGCATTCAATGTGAATCACATGTGCCTCAGTACTTGGGAGTCATATTCTATCACCAGGACAAAGATATCCAGGAAGATAATTTCGATGGAACGCTACGCCAAAGAGCAATGTTGCTTTTTGGGTACACTGCATCTTCCTATTATGGCACGTATATAACTCGCAAAGATGATGGTGTTACCAAGAGTGCTCTACCTATTTGCAAATATTCCCATCTGGATCCCCTAGGTTTGGTTCCGGTCTTTGGACACACTAGTTAGAAACTTAATATAAGATGGAGGTTGAAGTAGAGTTTCTTGCAGATTATGCAGGGCAGTCTGGAAGCCCCAGACTTTGAGTGATACCAAATTGTAGCCCAGCTTCTGTGGTTAGCCTGCTGGATGGCGGGTCGGCAAACGGTGGAGCTGGAAAGTTATGGCGTACAGCAGCAAGATAGGCTCTGATGGCCTTACTGCTGGTGGCCCTCCCCTACCCTCCCTAGATCCCCCCCTTAACTACTAGACATTGCGTTGCACTCCTGGCGGAAACTCCTCGAATGAACTCGCTGTTTCCCACTATACATACCAGTTATACCCTTGCCCAAGGTGCGTTTTTTCACGGCACTTAGGATGTCAGAGTGGATGGAGGCATACGTGCTTACAGTAGGAAAATGCTATGAGGAAGGTAAGCTGAAATCACTTGAAACACTCACCACGGGGGGGCTCCTCCCAGAATCCTAGTTCCTGGTATATGCAGCAGTGGTGTCTGCTCTGCAGACACTGTAGTACACAGGCCGCAAGGAAGAACCGATACACAAAGTACTGCTGGTCCTTCTTACCTTTGGGCATGGTTGCAAATTAATCTCATGGCTTTACAAATCGCTTTACATATGATCAAAGCAGACTTGACACAACTTGGGCAAAGGTGGAAGGATGGAATAGGCCATGAAGTCTGAGACAAGGAGTGGGATAGGATTCTGTAACACACACAAAGTATTCCGAAAATCCAGATTCTGCTACACTCAGTTCAACAACCCTACAAATTTCCTAGCACACAAACGTAAGACAATCCATGGGACGGATGATAAGATGTGCCCTAGATGTAAGGTACCTGATGTTGATTTCTTGCATAGGACCTCGATTTGCCCACAGTTAGCCCAATTCTGGCAAGCAATGATAGGTAGCACTGGAGTAAACCTTTTACCTCGGTGATCTCTTGAAGATGGAAATGTGTTAATTAGGTTTATACCCTATCCCCCGTATAGCAAAGTAACAACATTTCTGAATCTAGTCTTAGTCCTTGCTAAAAGGGCAGTTGCAAAGCACTGAATGTCACCTGGGGGTCCTCCTCATAGAAGACGGAAGAGGGAAGTTGAAAGCTGGATCCTGTGGCATCCCCCCAAGCCTGGGTACGTGTAAATGATCAGCCACACACAGAGCTCGGTATTACACGTCTTTATTTTTTAGTGTAACCATTAACTGGCCATACTAAGTCAGTAATTTTCTTAACAGCACACAATCACTTTCGTCACTATTCTTAAGAGTCTGTCGGTGACCAGAGGGGTCCTGTTATCTCTAACATACTGCTGCGGGGATTCTGCTCATGCACAGAACTATGCGCAGGAAACCAGGACCTCAGTGAATTGTGGTGTACCAAATAACTCACCTCAGTACCTAGAACCCCTATCCGACTAGCATCAGTGTCTCATTCGTTCTCCGTATCATATCGAAGCTACCAATGATTAGACAACCCAGAACAAGCGACTTAGAATACTCTCAGGAATGGTGGGAATCAAGAACACCTTTTCGTTGTTATTTTCATATCAGTCCACAACGTGAGTAATCAGAGACATGGATAAGTTTAAAATGTTTATTTTTAACTACGTGCTCTAAGATGCAGTACTTTGGCTAACATAAGCAAACAAATGATTAGAAATAAAACCATAAGCATTGTTACAATTCCATAAAAACAAAGGGAGAAATCATATTACAATGATAGTGGAAATAGGTCCTATAATACCTTGTGAACCATCCTCCCCTGGATACTAAGCAAGTTTTATATAATAATAGAAGGTCTCTAGGTTTGAATGGGGAACCCCATACCTCAAAGATCAGCTTAGGTGAATCACATCACAGGATCAGCACTGCTCTCTGTGTCTGGAAAAATTTTCTCCAAGAGTGCCAGCATCATGCATGCAATGCAATATTAAAGACACCCGAATTTCAGATATTTGCAGCTGTGTGCTTGTTGTGTCTAGAGCGTGGGCCGATCAACCTGAATTCAACAGCATACATTGTTATTTGACCTTGATGGTTTCTACACACAGTGTTCAGACTAAGGTCACTGTGCACGTCTAAGGATGTGAAAAACAGACAGTTCTCATGTGAAAAAAAAGCAAGCAAGCAGTTTTACTTATAATAACAGCTACCTGTAGTGTCGTGTGCAAAAGCAGCAAAGTGGCAAGATGGCGTTAACATCTAAAACGCTTATGCTAACATAGCAATGTGTGCAGGCAAAACCCTGTCTCCGCTACACCCTCCCTTGATCGGTCCACAAACAGAATAGGGAAGTAATGTAGGAATGCAGAGTTCGAGTGAGACAGAACCAAGTTCATATATTTCCAATCCGTATAATTGGTAGTGAAAAGTTTGTCGGGAAAAATTAAAAAACAAAAAATCATTCAGGGGCGATATATAGCCCAGTCTGGAGTAAAAAATAAAAAGTAAAAAAAATCCGAGTTAGTACTTGCGGAAGATGGACAACTGCCAATTCAATCCATCAACGTATAGGCACAGTATATTGCAACAGCCTCCAAGAGGAAGTCATTGTAATCATCAGTAAATGATTCAGCCATCCAATCTAATAAAGTAAACGAACATACATGTTCTTCGATTACCAGAGCCTCTAGCACCATCAGAGGACAACTTGCGTGTTCTTCGAGATAACTTCGCGCCAGGAAGTCATGGGCTGCAGCATATATGTCCCAATTTCCTAGGATTCCGTCTGCAGCTGCACAGGCCATAATCCCGATACCAGAACAGTCCAACTCATGAGCCACTAAGTAACTCATCAGTCGATCATAATCCGGGGCAGGAGACGCCGTGTTCGACAGGCACAAATCCAGAGCCCATTCAAATGAACAATCTAGGCAATGGAAAACAGATTGCACGCATATGAAATCCAGAAGGTTAATCCATAGGCTACGCTCAAAGTGGCCAGAGGTAGTGTTCCATAGTATTCAAGCATCCGGTTGCGCAGTTAGAGCATCCGGGGCAGGCTGTCATGTGACACTAATCGTGCAGCCATTGCGGAGCAAACAAACCTCCAGGAGCACACCAGCAGTCAAGGCGAGGATTAACGGAAGCGTACCGAAGACGCTGAAAAAATAGAATGAAAAAATGCCGGTATCACACCAAATATTGTTTGGAAAGAGGTCACAAGGCCGGAGCCCAGAACTTTGAAAAAATGCGCCAAGCCAGTTGTTGACGAGGCATTGAATATAGTGTGAATCAGAGCACCAAAATGAAGTGGGAGATCAGTATTTAAAAGAGCATGCCCCTCGGTGCGGGTGTTAGCTACGTGAAGGACAAATGATTCACGAGAGGAAGTTAGGGCGACTTCTTTTTGAGACAATAGAGCCCTTATTCTGCTCATCTTGTTGAACTCTGCTTTCAAGGTTGGTATGGAAGGCCAGATGGATACATAGTCTCCCATGTGTGGGTGGGAAAAGCACATTCTTACAACAGACTACTCGTTGGGAGACAGTTACAATGTACGGAATCCCTGCTAGCATCCTGAAACACGCCTCATTATTTAAAAGCAAATAGCTACCGTTCACTAATAACGTGAAAGTTGGCGTAATTGCTGGCACAGGATTTCCCTTCAAAATGCAAGCTAAATTCGGGGCTTGAACATTGCAAGCGCCATGCAATTAGATGTTCCTACAAACTACTGAGTGATCAGGCATGGAAGTGCAATCCTCTCCTTTTAAATAAACCTCTTTACCCTCTCTCATGCACCTGTATGTAAATGGGAGCGACCAAACTTCATGTAGGAAAGCGGTACCTAGTGGTTCATATCTGCCTAAGGCATAGTGTTTTATACATGAACTGAACTTAAACAATGGAAAAGGTAGTGTGATTAACCCATGGATAAGCAACACAGCAGAGTTCGATTCGACCACAGAGAATGGTAAAGGTTCCAACTTTTCAATATGCAATAGTGAATATGTAGCGTCCTTCATGGACATGAACTGTTTATCAGTCAGATTAAACGGCAGGAATAAAGATGATGTGTTCATGTAGTCCCAGGGAACTTTCCCAGCCTTCAGTGTTTGTAAAGTCCATGCAAACTACATTATAGAACGCAATTAATTTTGACCATGGTATAAGACCGACATGTCATCCTGTACAATATCCACAACAGATGAAACAATATTATCTAATGTGTACATTCTGGAAGAAAGACTGTTAATGCTATTATCAATGACAGCAAGCACTTTTTCCAAATGTGCTTGATCAATAGCTCTTAATCTAGAAGCAGCTTCAATTCGAGATAATTTCCAAACTTCGTTGTAAATAGCATATACCCATCTTTTGGACCTGCCACCCACAGGGCCCTTAACAAAATCATTCAAATCTATATCGTCATTTAATTTGGACAAATTAAGTTTAACTGACGCCAAGGTGGAATGTTTAAGCCAGTTTTGACATAATTTTCCTACTGAATTAGTAGTAACAGAATGGGAAGATTCAAATCGGGGGTCTACTCTTACCTGTGTATAACCGGGGAGCAGACCCAGAAAACGATGTTGACATGAATCTGAACTTTTCTGCCATAGTAACCATCCATGAGGATCCAGGGTGGAAATAATAAAGGATGTATTAGTAATTAGGGATTGCAATTCCTCAAGGGACATATCTGTGTGAGTATCCCAGGCCGGATAAGTGCCCAGATCAGGAACAGTAGGGGCAGTCATCTTTTTAGAAGTAGCCAATCCAAAGCAGGTGGTCTGAAAAATGGTAGAATTAAAAAATAACATATGGTTTGGGATAAGGCACGCATGATGCAAAGCCTCAGAACCTTGCGCCTGCCAGGTTTTAGAAGCCCAAACAGATTTAAGATCAATGGTATATACAGTAATTTAGTATGCGTCAGTCTAACTTTAGAAGCCGACCCAGCAGACATTTTAAAATAAAAGGCTTCAGGTTTAGATACACTGAAATCGGTAAAATATGTACATTTTTTCACTAGAGTTTTGGAGCTGCCTACAATGGGAGCTGGACAATGTTCCCATGGTGTATAATTAACGACATTTCTAAATGTATTCGCTTTATGCAGGAAATGATTGCCATAGTGTTGGTAGCAAAACAACTCTCCATAATTTGCTGAGTCTAAATACAAATCTTCAGCATCAAAAGCAGCATAATATTTCAAATCAGAAAAAAGAGCCTCAACGGCTTGGACATCCCAATCATCAGAGCGTATGTTTTGTTTCACAACATCCCCCATTGAAACACGAAGTACATTGGGGAAATTAATCACCTCCGTAGGGCCATGAATTTGAAATTTTACAGCATCCCATACAATCCCATCTAACACAGGCCAGGCAGTAATATTAACAAAAGTCTGGTCCCTCTTCATGATGTGTGGTGAGGAGTGGGATGCCAAAGTTCCATCAATTAATATAATTGTAGATCTTTCGGTAAGGTAATGCCATTCACTAAACGAAAAAAGACAACTACAAATCCAATCAACATGAAAAAAAAATAGATATAAGCACCAGCCAAATGCAAGTCCAAGGGGTAATTAAAAAATGTGTTTTAAACCAAACAGCAAAAATTGAAAGTTTCGACGGGGCACTCGATGTTGTAGAGTTTTTTTTAATTATTATTTATTTATTTTGAACTGACAACACATGATGACATACACAGCTGAGCGCCTACAACCCAGAGGCCGGCTGCCAAGTTGCAAATAGTAACACATCCTCTCAGTTTATCCCACATCCCGGAGGCTGGGCATCACTGTATTCAGACGTTGCGGCACCAAATATCTCCATCGTTTTTACTCCTGTATGCCATTTCCTTTAGATGTACCCCCCTTGCGAGGGAACAGTTTTTTACCCTAACAAAACAAAAACACAATCCCCAATTAGAACTTACCCCCCGCCCTGCCCCCCCCACTCACAACAGTTGAGGTGTCCTGTCAGCAACCCACCTAGAGCTTCTTGTTGTGCTCAGTGCTAATCCGCACCATGCGATCGTGAGGTGTCGCATGCGTCCATCATTCGTTTCAGACCAAAGCGCGCCAATGAGTGAGTTATGTGTCCTCCCCACCATCGCTTGCGCCAGTCGAAATACGCCCCGGGGCCTCCATAGTATCCGTCTTCGCCGCAGTCTCCGCAGCCCCACCACCCCTCCCGAGATAATCTACATAGAGCCCCCAAAAAAGTTTTGGTCTGCTGCGTGGCGGGAGAAGCTCGCTGAACCTCTCCGTCTGCGTACAACAGTAAAGCACATCCCGCGACCACTGCGTTACCGTGGGCAAGGGGACCCGCATCCAGCAAATCGCCACTCTACGCTTCGCTATGAGCATACCCATATCAACCAGCCGACACGCCGCCCTGGGTATCACTCTAGAGTGTCCCAGCAGGGCCACCGCAGGGTCCGGCATCAGGTCTAATTCTGCCACTCTAGCTATCTGCTTATAGATTGCTTCCCAGAAGTTGCGTATACCAGGGCAGTGCCACGCTAGATGCATAAAGTCAGCCACAGGGTGGTTGCATCTTTCACATGTAGACCCCTCCCACAGGCCATACCGATGCAGCCTCTCCGGAGTGTAATAGACTCTATTTATAAACTTGAAATGGATCAACCTGTGTCTGCCATGTAGAGATATGCAACGAATCCCCGAGCAGCAGTACACCCACATGGCGTCGTCTATTGCAGTTTCAAGGTCTCTCTGCCAGGCTAATCTAGCCTTAGTGTATTCCTGCGATCTCTGCGACATCGCTATACGATATAGCTTAAACATTAGCTTATGGGGACTTTTGTTCTTAATGATAAGGACAACTCCGGGACCTCCCGGGGTTCAGCCATGTCGTCCCCTAGGAGTTGCCGCCACGCGTGTCTCACCCTATGGAATTGGAAACGCTGCAATTGCGTGACGTTGTCTGCTGCGGCAGCTACCCCATCCCATGTCTTAGCGGCACCGTCTGCAAACAGGTCACCTAACGAGTGTATACCCAGCCCCCGTAGGGACCGCACCACTCCCTCATCCCTGCAGGGGGACAGCCAGACCGCCCATTCAAGCGGCATTGCCGGGGAGTATAATAATGCCCCTGCCGCTCGCTGCAATATGTTGTTCCATGCATGCCGGGTTGAGTTCAATGAATCTAAGAACCCTGTCCGACGGTCCGGTGCCTCAAAAATAACAGCGGGAAGCGGGAGCGGAGCCGCAAACAGTTTCTCTCGATGTTGTAGAGTTAGTGTCAAATGAAAAACGTGACTGGTCAACTGCACTTGATTGCACACCAGGCAACAACACATCTGTGGGATAGGTATACTCAGTATCTTCATGGGGACCACCAGCCGGTGGATTCACTAAAGGATTAGTAACTGTTTGCATCTCGATGGCAATGTCAGGCCTGTTGGGATTTGCCGGAGCCAAAACAGAATTTCTCAGCATTGCTGAACAAGAGACCGCTGGAGTCATACTAAGAAGAATCGGCCACTCGTCGTAGTTTGACATTGTCAATGGAGATGTACCTGTTATCCTTGCGACCAGGAAGTGGAGGTAAAATGACTGTTCTTGTACCCTGCACGCCAAGCACTGGAACAGGTGCACGATAAGAGGGGCCGAACTCCTTCTTGTTCTCAACCTTCTCACGGACCAGGTCACCAACTCGTGGTAACCAGCCAACTACCGGAATCTGAAGTGCAGCATCAGTTGTGGAGGGCAAGTGTTCCTTTGTAAGACTGTCTCGAGCCTCTTGTAGATTCTGTAACACAGCAGAATGATCATCTACGTCAAAGGGTGCGGCCGACGCCACCATGTCTAGACCATCAAGGTCCGGGACAAACATTTTTATGCCAAAGAACATTTCGTATAGGGTACACCCACCCAGAGACCGTCTAGGGAGATTATTAAGTGCATGTTGAACGCTATACAAATGGGCCAACCAGTTCCTGCCAGTACCTAAAACCCTAGCTGTCAAGGATTGCTTTAAGTCATGGTTCATTCGCTCCACAGCAGAATTGCCCTCAGGGCTATATGGAGACGAAAATTTGACCTGGACCCCCAAAGATCTCATGGCATCCTTGTATGCCTTAGAGGCGAACGCCGGACCCTGGTCCGAATGGAGGGTACCACATGCAAAAATTCACACAAAGACACGCAAATCCCTGATGACAGTTCGAGCATCAGCACTCCTTTGTGGCCAGACCCATAGAAAACGTGTGCTCGAATCCACTGCAACTAAGATGTACTTATATGCAGTATCAGAGGAGAAAGGACCGCAGTGATCCAAATAAACACACCCAAGTGGTTTATTAGATATGTACAACTGTGTTTGAGGTGGACGCGCAGCAGTCGAAGGTTTAATCAGCTGGCAAATGTCACAAGTAAGGAAATAATCACAAGTCTGTTTATACAATCCGCGCCACCAGTAACGTTGTTGTAAGATAGTAACAGTCGCTGATACGCCTGCATGGGCTGAGGCCATGCCTTCGTGAGTGGCTGTTACCAAGGCAAGTCTGCGATCCACGTTGGGAATCAACCTGTCACCAACGTTGTTAATTCTCACATAGGGAACTTTATCAGGACTTAAATTATAAGAGTATTTAGAAGGGAAACCCCGAGGGTAATTATCACCCTTCTCTGTCGCAGCAATGGCTGCCAAAATGTCATCATCATTCTTACTTGTAACTGCTGCTACCAGATATGTTGCCACTGCTGTTTTTGCTGCTTCGTCAGCTAAACTGTTGCCAACAGCGTGTACCCCTACGAGCTGGTGACCAAGAGTATAAATTACATTCACGAGCAGCAGACGTTGTTTAAGTTATGCTACTCTTACCCAAAGCATTTTATGTTTGATTGTGCTACCTTTGGAATCACGATATTCATTTTGAGACCAAAAGAATAAATTGTTGTTGAAAAACTGTACACCATAGTATGAGTCACTCACAATAAGAGTAGTCCCTCAAGGATCAGCAATCTCCAGTGCAAGCACCAGAGCACGTAGCTCTGCCAACTGGATGGTACAATCACCTAATCAGACTTGACTTCTCCATTCACAAAAGTACCAGCCACTATTGTGCATGCCGCTGAATAAGCATGCTTAGATTTCATCGCCGGTTGTGCCGAACCGTCAGTATAAATGACACAATGGTAATCCTCAAGCGGGCGCAAGGACAGAGGAGCTGGATGAACAAATTCATACTGCAAATACTCCTGAGTGTGCAATAAGGCATCAAAGATGAAAGTGAAATCCGGAGACATCAAAGAAGTGGCCCATTGTATCCAAGGTGGATGCAAAGCTTTAGAATTTGGTACACTGGCCTTCGTCACTGCCTCAAGGGAAGGATACAGTGTGACAACCAACATGCGTTTCCCTTGCGACAGCGCTCTCTCTTTCAGAATCGCCATCTGCACTAAAGTCAAAACTTTTACCGACAGTAGAAAAGCGCATTTCAGCCGAAGTGTACAAGTGTGACTTGTAAGCAATTGGGACTGTGTCCCCTTCATTAAATGTCAAGTACGTGAAACCAACTGTGCCAGGTACAATTCTGATTACCAGGTTTGTGTGGTTATCACGTGTCAATAACTATTTAGAAGCAAGAAGATCAGCCTGCAAAGAGTGCAGAATAGCTGAATGTTCTGGCAGCCAGCAAGATTTGGTAAAAGTAGGTTGTACCAAGGCATGTAGCGGCTTGATACGCTGGGCATAATCGGTAATGTAAGTACGCCCGAAATTAAAAAAACCTAGCAGAGATTGTAGTTTTTTCAGAGTTGTTGGAGCGCACAAACATGCGCATTTCTCCAGGAAGTGAGGTGCTAAACCTCGTCCTTTGTTGTTGAGATCATAGCCCAAAAACAACACTGTGTACCCTGCAATGTGTGATTTTGCAAAGTTAAATTTGTAACCGAAGTCCGCAAACATGACAATGATGCGGTCAACGCGACACAGATGCTGCCATAATTTGTCGTCTGTGAGATGAATATCATCAACATACGAGTACGCATCAGGGTCAATGCTCTCTAACAGAGAGACTACACTGGCGGCAAAGACACCCATACTGTTTTTGTAGCCCATGGCTAATCTTTTAAACTGTTTCTGTTTGCCGCCAGAAGTAAAGGCTGTCCATTGACTACTAATAGAGGACAGGTTGTGGCTACAAAACCAATTGGAGATGTCAAGTGTGGTCTTAAACCTTTTTCTCACAAGACTGTCAATGAGGGCAGAACTCTGGGTATTCTGTACCGCGCACGTCCAACAATGAGAGTTCAAATGCCGATAATCCAAAACTAGGTGGTACGACCCATCAGGTTTGGTAACAGTGAAAAGAGGATTATTCTTGGGTGACGCACGTTTCAATTACACCTTGATATTCCAATTGTTCAAGGATTTCTGCGACGTGAGATCTAGCTTCTCGGCGCATGGGATATTGAGGTTGTGGCTGTGGCATAGACCATAACGAAATCTCATGGCTTGGTGATAATTTATCCCACCCAACCTGAGTACGGGACAACGCCAGAGCGAGCACCTGTGCCCACTCTTCTGCAAAGTTCTGAGCTTGCTCCTTCGGCACTGTGTGCGCGAAAGATAGGAGGATTACCTCCTCCCCTCTGGGAGTGGCCAAAACGAAAGCTGGGGGCCAGTCCGCCTCTGCTAACAAAATGTCATATGTAGAGGTCAGATTTTCCCAAAAAATCCCTTTCATGGTACGTTGTATGTCACCTTCAAGTAAAAGGACTATGTCATATAGTCTGTCAGGGGGAGTCACTATAGTATCAGCAGTTTCTACAGTAATAAACATGTCAGTTGCTGTCGCCTTCAGATATGGACGCAGTGCTTGCCGCACTATTGTAACCTCCGCTGCACTGTCTAGCAGCGTTAGTGCCCATGTCCGGTTCCAAAGCTGTGTTCTCACTATCTGCGGCATACCTCGCTGTTAGTGTAGCAACTTTCTTTTTCTGAAACGAAGGTCGTTGATGTGCAAAGTTGTCCTGCTTGCCTTTACCATCAGCCGGGCGGGTCTGCTCGCGTCTTTGTGGGGCACCCGGACCTCTGCCACGTTCACCTCCACCGGCTTGCGAGACCGATGTTTTCTGTGAAGAACGAGAAGAACGTTGTTCAGGAACCTGGAATCTATCAGGAGACCTAATTCTTGTGCGATCGCGCAATTCATATGCACGTTCAGTAGTCACTGGTATTGGTGACGCAGGACGTGACCCCTCTTTCTGTTGCTGCTTCCCCTGTTTTTTGCCTTTCCAATTTTGTTTAGGAAAAACAGGACGGTCGTCTTTTGTTGACTGAGTTTGCGGTTGCGCTGTTGTTTTAGGAAAAGGCTTAACCCCCAAACTATTGCGGCCAATGGTCTTATATGCCTCCGCAATAACTCTTGGTAACTGCCGGGGTTTATCGACGTCGGCGACGAGGCGCAGCTCATTCGACACCTGAAAGTTAACTGCATCTCCCTTGACGTTAGCAAGGATGAGATCAGTAACTACGTCGAACACGCCGACAAGCCTCATTCCCAACTCGACCGCCGCCTCCGGACGTGTTCATCCTGAACACGCTTAATCACGGGGGGCAATACAGTCCTGGACGGAGTGCCGAAGCACTTCGCGTAGACCGCTGCAAATACTTTACACAAGTTCTCACAATCTGTTACCTCTGGGACTAAGTCTTTCTGCAAACTAATTGTAAGGATCCTGTGTTTCTCCACAGGAGTAGAATTAAGAAATACTGCTTCCAACTGGTCAAATTTCTCAGCAAGCCAATAAGGCATATCGTCCTTATTCTGGGGGTACTTGCCCATTACCGAATTACCCATGACGGGACTAATAGTGATCCCGGCCGGTCCAACTGGTTGCGTCGCAACCCCAGTTGCCCCCACTTGGACATTGCGAGAGACATATTGCACTAAAGCCCTATGCACCACAATCAAGGCGGTAAGGAGTTGACGTAAGTCATCCAGAGGGGCTTGCAAATATCGTGGATGTGGTGTGAACCCGGCCAAGACTGGCCAAGTGGCCCCAGGAATGGACAAGGGACCTAACCAAACCGGAGTTACGGTGTGGGGGAGGGCGCCATTGAACCAAATACGATGCTGCCAAGCCTAAATTGGAATTTCCTGCGTCCTATACGGCGTGTAATTAGCTGGAACTGCCGTAGGAGTGTGTGCGTGAAACGTCTTATCGTCCGCATTCACCTCCGGAAAAGTAACCCAAGAGTAAAAAAGCTCATAGGGGAACGATGCATCAGCACTCACTACAAAGATAATAGCCATTCCATCGTCTGGCAACCCGAACTGCGTCAAATGACGCCGGAGAGGTGCGCGACTATGCGCTGCAATAGCATCTTCAGCCATAAGGACGCAGAGAAGAAAAACAATCTATATTAAACCGTAGCACAAAGAGGGTCAGTAATTAAAAATGAAACCTTTTTAATTGTCAAGCTTGAACGAACCTATAGGTCAACTATATAGGTAGGTTTAAACCGTCACTCCCGTCAACCGGAAACCAGAGTGAGGGCGTTGTGGACAAATATAAGCACTGCTAAGGCGTCTCAGTCATAAGATCAAAACGTTAAGTGCGCCATGTTGCAGGGATTCTGCTCATGCACAGAACTATGCGCAGGAAACCAGGACCTCAGTGAATTGTGGTGTACCAAAAAACTCACCTCAGTACCTAGAACCCCTATCCGACTAGCATCAGTGTCTCATTCGTTCTCCGTATCATATCGAAGCTAACCATGATTAGACAACCCAGGACAAGCGACTTCGAATACTCTCAGGAATGGTGGGAATCAAGAACACCTTTTCGTTGTTATTCTCATATCAGTCCACAACGTGAGTAATCAGAGACACAGAAAAGTTTAAAATTTGTATTTTTAACTACGTGCTTTAAGATGCAGTACTTTGGCTAACATAAGCAAAAAAATTATTAGAAATAAAACCATCAGCATTGTAACAATTCCATAAAAAACAAAGGGAGACGACATATTACAATGATAGTGGAAACAGGTCCTATAATACCTTGTGAACCACCCTCCCCTGGATAGTAAGCTAGTTTTATATAATATAGAAGGTCTCTAGGTTTGAATGGGGAACCCCATACCTCAAAGATCAGCTTAGTTGAATCACATCACAGGATCAGCACTGCTCTCTGTGTCTGGAAAGGTTTTATCCAAGAGTGCCAGCATCATGGATGCAATGCAATATTAAAGTCACCCGAGTTTCAGATATTTGCAGCTGTGTGCTTGTTGTGTCTAGAGTGTGGGCCGATCAACCTGAATTCAACAGCATACATTGTTATTTGACCTTGACGGTTTCTGCACACAGTGTTCAGACTAAGGTCGCGGTGTACGTCTAGGGATGTGAAAAACAGACCGTTCTCATGTGAAGAAAAAGCAAGCAAGCAGTTTTACTTATAATAACAGCTACCTGTAGTGTTGTGTGCAAAAGCAGCAAAGTGGCAAGATGGCGTTAACATCTAAAACGCTTATGCTAACATAGCAGTGTGTGCAGGCAAAACCCTGTCTCCACTACAATACATAACATCACATTTCCCCCCCCTGGTTAAATAAAATGTACACACAAAAAAAAACATATACATGATAAATCCTCAATGAGTCGTTGAGGTACTCGAATCAATCTTCCATATCTCATTGCATGAGGTTGAGGAAACATATGAGAAGCATTTGTGGCAGGCACAGGTGACATAGACATAAGTGTAGACTTTGGGCTCCTCTCCTGACTCCCATATGGAAGGGTTTCACTCTGAACGTCTGAAGTGAAAGAACCTTGAGGCAGGTGTTTGAAATGAGTAGAATCTCTTGTAATGGAGCAGTCACCATATGTCCTTTGCAAGTCACAACCCTCAGTGGGCCAGCATCAAAAGAAGCATCAGACTTACGGTTCCAATTTCTGCCTGACAATGACTTGATCTCCTCTTCTGAACACAGTACTCTGAGCACAGCGGCGTCTGTCCTCGTAAGTTTTCATTTTGCGTTTGTGAGACGAATCAGTAGTTCGAAGTTTATCATTGTCAATAGATCTTTCAGTGGTCCATTTTGGCAATGTGGTTCACATGGCTATGCCAAACATTAAGGTGAAAGGTTTCACCTGTAGTAGAATGGGAGTTGACCTATATGCACGAAGAGTAGATTGAAGAACTGATTTGAGTTCAGTTCAGCGCACTGAACAGTCTTTTTGAGGGTGCTTGTAAATCGCTCGACAACAATATTCGCCTGGAGAAAGAGAGGTGTGCTTTTCTGATGTTTGACATTTAGTTGAATGAGAAAATCTTTAAATTCTTGACAATTGAAAGGCACATGTAGCACGCACGAGCTGTTTGCTGGACCACGGCAAACCCTCCAGGAGAGAGCACTCTTGGTTCTTCGGGTTGCGGTGTTTACATAACCACACTCAGTCACTTACATCGCTGTTCTATGGAGTTTGCTATCTCTAACATACACTACACTACAGGTGCTGCCAGAAGAGTCCGCTGTCAAGGAGCGCAGGAACCTACGCACCCATCCACTAGCAGACGAATGGACGCCAGATTCACAGATTCACAAGATCTTACTGCCTTTTACCCATGGGGGCATTTAAATTCTTGAGAATGCCGTTCGGCCTTGTGTCAGTGGCTTTGGTGTACGAGAGGTTAATGGTTTCGGTGCTTGGAAAATTGGAAGGGGTACAGTGTTTCAAGATAAGGGCTCATTTATGGACACAACTGAGAGAAGCACAATAAGAGTTTTTACTATACTGCAAAAATTATGGGATGTTTGCTTGATGTTGAATGTGGAAAAATGTTCGTTTGGCACATCTGAAAAATCCTATTTGGACCATACCATCATACCTGAAGGGGTTAAACCTAAATAGGAACTGGTGGCAACTATATGCAACTGTGTCTTCCCAAGAACAAAGATAAAGTGGTGTCTTTTTTGGGCATGGCGGAATTCTAAAGTAAGTTTATAAGCAACATCTGTAGATATGAAGAGTCTGTGCAGGAAGAGGATAGACTTCAATTGGAGATTGGAGTGATGAGTGTCAAAAGGAGGTCGATGTCATAAAAAGTGTGTTACAGAATACTTCAAATCTAAATACTTCTAAGGCACATAGACTTACCAGGGTTGTAACTGATGCTAGTAACAAAGGGCAGGTGGCTGTTCTGCTCCAGATTGCTGATGGCGAGGCGCACACAATTGCCTGTGCTTCGTGTGCGCTGAGAGGGGCAAAGCACAATTTTTCTGTAATTGACAAAGAGGCCCTAGCAGTGAGTTGAACAGTTAAGAAATTCAAATATTTCTTATGAGGCAGGCTTCTCACAGTAGTAACAGACCATAAACCTCTAAGGGAGATCTTCTTGAAAAAGAGGCTATAGTGTGTCGGCCGGAATTACCAAATGGGTGGTTGAGCTGCAAGAATACACATTTTCCGTCGAGTATGTTTCTGCTGCACAAAATTGTACTGCGGGTTGTTTGTCCCAAATAGTCACTTAAGGTCCTAATGGTGGGTGTGACAATTGAGATGACACAATATAGGCTGATGAAAGTGTTTGTGTTGTGATGGATGGGGCGATCAATGAGGAAGAGTGTAAATCTGAATAAAAGAAAGACAGAATTTGTATATCCATCATCCCATATACTGTGAATAGGTGGCCTGTTAGAAGCGAACTAAGCGGAGTAGTTTGCACATTTTGGATGGTTGGGAATGAGCTTTCTGTTCATAATAGATTAGTGTTCAGGGGCGAATGCATGGTTGTTCCTGTGAGCATGAGGAGTAGAATCATGAATATGGCTCATGAAGGACAACTAGAAGTGAGCAAAACCAAAGAGAATTAGATCAGACTTTTGGTGGCTGGGTTTAGACATTGAAACTGGGAAGAAAATGTGTGAGTATACAGAGTGTAGAGAAAGTGACTAGATACATAAAACTTAGTGTGCGCATGGCTTTTAGAGAGTTGCTGAGGGGCCCGTGGCAAAAATAGCTCTTGACCTGGCATGTTCGTTGAGAGGGGAGAGAGCTACACCCTACTTGTTTGAAGTAATGGATCGGTTCTTGAGGTGGCCCGAAGTAGCATGTGTGTCGGTTATCACCTCATGAGCTGCTATTCGTTTTCTGGAAGGTCTTGTCAGGAGAAACTTGGTTACTAACAGTTTATTGACAGACAATGGAGTGCAGTTTTGCTCCAGGGAAGTAGAGGATGCTTTGCATGGGGTGGTACACACAAAGTCAGCTTTATACCATCCTGAATCCAATGGAATGGTAGAAAGATACAATAGAACACTGAAGGAGTGTTATCAATTGTCTAAGAGCAGTGGGTTGGACTGGGACTGGAAGAAAGAATTGCAGAACCCTGCTGGTCTCTTATGGTCTTCCCCTCATTTGACAACTGGAAAGTCCCCATTTGAGCTGTTTAGAGGAAGAAAGCCTGATTCCAGGTTAGTGCCAGGTTGGATGGATTGGATTTAAGGATGGGTGAATGACAACTGTGACAACTGGAGAAGCAAGGAGTGTGAGAAGATGGTTAAACGTAAGAATGATTTTGATGCAAGACCTTTAGTAAGAGAATTGGATGTCGTAATGGGTGACTGGGTGAAAATAAAAGCTCCTGTAGGAGCCGAACCAGGGTTGAAATAATATACCAAACCTAGGAAAGTAATTAAACTTTTCAGGAATGCCATCAAAACTGAACTGGTAGAATATGGAATCTTGGTAGACTGTTACATTTGAAAGATCATAATACTAAGCAAGCTGTATCTGCTAATGAACCTGAAAATTGCAAAGGAGTTGCAGAATCTCATGCTAGTAGTGGCCCTGCGTTGCCTGAGATGAAAAGCCAAAGAGGCTCTGTAGGATCCTCAGTTATCTAAGAGATTATGTAAGAACCTGAAGGGTTTATTGAACCTGGGGGGTTTATTCATATATGCAAAGTATTCTTGTTTGTATATTGTGGCTACTTCATTTTCCTACAAGAGTCATTTATTTGTAAGTAGTTTCTATATCTGCTAGGTAGCGCATTATGTTGTAGTTTCGTTTTATTTTTATGTATTTCGTTTTTCATTGTAAAAAAAGGAAGATGTGTAGTATTGGATACGGCTGAGATGGATGCCCCCGGTGAGGGAAAATATATTTATATATACACTTTTTGAACAAATGAAAGTATGTTTTCGAATTTTCTTCAGTAATGTGGTTGAATAATAAGTTTAGGTAAAATCAGAGTAGATTTTTAGTTTTTCTGGCAAGCAGGGGCATGATTCCCACACTGAACAGTCAGGATCTCAGTCTTTCTGACAAGATTCCTGATACACATACCGATCTCTTAGTCCACTTCAATGTGGGAATCATGCCTCCGCTTGCTATCAAAGCAAAAAATCTAATGTGGTTTTACCTGAACTTTGAGGTATAGATTAAGCGGGTTTGGGCTTCCAGCTTCTTTCTTCTTCTTCGCTCTTCTAAAGATCTTGCCATTAATTCTCAAGAGATATATGCAGTGGTAGTAGCTCATCTGGACTGTGGGAATGCTGTATATCCTGGCGTTCCAAACACAGTTGAAAAACCTCGAATCCATACAAAATATGGAAGTGCAGCTCATTTTACAGTTGAGAAAACTTGAATCCGTACAAAATATGGAAGTGCAGCTCATTTTAGGACTTTGGAAATTTGATCATGTGTCAGAGGTACACCACTCTTTACACAGACTTCTGGTCAGTCATCATAATAATTAATCTTATGGATCATGCCTCTACCAGAGAGGCACGATATGTTTAACCAGACTTCATCTTTCTCCATAGTCTTTCTTGATACCTGCTATCTGGCTCTACACTACTACTCAAAATACTGTGCTTTAAGAAAGTACAGTTTGAAAAGATAGGTTTCTGCATTAACATACCCAACTATGCAATGTCATCCCTCCCCCGCTCCATCTGAAGGCTGGCTATTTCATTTTTTGAAGATAATTTAATACTGGTCTGCTCTGTTAATGCTTTTTCATGGTCTTGTTTTGCTTTCTCTGGTTGCTGTGTGGAAATATGGATTTTTCTGGTCAGTTATGTCCCCTATCTTGGACCCCAACGGTTCTATGTGCATGTTACAAGTACATGTATGTTTCCTCCAGTTCCAGTTATGAAGACGCAAATACATGTGCGTCCACCGTCAACATGTCCTCTGTCAGATCCGCCATGAATAGGCCGGATATTCCATTCCTAAATATGAAAGGCCACCGGCTTTATGTGGCTCAGTTACTCCATTTTGCAGTCCAGGCAAGTAGGCCCTGATTCTGTCATCAAACTCTTCTTGCCTTCTGCCTCTGAAAGCTCCAGTCTGAGCCTGCATCTGTGACCATGAACTTTGTCTCATTCTCTGCGCGGCTCACGAAGCCTGACATCAGCCTATTCTCTGCCAAGAACTGTATTTCACCTTCGAATTATCTGCTTCCCCCTCAGCCGATGCATTCCTGCCTAGTAGTTTAAGTAAACATCCTTCCAGTTACCAAGCAAAAGGCCCGGCTTCTCTGTCCTCATGCAAGTAACTCATAGCCCTGTTACCATGGAATATTTCTACCCCCTCGCATTTAGTGTAGACACTTAGACGCTTGTACACGCACGCACAGTCAGTATAGAATAGATTCTGTCCGAGAGTCCTTCTTTCGTGGATAACATAGTTCTTTAAACATAGGATGTTAGATATGATTTGGGATTAGGTTGACTTGACCCCCCAGACTTCTTGTCTCCACATGTAGAGCTAAAATGTCAAGTCCCCTTCACCCCCTAGTTACACGTCAATTACACGTCATGTTGCTGCGCGCGCATCTATGCCAAGTATTATCTTATAGATCCACCTATATGTGACATCATAACCAATTATGTTCCTTTTTACTCCTTATTACACCCATTTTTTGGTTACGCAGATAAATCGTCATTTTCCTTATCAATTGTTACGCCTATTGCATTCGCTTCATTGTAATGTATGATCTATAAAAGTCATTTCATGTCAATAATGTATGTACTTCACTTCCTGAACCCCCGTGGTGATGGAACTTGGAGCAACCGATTATAATCGTGCATTGGAATAAAGCCCATTCCGAACCTCTAATACCACGGATTCTGCCTCTCATTTTTCTGAGCTATTTTATTATGTTTCTGTATCAAATTAAGTCCAGGTAAAGGAAATTATTTACCACATGAATGGCGCCCGAACAGGGACACTTTCTCATCTCACGCGCCGGCGGTGAGTTGCAGGCCCGGTCTCCTGCCACAGCTGGACGGACAATAACGCGTACCAGCAGGATTTCCTGTATCTCCCTCCGGTCAAGCGGGGGCGACTGAGGCTGCGATCAACACCCAGACGAGGCGGTGAGAAGTGCGAAGTATCCCGACCAGAGCCTAGCTGAGAGAGCAAGATCCGAGGTATACAGAGACCCACCAGTTCGAAGTCAAGCCCAGTTTCCGACGAGTCGAGTCGAGTCCAGTCCGGTTCAAGTTCAAGTTACCGAGGCCTTCCGTTTCCGAAGCTACCCGGTGAGTACCATTACTGGGGAGGCATTTCTGACGTGCACATAGGTTGTGCCGGTCAAGACGGGTTTGGGTACACAAATCCGGTCTGCACTGTTTTAGCAGTGTATCTGTACTGTTTAGCAGTATATCAAGTATTCCGAAGTATCTAGTTATTGTCAAAGAATTATGCTTGGTGATTAGTTATGCAGACGATCATCATTGTTGGTTATTTTAAAGGTTAAAAAATGTTTAATGTTTAATGTGTTAAACGTCCTGCATATTGTGGTATGAATGGTTGTTCATAATTGTGCTTTTGTATTAAGTGTGTTCAAGATTAAGTATCGGATCAGTTGCCAATATGCCGTTCTTTTCGAAATTAAGACAGATCACTACTAGAAAAGGGGTTCTCGAAGAAGCCGTTCCTATTCCTCCTAGGGACACTCCAGGGCACTTCATGTATCACAAACATGGCTTAGACGCTATATTATTTCTTGATTTATGGGTAGACTACACCAAGGGATTACCAGAAAGTCAGAGGTGGCCCGCAGCGGGAACCTGGGATGCGGAGTGCATCATGAAAGTCGAGGAAGAGTTATGGAAAAGGAAGGTCAGACAGTCACAGAAAGACGCCGTTGAGTTATGGCGTAAAGAATCTCATAGACGCACAGAAAAAGCACGTAGACAGGAAGAAAAGAATAAAGAGAGTTCAAATAAAGTTCGAGAGAATCCATTAATTGAGGAAGGTATCCGAGTAAAATCAGAACAAGTAGATAGGCAAAGAAATGCCCTTATGAATGGTATGTATCCCCTCCTGGCCGAAGGATTACCTAAGGCTACTCCAGAAAAGCCGAAAGACTTGCCGCCCCCATTATTCCCAATAAAGGTACATCCTAAGGGGCATCCTAGAACCGCAGAAGATGTTTTTCTTTCTTCATATTTAGATGACGCAGCTCCCGAGTATGCTAATTCTGCCCCACATAGACCGCCTATCAGGGAGGTTCAACGCCAAGATCCAGTGCCCGTATCCCTACAGCAACAGATCGTGTCACAAGTTCCGGCAAGCACATCTGTTTCTGCATCTGTTCCTACAGCTACTTCTATAGCTGTGTCTACACCTATAGTTGCTGTGTCACGTTCAACGAATCCTTTCACACCCGACACCCCAGATGGGGCTACGGGAGGTGCTAGTAACATTTTTTCTACGCCACCCAGAATAAATAAACTTACTTTTCAAGAGTCAGCACATTCACGTACACCCAAACTCATAAGTGCCCGTACGCTGAAGGAACTTCTTATAGATTGCAGATATGACCCTGTGCCCGGTAAAGAGGACGAAATGACCCTGGCATCATTGCGTATCAGACGAGCCGCAGTGTATTTAGGGAAGTTACCAGGAATGACTGCGCATCTAGATAAAATATATCATTTTGTCCAAACAGGGCGAGATCCAGAATGTATTAACAGAGCTATGGAATACCAGAAAGTAGAGATACAGGGGGAACTGTTACGTTTCCTCATAAATTGTGTGATCAGAAATCAAGACCGACCGGGGGTAGACCCGGAAGCAATGCAAATTCTTACCAGATGGAGCCAGAATATATCAGAAGGTAGACATGATAAGAAAAATTGTATAATAGCCATGTGCCGAAAGATCCGTAAAGAAATAGAACGCCTACACGAAGAAAGATTAGAGGTAGACGAGTTCGAACAAAGCGAGGAAGAAGGGTCAGGACTGCCCGCGAGACAGTCGGACACCATAGCCTATGTAGGTAGAGGAAGATCTTGTAATAGTAATAGATGTCTTATTGACCCGATACGTCCGATATGTCCAGATAATAACAGGAATTTCCAAATACCTATAATTAATATAAGGTCTAACGAGCATTCGTTCCAAACCGCCGACAAACTACTCCGAGAACGAAGGGGTTATCATTTTCTCGATTCTATGGATGAACAAGATTTAGCCAGGGCAGCTGTCCATTGGGTGGACAGTCCCGGAAAATATAGTGATGATACAGTAGTACGCACATTTTTGAATCTCACCCCAGATGAACAGAGGTTAGCTGGGATTTATATGATTCAACAACTCATTATACTATATCGGAGTCAGCATTCGGACCCTGGTCCCTTACCTGACATATTGACTGAATTGCTTATGAATAAATGGAGAGGTGCAGGTACTAAATTAATTAAAGAAATTCTAGAATCAAGAAAGCAGTATATTCTTTTTGTATGCGCAGAGCATGTCTCATTGCCCGTCAAGGAAAGAACCACGTATCACATGGATAGACAGAATCCCTTACGAGAAGTGCACCCAATAAAAGGCGAGGACAACGAGTTTAAGCGCGTATTTGTATATACGCCCATATCAAAAATAGAATTGTTACAAATGAAGAAAGTGGTACCCAGTCATGACAAAGATCCAGCGGGTTTTCACCGAGAAATTAAAGACATGTTACTCATGGGAGAGTATACCTATCCCGACATTATGACAATATTAAAGGTATTGATGCCTGCTGGTATTTATGAGAAACTCAAGGAAAAAGAGTGGGAGGTAGGAGACCAAAAGATAGAATGGTCAGTGTTAGAAGCGGAAGAAAGGGCCCGAACTGCAGGAGCAGGACTTGGGGATAAAACTAAAGCACTACCAGGTTTATTAGTACAGGTACTGCCACGTTTATTAACTACGAAAAAGGAAGATTGGGGTACAATTTCAGCCTGTAAACAGAAGCAAGATGAAGACACTAGTGATTACTATGCCCGATTTGAAAAATGTTTTGGTATAAATAGTGGCATAAAAGCAAGTAGCGAATCATACCCACATCTGTTTGTAACAAAATTAGTAGAAAATGCCCTGCCCCCAGTAAAGAATAGAGTATTAAAATTCGAGAGTACCTGGCAAGGTAACACTCCATCACAAATGTTACAAATGTTACAGTACCATCACAATAGAATTAGAGAGGAACAAGAACATGAACACAGACGCATGAAAGACACGAAAATGAAAATGCTAGTTTCCCAGACAGTTCCAGCTGAAGGACATAAAAAGGGTATGACACATTCCGATTCAGCAGGACCTGTAAAAGGGACATGTAATTATTGTAAAAAGCCAGGTCATTACGTACACGATTGTCCAGTTTTAAAACATAATATCGCCATAGGTAAAACACAAGAAAGACCACGGCCACTTAGACAAGATCAGAATGAACAAGGAGCTCTGCAGCATGCCCAGGCCATGCCAGCCGCACAACAGCCAATACAGTTTGTGCCAGCTGCACCACCGTTGCCTGTTGCTGCCACACAGACAACACGACAAATGTATCAGACCGCACAGTATGAATATCCTGAGTATCAGCGTTACGCATGAACTAGCCTTGAGAGGGAAGTTGACTTACCCCTTATTGAAATACCTGTAGATCAAGAAGGACCTTATGTACATAGTGAATTATTAGGCCAAGATAGAACATTTTTACTCGATACAGGGGCAAGTCGAACAACTATAAAACGTAGTGAAGTTCCAGGGGCACCCCTCTCAGGCTCACAGAATATTTCCCTTGGTTTTTCAGGAAAACCTATTGTTAATGAAGTATCACAGCCTCTCCCACTTACGATAGGACCTCTGACCCGAACTACAGATTTATTGCTTACTAAATCATGTCCAGAAAATCTGTTAGGAATAAAAACGCTGAAAGCTCTAGGAGCCATAATATGTTGTTCTCCGGAAGGAGTAAGGTTGTTTTTACGTGATTTTAAAGGTCACTATGTGTCTAGAGACATGGATCCCCGACTACAGACATTACCTACACATCTATGGGCACAAGGCCCTACTGATGTTGGATGCATGAATATTACACCATATCGAGTCACATTAAAGGCAGGAGTGGTACTACCACGAATGCGACAATACAAGTTACCACCAGATGCTGTAGTGGCTTTACTACAAATCATTGACGAGCTCATTGCCCAAGGAGTAGTTGTGGAAACCGACTCCAATGTATGTAATTCACCGATAATTCCGATCCTTAAACGAACAGATCCAAAGGCCCCGCCAGTATATCGATTGGTTATTGATCTGCGCGAGTTAAACAAATGCATTGTGCCGCAATTTCCTGTGGTCCCAGATATCTCGTCATTACTGACAGCTATTGATTCCGAAGCGACATTCTTTACTGTAATTGATCTCAAGAATGCTTTTTTCAGCGTCCCAATAGATCCGGAAAGCCAATATTTGTTCGGATTTAGTTTAAATGGACGTAGCTTTAAATTCACACGCGCACCTCAAGGATTTACAGAAAGCCCCAGCATCTATAGCCAAGCACTGAAACGAGAACTAGACAGTATCCACATGCCAGTTAACACTGCTCTGCTTCAATATGTCGATGATCTGCTGATCACCGCGAGAAGCGAACCGGAATGTGAAAAAGCATCACTGACAGTTTTACAATTTCTAGCCGAAAAGGGGCACAAGGTGTCCCCTTCTAAGCTGCAATTCTGTGTCCAGCGAGTTATTTATCTTGGACACTCGCTGTCCAAGGAGGGAAGGCAGCTTACACCCGACCGCATTCAGTTAATAGCTAACATGCCAATACCCAAGACGCAAAAGGAGGTGCGGGCTTTCATAGGCCTCACTTCATATTGTAGGCAGTGGATCCCTCAGTACGCATTTCTAGCAAAACCACTCATTCAGTTAACCACACAGGAGGCAGCCACATCGACTGTTCTCCCTTGGACTCAGGAACATACACAAGCTTTTGAAAGCCTAAAGAAAGCTTTATGTCAAGCACCTGTCTTAGCAACACCATGTTACAGAAAACAGTTTACACTCTTTGTTACAGAACGCGAAGGTACTGCCTTGTCAGTACTCACACAGGAACAAGCAGGAGCACACAAACCATGTTTGTGTGCTTACGCAGTCACAACAGATACTGAAGTCATTGAAACTAATCGTATAAATACTTTGTCAGCTCAAGCCGCAGAGCTCATCGCTCTGACACAAGCCTGTATTCAAGCCACGAATAAAAAAGTCAACATATACACTGATTCACGTTATGCATTCGGAGTTGTACATGACTTCGGCGTGCTGTGGCGAGAGAGAGGTTATTTAACTTCCCACGGTGCCCACATTCAGCACGGACCCCTCATTCATGCCTTATTAGATGCAATACATCGACCCACTGCAATATCAATTATGAAATGTAAGGCTCATACGAAGGTTACTGATATCATTTCCCAAGGCAATGATCTAGCCGACAGAACAGCTAAACAGACTGCTCAAACTCAAACCCCCGACATGATAAAGACAATAGTCCCGACACCGACACAGTGTATGACAGTTAAAGATCCTACTCTTGACGTAATTGACATACAGACACATGCTACACCAGACGAAATAAAGAAATGGACTGAATTAGGAGGGATCCAAACGGACCAAGGATGGATGATGAAGGAAAAGTCTGTGTGGTTCCTTCCTGATTCAATGGTCCAAGTTATAATTAACACTACACATAGTCCAGCACATCTCGGAGAAAAAGCTATGCTAGACAGCATTCAACACATTTGGTTCAATAAACATTTGCGAGCAGCAGCCAAACAAAAGGTCCGTACCTGTATGATCTGTTGCCAGTTCAACCCAGGAAAAAGTGTTCCCGTAGAACAGGGTGGATTTCATCCTCCTGATCACCCTTTTGAAGTGCTCCAGATGGATTATATCCAGATGGAACGATGTCGAGGATTCAAATATGTTCTCGTAGTTGTCTGCGCTCTGTCCCGTTGGACGGAGGCATACCCGGTTTCAGATTACACTGCCCCGACTACTGCCAAACAGTTGGTTCGAGAATTCTTCCCACGATACGGTTTACCACGTGTTGTCTACTCAGATAACGGCCAGCCGTTCTCATCCGAATTAATGAAACCTGTTTCACTTCTGTTAGGATATCAGTGGAAATTCCACTGTGTCCGACACCCCGAGGCAGCAGGTCTCGTAGAAAGACATAATCAGATACTGAAAATCAGATTGTCCAAAATATGCAGAGAGAAAGGTGCCGACTGGATAGTCGCGTTACCAGTTGCACTCTTTTACATGAGAATGGTAGCACACTCTCGAACAGGGCTATCCCCGTATGAGGTGATCTTTGGCAGACCACATAATATGTGGGGGACGCCTATACCACGCAAAATAACTGATGTTGACTGTAATATGCTGACAGATTACTTGGCTTCCTTGATGTCTGCACTACAATCTTGTCGTTCACAGGTAGCTGCAGCCTTTCCCGACAACACTGAGGTGAAACCCCATGACGTAGTTCCGGGTGATCTCGTATTTGTGAGAAATTTCGACCGAAAGACTCAGCTGGAGCCCAGGTGGAAGACACCCAAGTTGGTTCTGCTCACTACAAGGACAGCCGTGAAGATCGAGGGCCGCAAGGGCTGGATTCATTCAAGTCATATCAAGAAATTTCATGGACTATCCTCGGATATAGACATTGTGCCCTGCACTCCCTCACAGACTGATTCAAAACTTCCTTTGGTTGAAAAGACTAAAACCGAACTCTATAAAGTAAAATTGAGGCCTAGAACGTCAGACAATTTGATTGTTTAAGTCCTCTCCAAGGTGAAGCGGTTGAATTTGTCTCTGACATGTATCCTCTAGACCTGAATCATGGACAGTCGCGGAAAATGTTGAAACGACAGGCGTATTGTAAATCACTGCGTAGCCATTGCATAGTGACATTAATAATCTTGTTTTCCTTAAGTCTTTTAATAATTACTGCAAGTATATTGTTGCACATATATTACCCTATTGCCAGAAACGTTTACAATGTTACCGCAGAACATTCTTTTAGTGACCTACCGCCGCATGAATTGTCTTATAGACTTGCGCTGCGCAATAACACTTTCATTAGTATGTTACATCATTCCCATCAGACTAGTAATGCCACCAATTGTTGGGTGTGTGGTCGGCTCCCTCCCTATCAGAATTATGAAGGAGTCCTGCCATTCTTTCCACACCCATTTACACATAATGGCTCCTGTGGAGCATGGTTTAGTTTAATCAATTCCATAGACTCAGACACAGCAGTTTACCAAGATCATTGGGTATGGGGAAACCTGAACCTAGTTTTACTCAAGGTCTGCTACCCTGACAAGGAGGGTCGCCCCAAAAGAACAGGAACTGATCTAGAAAATGAAGTATATGGATTAGGTAATTTTACACCTAATCTCATGATTCTAAATGTCGTATCCGAAGTTGAACTAGTCTTACCCACCATGTCAGTATTCCCAGCGAAGGGTGAATTGTGTGTAAGAAAGGTTGGTTCCATACATATGGGCCATAGTAAATGCACTACTATAGTAGAATTCAGTGATCAAGGCAAATCTTCATTTAGAGCTTATCGCCACTCCTACTTTATATGTGGTCAGACTGCATATATGCGTCTACCTCTAGATTGGGATGGTACCTGCTACATTGCATTCCTTTTGCCACCTGTTTTCCTAGCTCCTCCTGATTATTACAGAAATATTCATTTAGTACACAACAGAGAGCGGAGAGATCTCCCAATTGTCGATTACACTGAAACAGCATGGGAAAAATATACAGATTTCAATAAAGGCATCTTTCCCTATATAGGTACTGTTACTAATAGTAAGCTGATACGTAGATTAACTAGAACCCTTGAAGCAGTAGTGAATGAAACTATTTCCGCCTTAGGCAATTTAACAGAAGAGCAGTCTGCTATGCGGATTGTTGTGCTTCAAAATCGTCTTGTCCTTGCCGTCATCCTGGCTGATAGGGGCGGAGCTTGTAGGGTCATCGGATCAAGCTGCTGCGTATTCATACCAGAAAATTCGCCATCAGTATATAAAGCTATAACTCGCCTTCACAAGATTGTAAGCCAGATACACCAGAACCCAGGCACTTGGACTTGGTCCGGTTGGTTTTGGAGTGTGATATCAGCCTGGGGATGGAGAGTACTATCATTCCTAGGTATTGGCCTTCTCATACTATTCAGTTGCTGTCTATGTCTACAATGTGGACCAGCGATCTGTGGTCTGTGTGCCACATCGTGTATTCCACCACCAAGATTTCATTCGTCACGGAAGAAGAAAGAAGAACAAATGATGCTATATGAACAGATCAATGGATTAATGAAGATTGATATCTCTTAACGGGCAAGTAGGGGACAAGGAGGGAATGTGGAAATATGGATTTTTCTGGTCAGTTATGTCCCCTATCTTGGACCCCAACGGTTCTATGTGCATGTTACAAGTACATGTATGTTTCCTCCAGTTCCAGTTATGAAGACGCAAATACATGTGCGTCCACCGTCAACATGTCCTCTGTCAGATCCGCCATGAATAGGCCGGATATTCCATTCCTAAATATGAAAGGCCACCGGCTTTATGTGGCTCAGTTACTCCATTTTGCAGTCCAGGCAAGTAGGCCCTGATTCTGTCATCAAACTCTTCTTGCCTTCTGCCTCTGAAAGCTCCAGTCTGAGCCTGCATCTGTGACCATGAACTTTGTCTCATTCTCTGCGCGGCTCACGAAGCCTGACATCAGCCTATTCTCTGCCAAGAACTGTATTTCACCTTCGAATTATCTGCTTCCCCCTCAGCCGATGCATTCCTGCCTAGTAGTTTAAGTAAACATCCTTCCAGTTACCAAGCAAAAGGCCCGGCTTCTCTGTCCTCATGCAAGTAACTCATAGCCCTGTTACCATGGAATATTTCTACCCCCTCGCATTTAGTGTAGACACTTAGACGCTTGTACACGCACGCACAGTCAGTATAGAATAGATTCTGTCCGAGAGTCCTTCTTTCGTGGATAACATAGTTCTTTAAACATAGGATGTTAGATATGATTTGGGATTAGGTTGACTTGACCCCCCAGACTTCTTGTCTCCACATGTAGAGCTAAAATGTCAAGTCCCCTTCACCCCCTAGTTACACGTCAATTACACGTCATGTTGCTGCGCGCGCATCTATGCCAAGTATTATCTTATAGATCCACCTATATGTGACATCATAACCAATTATGTTCCTTTTTACTCCTTATTACACCCATTTTTTGGTTACGCAGATAAATCGTCATTTTCCTTATCAATTGTTACGCCTATTGCATTCGCTTCATTGTAATGTATGATCTATAAAAGTCATTTCATGTCAATAATGTATGTACTTCACTTCCTGAACCCCCGTGGTGATGGAACTTGGAGCAACCGATTATAATCGTGCATTGGAATAAAGCCCATTCCGAACCTCTAATACCACGGATTCTGCCTCTCATTTTTCTGAGCTATTTTATTATGTTTCTGTATCAAATTAAGTCCAGGTAAAGGAAATTATTTACCACAGCTGCATGGCCGAATTGTCTTAGCACCACAGTACACCTAATAAATAGAATTTCACTTAAGGTGCAAGAATATAAACCTACTTTTTGTGATAAGAGATGTGGAACATCTGCATTTAGAAAAAAGGCTCCTTATAGTTTTCTCCTTTGTCTACAAAGCTTTCTTTTTTTTGTCCTCGTATCACAGTCGCCGAAAACAGGCTGTATGATCCTAGACTTTGCAACACACTGGGATAACCACCCTACTTATGAGTTGCAGTTGGACAAGCCTGGGCTACCCATTCAAGGACACTTAATGGTCTGAGAGGTCTGTAATGGTATAATCATTGAACATTGTTCAGATCCTGCCAATGCACTAGAACTTGATTCTCTTGATGATAGAGCACTGTTTGTCTGAATTGCTGGTATATTTTTAATTCTTAACTAATCAACATGTTTAGGCAGCATAATAGAGGTCCACATCAATATTCTCTTCTAGCTGTCCTTCCTTAGTTTCTCAAGCTTCTGTTATAATCTACCCTTAAATGCACTTTATATGCATTCCATATAACCCTCAAGTAGTGGATCTTTTATTAAATTCAAAGACTCCTGTTGTCTTGCTTTTAACTAGCGCAATAACCTCTTCATTATAGTAGACAAGGGACATTTAGTTTTATTTTAGACATAAGCAAGGTCAGAGAATTGGTGTGTACATATCTCTCTCCTTTGACTTGTCTTAGGGCGGTTTTATTCAAAAGGAAAAGAACTAATTTAGAGTAATGCCTACATTCCTTCGAATGATCTGTGTATAGTCTTTTGGCCTCCATCGTATCGCTCCATACATCAATTAAACATAACTTCTCATTTAGACTTGATAGGTATCGACGAGTTTCAGGAGTGTTTATAATAAAAGGAGTTGTACATCTGCCCAATACATTATTTAATAGAGTATTGAAATCACTGCCTATAATTAAAGGTTCCTTAAAATCCAATAAGTTGGCTGTTTGGCACCAAAATGACTTTAGCGACTGAAATTTATCCCATAATTTTCTGCACTCCTCTACTTGCCGTAAATTGTACATTTTATTTGCCCACATTATTATCAACATTGCTGGAGATAGGATCTGTACCTTGGCGCCTAATTGTTACAGCTGCTACATTCTTTTTCCCTGATCCCATTGTATTTCCTCTGTAACACGGCAGGCAGATACCTGATCTAATAGTGAAGGAAATACCTCTAGCCTTTAACTTTGTAGACTTTAATGTGACCCTCTAAGATTTCCTCTTTGATTGCATAAGTTTGGTAATTTATTAACATTTTCTTGAGATTCTCTCTGAAAGGAGTTGCGATGAACCCTCTGTACTGTTTTGTTGATGACCACCTTTTCCATATCCCTTCCCATAAGGAAAGGATTCTTGAAGGAGGGCTATCAGATAGCTTTTTATACCAGTACCCTCTGACCCTTCTGGGACTTTTAGTAGTCTTAAATTGTTTCTCCTCGCCTGATTTTCCTTGAATCTTGATTTGTTTGATTTCACTCAAATTTTTTGTTCTACGACCTGTTTAATTTCCTTCATTGCGCCCTGTGATACTTTTTATTCTGCTCTCCAAATAATTGAACCTCTTTTCCAATACATTACAGTCTTCCTGTATATCCCTCCGATTTCCTTCGGGGATCCTGAAACTATTCTTTGCTTCCGCTTTTAAATTATACAACATACTCTCCAGTGAATGAGTAATAATTGGGTATACTCTACTGCTGTAACTGTGGAGCTACCAGCAGCATGTTTGTAACCAGTGTTACTTGACTGACTAGCTTTAGGGTCATGCCCCCTTGTCTCTGACGGTTATTGTCATTGCCTCATTTCTGTTCGCAGACAGAAAGTTTGATACTATTTTCTCATCAGCATCTCCTCTCATAGTTCTGACACTTTCCCCCTTAGAAGATCCCTCTCCAAGATTAACTTTCTCCCTTATTTCCTTAATTTCAAAATTAGCTACAGTCTATGTACCTCCGTCACTTGTGATTACTATGTTACCTAAAGAGACTACTGTATTATGTTTGATTGCATTTGGAGGTTCGAAGTTGTTACTCATTTTCTCTGATGTATTCCCTCTTCTTTTTAATGGTCTCTTGTTTGGTTACATGCATTCTAATTATTTTCATTTTTTTTTTGTTTAAATATCTTTATTGGTATTTTCTGATTTTATCATGACTGGCATCACGATTTTATACAAAATATCCAAATGTTTACAACATAATTATGAAACATATATAAAGAATAGCAGTGCATATTTCAACAGTGTGATATTATTGCTAGTGTACTATTCTAGATTACAAGTATTTGTGCCATATGTGTTTTGAGGTACCTGTGTGCCATTGCTCACATGTGTTGCTACATCATGATTTATAAATGGTAGATATCCATTTACATCGTGCTTATGACACGTCCGACAGGAGCCAACATAACAATATCCGATATATATGTGGTCCGAGCATACAAAATCTGTCTTTCGGACATAATCATCACTTTACTGCAGGAAAAGAATCACATCATGACAAAATAAAAGAGGAAACCACTGAAGGATACCAATAAGACATATTTTCTATAACGTGGAAACAAAACTGAAACTTATAATATAAAAACTGCCATCCGTGGATTATAAATAGGGTCAGTCGTAGATGACTGGGTATGAAGGTGTATTTTCAATACATTGCCACCTAGTGGCTCGTCTAGCCGGGAGTTGAATCAGTGCGCATATCTAAATACAATTACAAAACAGCAGAGGGCACCCCTATACCTGAAGACAAATAGGGCACGGGTAACCGCCCACAACGGACCAAGGGGCATATACATTTTCTATTCTATGCGCTCCAAAGTGTATCTGCTCCTCTCAGCCGAGCGGCGAGTCACTAATGTGTCTATTACAGATCAGCAGATGGAGTATTATCTCCCCCACTGTATCACTGTGCTGAAGGGCAGTGAGTAGTGTGGCCCCAGCCTTGCGCAAGAGGATATTTGCGAAGCCCCGCTGTCTCCTCTCTGTGTAATGCCGTACTCTCCGCTTGTTGTGAGTGAACGTTTCCAACTAACTACCTCTGGTGGATCCGCATGCTTCCATTTCTTGGTTATCAGTCGTTTTGCAGGGATTAAACCTAAATCTCGGAATCTCGAGGTAACCGTATTTTTTTGGGATCTGGCATAAAGCCCTAGAAGGCAAATTTCCCATGACAACGGCAGGTGCGTGTTTGTACATAAGGCAAGGATCGTGACCACCTCCTGCCAATAATGCTGAAGAGATGCACAAGCCCATAGCATATGAAGCAAGTCTGCTTCTGGCTGCTGGCAGCACGGGCATGCAAAGGTGGCGGTATGAAAATATCTGTTTACCCGGTCAGGTGAAAAGTATGCCCTCTGTATAATGAATGTTTGTATAAGTTTGAACCTAGAGTTCCTCGGTATGTTCCTAGAGACCCTCAATATAGCGTCCCATCCCATATCGGTCCAAGGCTGGCCTCTATCTGCCTCCCATCTGACTCGGAGTCGTTGCATCGGCTTCAATGTATGTGCAAGAAGCGCCTCCACCAGCCAATGCACCACATGTGATCCCGCCCCCATTACATGTAGGTATTGTAATAGTAGATGTGTCGGTGGCTCAGCTGTTAGATCCCCCCAGGCGGCTGACAAAGCCTTCAGAAGGGAGGTATATAGAAGGAATTGGCCAGCCGGCAACTCAGCGTCTTCGGCCATTGTCTTGAACATCAGTAATACGCCGTCTCTATATAGATCGCACAAAGTGTCCAATCCCGCAGCATGCCAGGACTGTGTCTGATGTACCCAGTCTTCCCCTTGGTGTCCCCATCAGTGGCAAAATCGGGGCATATGGAAGGGTCACGCGGGTTAGGTATAAACTCTTCTTGTAACATTTATGTGTCAATCCCAAGTGTAGTTGTGGTGGTCGTGGAAGTTTGGCAAAGGGGTGGAACAGATGACAAATTTGAGAGTGGGTCCAGGGCTGGTGCGTAGTCGCTGTGTCCTCCAGACACCTGCCGTCTAGCCATTTCGTCATCCATTGGAGCTGGGCAGCTAAATAATACAGTTCCATATTGGGGACAGCCAGCCCACCCTGACTAGTAGGAGCATACATCTTCCACAAAGCAACTCGTGGCCTTCCCTTATTCCATATTAAGTCCCGGAATAACCGTTCCAGCTCTCGGAAAGTCCTAGGTGGGATATAAAGTGGGAGATTTGAGAAATATAGCAATTTGGGAAGTACGATCATTTTCAGCAGGGTGATGCAGCTCATGACATTCAGTGGAAGTGTTTTCCAAAATTGCATTTGAGCTCGTATAGCCGAGATTGCTCTCACCAGATAGTCCTCAAATAAGTCGTCAGGCATCTGGTATATAAAGATACCGAGATATCTGAAGGTAGTGGGATACCACGTGAGGGGCGAGCCATTTAGAACTACAGCGTCCTCTGTTATATCGTTACTGAATGGATAGATCCCCGATTTAGCCCAATTGACCTGGAGTCCTGACTTCTCCTCAAAGGTTCTAAGTATGTCCGTAATGGACGTCGGAATCGCAGTGACATCCCGGAGGTATAACAGCAAATCATCCGCATATAGGGAAACGTCGTGTAGCCCATCTCCCAGCTGTATATCCCACCCCTCCCCTTCACTCCGGAGCAGCATCGCTAAGGGCTCCATAGCTAGAGAATACAACAACGGGGACAAGGGGCAGCCCTGACGCGTCCCTCGCCTTACTCTAATGGGGTCCGAGATTAATCCCCCAGTGCAACCCTGAACAGTGGGACGTTGTTACAATAGGCAGATTTAATTAGTGCTCTCCCAGTTCATATTTGCCCAAAACTGCTGCTAGATGAGGCCATTCCAAAGAATCGAAGTCCTTCTCCAAGTCCAGAACCAAGCAACCCGATCGGGGCCAACTATGTATTGCGTATTGCTGTACTCTAAAGAACCTACGGATATTAAGAGAAGTGCATCGGGCAGAAACAAAACCGTTCTGGTCAGGGTGTACCAGCAGTTTCACTAAGGATGAAAGACGCTTAGCTAGTAGCGATGCAAAGATTTTATAGTCTGTGTTAAGGAGTGCCTGTGGGCGATAGGACCCCAGGAGATCGGGGTTTTTATCAGGTTTAAGGAGGGATACCAGCAGGGCCTCGTTCTGTGTGGTGGTAAGAGTAGAGTCATCGAGCGCGGTTTCGTACACTTTTAGTAACTGCGGCACTAAGATGTGAGTGTATGCCTTGTAAAATTCAGTCGGTAGACCATCTGGTCCTGGCGACTTCCCATGAGCCTGTCCCGAACTTCCTCTGATTGAAGAGGGGCGTTTAGTTCTTCACTTCGGGTGCGTGTAGGCCTTGGAAGATCTAGGCCCTCCAGGTAAATCTGTAGCTCTAGGGGCGTAACTCGCGAGTGTGATTCATACAGATCTTGATAATGCGTTACAAACGCACCATGGATATCTCTCTTCGTATATGCGATTCCCCCGTTTGCCATCCTCACCGATGCTATTGGCGCTGATGACTCATTTTGGCGGATGAGCCATGTAAGCAAATTGCCTGCTTTGTCACCCATGTGGTGAGGCTGTGCCGAGTGGGCGGCGTAGTTGAGACATCTCAGCCGCTCTAGCAGTCGCGCATGTTCCTCTCTGTGCAGATCCAACCGCCCCTGGGTGCCAGCTATGGCTGCTTACTCACTAATGGCCAGTCTCCGTTCTAAAATGGTAAGTTCCTTTTCCAATTGCGCACGCATACCCGCCTGTGTCCCCAAACAGTGCCCCCTAACGACCACTTTAAGGGCATTCCATTCCACCAATAGCGACGTGGCTGTGCCCGCATTTTCTTCAAAATATTGTGCCACTGTGGTGGCCAATAAATCTCGGAAAGGCACGTCAAAGAGAACATCCGGCTGGAGGCGCCACACTGGAATCGGAGGCAGCTCGATCTCCCACTGTAACTCCATCACATGTGGATTATGGTCAGAGTGCGTGCGTCCCATATAGGAGGATTCGGAAATACATGGTAGGAGATCGTTCGCCACCAGGCTGCCTGCTCAGTGTTGGGTGCATAAAGTGATACCAATACTACCGGCTTACCGTCCAGTACACCCTTAACTATAATATATCTGCTCTCCCCATCCACCATTGTGTCCACCACCTGAAACGGAGTACCCGGCCTCACCCAAACTAGAACTCCTTGTGCATATGCAGAGTAGCCCGTCACATACAGTTGCCCCCTCCAATGTCTATGGAGGCGTGTAACTTCTACTTGAGGTTGATGTGTCTCCTGAAGGAGTGCTATTTGTATGTGATGATGTTTTAAATAGAAATATATGAGGTAGCGGCGTGCCGGACTATGGATACCTCGCACATTCCAGGTTCCTATCTTGATGGGCGCCATAGCCAGTAAGTGTCAGGGGTGCAAATCCCATCCTACCAAGGGGTGGGAGAGGCTGGCAGTGGGCATGTAGAGGCCATTCTAAAGTGTGTTTCCCTGCGCAAACTGACTTTACCGCAATCATACCCTTGTCGAAAAATGATGGCATAATAAACATAAAAACAATTCACAATAGAACATACCATGAGAGCAATTCTGCGACAAGCAATCGCCAAAACTTGTAATACAATAGCACACAACTAACGTCTGGGGGAGCCTATTGTGCACAGCAACACAGGAGCTAGCTAAAGAAAAGGAGGGGACCGTTATTAGCGGCTAAACCTGTCTCTGGCTAGACACTTGTAAAACAGGGCCGCTACCTGATGGTTATATGTAATATTCCTATGTAGTAATGGGCCAACAGAGAGAGCATGTCAACCGTTCCGGTACCTGCCGTGCAAAAGCGACATCATCTCGACTACCATGTACAAATATTACAGCATACAGATACTTTTATACTTGCGTGTCCGATGAAACCGTGTATCGCTTGGTCAATGAAGGAGAGGAGAGATAACATTGCTTGAGTATGTGTATATCAATTGTTTATCAGAAGTCTGCGGTGTAACATGTGGCAACACACAAGAGCCTTGTGAAACAGGAAAGTTGTCTGAGAGTTCGTCACTGGGCGGCCCTTGTCGATCAGAGTCTGAATTGGATTCTTCTTCCGGTGATCCGCAGATGTTCGCCACAGCTCGTACCGCTTCAAGTTGACCGCTCAGTATCAAATCTGGTGTTGGGCCAGAGGTCTGAGAAGCCAGGTATTGCGATTTTCTTCATCTTCTTCGGCGTCGTCGTAGAGAAGCCTCTGGCATCTGCTCTTTCCGCCCGGTTTGTGACGAACCGTAAGCTTCCAGCCATTCCTCTGCACTCTCTGGGGTGGTGAAAAAGTGGGTCCTACCATTTGCGATGACCCTCAGTTTCGCGGGAAACAGCAAAGAGTACTTGAGATTACACTGTTGCAGGCGCCTCTTCACCGCAAGATAAGGATGCCGCTGTTTCTGGACTTGGAAAGTGTAGTCTGGGAAAATCATGACTTTATGGTTGTCTACTTGTATTTTCTGCAGTTTTCAAGTTTCTTGGAGAAAGGCATCTGTCTCTGTAGTTCAATAATTGGATTAAAAGTGGTCTTGGGTTCGAGCCCGGGGGTGGGGGCTTGGCAGGTGCCCTGTGTGCTCTCTCGACAACAAAGTGTGGGGATAGGGCCTCTCCTGGCAGCAGCGATCGGATCCAATCTTCTGCGTAAGTCAATGCATTTCTTCCTTCCACTCCCTCCGAAAGGCCCACGACGCATACAATATTGCGGTGGGCCCTGCCTTCAGCATCCTCAGCTCTGTCTTCCAGGAATTCCACTCGGTTCAATAGATCACAAATGTTTTTCTCAGCCATGGACACCCACGGTGAGACCTCCGCAATTTCCTCTTCAGTGGCTGCAATATGATCTGTAAGTTTCCGATGGTCTGCATGTAGCAGCGTGAGCTCAAGTGCCACTTTATCTATTTTACCTTCTACGGAGGTGCGAATTTGATTCATCGTCTCTCCAAGCTTCTCAACTGCCGCCAACACCGCGTCGAACTTATGCGTCATGGGGTCTGCTGTCTCCGCCCCCGCCATCTTATCTGCCAGAGTCTGTGGATGAGGGGCTGCCGCACCCCCGTTGCCAACCTTTGTTCGGCCTTCCCTTGACATGGGGTAGGGGGTAGTGAATGCTAAGCTGGACGTAGCACTTCCCAGGTGCCTCTGAAGCAGCCTCTGGGGTCCGCACCCACCATCTGCGTCAATCAAGGCCTAAGAGGGATTAGACCGGGCAGATGCGCCTCACCGGTACTGTCCGTGGTTTCACTGCAATCTCCTCGGCGTGGGAGTAGCCAGACGAATCCCACTGCTTCCCAACTTGGTGTTGCAGTCGTGGGAGGCAGAGCATAACAGGTGTGGCGAACGCCGATGTGTGGCCAGCCGTAGGTCAGCTGCGTCCCAGCCAGGGGGACCGCGAATGGAGAAGTGTGTGGTGTGGCAGACTGCACCAGGTCAGGATATATAACAACAGGGTATCGCCAGCAGTGCTTACTTTGGGTGATCTAACATGACCTTCTCCTCCCAGCAAGTATCGTCCCACAGTCTATCCCAATAGGCCCGGCTACCACGATTCAGCCAGTATTTGGGGATTACTCGAATCGCAGCGTCACAGGCCCGTGCACTACTGCGAATGGGTCGTAGGCCACCGCTCCACAGGTCCACAAAGGAACTGACACCTGGTTATGGCTGGGGCAATTCGGCCGTGATGAGCGACTCCAGTGCAGTTATCCAATTCTAGGGGTGGGGCAGTCATCGGCCTCATGCAAGTCTCGGTGCCCAGCGCCACGTCCCTCTCCCTCTTAATTTCGAGGATCTAAATAAATATTTAGAGGTGTTTATCCCTTTTCGAAGAGTATCCTGAATAATCAGTTTCTCCTCATATGCGTTTAGTTGGTCACAGGGAGTCCTTCACTAGTTGAGATATCCTGGCTGCTTTCCCTTGATTTTGTTCAAAAACTTGCTCCTTTGATAGTTCAATGCTCTCCCTGATGATATCGGGAAAAATTTAAAAAAAACAGGCCGTGTCCTTGCTTTCTTACTTCCTGCTGGTAATAGCACTGGCTCTGCTGTATGCAGTTACAATGTGCCATCACAGAGAGGACTGGGAGTTTGCTTCTATGTCGCAACAATGCTGTCTCTGTGTGTTCCCATGTACTCTGGTCCGTATACGATGGTGCTGTCAGAATATTCTAGCACTGGGGGATTTAGGCACTACCGATTAATATCCAACATGCTGGCATTCCAAAATCAGTGACTTGGGAGTGGTGTTCACGAGGGAAGCTTGAACCAGGGCTCGCTCCCGGTTTGTCAGCCAGTTATTATGTTTCCTGTGACCCTACAAATTATTTGTTGTGTCTAGCACTACGTCATTTAGATGTTTAAACATGTTTTTATTGTTTTCTTACCAACATCCCAATACAATTCCCACAAGAGCACCAGCAACTCACCGGAGAGTAGTACATACGACATTTCAGCCAGTTATGCAGTGGGAAAGTTACACTTCCCGCGTGGGCTCCCCCCTCCCACTCCCTCCCGCGACCCATGTCAGTGTGCCCCCGTCTTCCTGTCCCCCCCCCCTGGAGAGAGCCCCCCCATTACCATGACGCATGTAGGGGTGTTCAAACCTATCTCTATCAGCTCGGGCGTTCCCCCGGGTTCAGCCGTGTTGAATGTGTCCACCCACCACCATGACCCCCTTCCTACTCCCCGCTTATCGCTTCCTCCTGTCGGTCGGGTATGCTCCCCTCTCCTATGTTTTCTGACATCAGCCCCTGAAGTTCAACCACCAGTGACTCCCATGCACGGGCCGTCGCTAACGCCTTTTCGTCGTTCCTCCTATGCGCTAATTGCAAGCGAAGTGTGCCCTCCGCGCCTGCCTATTTCGCGAACGCTGTCCTCCACCTCAGAAAGCTAGGCCCCGCCCTTGACTTCCAGCGCATGGTGAGCTCCCTCTTGGCCATAATCAACCCTAAGTCACAGAACTTGCTAGTAACCCTCGTGCGGCGAGTGTGGGGGAACCAAAGCAACAGGCAGGCCCCCATCTCAAATTCGATGTTGCACTATGTCATTTAGATAATAGTCTTTACAAATTTTGGAGGTGATGAATTTACTTGTCTCTTATAATTTCTTATTCCTGCTGTGGATGTAATATTTTATTTTTGGTATTTTTCCTTTCAAACTATTCTTGCATACTCCTTGAATTTGGTTATTATTGTATTATTTATGAGCTCATTGTATTATTTATGGTTTGTTCAATAAAATCTGAAATTCTAAAAAAAAAAAATGAAATTGAACTACATTTAAGTTTAAGCTCGGTAGGAACATGGGCTGTAGGACTTTCTTTTCCGTAAATGTTTGATAAAAAGAACGTCACTCTGATTAAACGTGGATTTATTTCAAATGTATTTAAGATCTTTGTTAAACCAGTGGTCCGAAAACTGCTGCAAGAAAAGCATGAGCCAATGACTAAAGCAAAATGGCCTTGCTTTTATAATAGCGGTCACCCATCTTGTGTTAAGAACGCACATTTGTAGTTAAAGTTACTAAGAAAGCCTCAAAGACGGGGCATTAAACAACTCTTAAATATGTATGCTGGTAAATTAGTTGCTCCATAAATCTAATAACGATTGGCTGGCCGAGTATTCCCTTTACTTATGTATAGCCCTTTGAGCCTGTTTTCTGCCTTTTTCTTCTCCAAGTGTGTTGACAAGGTACATCTCTGATTCCATTAGAGCACAAGTGTGGACTCCGTTAAGTTGTTTGCAGTCTTCTCTTTGCCACATTTAAACGCAAATAGGAAAGCTTTGTTCCCTAGAGATATTAAAAGGAGACAAAGCAGATATATTGCAATATATGTATTTTAGATAATGGGTGATGTGCCTGCTTTGAAAATGTTCTGTGTGAGCACTTTCATTTCAGAATAAATAGGGGCAGTTGCAAGCACAAACTGGGCTATAATCAATTGTTACACGTATTTTTAATGCAGATTGCTTTCTGATTGAAGCTTTTCATATTTAAAAAAAATAGGTTTCACAAAGTGTTAGACTTGGCATCCTTTGGCGTGTTTACCCTAAGTTTTTGCTTTCTGACCTCACGTTTTTGCTGGCGTAGTGTTTCTGCGCACTTTTCTCTCTGCTGATCAGTGGTAAAGTGCAAGTGCTCCTGTGGTAAATGGTGTTATGGATTGGTGTTTCCTTGGATATTTTTGATTTACTTGTTAGTCCCTAGTAAAGTCCACTGAGTGTGCCAGGGCCTGTTAATCAAATGCTACGAGTGGGCCTGCAGCACTGATTGTGCCACCCACGTGAGCAGCCCTGAAAAGGTAACTCAGACCCGCCATTAGTCTGCGCGCAGTTAGTAACTGCCATGTCCACTTGGCCAGTGCGCACACTTGCCAGTCCCTCACCTTTCATTTTCTTACATGTCAACCACCCCTAAGGTAGGCCCACGGTTCCCCTGTGGGCAGGGTGCAGTGTATGTGAAAGGTAGGACATGCCCTGGTGTGTGTGGCATGTCCTGATAGCGAATTACGGGCAATTTCGTTTTTCGCTATTGCAAGGCTACCTGTTCCCCATAGGACAGAATGGGGAGTTTGTTTATAACCTTCTTATAAACATAACTGGCCCGGGGAATTAGGTAGGAAAATAAAGTTTGGTATGCCTGAACTCAGAATCTAAAGATGCATCTTTTAGTGAAGGTGATTTTTAAATTCGGTGTTTGAAAATACCACTTTTAGAAAGTAGGTATTTTTTGCTCAGTCATCCCGTGTGCCTCTGCTGGAATGTGGATTGCCTGTCTGGGTTTTAGATGACAGAAGGCTGGGGAGCAGGAGTGGCTATAGATAGTCTAGGTGGGTCAGGAAAGGGCTGAATAGACCTGGGCTGCAATTGGGGAAGGGGGAGGAGATTTCCTTGCACCTCAAAGGGCCTGGTTTGCCTCTGACCATGCAGTCTCCACCTCCTGCCAGGAAGTCACACCAGAGAAGGCAGAACTGGTTCTTGCTGGGCACAGACACTCTCTGCCTAAGAGATCAAAGGATTTTGGGATATAAATACAGGGGCCCAGACCCCTGAACTTTAGAACTGTTTTGGACCAAGAAGGCTGCCAAGAAGAAGAGCCGGAGAAGCGGTGAGGAGGAACTACCACTTTGCCTTGTGCTTTGCTGTGTTGGCCTGCAGTGGCTGCTTCTGTCTTGGGCAGCGAAAGGACTGGACTGAACTTTCTGCAATCTTATTTTGTGAGTTTCTCCAAGGGCTTGAGGTAGAGCTTGCCCCCTGTTCAAGAAGTCTCAGGAACAGCAAAGACTTCAAGCTCTTCTGCCCTCAACACTGGGGACTGTGTGTTTTAAGCTGCAACAGGAGAAAAAGTAACCCAACACCATCTACGATGCCGCTGCCGACTCCGTGTCCTGAAGGCACCACAGAGGGCACCACGGCAATGCCGCACCGCGACCCTGGTCTCACCGACGCTGCCTGCTGACACCACCACCGAGCTGCTGCTCACACCGCGACCTGTGGGCACTGCACTCCGCACCGCCTCGCTTCACGACGACGCCTTGGTATCCCTGACGACGACGCTCTACGCCGAAATCTACGCCACTGCTTACACCGTGGTTTGAGGGCACCGCTCGTAAAGTTACACGATGCACCGCCCTCATCCCGCACCGCAACCTTGGCCTACTGACGCCATCGACTCCAGTTTGGCAGCCGACCACAGCGCTTCAGCAACGACGCCGCCGCTGCTTGCACTGTGACCTGCCAGCACTGCGACGAGCACCACATTCACCTTGCACCGCGACCCTGGTCTCGCCGACGCTGCCATCTGATGCCGCCACCGAGCCGCTGCTCGCACCGCGACCTGACGGCACAGCACACCGCACCGCTGCACTTCGCACCGCAGTACCCGACGCCTGCCGACACCAGCGCTCCTGACTTCAACAGAGAGGAGATCTATCTGCAACACGTGTGACTTCGAGGGCCCTGACGACTCCTGCACCAACCGCCGGAACTGACGCCTGCGGACGCCGTGCTTTCAGAAGCTCAACGAGAGGTCGCCGACACCCTGCATTTCTAAAAGGTACTGTTTGCCGGTCTTCCCGACACCGTAGCTAGCCCGAGACGCCGCGGTCAGCCAGAACTGTTTGGATTTGTTTTTTCACGATGCTGTGATATCCCTGGATGGAGTTACCGACATCAAGGAACTGTTTTTCAAGCATATTTAGATAACTGAAGATTGTTAAGTAGTGTATTGTGGATTTTTTTATCGTTTTTGGTCTTAAGTATATAAAAATATTGGTGTTGTGTCCTTTTGTAGTGCTTGCACTGTATTACTGTTGGTTATGTGCAAATGCTTTACACACTGCCTCTAAAATAAGCCTGACTGCTCATGCCAAGCTACCAAGGGGGTGAACAGGGGTTATTTTAGGAGTGTAACTCCCTTATCCTGACTAGAATGGTGGTATCTGCCTGGCTTTGGCACATGCCCTAGCCTACCAAAAATCCCATTTCTAAAATTGGTTGTCAGCGGTGAGGATAGGACTTGCGTTTGCACTTGACTTACAGTGATTGGTGTGCACTACTACCATATCGCAGACCATTACGTGCACCATACTGGTTCTTTTTCTTTTTGGCCTATTTTTGATCTTGCCAGTTTGAACTCGCTCCTTGTTACTCGCATGAGTGAACTCGCTACTTCATCATGCCTGAATCAAGAGCGTCATCTGTTGCATCCCTGGAAATTGCCTTTGAGGTGGATAGGTTGGAATCCTAGAATGTTAGGGAATTGAAATCAATTTGTAAAAACCTAAAAGTCCAAGTCAGAGGCCCCACGAGGAAGGAGGAGCTACAAAAGGCGCTGAGGGCCTGGGTAGCAGCCAGACATGCCAGCGAGCAGTCTGGTGATCTCAGTGGAGAGGTGGAGGAGCCTATTCCAAGGGTGGATGTGCTTTTGGGAGGGGAAGAACCCTCCAGGTCAGACAGTAGTGGCCTGTCCCCAAAGGAGCTGGAGGACAGGCGGGAAGCAAGGAAGTTCGAGGTGGAGAAACTCAGGATGGAAAGTGAGAGGGAAGACAAAAGAATAACCATGGAGGAAAAGAAGATGATCTTAGATCATGAGTGAAGTCTTAAGGAGCTGGAGCTGAGAAATAGGCCCAGCTCAGATGGTGGCAGCAATTCGTCAAGACAGGCAGACAAATTTGTACACATCCCTAAGAATGTAGGCAAGGAATTCAAGAAGGGGGATGACATATAAAGGTGGTTTCAGGGTTATGAGGCAGCGATACACATGAATGGGGTCCCTGAGGAGAATTGGGGAACAGGATTGTGGCCTCTCTTTCCGGAAGAAGCCCGGGATACTTTAATAGCTTTGGTAAGGGATATCACCTCACCTATCCCGACATGAAGGACGCCCTTCTCACTAAGTATGTATGGTCTTATTCCTGAAAAGTACAGGGATCAGTTCAGGTTCAGTAAGAAGTCTGATGCCAACACTTGGTTGGAATGTTTGGATGTGTTTTGCCGGTCACTGGATGGCTGGATGAAGGGCAGTAATGTGACAGATTTTCAGGGGCTCTACAATTTGATTGCGTGGGAGCACTTGTCTAGTCTATGTTTTGCAGATCTGCGCCAGCACCTAGTTGATAGTAAGCAGACTGACCCCAGGAAGGTTGCTATGGAGGCAGACGGCTGGGTGAGTACCAGGGTCCACAAGAAAGCATTTGGGGGAGACTCAGCCAAAGGTGGGCAGGGTCCCCAGCAGAAAAGTGGGGGGGACAAGGGTAAAGCACAGGAGTTCTCTAAAGGGCCCCAAACTAACAACCAGGGTAAAGGTCTCTATCCCTCCGGAGATAAGAAACAAGGGGTCTTGTCAGGAAAGCCTGCTGAGACCGGCCCTCGCAAGTGTTTTGCATGTGACCAGATTGGTCACATGAAGGGGGCCCCCATGTGCCCAAAGGGGGCACAGCCACTCACCGGTGGGCAGTCCAAGCTGTTGGATAGTGTAGCGCTTGGGGAGGAGGAGTACCCACAGGAGGGTTGGGACCCCGCAGAAATGACCCTTGTCTCACTAGGGGACAGTGAGATGGTCCCAGAAAACCCGGTGCCCCCTAACACAAAGAAATACAGCACCTGGGTGACCATCAATGGGAAAAGGGTAGAGGCTCTCAGAGATAATGGAGTCAGCGTGACCTCAGTCTGGTGTCACCTGGTCTCTGAGAAGCAGATAGTCCCAGGGGCTTTCCACCAAGTAATTGTGGTGGACCGTTCAGAGCGCCAGTGTCTGGTGGCGCAGGTTCCCTTCAAGTGGGGTGGGGGTCTCAGGTCCCTTGAGGGTGGTTGTGAGCCCTTCCATGCTAGTAGATTGTCTGCTAGGTAACGACCTGGAGCAGTCCGTATGGAAGGATGTTGAGCTCAGGTCTCACTTGGAGATGCTTGGGTTTGCCAGAGTGGGCATTCGTGTCCACTCGGTCAATGGCGGCCTAGAGGGTGATCAAGAGGACTTGGAGCCTGAAACAGGGGCCCAAGTCCCTGCCAAGAGAAAGGGCAAGGGGTGTGGGAAACCGGCCCCTGAAGTTCCTACAGACCGGGAGGAGGCGGACCTTGAGGGGGACACCCCAGTGCCTACAGGGGAGCAGGTAGCTGAACTAGGGGACATCTCTGAGCTCACCCATTGGTAGCAAGAAGGGGGTCCCACCAGGGAGGAATTCTGCAAGGAGCAGAAGGAGTGCCCTTCTCTGGAGGGTCTGTGGCGGCAGACTGCAGACCAGGCAGCTTGTGATCAGTCCGGATCACATTGGATCTACTGGGAGAACGATCTCCTGTACAGTGAGCAGAAGGTTGCTGAGCCTGGGTTAGCCCGTGTGCTGGTGGTACCCCAGCGCTTCAGGACCTTCCTACTGGGTCTGGCTCATGACGGGTCTTTGGCAGGACATTTGGGACAGGACCTTTGACAGGCTTGTCACCCACTTCTTCTGGCCCCAAATGCGAAGGCAGTCCGATGGACATTGCAGGTCTTGCCAAACTTGAGTGGGAGTAAGGTCAAAGCTCCTCTCCAACCTTTTCCAGTGGTTGGAACGCCCTTTGAAAGGGTAGGGTGGACATTGTGGGGCCACTGAATCCCAAGACAGCCATAGGCCACAGGTACATCCTGGTCTTGGTGGACCATGCCACCCGGTACCCGGAGGCTATCCCTCTCAGGACAACAACGGTGCCAGTGGTGGGCTGGGCGTTGATGGGGATCTTTTTCTGAGTGGGGTTCCCCAGAGAGGTGGTTTCTGACAGGGGGACCAATTTCATATCCAAGTATATGGCATCCCTGTGGAAGTAGTGTGGGGTAACCTGCAAGTTCAACACCCCTTACCCACCCACAAGGTAACGGTCTGGTGGAGAGATTCAACCAGACCTTGAAGTGCATGATTAAGGGTCTAACAGAACCCATGAGGCGTAAGTGGGACGTCCTCTTGCCGTGCCTTCTCTTTGCATACAGGGAGGTACCACAGAAGTCTCTTGGGTTCAGTCCCTTTGAGCTTCTGTATGGTCACCCTGTGGGAGGACCTCTGAGTTTAGTGAAGGAAGGCTGGGAGGCAGCTCCCAGGAAAACTCCCCAGGACGTGTTTACATGCTGGCCTTCAGAAACCAAACTGCTTGCTTCAGGAAACTTGCTCAGGTGAACCTGGAAGGAAGCCAGGAAGAAATGAAGAAGTGGTATGACCAGAATGTCACTCTGGTTGAATTTCAACCGGGGCAAAAAGTGTGGTTCATGGCCCCAGTGGAACCTTGTGCCTTGCAGGACCGGTAGACTGGGCAGTTTGAGGTGGTGGAGCGCAAAAGTGATGTTACCTACCTGGAGGATTTGCTGGCTCCCAGGAACCCTTTGAGGGTCCTCCACGTGAACCGGCTCAAACCCCACTTCGAGAGGTCTGAAGTGAGCATGCTCTTGGCGACAGGTGAACTGGTGGAAGAGGAGAGTGAACCTCTCCCTGACCTCCTGTCTGCCAAGGAGCACGATGGGTCAGTGGAAGGCGTGATCCTCTCCCCTACACTGACTCCAGAGCAGCAGAGCTACTGTCACCAGTTGTTGGGACAGTTTGCCTCACTGTTCTCCCTGACTCAAGGTGTTACTCACTGGTGTACCCATGGCGTGGACACCGGTGACAGCCCTCCTGTGAAGCACAAGATTTACAGGTTGACTGACCGGGTCAAGGCCAGCATTAAAGAGGAGGTCTCTAAGATGTTGGCGTTAGGGGTGATCGAGCCTTCAAACAGTCCTTGGGCCAGCCCAGTGGTCTTGGTCCCAAAGGCTGCTGCACCCGGTGCCACTCCAGAACTGCGGTTTTGTGTGGACTACCGTGGGCTCAATGTCGTCACCAGGACTGATGCACACCCCATCCCCAGAGCTGGTGAGCTCTTTGATCGGTTGGGAGCTTCCAAGTTCCTCAGCACGTTTGATTTAACGTCTGGTACTGGCAGATTACCTTAACAGATAGGGCCGAGGAGAGGTTAGCATTTTCAACCCTAGAAGGATATTACCAGGTCCGGGAGATGCCCTTTGGTTTGAAGAAAGCCCTTGCCACCTATCAGAGGTTGGTCAACCAGGTGTTGGCTGGGCTGGAGGATTTCAGTGCCTCCTACCTGGATGACATTGCAGTGTTCAGTTCCAGCTGGGAAGAACACTTGCAGCACCTCGGGGAAGTGTTGAAGGCGCTGCAGAGGGCAGGCCTCACGATCAAGGTCAGTAAGTGCCAGATCGGGCAGGGTTCAATGGTGTACTTGGGACACCATGTAGGAAGCGGCCAGGTGGCGCCCCTACAACCCAAGATTGACACCTTTTCTGGCTTGGGAGCCCCCCAAGACCCAGACAGAGGTGAGGGCCTTCTTAGGACTCACCAGGTACTACAGGAGGTTTGTTAAGGAGTATGGCACCATTGTTGCCCCCTTAACAGAGCTGACTTCCCAGAAGCAGCCCAAAAAGGTGATCTGGAGTGAGTCCTGCCAGAAGGCTTTTGATGCCCTGAAGACCGCCATGTGCACGGCACCTGTGCTCAAGGCTCCCGACTTCTCCAAGGAATTCGTCGTGCAGACTGACGCTTCATAGCATGGAGTGGGAGCTGTGCTCTCACAACCGAACGAAGAAGGCCAAGACCAGCCTGTAGTCTTCCTTAGCTGGAGGCTACTCCCCAGGGAACAGAGGTGGAGTGCCATAGAAAGGGAAGCTTTCGCTGTGGTCTGGGCACTGAAGAAGCTGAGGCCATACCTGTTTGGGACTCACTTCTGGGTTCAGACAGACCACAGGCCCCTCAGATGGTTGATGCAAATGAGGGGTGAGAATCCAAAACTGCTGAGGTGGTCCATCTCCCTACAGGGAATGGACTTTACGGTGGAACACCATCCTGGCACAGAACACGCCAATGCAGATGGTCTGTCCAGGTTCTTCCGCCTTAGTGAAGAGAACTCTCATGAGGGTGGGTAGTTCTCCCTACTTTCACCTGGAGGGGACATGTGTTTAGACTTGGCATCTTTTGTCGTATTTCCTCTGAGTTTTTGCTTTCTGACCTCCCGGTTTTGACTCTGTTTTTGCTGGTGCAGTGTTTCTGTGCACTTTTCTCACTGCTGATCAGTGGTAAAGTGCAAGTGCTCCTGTGGTAAATGGTGTTATGGATTGGTGTTTCCATGATTGGATATTTGATTTACTTGTTTGTCCCTAGTAAAGTGCACCGAGTGTGCCAGGGCCTGTGAATCAAATGCTACTAGTGGACCTGCAGCACTGATTGTGCCACCCACATTAGTAGCCCTGAAAGCGTAACTCAGACCCGCCATTGTGCAGTCTGCATGCAGTTTGTAACTGCCATGTCGACTTGCCCAGTGCAACAGTTGCCAGTCCCTCACCTTCCCTTTTCTTACATGTCAACCACCCCTAAGGTAGGCCCAATGTTCCCCTGTGGGCTGGGTGCAGTGTATGTGAAAGGTAGGACATGCCCTGCTGTGTGTGGCATGTCCTGATAGCGAATTACGGCCAATTTCGTTTTTTGCTATTGTAAGGCTACCTGTTCCCCATAGGATAGAATGGGGAGTTTGTTTATAACATCTTAGAAACATAATTGGCCTGTGTAATTAGGTCGGAAAATAAAGTTTAGTATGCCTGAATTCAGAATCTAAGGATGCATCTTTTAGTGAAGGTGATTTTTACATTCAGTGTTTGAAAATAGCACTTTTAGAAAGTAGGTATTTTTTTGCTCAGTCATCCCGTGTGCCTCTGCTGGAATGTGGATTGCCTGTCTGGGTTTTAGATGACAGAAGGCTGGGGAGTAGGAGTGGCTCCAGATTGTCTAGTTGGGTCAGGAAAGGGCTGAATAGACCTGGGCTGAAATTGGGGAAGTAGATTTCCTTGCACCTCAAAGGGCCTGGATTGCCTCTGACCATGCCATCTCCACCTCCTGCCAGGAACTCACACCAGAGAAGGCAGAACTGGTTCTTGCTGGGCACAGACACTCTCTGCCTAAGAGATCAAAGGATTTTGGGATATAAATACTGGGGCCCAGACCCCTGAACGTTAGAACTCTTTTGGACCAAGAAGACTGCCATGAAGAAGAGCCGGAAAAGCTGTGAGGAGGAACTACCACTTTGCTGTGTGCTTTGCTGTGTTGGCCTGCAGTGGCTGCTTCTGTTTTGGGCAGCGAAAGGACTAGACTGAACTTTCTGCAATCTACTTTTGTGAGTTTCTCCACGGGCTTGAGGTAGAGTTTGCCCCCGTTCATGAAGTCTCAGGAATAGCAAAGACTTCAAGCTCTTCTGCCCTCAGCACTGGGGACTGTGTGTTTTGTGCTGCAACAGGAGATAAAGCAACCCAACGCCATCTATGATGGCGCTGCTGACTCCGTGTACTGAAGGCACCGCAGAGGACACCACTGCACCGCGACCCTGATCTCACCGATGACGCCTACTGACGCCGCCATCGAGCCGCTGCTCGCAGTGCGACCTCTGGGCACCGCCCTCCGCACCGCCTCACTTCACGACGACGCCTTGGTATCCCTGACGACGACGCTCCACGCCGAAATCTACGCCGCTGCTTGCACCGTGGTTCGAGGGCACCGCTCATAAAGTTACACGATGCACCACCCTCATCTTGAACCGCAGCTTTGGCCTACCGACACCATCTACTCCAGTTCATCAGCCGACGACAGCGCTTCAGCAATGACGATGCCACTGCTTACACCGTGACCTGCCAGCACCATGACAATCACCGCATTCACCTCGCACCGCAACCTTGGTCTCACCGACGCCACCATCTGATGCCGCCACCGAGCCGCTACTCGCACTGCGACCTGAGGGCACCGCACGCCGCACCACTGCACTTCACACCGCAGCACCCGACGCCTATCCACGCCAGCGCTCCTGACTCCAACAGATCTGCAAAGCGTGTGACTTCGAAGGCCCCAACGACTCCTGCACCGACCTCTGGAAACGACGCCTGCAGACGCCCTGCTTTCGGAAGCTCAACGAGAGGTCGCTGATGCCCTGCATTTCTAAAAGGTACTGTTTGTGGGTCTTCCAGACACAGTAGCTGGCCCGCGACGCCGCGGTCAGCCAGAAATGTTTGGATTTGTTTGTTCATAGCCCTGTGAGGGCCCTGGACGGAGCTATCGTCATCAAGGAACTGTTTTTCAAGCATATTTTGATAACTGAAGATTTTTAAGTACTGTATTGTGGATTTGTTTTATCGTTTTTGGTCTTAAGTATATACAAATATTGGATATTTTTCTAAACTGGTGTGGTGTCCTTTTGTAATGCTTACACTGTATTACTGTTGGTAATGTGCAAATTCTTTACACACTGCCTCTAAGAAAAGCCTGACTGCTCGTGCCAAGCTACCAAGGGGGTGAGCAGGGGTTAATTTAGGAGTGTAACTCCCTTATCCTTACTAGAGTGGTGGTTTCTGCCTGGCTTTGGCACATGCCCTAGCTTTCCAAACATCCCATTTCTAACACAAAGAAACAGTAACATCTCTAAGGCAAACGATAGTGACACAAATTTCAGCAATAAATTGAAAATATTTGAACTAGCATCTGCGCTTTATAAGTTACGGTAGGCCAAAGTGACAGTTTAAGGCTCATTTGAAGACCTTTTCTGGGCTTGTAGATTCTGTTCTTACTCTTATGTTCCTTTAGTGCCTGGACATGTTTTATGAAGCAGCAGCTGCTCTTTATAAGTTACATTTCATTCATTCATCCAACCACACGGATCATTATTAACTAACCCCATATATCAATTACTTCGGTTAATTTCTGCCCTTTATAAAATAATGCATTTTTATATAGAGGTTCCTGCTTTATTTCTGCTGTTACTAAACAGTCTAAATAATAGGTGCTACTATTACCCATGTAATGAATGGTCCGCATTCGCTCTGCATAGAGTTTCTCAAGAATGTCTAAGGCTGATGGCTTGGTATTCTATCCAAGTAAAGAAACTGAGACTCCTAGAACCTGATCTAGTGTACTTTGTATGGGCTGTGTCATACACGTCAGTAAGTCAGATCTTATTATCACAAATTAGGTTTTGCTTATGTATTACATGGTTTGTTTTGAAAGTGTTTTTTTTTTTTATTTAAATAATGTGTGTTTTTGTTTTGTTTTCAGATTAACAAATAAGAACATAATCCACCGAACACCTGAATGGTCACTTATTGCTGTAGTACTATTATCATTGTAAGTACCGTTTTTGATTTAAACCTGTTCAACTGGAAGTTAACGTTCAAGACACTAAACATGCGGGTCAGAGACTTTAGGAATTCTGAGTTTAATGGTAACCTGCATTATACCAGACCCTAACTTCTGATTTTCAATTTTAGTGTACAAGGGAAACAACAATGAAGTTAAATGATCAAAGGAAATTGAAGTACTTTAGCATTCTCTCTTTATTAATGTTTCTCCTCACTGGCCCCTTTGATTGTGTTTTGATTCTTATTTGTGATCTTGCAAAAATTGTAATGTGAGTGTGGGCTGCCGGTAGCTGTTAAATGCTTACATAAACAGGGAGACGTCCTTATTAAAAATGTTTGATAGGTGTCCTGTCAAATTTTGCAAGATGAAATGATATCCTATCAGAGCAACTCAAACTAATGTTTGACCTGTTTGATTAAGGAAATGCATATCAAAATGTTTGCCTTGTAAGTTGAATTTGAGCTGGGAAATGTTAGTAGCTTCCCATGTTTGGGATGCAGAGTAGGATTTAATGTGTGGTCACTCGATGAGTTCTTCCCAATCGTAAGTATACTGTGAGGCGTACAATACACCATGAAATTATGCTTGACGTGCTTTGCACTTGCATGTTATGTTGGCTAGAAACAGTTTCAGTTATAATTGTATTGCTCTTTTTCACCTACCCTCCTAATATCTTTTTGATTTGCTAAGTTCCCCTTGTTTAAAACTAGACTGGGTTCGATCACAAAAAATCCAAGGAGCATTATATGACATTTATGTGTTGTGCACCATTTACACTGTAGCAGCTAAATCAACTTTAAACAATCACAGAAAGAGCCACACCAGTGGGTCTATGGTGTATAGGGATCCATCACCTCTTTACCTACATCGGGTTGGTAAATCTCCACATCACCGATTAAGTACTGCTTATTTTAGAAAGAGGGCTCTTACCAATATGACCTTTGGAAATGTTTTCATACATCGTTTTTTTTTTCTCTTACCATTGTCCATCCATTGGATTTCTTTAAACATTAAAGAAACAAAACATACAAAAGGGCAGCTGTGCCTTCCATGTGTCTCATGCTCCCTCAGAAACACCACTGGCCTCGCAGTGTAAGAGTAACCGTTTTTATTCCATACTGTGGATGGATTAGCTTAACTCTTGAGTTTATTATTGGAGCATATGTTGCCCTGAATTCAGGAAGTTCCTTAAATATGCTGTTTAGTTTGTTTTTTGCACCAAAACCTCCAAGATGGAATTCAAAGAATGTCCACAGACACAACACATTATTATTTGCAAAAAAATGGTTTACATTTCGCTATATTGTAAAACATCAACTTAGTTGTTAGCGTGCAGGAAAACCTAATGATCTTTCTGTATGTTTTTTATCACTGGGGGCTGATGAACAGCTCATTACCTAAATGCTCTCTAAAATGGCACTTTCCTTACTTCCAGTGCAGCCACCGTTACCGCTGGCAGGTCACTGGGCTGACTCAGGATGTGTGAAGTAGTAATATAAAGTCCACTATAAAGTACACTATAGTTGCAAGAAGTGACAAAGCTATGATAATGTGTCTAGGAAGTGATAATTTGTCGTATCAAAAAAGAGGGGGGGACTAGGAGCGTGTTGTGGTTCAGTACCTGTGTTCCATGTAATAATCTCAGACCAAACGGGGGGTAACTGTTCCAAATATGGGCACAATAGTTATCCACATAAAAAGAGAGAAGAGAGGAGGTAACGGGGAAAAAAACCTAGGTCTAAACCCCATAGACTAGAGGCAAGCACAAGTCTTGTCTCATGATGCCCTCACACATCCCGAGGGATGTCATGCTTCATCATTGAGCGTTGCTCTTCGTTTGGCCAGCGCTGCAATGCCCTACGGGTCCCCCGAAGGGTCGCTTTAGCGGAGATCTTTTATTGGTAATGGCATATGATGAGTGAGGGTGTGAAATAAAGGGTTCGAAAAGATTAATGAGTGAGTGAATGTTAAAACTAGCTAAGGGATACAAAAAAGAAGCTAAGTTTAATGTGTGGGTTTCCCTGCCAGGCTAAAAAACCTGTAGGTTGAGTGTTACTGATAGAGCAATGATGTGCCTCAGTAACTCTCGGTCGACATGTTTCACACCCTACAAATGGTCAGAAAGATCCCTGGCGCTTCTTCAGGACCAATGAAGTGAGTGAAAGAACCGTGAATGGTTATAGACCACTACTAAAAAAAAAAGAGAGAGCTGTGTAAAACTACAAGGTGGCTTCAGCTCAATTAATGACCGCTCCTGTAGCAACCAAGTATGAAGTAATATATTGCAGCACCGGCCCAACGAGGAGCAACGCCTCGTGATGAAGCATGACATCCCTCGGGATGTGTGAGGCCATCAAGAGACCAGACTTGCGCTTGCCTCTAGTCTGTGGGGTTTAGACGTAGGTTTTTTTATGTTCCCTCCTCTCTTCTCTTTTTCTATGTGGATAACTATTGTGCCCACATTTGGAACAGTTACCCCCTGTTTGGTTTGAGTGATAATTTGTCCCCATCGCTGGTAATGTTTTTTACGACATCCGTGCCCCGAAAAGCATCTATGGCGTTTTCACTTCCATATAACCCTAGCTCTGAATTTAATGTCCAGCTATTGCAAACGTTTTACGGAAAGTTTATAAGTTCGGGTCTCCGAAAGACAAATCTGTAACGGCGTATTTAGCAGATGTATGCAAAAGCCTAAAAATGTAATTTGGCGTGTGCACGGTCAGTGACGTGGTCACAAGAGAATGAAAAGGCTAGAATTAGATCAATAAATCAAAGCTGTTCAGAACAGGGTCCCCAAAATACGTTTGGCCTAGAGCCTCCAAAATCCTTAAGATACCCCTGGTCCATCTTCATGAGATCCACATTTGTTTACCAGCTCTGCAGATCTATAGACTAGCTACTTTGTTCATTGAGCCAGGGTTAACAGAGAGGGGCACAAATATTTTGGCTTGCATCAGATTTTTATTAAAACATGCAACCTAGAAAAACCATACATTCATTGTAAGCTAATATAGAACTTGCCTTCCTGGACTTGCAACGTCATGCATTCACACCTGCTAGTAGGCATGACTGACCATCAACCAGAGCTCATGGCTTTAATTTTTTGTTTTATTTTATTTTTAAAGTTTTATATAGCGCGAATATGACCCAAGCGGGTATCAGAGCGCTTTACATACAGGTTACGGAAGACATAGTTGGATAGCTGTGAGAGAGAGGTAGAGAAAAATACATCAGGTAGAGAAAAATACATCAATTATAGCAGTTATAGAATGACATAATAGCTGGCGACACTGAGGCCGTATCAAATGTCAGGTAGCAAATTGGTCGTCTAACTAAGGAAGGGGACAAAAGGAGAAAGTCATCTAGCTCAGCGCAGTGTTCATCATTAGAGCGTTCACTTCCTTCCTGAAGGCAAATGTTGAGGGAATCAGTCTTGTTTCCACAGGTAGGGAGTTCCAGATTCTCGGGGCAATACCAGAGAAAGTACGATTGTAGGTTTTCGTCTTTTTAAATTTCTTCGGCTTGAGCAGCAATGTGCTGGTGCTCCTAGAGGGCCGGGAGCCGCCTGAGCGTTCGAGCTTATTTGTCAGGTAAAGAGGAGTGTTGAAGTGTTAGTGCTCTATGGGTCATACATGTAATTTATAGCTGGACCCTTGATTCAAATGGAAGCCAGTTAAGCGATTTGCGGTCCGGAGAGATGTGGTTTGTTTTCTTGGAGCCCGTGATGAGCCTAGTCGCGGCATTCAGAGATACTCTGAGGGGGGCTAGACTGAGTTTTGGAAGTCCGCATAGCGTAGCACTGCCGTATTCTAGTCTTGAGATGACTAGAGCTTGAACCGCAGATTTAAAGTCATCATGAGGAAGGTAGGGTTTGAGTTTCCTTAGTATACTAAGTTGGAAGTTCGCTCCTTTGGTAGAAGCTCTGATGTGATTTTTCATGTTTAGATTCTTATCTAACACAATTCCCAATGATTTTGTGGAATCAATGACGTGTGGTGTGCAATTCAGAGCAGTGAGGTTTCTTAGTTATTTCTCAACAGTAGAGGTTTGCATAGTGGGAGAGATGAAGAGGAATTACGTTTTAAGAACTTTTAGTTTGAAAAGGTTGGAGGTTAGCCAATTAAAGGTTTTGTGCAGGGTTTCGTTGAGTGACTTGATGTCTTCAGGGGAAGCGATTTTCATGTGCAGTTGGGTGTCATCTGCATACATGTGGTATTGGATGTTGGATGATTTGAGGATTACCGTAAGTGGTTCAATGAAGAGGTTGAAGAGCGTGGGGGAGAGCTAGGATCCTTGGGGGACACCCAGAGAGCAGTGGCTGGAGTTGGATAGATTTTGATTGGATTTGACTCTGTGTTCTGTTGTTGAGGAAAGAGGCAAACCATTTTAGTACAGTGCAAGATAGCCCCAATCTACATTCCCAAAGATTACGTAGATTGTCATGTTTGACGGTGTCAAATGCTGATGAGGGATCAAGTAGTATTAATAGGCAGGATTCATTCTTGTCAAGCAGAGTGAGGGTGTCGTCCACCAGTGGCGTCACTAGGGTTGGTGTCACCCGGTGCGGGTAACTCATGGTGTCACCCCCCTCACGACTTATCCCATGAATCCATGATGGACCTCCTCGAGGAGATGTATTCATCTGTGCGGCACCCACGGAGGGGGTCCTTCTTCTTCTGGGGCCTTTCCAAGCCCAATCCTCTACACCGGAGTCTAAAGCACTACAGAGGTGTTACCCATTCTTTCATAACTCCTCCCCTTGCTCCTGACCAACATAGAAAAGTCTTAACCACGCGCTGGAAAATGTGGAGTGTGGCTTTGCCGCATTCCTTCGAGGTGGAGACGCCTGCCCCATTCCAATGTGTGGCGCTTCGCATCATGCACACCGGACCTGACTGGAGTTTACTTAAATAACAGTAGCTCAGCACCCGTCAACGGTTACAACAATGCCAATTGTCTTACCAGGCACAGTGTCATTGCTATTCATTCTGCTCAAGACATCACTCAACAACTTTCTTTAACACGGAAGACGAGAGGGCAAAAATGTTGCCAAATAAATAATACAGGGTACAAGTAAATTGTTTGAGAGCCTGTAACTCTATTAACCAATTGGTTTCCATCACCAAAGAAAGTTACATGATAAAAACGAATGCTACTTTTTATGTATATTCAGAAGTGCAGAGCCAGTGTTCACCTTTCCGACTCTTCCTTTTCAGTGCATTATTTCTCACGCACTGAGCAGCAGTGCCACTCGTTTTGACACAGGGGTGCAGGTGTATGTGAGGCCAATGCAAATGGCTACTTTTGTTGACTACGCACCTATTGGGCTTTTAGCGCGGACAAACATTTTATATGCTGCACCTGAGTCACTTCACGCCATGAGGCGCTCAGGAAGAAAATGGGAAGAAAATATTAAACCAGCTGGTGCCTAATGAGTCCTATTGACAACCGCCTTGATACTGTTCCGAAAAGCACTAGGGACATCAAGAAGGACCCCGGATGGTGACCGTCAGCAAGTTAAAGCAACGTGTTCGCCTCAGGCTGGAAAGTGCTCATAGAGTCTTCTTGCAGAGAAGAGCAGCAGCCATGGTAAAAGGGGGAAGTAGAAAGCAGCAGATTAGAGCTTGTGCGAAGAGGAGCACAAAGAAGGGTACAAAGGGGCCAAAACCCCTGGACGATTATTATAGGAGAGTTCCAGCTGGAATCTCAGGGGGCTTAACATTTGACTCCAGTGCTATTATGATAGCGGATAATGACAGTGACAGGACGTCAAAGAGAGGTGGTCGAGAGCCCTCCCCGATAAAGAGGGCTTAGCATCAGTAATTAAATGGACTTGGATGCCCCCAAAGTAATGAAAAGGCTCTAACGTATCAAACAGTCACCAAGAATAGCGTCAGAAGTTGTGATACCTACGCCACTCACATACAGGCGTGATAGAACTTTCCTCAGGTTCATTAGTAGTGCCCTGTCAAGGGGACGACAAACCCATTTAGTAGTCTACAAGGATGTCAGGCTCCAGGTCCCCACAACAGGCTCGACACGGTGAAATCACTGTAGAAATACACACCAAGGATGCAGTGAGTGTTCTAATGGACCCAATTGAAACTATCCCAACCAGCCCCTTGACATCAAGAGACAGCTGTATTGAGCTGAGTGGAAACAGACCTATGCCGTGGTTGGAGGTGCAATAGCAAGGGGCTAGTCTGCTCAGTATAACACACACACATCTGACGTCCCATGACAATTTCCAGGAGACCAGGCATGAAAAAAGCCAAGACTTGCACAAAAACCGAGATATCCTGCTGTCATCAAATAATGCCACACATTTAGAAGCCACTAATGCCCTCACTTGGCAGTCACATAAGCTGGAGGTCTAAATGAACATTATGCAAACTATAGCACTGGCCATCGCTAGAACACTTGGAAATAAGAGCTACTCCAAAAGCCTGCCACTGCAGAATCATAGTGGAGAAACTAGCAACGTTGCCTGAAGTTTTTACATCTATGATTGAGGACCTGAAAAATCTCCTTTAACCAGCTGCGCCAAAACAATCATAGAAACAAGTATATAAATAGAAGCAATATTGCAAATGATAAGGGGCTCGAAATCCAAATAAGGCCAGGGAGCCAGAGAGAGGAGGAGTCCCTGACAGAAGCCCAAACATCAGATACCCATCACCAAAATGACTCAAAGGTGCAGACATCTTTGCCAAACAGAGCCAGCAGCAGTAACAACAATTTAATGTTGGCTGGCCTGAATTCAGAAGGCAATATTATTAGCATTACAAATATATAATTAGCATTAAAAATAGCACAAGCAACATAAGCAAAAAAAAAGCAAAGATAGAAGATTCATCCAGTATAAAACTCTTTCCGATATTTGACACAAGAAAGGCACCCCGAGGGTCACAAGAGATCCTGAATCCACGGCCGTAGAGGGGAAGGGTCCAGCCCCAAGCCAAATGTCAGCACAAAAGGATTCTATGCCATCTCAAGAAGCAGATGGTCTGGGCCCAGGGCAACTAAGAGGAGGGGGGGAATAGATTCAGCCTGCCAGGCTATGCAGGAAGATCTAAACGATTCAAAAAGAAAGACCTCTGGGCTAGTAGTAATACATGGTGAGTTGCCACACAGTGGACAGGAAAGTGTCAGATTGATTGATACCCAGACGGAAAGCACGGCCCAAGAACTTCCAATAAACAAAGGGCATACTTTCAAACACAGCGAAGGGAAGAATGGGGGTGCCACCAGAGGCGTAGCTAGAGCTTGTGGCGCCCGGGGCTATCCCTCAGATTGCCGCCCTTGGGGAGTGGGGGTTGCTGGGGAAAAATGACGGCGAGCACTTGAAAGAGGACCGAGAGACACGTAGTATCGCCGCTAATAGTTACCTCGATCATGCAAGTTACATGCACATACATGACATGGTCCAAGGCTACACAGTTGAATACACAGATAACTGGCAGTGACTGGCAGTACAAAAGAGAACACACAGACTGCATGATCTATCTGGGGACTCAGAAAAACCGCATATGACATCCATCAGAGAGCTGCGTGAATAATTACCTTGTAATCCCCTCAGCACAATGCAAACATGCACATACATGACACTGTTCAGGGATCCATCATCTACAGCTGACATTAAATGACCATTCATCATGGTCCCCCCATTAAAGCAGTGCACTTTGTGATCTGCATGGTACATGTTCTTTGCAGCAGGCACATTAACCCTCTGTGCTACCTTTCCAGGAGTCAACCCTTTCACTAGACAAAACTCCGATCTCTCTCTAGGAAGAACATTAATCACCAAAGTTATCATGACATTTTTATTGTTTCTCAAAATTTCTGGACGCCAGGAACGAGGCAGCAAGTTTTTTTTAAACCATAATATACTTGCAAACACTACGCACCCACCCGAAATAGGTAACCAGTGCGGTCACACCGTTCGCATCGCCCTAACCTGCTCAAGGTTCATGTGACCTCAGTGACAGAGTCACAGCGACTGGATCACTGTTGCTCTAGGGTGTGCTGCTTCGTAGACCTGCCCGCAAGACTGGAGATGAACTTCAGTATGGATTGTGGTGGACAGGCCTTCAAGGTTAACCCACAATTGACACCACTAGGGTACACCTGCTTGTGCTAAGACATCAAGCCTTCTAAGGTCTAGTGGGGCCTTCTAAGGTCTAGCATGGGAATGTGCTCCCTCAGTAGAGTGGTGAGGTGGACTGGTCATGAAGGCTGAACCCGGTTCCCCAGTTCCAAATTCAACAGCTCTGGCCATAGTGCCACATCCTCTATCCCACTGAACACCATACTTCCCCACTGAGAGAAACTCGCATTGCCTTCAGCTATAACCTAATTGTGCCCGCTATAAACACTTGGATGTGGCTCAATTCAAATTATGCACTTGATAAGAGTAATATCCTGCCTAAAAAAAAATGTAAAAGCAACCATTCATAGAGAATGCAAGATTAAGTAAAACATGTAAAATGTAAGTAGAAACAACATGGTTACATTAACGATCTCTCACTCACTATTCAGAAATCAGCGAGTGGTTTTACCTGAAAAGTTAAGGACATGACTAGAAGGCCCTGAAGGGAACCGTTTCAATGTCCATTGCTTATATCCTTACAAAACGTAAGCAGTATGGTTTAAAAAGACCACATCCATAAACACAGAGCCATGGTACACATTTTGTTTTCCAATCCACCCATCAACCAGGTATTGCAGTACCTCCAGGAATGGTACACTTTTCCACCTGGGAACAACAATGCTGTTCAAAGAAAGACGAGAAAACAAAAGTAGCGCTTCACTGGCAAAGTCTGGAAAGTGAGGCTGATTTATTTGGATGTAAATAAAACCAATCTGGCCACTTTGCAACCACTCTGTCTTGCTTTATTTAGTTATGTATTTCTTTTTCAAATTTAAAACCTATTTCTCTCCATCCCGCTGCACTTTGGAATAGAAAAATGTCAGAAAAAGGGCATTTCTTGCAAGAGTGTTTTTCTTTTTTGGATCCATTTCACAGGGAAGCAACTAAATGAAAGAAGGAAAGAGAGGTTGTGAACCGTTTCTTCAAGTCACGGTTTCCAGTAAGTGAGGAGCAAGACAGAAAGAGGGAATAATAGGAAGAGAGGTGGTGACAGCTGCCAGCACAAAAAAGAAGAGGACATTGCCCGAGTCCTATTCCTTCTCTGCCTGTCCCCGAACGTCCACGAAAGCAAGCCAAGTCTTATCTAAATGCCTTTGTCCTCCCCCTCAATAGTGCCGCCTGGGGCGGACCGCCCCCACCCCACCGCCCCACCCTAGCTACACCACTGGGTGCCACTTACCAGCTGCAGAGGAATACCAGCGTGCACCTGGTGCTGCAAAACCCCATGGGCAGTGATGAAAATGGCGGGGCCGGGAGCCTCGTCACGTGAGTGACGTTTCGAACGTCGTCTGGACGCCCACGTCGTAGCCTAATTGGACAATAATCTTGGCCGGCGGCCGGGTAAGGTTCGACAGACAGTAATATTATTTAGCATTTTGGTGTCACGGACTCTGTGACACCAAAATGCAAAATAATATTACTGTCTGTCGAACCTTACCCGGCCGCCGGCCAAGATTATTGTTGACACGGACCACGGTATCACCCCATGCGATGGTGTCACCCGGTGCGGTCTGCACCCCCCGCACTCCACTAGTGACGCCACTGTCGTCCACTATATGAGTGATGGCTGTTTCACTGTGGCTGGGACGGAAGCCCAATTGGAATTGGTCGAGAAGTTGGAATTGCACAATGTGTTTGCGCAGTTGATCATGTTCACATTTCTCAAGGAGTTTTGCCAGTGTAGGGATGTTTGTGTTTGGTCGATAGTTATTCAGGTCTTCAGAGTCCGCCGTGGGTTTTTTGAGAATAGGGAGAACTAGGCCTGCCTTCAGGCGGTCAGGGATCTCACCTTGATGAAGAGGCATTGCTGATCTTGTACCAGAGCGGGTCTATTGATCCTATCATTTCTTTAAATAATTTGGGGGGGGTAGGGGATCGTTGAAGCAATTTGAAGGTTTCAGGGTTAATGGGTTGGTGCACAGTGGATAGAAGGTGGGGCCTAGCCATTTTCCACCAAATAGGTTTGTTATCACCTGCCACTTTTAAAATTGGGAGCCAACCCAGATTTACTCTCCTGCTATGTGGTACATCCACCTGGAGTGATATCAGAAGATGTTACAATACCTTAGCAAAATACTGGTGGTAATGGAGAAAGAAGGACATTTTTTGATTTTTGCTGCAAAGGGCCCTAGGAAACTACTAATGCAACAAGTAATTCTTCAGGAACGAGAAACAAAACACCTTGTATAAAACATGAGAATGAGCGTTGTGGGAAACGTTTTGGGAATTAGACTAGTGTACCTACCAAAGCCAGACAAGCTCTTCCATTAAAAAAACATGTGTGGCCTACAGGAACTTCAGAAAGGCTGAGATCAAGATGACGTATTTGCTGTGCTAAAGACATTTGCTACCTGCCAGAGAAGCACTGAAGAGCTGCTCATGCTTCTGCTTTAATCACTGTTTCCTAGCACTTGTTCTCAAGACTAAAAAAAAAGTTAATTTCACACAGGGATATTTCGACCTTGCTCTGGAGGATGACTTGCTCCTTTAAGCCTGGTTGCTGAATGGCTCCTCGGGCCTTAGACCTGCAGGGTAATGCTGACCAGACATGAACTATCTCATGAGAAATGGGTTTGTGGGAACTAGCACTGAAGTTCTGACAAGAAATAGGTCTTAGTTAAACAACCTATAACAATATTCAGTCTGAGAATCTGACACCCGAGGACAATTTATATCACGCATGTTGGGCATCAACTTTCAGGACCCACCTTCATCTAGTTGGAGCTTTTAGTGCATCTTCCTTATGTTCTTCGAACCTTCCACCCAGGGACATTCAGGCTTGTTGCAGCCTCTGTTGACACTGCAAAGCGATTCCATCTGCTACACCCACCAGTGCTCTGGCCATTTGGAGCCACAAGAACTGACTTGAAAGAAGGCTCAATCTTTAGCCAAGGCCATCACCTCAGCCTCACTCATGGCCAGTATTTTAACGTTGGTGTGCACCTCTCCATTGACTGTTAAAGAAATCAACAAGGAATCCCTTGTTTTAGCTGTTTGACTCTGAAAAAGGCAAAGGCCAAGAATTAGAGCCAGTCAAACGGAATAGCTCATTGGTTAATATCACTTCTTTAGTGCAAAAAGCAAACCTGTTTCTAAGTTGCCTTGGTGATTAGGTTCGAATTATTGCCAGGAAAGGATCTTTTTATCTTGAACCACATGCAGTAACCTTGGCATTGCCAAGAGTAAAATTTAGAGGTACGCTTTAGGTTACCCTTTTCCTAGAGAAGTAGATAACGTTTGTCCTTGCCTCCGACTCCATTTGCAAATTAATGTCAAGGTGTCTGCTGAAGAGATCCCGGGAGGATATAGAAGATTAAGATGTGATTCTTAGTGGTATTACCCTCTCTGGACAGTGTTGCATGGGCTAAAACATAAGGACACTACAACGGCACAGTAGCTTGTTGTGCCATCTCCTCTAGTGAAATGGGAATGGGTAAGAGGGTGCAGTCCTTTTCATAGCAGCTCTGTATGCCTACGCTTTGTGGGCAATTGTGTGTTTTTCAACGTAAAGACCTTTTTATTTGCATTTTTTTAACTTTTATAAATTAGCATTACCCTGATAAACTGTCACATCTATTTTTATTATAGGAAAAGTGTTACTCGCCAGACATTTCTCTCTAATTTTGAAAACAAATCACAGATATACAGTAAAATGGTGTGCACCTAGGTTTATTTCTGCTCACCTGATTTACGTTCTGATTTGAGGATAAGAACAATGTTAACACTTGAACTCCACAAAAGACTGTTGCTGCCTCAAAAAGTAGTGTTCGTTAATATTTTTCATTAGCTTTCCGTTGAAGACCTCACTCGTGGCTTCCAATTTTTCTTTCATCGGATTGCATTCAGAAAGACCCCTCTAGCATGGGCAGTGTAGGAACACGTTACTTTTTGATCTTGGCCGCGCGCTGCTTTAAGCCCTAGGGCAGGGATGTACTCACCGATATTTCCAGGTCATGAAATGTTGCGGGCCATCCTCCAATCCTTCCCCGTACTGCACTCTCTTTCTTTGATATTACCGCAGACTGACACGTTATTCCGACTTCGCTGTCCCAAGGAAGAGTCTAGCGGTAGGCATTAGCACAGGCCTCAGTGAGCTCTACATCTGTGTCGCCCTGCCAGAGCCTGCTCAAATGAGTCAGGAAATCAGAACACAGAAAGCAACTTTACTTGAATGCCTTGGCATGAATTTTTTATTAACTGTAAGAACAAATCTTTTGTCATTTTTACTTTACATTATTATGGTTGAATTGGTGATTCCTGAAACGGATCTTATGAATTTTTCAGTATCTGTACATTTGAGAGTGTAGTTGAATGTTTTGTTTACAAGCAAAAAAGGTGTAGGCTTTGGTTGTCTTGAGTCGCTCTGCGTGATTGTGAACCATGCATATTTGCAGATCTGCCTGATTAGCGAAGCTATGCACCCAGCATAATGCAGAGGCGTAGCAGACCTACTTTAGCCACTTACTTTTCATAATGCTAGTTAAGATTATAGTTTTACATCATGACACCCATAAAAATATGTAAAAATTTATGATTCGCGTGATATTGTAGGTATAGTGGAAAGACCTAACTCAGTGCATGAACCCTGAAGCCAACCCCTATCGGAGTCTCTTGATTTCTTGGCACCCGTAGGAGATGGTTCACAAAGATCATAATTAACACAATGCATAAGTCATGCACTTGAGTACGGGATGTCTTTCGGCTATTTCACAGGCATTGGCTTGTGCATGGTATATATGCCTGGATAACATACCCAATGCTGAAAATGCAAACTGGAATATGTGGTTTTCACAAAGGCCTCTAGGAAAGACGTGCAAAGCCCTTGTGCAGTTGCAAACCCTGCAGTTCGCAAAACCACTGGGTTTGCATCCAAAGAAGGCCTTTTCCTAATGTAATAAGCCTTTGAGTCGAAAAATGGGCTTTGTGCTCCTCTCTACATCGCAAATGGGAGAAGAAGTGAAAGGGACGTCCCCCTCTCATTTCCAAATAGAAGAGGAATACAACTATTGATGAGTTACTGTGCCATGAGTTGGGGTGATAACTGATTCTCAAAGGGAAGGGGTCCCAGGGACATCTTCCCCTTTATGAATCATATCAGCAGCCTCAGGCTGAGCAGTTATTGGTACTAATTAATATTCATTGGGCTGGTCATTCTGCGACCCCCCTCTATGACTCGAAATTCTGCAAAGGCTACCTATTGGTGCATAGGCCTCTTCGTAAAATTTAAGCCTGGTCGCAAAAAAAGCACGTGCCCAAAAAGCGTCCACTTTCTGCAACCAAGATTTTAGTACATTTGGCCTATTGTCATATGACTGTTTGTGTAAGCCTACACATTTTTCATTTTCAGATTATGCACAAAAATCACATATTTCCTTTTTGTACATCTGTCCACCTGAAAGACAGTTTCCACACAAATACCTCTTCATACTCACAGCTGTTGATTTTTTTCCCCACCAATGTACACCAGGTTCATTTATCTGCAAGTTGGGTGGCCCCTATGGTGTTGTACGTGCATTACAAAAAGGACAGGCACATATTTCATCAGTGTCCTTTAACACTACTTTAATATCCTTGTTTCCGCCGTGAAAGTCCCTCTCTTTCCATTTGCCCATGATCTCCAACTGTGCACATTATCAATTGTACCCTATGTTGGGCATGTGCAGCTGAGCAGAGATAGACTTCATGGAGTTCTAATGTAGACTAGAATATGTTGTTGACTCTGGACATGGTCCTTCTGGCCTTAGTAGGCTTCTCCCCAAAGGGACCCTACATGTATGCGCAATATGATAGTGTTAACGGATCCCTCATCTCTAAAATACCATCTGAAGGAGTGTGGTATTTGAGTTCAGTGTCTGTCTTTCTCGAGAGGGCAATTGCTGACTGTACTGTACCTAAACACCAGTTATGCTTGAGATTAACATGGGCTTAAAACAAACGGACACACACTTCTGTTTTCTTAGTCAAAATGTATATTTGTCACTGTGTCTGTACACTGGAATAGCCATAGCTGGTAGTAATTTGAGCATCTCAAACAAGATCATCACCACCGCGAGAAATAAAGATGCCCAATATTATGGTATAAGCTCTCTCCGACTAAGGCGAAGATGACTCAAATCATAACCAGCTTGACTACAGAACAATGACAATCCCAAAACTTAGAGGGCCCTCAGATTCCTTAATTGTTTTGGAACCATGTATGTGTTGAGAACGTCGATAAAGTTTGTTTGTCTGTGTGCGATTGTTGTATTTTTAAAGTTGTGCTAAATTTTCCAGAGGGAATAAACAATCTGGTTGTGTCTCTCTTTGGCAGTATTTGATCGAATGGCACTACCATGCCAATATCCTTGTGGAAAGGAAATGATGATGCTCCCTTTATAGTACTGGATGCCGTGGTGCAAGGCTGATTTGGGGACTGAGCCGAGGACTCAATACCCAATATTGAGATCGTTTTGATTTGCCCAGCACCTGTGAACAACTCTGTTTAGAGGAGCCAGGACTCCCATTTCCCCTCTATGCTGTCTCTGAGATTCAAGATGGTGACCGCTATCCATCACGCCAGTGGTTCTTATTGGTTGAATGGTCCCTTGATTTTGGGAATCAGTTGATCACCATGGGGAGGTGGGAGAGTATGGCCTGTTTGGGCCGAGCTACTGTTGGACCCTGGGTGAAATCTGCACTACTGTGACTTCACTTAAGTTCCCACCCTGATGTGATGGTTGAGAATACTAGGGGCAGTTGTTGCTGAAAGAATGCAAGTGGACAGACTTTTGAGCTGTGGTATCCTGTTTTCTTACCCTGCTCTATGACCATTACTGTCGTTTTCGGAAGCAATAGAAAGGTAGCAGTACATTACAGGAGGAACCAAGATCATGACATTTTGGGCTGTGGTCTTGAGTTTATTTGATGTCACTACAACCACTGCACCCTGCCTCTGAAGAACTACAAAAGGTACATACCATACAGAAAACAAGGATTTTTGCACCAAGCTCTCCGTTTTTGAGAGTCTGATCTGAGAATGTGGAGAAAGATGTCCCCTTCAACCTGACTTGGCCACCATATCTCAGGGGAAATCCCTACTTTATTACCTGGTACGAGAGATTAGAGCCCCTGCATCCGGTCATCAATACGATACTTTCTTCAATGGACATAACGCTGGAGAAGGTGAGAATGAAGATACTCCGCTTGAGAAGTATGTTCTAAAACCAATCATAATGTTTAGAGTTAGGAGTGGAGACTGGGTAGCAGTGAGGAAGCTAATGTGTCCTGCAAGAACTTTCATGACTGTGCATTTATCTCTATTCTATGTTTAGAGTGAGAGCGGGATGCTAAATTTATAGTTCTGGGGGGCACCTTTGTGTGATGGTGAACGATTATTAGTGCAAGATCCAAAGGCTGTCTTGAAGTGTGCAAAGCGCTACGAGAACTGACCAGAGGATCAATGTAAGAAAACCTGGAGCTGGAACTGTCCTTGTTAAACTTGGTTGGCCCTCTCTCTCACAGAGAGAATGTGACCAAGGCTACTGCCAGGAGTAAGGGCCTGGAATGTGAATGATTGAAATTTAGGGAATGCATTACTCTTAGGTTTCCTGATTTTAGTTGAGCAATGCAGAAAATGAGGGAATAACTACAGATCCCCATGAAGGAAATCTAGGCAGTCGCTATTGAGGTGTAAATATGGTTCCCAACCAGGCATAGATTTAGCCTTGAAAGCAGTGCATTCTATTTTACGCAAGCTCAGTCTGCTCATTGAATGCCCGAAAATTGTAGCAGGGTAGACTATGCTCTCCTGTCTGATCTGGTTGTTGCTTGCATTTGTGAAGCTGTGTAATTAGGCCCTCACTTAATGGCCCAGAAGAAAGGAGGGATGCAGGTTTTTTAACTTTGTTTCTTCTTTCTGCCTTCTTTCCATCCCCTTATTTCCTCTTCTCTGTTGGATATAGAGGATTCCATATTCTGATGTTGATATTGGGCCTAGCTATCAGTGGTGCAGGAGCACCTGGGCCCACGAGTAATAGGAGCCCTCAGCACTCCTATTATGAATGTTTTTACTTCCACTGGTGGGACCGGTGTGTCTGTTTTTTCATGCTTGCATTGCCCAATATATAGACAGTTCTACCACAGGGATCAATTAGTGCAGCACTTTTTTTTTCTCACTGTGTCTATTAATTGAGGTCTAATATACTGTTTAAATGGCCCCACTTGTCCCTCATCACACTGCACCTCTTTAGTCTCTTATTTCAGTATTTAACAATAAGATTCATACTTAGAATACTATATCTTAAAGAGATTTTTATTTTGCTTCGTCTATATAATCACATTTTGAAGTACACCGAGAACACGTATACCCCTAAAACAAAAAAGTGGAAAGTTCATTCCCAAAATTTACATTCTTTTTTTTTGATAAACAAGTTTTTATTGTTCTTTTTTGCAACAAAAACAGTGAGCCTTTCAGACCAACAATATACATTCGTCCCATCTGGGAATCATTACCCCTCTCAGCCCCCCCCCGTACCACCCCGCCCCCCACCCCGCCCCACCAGATCACATTACATTTCCTAACCATTTCCCCCACACCCTACGGTATTTTTTGTGGCAGCCCCGAGCTTGGTAGAGAGACCGCTCCTGCGCCGCACACCAGTCCACTCCCGCGCTCCACCTGGTCAGACTGGGCGGCTGCGGCTGTTTCCAGGCTGCCGCAATGTCCCGCTTTGCCACCAAAATTTACATTCTTTTTAGTGAGGACTTTGCATTATAGAGGCTATTAAATTCCACAGTTAACTTTATTTTATTGCTCCTTAATCTCGATCAGCTATGTATTTTGCACATCATTTTAATTGTGGTAGAAACTTTTGTTTATGTCTACGCATTTCAGCCTCTGAAATCACATACATGGGCCTCCTCATGACTGATACATGAGTATCCACAACTTTAAAATTACATGTTTGCATTATGTTGAAAATCACATAATCTCCAATATATTATACCATGAAACAGTGAAAACCATTGTTTAACCTTAACTAACCATTTGGTTCTGTAGTGATCTGTTTAGTGTTTTTAACAATGTTAAGTCTCTATTTCCTTTTATATATCTTTTAACGTTGCCCCAATTGTCATCATTTTGTTAATTCCTCACAATTTCTGATAAAGTCTATAAAAGCATTAATGTGCCTGTAGAATAAGGCCCTGTTTTTGCAACCAAGATCAGTTTTTCTTGCCAAAGATGATTATTATTAAATTGAATTTGTAGAGCACACAGCTACTCCAGATGGTTTCCTGGCGCCAAGCTTGTGGGGAAGGAAAACTAGTGAGTGAGAAAAGGAAAGTATTAAAGGTTAAAATACCAAGTCTTTAAATCCTCGCAGAGGGCACCAAACACAGTTTTCTCTCGTAGGGAAGCAGGTAGAGAATTCCATAGGGTCGGTCCTAAAAAGGAGAAGGACCGACCTTGCATACAAATACGTCTGACTTTTGAGACAACGAACTTGGTCTGCTGGGCGGAGCGCAGAGGTCAGGTTTGTTGTCCTGATAGTGTAATCCTTACTCATCTACTAGATTGAAGCATCACACTGCATCCGCATTCTAAGCATGCCATAAGAGAAGACATATAAAAAAAATCAGCAAATGCAGTAGGTCTGGCACGGCTGAAAACCTGGTGACTTTGTCAATGCTTGGGTTTTCTTCGTTTTGTTTTTATGAACCTTTAGTATTGGGTAAGCTGGCAAGCCCTCCTAAATCTAAAATAAAAAATATTGGATATAAGCAAAAATTATATTTTGCTCCTTGCTATAGTAGGCTCCTGAACACAAGGAAACTAATTTGTGTATGCTCCTTGTGAATGTGTATACTCCGTGTGAAAGGGCAGAATGCCATGTCTCAGAGTGATGTTGGCCAAGGACTGAAGTGTGATGACTCTGTACGCCATGCTAAATTAAATGCTATGGTGGGAAGAAAAATGTGAATGCCATTATAACAGGCCAATGAATGAAGAGGGCTGGCTTTCAGCCCCTCAGTACATATAATTTCAGTAAAATCGAAAGAACTTGCCTACACCAAACGTAAACAAGCATTGGCATAGCCAATAGGTCTCGCCTTTGGGACCTTATAAGTGTTTATCCATGCAACAGTTGCATAACTAAATACTTATAAGGTCCCAAAAGCGAGACCTATTGGCTATGCCAAGCGGCCGTGAAAGTGATCGCGATCGTGATCATACATCAAAGCGGCCGTGAAAGTAAAAGTAATCGCGGTCAACCGCGGCGCGCACGCCCGTGCTCATGCACTGTTGCTCTAGGCTGGCCTGGTAGCACTTTTTGGAGCCCTCTCAAAAAGTCTCGCCAGACCAGCGCATGCGCTGGGTCAGGCGAGACCTAAAAAGGATTGTGTCTGGTTATTTCTCTGAGATTAAAACCACACACAGTGTACATGCGTCCTCCTCTTACATTTAGCAGTGGTCACAAAATGACCCACTGTATGTCCACATACCAATTAATCTTTAAGTTTAATATGAATTATATCAGTAAAAATACCTATTGTTGTTGATTATTTTATGATGCACAGGAGCCTGCTACGTCTGCATAAACGCCCATCTCTAATTACTTTGTTACTGACAACTTCTAACGTCTATAGCCTCCTGTTATAGTGAAATGGCATAGCTGCTCAACTGTAATGAGTTATTACAATTGAGGTGTGACATTATAATGCCTAATGCCAGAGCCAGCAGCCAGGGTGACCGAGCATCATTACAACAGCAGTTTAAGCAAAGCAATGAAAACTAGCTTTTTATTCTTCTAATCTTTTTTCACAAAAGAACAGTGATAAACAGAAAGGAGATATTTATAGGAGCATGTGAATTTAATTTTTTTATACTGAGATAGAGTATATCTACATTTATCTAAAGATTGCATACCTCATCATTTTTTTATCTGATTTACATTAAACTGATTCTAAGAAATGTTTGCAACAAATTACTAAGTGCTTTTTGTTGTGTTCAAAGTTGCTTGTGTTCTTCATGTCTGCAACCAAACTTTATTGTTCATGTGAAAGAACAAGACACTAACGATTTAAATGGTTCGATGGGAAGGTGATAGTGTGACCATGTATTATGAAAAGAAAATACCATCTTTTTTGGAAGTCACCTCGAGTTCCATGTCCTTATGAAGGAGCTCTGCCTTCTATGTGGTCACAGAACTCCTTAGTAGCTTGCAATATCCTTGGTGTGTACTGCAAGGGGTACTTGTGAAGATCCAGTAGTTTAAATGCTCTATTCTTGGAATGCATGTAATGGTGAATATATTCCCTTCGGTAAATAGCAGAATGGAGTACATGTGCATTCCGTTTCCCTAATTTTCAGGCGTTGTTAGAGTTCCCTACGATAATGTAAATGCTTTAGGGCCCTCTGCATCTTTTTATGGCGCTAATTGTGCAGTAGATTTCTAGGCCTTGTTATTTTTATCTGGATAGTAGCATGTAATCCATTCTTATGATATGTGTTAGGCTGTGCTATGGAATGATGTTCAATTTGACCTTTGCCTTGTAATAAGAGCCGTGTCAAGGTACGTTAATTAGTATCCTGGTTCCAAACATGTGTTATTGGGGTGAAAGTATTCCACCCGGGTATGAAAACGTGTGAAAAAAAGAATCGTTTGTCCATATCAGCACAGAACCCGCTGTTCTGTTTTATTAACTGGGATGCATCTGTGGAGAAATTAAAGACGCCATAGTGCGTACTGAAATCTCACGAACCCGCAGTGCGTCACCTCAGGTGAGCCTTCCCGCCACAGAAGGCAAAGCTGTTAAATGCGTACATGCGCCGTGTTTGGCATAAAAACAACCACCCAATCTTCTCCACCTCGCACACCGGTTGTTTTTAGTTATTTGCCCCTGGTGCGGTCTAATGGAAAGCTTTCAGGATATTCTCTTGGAAATACTCCTGGTCTCATCCTACTTATCAAAGAGCTGCTTCCAGTCAACTGTGCCCAGTATCAGCAGCAACGCCAGTTCACGAGTATTTACCTCTAATAGCCTGAGCGCGCGGGCGGCTGTTCGGGGAATAGAGCCCGGGCTTTGGGACGCATTATTTAAACATGCCCAGAATGACCAATGCCGCTGAACAAAAGCCGGCCTTCGATGTGTTCCAGCACTTTCGGTAACTGCGCCACGCGCACGGAAGCCCTGGAGAGGGAGGGTGTCGCTCAACACCCCGCGTGCAGACTCTGCCATTCCAGACTGGCAGCCGGGCTCTGCCTATATCTACGTCACACCAGCTCCTGGGAGGACATTGCTTGGCTAACAGCTGGAGACTGCGGCGACGTGCTACGAAAATACAGATAAAGTTCAACTAAGAGCCCCAAAAGTTCCATACAAAATTATATTCCTGAACAATATTTATTATCAAAGCATAGACAGCAACCGACGCAAACAATGCATTAAGTAAAGACCAAGGGCAAGGTTATTGTGGCCTGTGGGCAACGTGAACGTTTTTATTTGTGTAGTAGGCCATCAGTGTTCTCTAGGTTTTTGTGTGGAGCATAATGTTACTTTCACTGTGGTTCTTCAGTGCCATTCTTATTTTTTCACAGGTGCACTTTAAATTGTTCGCACTACTTAAATCAAAGCCTTATATTAAATGTTACGGTTGGCCACAAGACCCCCCTTCTCACAGACGTTGGTCTTGCACAAATTGGGTTGGGCTCAGGGCCAGGCATGTTGCATCCCTCTGGGTCCAGACACTCTTATATCGCAAAGAACCCCTACCAACCACAGGCCTGGTTACGTCATACTTTTTTTTTCTTATTTCACAAATTCACGAATTTCTTGAAATTCTTGATTTCAAGCTCAATCCAAGATACATAATATATTTAACCTTTTTAATACCTCCCAACACCTTTTTTCAAAATGTTTGTATCTTTAAAACAACAAAACAGATTTATACTAAATTGAAAAAATATATATTATCTGAGTGAAATTGTACTTTCATGACAAGGTTGGTGTAATTCTATTCAGTGGTTTTTGCTTGAGCAAAATTTCCTATGGGACCTAAAACAGGAAATACATATTTATAAGCTCCCCTCTTTTAAACATTTTCCACCCTACACGGATCAACACCAAATTCGGCATGCCAAAAGTAGTTAGTTTTACAAGGAATGAGCCAGATGTCACACATATTCATCAACAAACGTCATCATAGTTATAAATGAGCCACATTTTTACTAGAAAGTGAGGCTGAACCATAACTACACAGTCACATCTACGGTTTCTGTGAAATATAAATGTGAGAGTGCATGCATATTATTACCTAGCACTGTAACTGGAAAACTGTGCTATGTTAATTAAATGGAAATTAATAGAATGGAGTAAAACATCTGAAAGCCCATATTTTCACTCTTTTCTCTTTTCTGGCTCTAGATCTGTGTTCGTCTGTAATAAATCAATTATACTTTTATGTTTAGGTTTTTGTTACATTGCGGATGCAGTCATTGTGTCTTGATTTTTCATGTTGCAGTGCACTCCGGTTCCCCGTGAGGCGTGGTCTTTCACATAGGAAATCTCATATTAATTCACCAGTAAATGCATTTACCTCAGATACTGGTTTAAAAGCTTACTGAAGTGTTCTGTTTTTCATGTGAAATGTTTGTAGGTAGCCAGCGGATCCTTTATTGCTTAACTCACTCAAGCTAACAAGACAAAAGGTACATTATTTTTGTATATTTATTTTTTTCATTTGTATGACAGAACATAATAAAGTATATAGATTCCATATGTGTACACAGCCATTATCATTGCCCCTTTATTTATGCCCAATCCCAGACCCTAGAAAAAGGAACAAATGATGGACGGAAAGCTGAACAATGCAAACATTCACCCCCAGTCACCAAGATCTAGGTTTAATCCATCGTTCCTTTGCTCACCATGCCACTCCAGTTTGAACCCAGCCATATGCAAATCAGTCTTGACCCTGCTCCTCGTGGGAACAGTCCAGCCCATACTGCGGAGCGAGGTCCTCCCTGGACCGAAACAAGCATCCTGGGACTGGTTTCAGGGCATCATCCCTCATCAGCAAGGCTAGCTTGAATCCAGTGGTACAGTGAGCGCTGGACCCACGCCTGGGCATACCCTTCCCAATTAGAGTGACAAAAGTAAAAGGAGCAAATGATGGATGGAATGCTGAACAATGTAGCTATTCACCTCTCGTCATAAAGATCTGGGTTTAATCCATCGTTCTTCTCCCAGACTCTGATACCAAACGCAAGAAGGCTCCTATTCATAGAGATATTTTCAGCTAAATCGAAAGTGATAAGGCACAATTATTGTTTTCTAGAGAGAAGGTGGCGGAAGAAATATGTTTAGAAGATCTTCATCAATGTAAACCTAAGTTTAAAGCTTATTGGCAGGCAGTTTAAGCCACAAGTGCCACTTCTGTCTTGATAAAATCTCTTCAGCCTGCAGTACAGCTAAAAAACTATTTGCAGCTACCAAAGTTCTCTTAAACCAGGAAGTTATGTTCTTCTACCCCACCCACCCAAGATCGCTTTGCTTCCACACAGCTGTCTTTCAGTCAAAAATCATCAATCTTCATGAAACATAAAAGTGATTGATTAATCAGCGCTACTCCAGCTTGTATGTATTCTGCTGTGCCTTTGTTTTAATTTTCATCTTTCTGAGGTGGACATCTTTCCTTTACCTCAGCCATTGAAGAGCACCAAAAGGGTATGCCCTTAATGCTCGGGTAGGTTTTACATTAATCATTGAATTTATTTGCTCCTTTCATTGCTGCCATCATGAATAAAACTCTATCGAGTTTTCAATCCCTACTGTCTTAAACATGTGGTTAACACTTCTTTGCTTAAAAAGTCTAGTTTGGTCCCTATGGTCCCAAGCTACGTAATGTGTGTAGCTTGCCTTCCAGTTTTAAGCAAAATGCATGTGAAATTTTAATCAAACAGATCTAGGTCCATCTGGACTCAACTTCAGTCCTAGTCATGGCACTGAGACCACAGTTTTGCAGGTGGTAATGGGTTTATTTTCAAATAGATCCAACTGGGAATGGCTGAATCGTTCCAGTGGATTGTTTTGTTTTTTTAACAACAGATTTTATTTGTCATTTGCACATTATAAGCAGGGCTCTGTAACCCAGAGGCCACTGCCGCATAGAAATATACAGTGACACATCGCAAAGGACATTTTTCATTGTAAAGAAACATAACCCCCAGGAAAACAGAACAAACACGATCTTTGAGCTAAAGTGTAATCTCGGATCACCACCCCCCCCACCCACCCCCCCACGAGTTGCGCTCGACTCACTACGAACCTCACACCACCCAACACCCAGTGACCACTGAAAGAGGATAGGGATAACGAACCATCTGCCCCAGCAGGGCCCTCCGCGCCCAAAACTCCCTTGCCCACCCGTAGCTCCCGTCCCTAAACGGTACAACCCCCAACATTGGATGTCTACCCAATACCCACTGGGAGATCTTCAGACGTCACAGGGGGCTCCAACCACAGGCCCCTATAGTCCGCCCACCGCTTCCAAATCTTATAATGCTTTCGTGGACAGCCCCGGGCCACAAAAATGGGTAGTTCCAGACCCATACAAAAGTCAAGGCCATTTTTCCAGGCGGCCACCGAGGGGGCCCGCTCAGCTTTCCACATTCGGGCGATGTCCCGTTTCGCCAATGTAAAACCAAGTAGCATGAGGTGCCGCTTATAAATATTACCCCCGATGCCATCCATGACATGTAACAACGCAAGCTGTGGCGTGCGCTGGAGCAGCCACCCCAGAACCTTGGACAAACAAGAAAAAATCCCCCTCCAAAAGCGATCCAGCGACGAACAGTGCCAAACCGTATGAAGGAATGTGCCCTCCGCACTGCCACATCTGAGGCATTCCGGGGAGGCTATCAGACCCGCACGGTATAGGCGCGCCCGAGTATAGTATACCCGGTGCAAGTATTTGAATTGGACCAGGCGGAGGCGCATTGCAATGGCCGCACCCCGTGGGGCGGCAAGAGCCTCCCTCCAATCCTCCTCCTCCAACGAGCCTACATCCTCCTCCCACGCCCTCCGCAGTCTGTCCAAAGTGGGCGTGCTATGGATAACCAGGGACTGGTATATCCGCGAAATCTTCTTAGTTGTAAGATCCCCCATAAAGACTTTCGCCTCTAATGGGCTGAACTCAGGAATATCCGCCAGGCTGTCCAGGCTAGGAGCCAACGCGTGGCGGAGCTGGAGGTAGCGAAAGAACTGTGTCCGGGGCATACCAAATTCCTCCTGTAGGTCTCGGAACGATTTAAGGGAGCCACCCCTCATCACATCTCCCAGAGTAGATATACCAATATCGTCCCAGCCACCGAACTCCTGCAAAGCAGCCAACTTCGGTAATCGTCCATTGTGCCAAAGAGGAGTCTCCCCCGTCAACCTATTCCACCATCCCATTCTCTTCAGGGATTGTCGCCAAATCTGGAAGACCACCCTGGACACCTGCGGCAGCGAGCCCCGCAGCGCCGGTGAATATAGAATTGTGTGGAGAGTGTGTCGTCCCATTAAGTGTCTCTCCAGCGCGTATGCTGGGTCCCCTCGATCGCCATACCACCACTCATTGAGGACCAGGAGGTGCGTTGCCTGATAGTACGAGAGTATGTCGGCGGCCGCCAGCCCTCCACAATAGGTGGAAAGGAAGCACGTACGCAACACCACCCGCAACACCCCTCGTCCCCACAGAAACTGGCCCAGCACTGAGTTCACCGTTCGGAACCAGCGGGGCGCTATCGGGTAGGGGCGATTTTGAAGTTGATATAATAGCCGAGGAAGTGCCACCAATTTAAAGATTGCCGATCTACCGTAAATCGTCAGCGGCATACGGGACCAGGTCGTGACGTCCTCACGGACGCGTTCCCAAACCGGCGCTACATTGCGGTCCCAGGATATCTCCGGCACCTCTGACAGAAAGACACCCAAGTATTTGAGTCCTCCATCAGCCATTTGGAGCGCGGACGCCCACTCTCCCACCCCCCCTCGGCCCCCCAGAACCCACAAGGTGGACTTATTGGGGTTCATAAAAAGCCCAGACATTTCCCCGAAGATCCACATTATTTCCAGTATTCATGGTCCCGACCTGTCCAATGCCGTGAGAAAAAATAGAACATCATCAGCATACAGGGCTACCCTGCCAGATAATCCTGGAGCCCATTCAAACCCCTGCAGCTGCGCGTCCATACGTACCCATGCCGCCAGGGGCTCCATGGCGATGGCGAACAAGTATGGCGACAGGGGACACCCCTGTCTCGTACCTCGGCCAATAGGGAAGCTGGGGGAGAGCACCCCCGACACACGGACCGAAGCAGACAGGTCAGTGTATAAGAGTTTCACGTAGGACAGAAACCGGGGGCCCAGGTTAAGTCGGTGGAGTAAAGCGAAAAAGTACGTCCAGCTTAAAGAATCAAACACCCTGTCCATGTCCGCCAGCAAGATCGCCGCCTGCACCCCCGTCCCCCGCACCGCCGCCAGGGCCGCATGAGCCCTCCGTATATTATGCCGCGTGGCCCTATGCGGCATAAAGCCGGCTTGGTCCGGATGAACCAGAGTCGAGATATGGGGCAGGAGGCGATTAGCCAGGGCCTTGGCCAAGACCTTGGCCTCCACATTCAGGAGAGAGATGGGGCGGTAAGACGCATGGCGCTCCGGAGGCCGACCCGGCTTTTGGAACACCACCACCTCAGCATAGCGCCAGTCTCGCGGGAGTCGGCCGGCCTCCCTAGCCTCCTCCACCGCTGCCCGGTAGTATGAGGCCAATTGCAGGTTGTAGCGACGATGGAACTCGCACGGGAACCCATTGGGTCCCGGCGCCTTCCCGGAGTTGAGTTCCCCCAGAGCCCCACCCAGTTCCTCCTCCGATAGGGGGAGGTCCAGCTGGTGGCGCGTCTCGTCTGATACCGCCCGGGGCGGAAGGTCGTCAAGAAATTTGACCACTGTTGCCTCGTCTAGGTATTCCGTAGGGGCATATAAGTTCGCATAGTAGGCGGCGAAGCTGTCAGCGATTTTCACCGGATCTATTATTGGCGCTCCCTGCTCGTCGAGCAGCCCCGGAAGGGTCTGCGGGGTGAGCGCCCCCTGGCAGAGCCGATGTAGCATCTTGCTCGACTTGTCGCCCCACTGATAAATACGACTACGCGTCGCCAACCAAACCTGGCGGGCCTCGTCCATCAATAGGGAGGCATACGACTGCCGCGCCAGCAACAACTGTCGCACCACTGGTCCGTTCTCTGTCCCCCGGCTTCGACGCTCAAGTCCCTCCACCTCTGCCTCCGCCCGGACCAAAGCCTCCCGGCGCTTTCTGCGGGCCGCAACGCACCATGCAATATCCACCCCCCGAAGGGTGGGCTTCAGGGCTTCCCAGAGAACAACCGCACTGGGGTCCGACCCTGCATTGTCGACCAGATAATCCGCAATCGCCTCCCTCATGCAACGCTCATATTCCGGGTTTTGCAAATTCCACACCGCTAGCCGCCAACGAAATGGCTGTCGCCTCCCGCACAGCTGCAACCCTACAGAAACCGGGGAGGGATCGGATAACCCTCTGGGGAGAATCTCTGCCGAAACTACCCTTGTTGCCATAACCCGGGGTACAAAAATATAATCCAGACGGGAAAAAGACTTGTGGACCGCGGAGAGGTATGTGTATTCCCTCAGATCACCACGCACATGCCGCCAGGCGTCCACCCAATCAAGACCACGTATCATGGAGGCCAGTTTCGTGGAATGTGTGCCCCCGGATCCGCCTCCGTCCCTGTCTGTCCCCAGGTCCATAATGTCATTCCAGTCACCCCCAACCACAGCAGCCACATCAGGCAGCTCCGCCCATACAGAGAGCAGCCGCTACAACCAAGCAGGATAGCCTCATCCCCTATCTTGCCCTGGAGAAAGATGTACAGGCCCTGCGGGTCAAGCCATTGTCGTATGTGCACATATGGAACCCTACGGTGTATCAGGACCGCCACCCCCCTAGATCCCTGTATAAACCCTGCGTGGTAAACCAGCTGGAAGCCATACCGCTGCAAGCATAGGGCCTTGGAGCCCATCAAATGCGTTTCCTGCAGGAGGAGAATGTCCGCACCCACCCTCTTGGCTTGGCGCAGGACTGCCCCCTCTTAATTTTGTCCAGGACCCCCTGGACATTCCAGCTCACAATGCGGAGCGTGCCCAAAGGCCCCCCAGTCCCTACGTTCCCCACAGCCATGGGGAGCTCAGCTGAAATAAAACACAAATAATTGGTCCCAGATGAGAGTAGACATGACTAAATGAGCACAATGAAAGAGCGCAACTCGTTCCCACAACTAATTCCCTTCCCCAACACAAACCCCCCACCCCATACCTCAAGAACACTGAAGTACCTGTCGCGGCGTATGCAACACCAATGGATCCCCAACGAACAGCCCATGTCACCCAGGCCCACCCTCCACCACCCTGAACAGGTAGGGACACAGCCCCGTTTAAGAGCTCCCTCGAGGACCACATAAGAACATAGGCACAGAGTCTAAAGGAGGAGGCGGCGCGGCAAGATACTCCACACACATGTCAAGGAACCAATGGAGGAGGCCGAACAGCAGCAACTCCCAGGGCCAGGCCCCCCCCCGCGACGCAGAGCTCCTCCTGGAGCGTGATCGACCACGACCTCTCCGGCGCCGGCCCTGAGCATTCCTGGAGGGCCCCTCACTTAAAGACGAGTCTGAGTGCCGCCCAGGCGGCGAGTGCACCCGCACCGTTTCATCGGTCCACTTAAATACCTTCTCCGGGGAATCGAAAAAGTGCGTGCGGGATTGGAAAACCACTCGCAGGCGGGCAGGGTAAAGAAGGGCATATGAAAGGTTCAAGTCTCTCAGCCTGGCCTTTGCCGACATTAACGACTGGCGTTGTTGTTGTACCAGTCGGGTGTAGTCTGGAAACACCAGGATGCAGTGATTGTTATACAGCAAGGGTTCCTTGGCTCCGGCCTGCCTCAGCACCGCGCCGCGGTCCAGATAGTTCAGGAGTCTAGCAATCACTGGTCGCGGACGGGCACCCACCAGGGGCTTCTGCAGGAGCGCTCTATGGGCCCGCTCCACGACAAAGCACCGAGACAGCGCCTCCGCAGGAATCCAGCTCTCCAGCCACTGCGTAAGGAATCGCTCCATTCCCCCATCTTCACATCCCTCCGGAAACCCCACAAAACGTAGATTGTTCCTCCGGGCCCGTCCCTCCGTATCCTCGACCCGGAGCGCCAAACCCTTTTGGATGCTCTCCAAACCCGCCACCTTCTGTTTGAGGACCCCAACATCATCCTCCACCCCTGAAATGCGGGTTTCCGCCTCCGTGATACGAGATACTGCATTGCGGAGGTCCTGTCGCAGTAGCGTAACATCCGCGCCCACTGCTCCAATTTTCGCATCTAGCAGATCACGGGATTGGGTGATCGCGGCCATCAGGGCAGCATTGTCCGGCACCACGTCCTGAGAGGCCCCAGCAGTCCCACTCGCCGCCCCCGGGCCCGTGAACTTATCGATCGGCCCCTGCTTCGCGGAGCCACCGCCGGTCGTGTCCCTCGTCATGATGAGTTACTGCGACCTCAGATATCGCCCAAGGAATGCGGATGGGGCGCCAGCACAAAAGACCACCCCGAGCTGGCACGCCAACGACCAAAGCTCTGGCCAGCTCGCACCCACGGAGGAACGCAAGTGGCGGAGGGAGCCCCGGGCTCATAATCCACTGACGAGTTCCCGCAAGTCCGTCACACCCCATGTCGCAGCTCAAGGCCATCAAGTTCCCAGGACGCCAGGCCCAGCCAGTGGTCCGCGTACTCCCGGCCGATAGTAGGCCTCAGCGGCACCTCCAAAGCCAAAGTCAGTAGCTCCGCACCGGCCAGTCGAACAGCTGTTGCACACCGGGCGCCCACCACCGCCACCGGACCCCCGGGTGCACCCCCTGGTCTCCGTGGGCCCACTGTCCCTGCTGGTCAGTGCTCACCCTCGTGGTCGCTGTAGGGCACCCCCTATGAAGCACCCCCATACACAGCAAGTCGCCACTGCAGCCCGGTGCTCCCCAAGGGTCGAGGGACCTCCCGGCCCAATGGCTGCGTGCAGCACCCCGCTTCCGCTCGTCCGGATCCTCTGGACCGCTCCCGCAGGGACCCCTCAGCCCACACCACCGCGGCCCGATACAGCCGCCGAACCCCCAACTCCGGACACAGCCCTGCTATGAAGGGGGGGGGCACGCAATCTCCTGCCGCCTATGCGCCGCCGCAGTCAGCTCCTGCCACAGGGGGCCCCCCGCACTCAACGCCGCCGATGCCCGCCCAAGGCCCGGACTGCCAGCCACTCCTGTCGCACGATCCGTTTGGGCCGGGGCGTCCCCCTCTCACCTCCGCTCCCCACCGCTGTGACAGACGAAGCCTAGTAGCAATCAAGGGGCCGCCCCCGCAGGATCTCTGCCACCTCCAGACCTCTCACCGCGACGTCCGCCTCTCCGGACACTCCAGGGCCACAGCGCGCTTCACTTCTGCCCAGGGATCGGCCGACTCGAGGCCCCGGCTGCGCCGTCCGCCACCAGGCCGCGCCGCGCGTGCTCACCGGCGCCTCCGCTCGTCCGGCACCCTCCACAAGGCACCAGAGCCGCTACGCTCCCTCCAGGACTCAACAGCTGTCCGAGGGAGCCAGGATAAACGGCGGATGTGTGATGGGCTGGACGGAGCTCTCTAGCACACGTCCGCCATGTCGGCTTGCTTGGCCACGCCCCCCAGTGGATTGTTTTTTGTTGTTTGTCACAGTTGCTTTTTTCTTCCAGAAGTAGGGAGTGAATCCCAAGCCGTCTCATCTTTTTGGCTCTAATTTTCTTGGACTTTATTTTGAAATTATGGGTTTTTGGGCAAACACACTAAGGGTCTGATTTAGATGTCAGTTGGACCGGAGTCTGTCTGACATCAATTCGGTTGTGGGACCGACCGACCTCCTGTTGGCGGTGCCAAACCAACACTGTATGGTCGCAATCCTATTATTTACAATGGGAGCATGCATTCCAACCGGAATGCATGCTGTCTGTGTGAAGAAACTAGGTGCAGTTCATCCCTGCACCCCGTGGCAGGCACCTTGAGGTGCCTGCCATGGGGTGCAGGGATCAACAGGGGGGCACCATAGGTGCCCCCTCGGCCGCCATCTGGAGGCCGTGCACCCATGGGGGCCCTGCTGGGGTCCCCCAAAGTATACTTCTGGAAGCCTTTCTGTGTCGGAAAAGCCGGCACAGAATGGCTGTTGGAATCCGACATTTTAATCCTTCGGGCGGAAAGAGCCGCCCTTGAGGTTACAGAAGGATTTCCGAATGGCAGACGGGCTCTCGGAGCCCGTCAGAAATCTGGTTCGGATTCCTTTCCGACCGACTCCATCCAAATGGGTCGGTCGGAAATGAATCCGAACAGGAGATTACAATGCTGTAGGAATGGCTCCAACCGAGAGTCGGAGCCGTTTCATATGGCATTGTAATTGGCCCCTAAGTCTAGAAAGGGCCTATTCAAGATTGTTGAGGGACTCAGGAAATATGGCCTAGACACTACACTTGATAAGACCTGCATCAACTTCTTGTGAATGCTAAAATCTTGTTCAAGTGACATTCTCAGTGGTGGTAAATCAAGGACCATTACATTGGGTAACTGCAAGACCTGTTTTTACCCCCTTGAGAAACCTAAGACTTCCAAAATGAGGTACTACATACAAATCAAGTTATTTTTATAATGCCATTAGTAGTAGTATGCACACCTAAGTTCATGGTGGTAAATTATTTTCTTAATGTCTTATCTTTCTCCTGGAGAGTTACTGCTCTGCCTGTGAATATCCCCACATGTTCTCCCTCGAGGTACCCCGGTGCTTGAAGAATGTGTCTTAAATCAACCGGATAGAATGGGGTTATCTACTGGCGGTGTTAAGGAAGATTAGGTTTGGGCCAGAGTTCCTGGCTTGGGTCCAGCTCCTTTTCACCAAACCCGGGCATGGTTTCAGATCAATAGGACGATGTCCTGGGAGATTGACCACGGCAGGGGAGGGCCAAGCAGGGGAGCTCCCTCTCGCCACTGCTGTTCACGTTGACAGTTCCTAGCTAACTGGGTGAGGGTGGACGCTCAAATTAGAGGAATTATGTCGACCCCAGGGTAGGAAGACGTGATTTTTCTCTGCGCTGAAGATATCCTACTCTACTTGGCTGCTCCAGCTCAGTCCATATCCCGCAATTTAGAAATCCTGAATATATATGGGGAGCACTCGGGTGTGCAATAATTGGACCAAGTCGGTTGCGTTCCTGCTTGCTCCATGGCAGCCACCGGCGGGCTGGGGGTTCCTGTTACACTGGTCACAGGAGAGGTTTAAATATATGGGCATTCATATAATGCTAGGTCGGTCAGAATGTCACAAACATAACCTGGGAAGGGTCCTTTAGGACTATAAAACGGATGTGAATCACTGGCGGAAATGTTCGCTGATAGACAAAGCTGCCATGTGCAAAATGATTACTCTACCCAAACTCCTGTATCTGTTCTAAAACACTCCCAATGAGGTGCCAGAGACGTTCTTCCCCAAGGTGGATGTCACAAGCAGACTGGTTCTTTGGAATGGGGGGTGTATAGCCCAGTCGACGCTCACCAGAAGCCCATATGTGGGAGAAGTTGCACAACCAAACCTAAGACTGTACTACTGGGCGACTCAACTGCTGGTGGCCAATGGGTAGACCTTGAATCCCAACAAGAATCAGTCCTACAGGCAGACAGACGTCTAATGGGACTGGAGGGCTTTCTATGCCACCTGTATAGTACCTGCTGGCCACACCAAGTGGCGACTTCCTCACAAGTGGTGATTGGAATCTGGAAGAAGGCCACTAAGAAGCTCAGATGGGTGGGAAAACTAATGCTAGAGATGCCCCTTTGGGATGCTGGCAGACCTGGAACAGCTAGAGGGATGGAAAAAGTCAGATAGGATAGGGATATCTGAGCTGGGGGGGGACATGTGGGCGAGTGAGGGGCTTCTCCCATTTGAAGAACTTTAGAAACAGTACAAGTTGGCCAACACACAGTGCTATAGATACCTTCAACTGCAACCTGCCCAGTTGAGATACAGGGATGACCTCTGGGAGGTGGCAGACAAAACGCCTCTGGACTATAGAGTACTGGCGGCCTGCTGCGTAGGCATGCAGTGTCCCAGATATACATAACTACTGAACAACAGCCATTTCCCGCTCTCATCACTGAAAGAACGATGGGAAAGAGACGTGGGCGTACTAGTAGACAAGGATTGGGAAGAGTCATATAGACACCCAAGAGAGGTAGCAATGAAGGCGGAGTTCCGACTAGTGTAGCTGAGGAATTTACACATGGCATATAACACAAGAACCAGATTGCACTTCACGGGTAGGTATGACAGAAAATTGCCTGAGGGAGTGCAGACAGTTTGGTACCCTATTGCACACGCTGTGGTGATGCCAAGGTTTACACACTATTGGGACCGATTGGAGAGCCGGCTCTCGAAGAACACTGAGGAGACAATAACTATAAGGCCGGCACTGGTAACTGTAGGGATATGATGGAAACAGGCATTATCCAAATACATTATGCTGCTATGCAACACAGCCCTCATGTTGGCTAGAAAAGGCATAGTGCAGCTATGGGACCGCAGGTACACTCTCACTACAGAGTAATGGGCTGCCAACCAGGACTGGTGTATGCAGGCCGAGAAGGCAGTTTACAAGGCCAGCGGCTGCCTGAGCCAATTTGAGAAGATGTAGGGCCTGTGGTAGGCACACAGACACCTGGCCTAACTCCCCACTCTGCAGGGGAAATGGAGAGGGACCTAGGGCGGCAGGAGTATGAAGCGCTGGGATTGTAAAATATGAGAAATCTCTGGAACACTGTGGGGATGTATGAAGGGACTGGATTCGTCTGACTATTTAACAATAGTGGGGGAGCAAAGTGGGTCCTGAATGTGTCAAATTGTTCATTGAGTTTTCTGTAAACTGTACATGAATAATAAAAACTATGGTTAAAAAAAGAATGCCGTCCTCTGTTTTTCTCTTTGTGTCATCATTGTAAAGTGACTCTAAGTCTGGTACTCAGAGCACTTGTTCACTCACATACCTTTCCACAAGCACTAAGGGTCTCATTTAGAGTTTGGTGAGAACCCCGTCATATTTGGAGATATCTATACCTTCAGCGGAGCAGCCGCTGCTGCGCCTCCTCTGAAGGCATTGTAAGTATACTGAGCCACCCTCATGTTTAATGCAGCCATTGAGCAAATTTTTTTTTTTTAACAAAAACAACTCTCATAGTGGAAGGAGTTTGTAAAACAAAAAACTAATGACCCCAACAGTCTGGGAGGTTTCTCATTAGGGTTTGTTTGTATTTTTTCTGTTTGTGACCACCAAGCTTTTACTGAAAGACCTAAAATGGAAAAATAAGACTTTAGACCATCTTCTGTAAATAGGGAGGATGACCGGAGCTATTTAGGCCAAACGTCCTAACTCCTTTTGGGTGTTGATTAAAGGTTACCGCTGGTGGGGGCACTGTGATAGGCTGCCCGATTCTAAATGTAGCAGGCAGGCCGTCAGTTTGGTGGACCGGGTACTCCACCATGTTTGTAGCAGATTCCCATGTCTGAAAAACTCAAAGTAAGCCCCAACTTATGCTTCTGTCTGGCAGCTCCAGCAACATCCTTCCTAGACTGGCAGAGCTCATTATCAAGCCCACTCCTTCAGTCTCTCAGCTGATGCACTAGACGTGTGCCAGGTGAAAGAGAACACGTCTATGTTCACAAGATGTTGATAGTTCTTTGATAGATATGTCTTTTAGGTGTATTTTCATGATTATTGTTTTCTATTTGGTTTGTCCTCTTTTGAGTAATCTCATTGGTATAATGTAAAAAGGTAACGCACTGTGGTCAGACCAGTCGATTTTGATGGATTATTTCCACAGTTTATAACTTTTAGAGAACAATAATTGAAATTAGGGTATTTCTTTTGTTGTGAGTTAGATGAAGTCGCGAATTGAGCAGACTTGTGATAATCTATCAGTTAGTGGGGTTTTGTTCATTTTCCATGGGATGTTGTGTCCCAGAAAGACATTAGTACAGAAGTCAGGTAGCATGATAGTGGCAAAGTCATGTCATTTAAATGGTCAGGGAAGTAGGTATTATGACCTAGCGAGCAGTAGGTAACCTGGAACTATATGGTTTTGTTCAGTTTAGGTTTCATTGACATCATTTTAAAAATAGAGAAGACAGGGGAGTTTGCTCTTATAAAAATCCACTTTCCTTTATCAATGATGACAAGCTCACCCCATTCCTATTAGGTCTGTCTTTGTTAAGTATGGCGGAGAATCAGGTTTAAGTGTTTAAAATTATTTTTCATTAGTATACTGTTTTTAAATTTGCATGCATTATTGTAAAAGTAACATTGAAAATAAATAAGAAAAAATAATGTAATAACTTATTGTGAGAAAAACGTTCATTGCAACAAATCATGCATGCGCTTTAAAACATGTACACTTTTAAGAGAGAAATATGAGAAGCTCCGCAGCGCAATATGGTAATAATAGTGAGCAACATACTTATCATCACACATCTTAATATGAAAAGCCTAGTGTTATGTTTATTAAAAAAAAACGAATATAAAGGTTCTGCTCAGAGCTACACTTTGACAACAAGTATTCAATGTAGTGAAAGAAAGTGCTAAATATATTATGAGCTGTGATTGTAAAGGGCACACAAACATATGGCAGTTGTAGTTACACTTAGAAACCATAAGGTAATTGAAAATGAGACATAAATATTACATTTACAGAGCATTCTGTGCCAGCTAACATGAACTGCTTTAAACTATGAAACAATCACGGTTATTCTAAACCTATTTAAACATAGTTCATTTGAGACCTGTTTTTTCTATTTGGATTGTCATACCGTGAACATAAGATATTGCTTTTTCATGCTTTTTGATCTATTGAGGGAAGGAGAAAGGAGGCATTTATTTAGTTGTATGTCTTCTCCATCTATCTTAATGCATTACTGCAATGGGAGTTCACCATTAGCTCACCACAACCATTATAGGCTTTAAGGCAGACTGAGGTTCTATAACTTGAATGTAGGGTTCAAACTTCGATGACACTAGTCGATGTATTGTGGTAGAAGAGTGAGTTAAGAAACAGGAGTTAGTTTGAAAGTGAGAGTAGTACCAAGAATTTGCCATCATATAGAGCTGCCACAATTACCTTGGTTATATTTTTTGTTCCACACAGGAAGATCCTTCTCTCCCTGCACGTATTTATGCAAAGCTTTAGATCACCATTACCTGATTAGAGAGAATTAAATTGCTCCCTTGATTTGGATGCCCTCAAGAGATGAGACTAAAGAGAGCATCCGATTAACAAAAAAGATTGTTGTAAGTCAGTATTGTTGGAAGAAAATGTAGCCCACAATTGCTTTCCCAAAATTCTTTTAAAGACAAAGATTGTGAGCCAATTTCCATCCATTAACAACTAAGCAATACCCTCCAAAAGTTGGTAATCATTTACAAAAGGTTGTTGCTACGAGTCAAGTAAACACCAGATCATTTGAAAACACTAATAATATATGATTATTCAATACAGGCGGTTCAGTCAGAATCAACCTAAGAATGGAAATTAAATCAATAACGAAAATAATGAATAAAGTAGACACCAGTATAGAGTCTTACATGAAGTGTCTGGTGACAGTATAAGGCTCCATGGGCTGTCTCCGGACTCAGATCTGACCTGAGCATAATTACCTTGGTGTTGCTGATAATTTGACTATGTCAGGGCAGAGTTCACCTCACAGAAGAGTAAAAGGAACACAACATATATCAGGTCTACAGGAATATACAACCTGCGAAGAACATGGATCTTTTCATGAAGCTATATTTCACGATGGCTCAGTTGGGAAATCAGAAAAGATAAGGCCTATAGGCTCACAAGGAGAAAATTCTTACCTTGAAATGAATTGGAGACATAGCGGTTTGCATATAGGGCCGAACTGGTAATTCCGGGCAATCCCCCGGTAGGCTGGATGGGGTGGGTGCCGGTATTTTGACAGGGAGCCGGTTTTGTTGCTGGGTCCGTGACCGTGAGTCAGAGTCAGTTCAGTAGTCTGACTGTCTGAGGTCAGACAGACTACTACTCCGCGTCTCCTCGCTCCGCTCCTCCTCGCTCCGCTCCGTGCGGCGGTGCGGGGAAAAGGCACAACTATCTGCATAATGCATTGGAGTCGGTGGGTTTAATCAGGCCTGGATTTAATAACTTAATAATCAGAGGAGCCGCGCGCAGTCTCCGCCGCCGTGTCTGCGCGGTCTCTTCAGTTCACCCTTAGGGTGGGGCTGGTGTCTGGTGATCATGCGCATTGGGGCTCGCGCAGTAAAAAGTGCGTGTGACATGCTCGTCCATAGTTATTTATTTTACATCTAAAGATTTTTAAACAATCATTACTCGACAGAAAGCATGTTTAAAAAAAAAAACAGGATATTCAAGTGTCAGGAATGGGATCACTGCTACTAGCCACCTTGTCATAAGTATTTGTAGATGCCTGTCTGTAGAAAGGGAGTGCTGAGCTGTCATGGAATGGTAGACACACTACTGTTGTTTTGTGGGATCCTTGATTTTCTCCTCATTCTCAGAATCGGAGTCTTTTTTGAGTCTTAATGGTTTGATGGGAAATAAACTGTCAAAGGAGAAAATTGGAGCGAAGCTGACAATGTTAAGGCTTGCTGCACTGCTGAATGCCGTTAAATTTGTAGAGAAATGTAGGTGCTCCCTGGAAAGAGCTTTGCTCTGTAGATGGGCAGCAAGCAATCATCAGATTCTCCAACACAGGATTCATTATAGTTGAAATGTTCTCGATTCATGAAAGGCTCGGGAAAATCTAAGCATCTAGCACATTCCCATGTCTGCTTCCAGTATCTACTTCTAAGTGGCAAATTACTGGCCTGGGGGGTTGGAAACGCCTCTCTGATGCATCAATAACGCATTGGGTTGAGAAGGCATGGGGACTAGAACCCCTACGGAAGGCCAAATAAAACAAACATATGTGAAGCTGCAGTGGGCCTTTAATTTCTCACCTTTTTTCTTAAGTTGGGGCTGATGGCCTTCATTACTAGAGGACAAATCTAGACAGAACGTTTTCAAGGAGCTCGAACCCTTTTCTTTTTTTCATGTAATTGATTTTACAGCTGATTAGATAGCAACCATTTAATGAAATTTGGGCATTGGTATGTTATGTTATTGAAGCTTGTAGCTCGCACGGATACTCCAAGGAGTGTCCCGGCGCGAGGCTTGAAGGGGTAAAGAAACGTTTTCAGTCTGTTTTTTAAAGAGAGTGGGGTCCTGGATGCTGCGAATGGAAGCGCATTCCAGGGCAAGGCAGCCCTGAAAGCAATAGAGCTGCCACCCATTCTCTTGAGACGAAAGCGAGGTATGTGAGCTAGGAGCTGAGAGGCTGAACGCAGCTGTCTAGCGGTAGCGTAGAACCTGAAGCGTTTCCTTAGATAGATTGGACAGGATCCATGCAAGGCAGAATGTGCCAGGTCAAAGGCTTTAAACTTAACTTTTTCGGCCATAGGCAGCCAGTGAAGTATGCGCAGATGTTGTCTTACACTGGTTCTTATTGGGATGTTAAAACGAAGCCTGCCCGCTGCGTTCTGGACTACCTGCAGTCTGTTCAGCAGATAGACCGGTAAGCCGACGTACAAGGTGTTGGCACAGTCTAGACGCAAGATATCAGGGCGCAAGTAACCGTTTCCTTGGCTGCCCTAGGGAGGAGCGGAAGACATTTTCTGAGGGATTTAAGTATCCCGAAGCAGTTCCCAGCAAGCTTCTTGATCTGGGTGGAAAAAGACAAGTTCTCTTCAAACCAAATCCCAAGAAACTTAGCGGGTTGCCCCATTGAGGCAGGCATGGGATATGCGGCAGGCCAGAGTGCTTCCCTAAACTGGGGAGGGAAACTCCCAAAAAGGAGGATTTCCGATTTATCCTCGTTCCATTTTAGTTGCGCAGAGGAGAGCCATTGAAAAACTGCTGTCAGACAGTTTTTTGCCGAAGAAGTGGAGCACTCAGATTTTCCCCAAGTAAACAGAAGCTGTGTGTCATCAGCGTATGCAATAATTTTGGCGCCAAGCTCTTCGGCCAACTGAATCAAAGGGGTGACGTATATGTTAAAAAGAAGGGGGCTCAAAGAGACCCCTGAGGCACTCCTGTAGTCACAGTATGAGGAGAATAGGAGGAAGGGGGGAAGCCAGACCTGTTGCGTGTGCGACCCTCCAGGAATGATTTCAACCAACTCCAGGCAACGCCTGAAATTCCTATGTCCGCAAGGCAAGCCAACAGCAGGGAATGGGGAACGGTATCGAATGCCGCAGAGAGGTTCAACAAAATCAGCGCCACCCTGCCGCCTGCGTCCAGGCATTCCTGAATGTCTTCAGTGATTTCCACCAGGGCCGACTCAGTACTATAAGAGGCTCTAAACCTGGATTGGGCAGGATGGAGAAGGCCCAAGCCTTCGACAAAGTTGGTGAGTTGTTTGTTTACTACCTTTTCACAGACTTTTGCCACGCCGGGTAGAAGAGAGATGGGACAATAACTCACTGGGTTCAACTGATCCAGCAGGGGTGTTTTTTAAGAGTGGCAGGATCTTGACCTGTTTCCAAGCTTCCATTAATCCAGTCATCTCAAGAATAGCTAAGTGTAAATTTGGACCTAACCTAACAGGGAGCAAACCTCTGCCACTGTAATCCTTTATTCCCAATGAGAACAAAGTGACCAGAAAAGATGTTCATATGACATAATTAATATTTTTCGGAAATGTGACCAAACCCTAGCTAAACCCAGATCAATCTCTCAGAGCTATATAACAGTTGAATTTACTGTAAACAAGCAATCTGCCTCCAGATGACGTAATGTCTTGTGCTGGCAGTTTTAACTAAATAATAACCAACAACACCTGCAAGGTCCGTGAAAGATGGTATCTGGACTGGGTGGATGATTCTATATAGAGGAATCTTTTTGAAGCGTACTTTGGGACATCATGCACCTCGCCCAACTTCTACCAAGTAGGACATTTATGCTGTCTTCCAACTATACACTCCAAAGAGCACCCACTAAGTCACTGTAGTGCGCGTTATGGCCTCTTCAGCTGGATGGAGTGCTATACAAATGCTGCAATACATTTGCAAATCGCAGTAGTGTGTCCTTACATGTCTAGTCTCTGTACGTCCACTATGGGTTCATTTATTTTAGTTTGTATCTATTTTAATATTATTTAAGCAGAGACCGGGTTAAGGAATCATCATGACAGGACAAGTTACATTGTCAAGTGTACATTAACATCACATGTATTAAGAAATGTGTGGAAACATTATTATGGCACAAAATGTGCAATATACAATAGTTTCACATTTAACAAAACAGGCATCAAAGGTCAGTAGGTGTGACTGTCTCAGTGTTCGTGGGTCCCTACTGAGCGCTCATGAAAGTCTTACTGCTGGGCCAACAGCATTCGGTGTTGGCAAAGTGCATGTCCTGTTCAAACTCAATAATGGAAGGTGGGGGGAAAAAGACAAATTACAAAGACAAACTTGCCCAATTTCGGTCTTCTCGGGCCTCACCTGTACCTCCCGGTCCGTTGAATGTGTCAACAATATGCACATTTCCAAACAGTGGACCCAGCAAACCTTAACTGTGATGTGAGGAGAATATGACCCAAATAATGCAATCTATGACAGATATCAATTGAGCAGTGGGGATCCCGGCAGGGGTTTACATCCAGGAATACACATAATTTTGTGTGACCTACAAGTGACCAGTTAGTCTGAATGGTAATGTGTTATATGATGTTCTGAACGAAGCGCTATGATCATGTTTCAACTCTGAGTGAGGAGATAAATGTGTCATTCACCCTGTTAAATCAATGTTATGTTGTACACAGTTTAATATTTTATTGGAATCACACTAAGATGTAAAACTGCTCAGGAGAATTATTGAATTCAAATGATTATTTCGTGATGTAACTGTACGACCTGAGTCACATCATAAAAATTACAACCAATAAACAAATTTAAACAAAAAAAAGTGAGGCGAACATGAAAATATTAATTAACGTCTTGCACACCTATTATGAAGTAGAAGGTTGGTTCTCCCCATCTACTGCCTCTACTGCCGTTGTAGCATCCGGGTGATCCAACTCTAGATGTGGCTCGTTTTGCAAATCATGTAGTATAGTCCCAGTTGGCAGCCATAGGGATCTTGCGTAGCCCCAGAGTATCCTCTTTGTGTAATGCAATGCTTTCGGTTTTGGCCCACATGAGCACTGATTGTCTCCAGGTCGTTAGAAGTGGAGGCTCAGGCGACTTCCTACTTCTCCTGATTAGAATGCTTGGCTACCAGCATACCCAGATCTAGAAAGCAGGAAGTGACCTTCTGTCACTTTCTTCTGCGAAAAAGACCCATGATGCACATTTTCCACGTGTTTGCCACAGTGCGCCCTGTACAGCCGGACAATTGGGTCATAACACCTCGCCAGTAAGTGATAAGAAGTGGGCAAGTCCATAACATGTGAAGGAGGTCAGCGTCTGGTTTGTGACATCTGGGGCAATTGGCGTCAGTACTGTGAACGTCCACTATGGCTTCATTAGTTGTTTCCCAGTGAATATAACCCTAGTTGCCCATCTCTTAAAGTCCACTGCTGAGAGAACTTGAGCAACATCAACACAAAATAGTCAGGAGAGTGGTGGGTGGGTATTACCGACGCCTCGTCAATTGTGGTATTTTTTCCTGTTTTTTCTTTAGTGCACCTCACTGCCTTCTTCGCATCTCTTTTCGTTTGCGGACACACTTTCCTCAACTTCCCTTTGCTGAGATTCGATGTGCTTCTTACAGTATAATATTTTGCCTCTTACCAGTATTGCGCACTAATGGACTAGTGCTGCACAAAGGTTTCTTAAATCTTTATACATGCATCTTCTATTTCATCCAGGGGAGGCGCAGTGTGCCTCAGTTGGCAGATGAACCACCCCCAAAACCAGTATGTCTTTGTTTGCTATTTTACATGTGGATCCACTCAACTGTCCAAAGTTTGATCTCTGTAAATAACATCACTATACAAGTTCATTCAATACACAGCCTCTAGAGTGGGTTAGGGTGCCTCTGTGCATTATATATCCACTGATTTAAGTTTTTAGTCTGTGCTTGACCTGTACTCTACATCCAATCCTGCTATTCAGCTGTTACTTTCTTTACAAGTATACCTGCATAAAACAATGCCCCACATGTGCTTCTTACTGCATCATGTCTCTGCAGTTGCAACAACTTTTAGGAGATCCAGATTCATCAGATGCTCCCGGAATGAGAATGTAAGGGTGAGGTAATGGAAACACTTCAGGTTTGAATCTACTGTTGTAAGTGTGTGTCACCATTTACAGACGGGTTGCACAAATGTCATTAATAGGCCTATATATGGTGATAGATGAGAAAAGTATTCTTCACAAAGAGAATAAGACATATACACGTCTGACACCACCATACTATAGATCACTTCTATTTTTGGATGGGCTATTTTCATTTGTGTTTGCATCTATGGTTGACACTCATTCCATGTTACACCATGTTCATCAAACCACACTATAAAACAGGGTCCCACTGCATAGCTGCTCGTCTTTAGCTAGTGGGCTCGTACCTATTTGCCCAGAATGCTGCTTCCTTCTCATTTTGGTGGTAGAGGTATAATCCTCAACACTCAAATCAAACAAGGGGTATGGGTGCAAAAAGTCACCAACACCAAAGAGAAAGAGGGGAGAAGAGGTAGAGAGCAAGAGCCTAGGTCTAAACCTCACAAGCTAGAGGCAAGCGCAAGTCTTGTCTCTTGATGCCCTCACACACCCCGAAGGATGTCATGCTTCATCATCGGGCGTTGCTTCGCGTCGGGCCGGCGATGCAATGCCATACGGGTCCCCTGAAGGGTCGCTTTTGCAAAGATCTTTTGTTCGTACTGCTGTATGATAAATGAGGGTCTGAGATAGAGGGTTCTAAGAGAACAGTGAGTGGCTGAGTGAAGGATAAAATTGGCAAAGAGATACCAGAGTGAGTAGAGTTTAATGTATGGGTTCCCTTGCCAGGTTAAAAACCCGTAGGTCGTGAGTTACTGATGGGGCGTAATGTGCCCTAGTAACTATAGGTCGACATGTTTTGCGCCGTCTAGGTGGTCAAACCGATCCCAGGTGCTTCTTCAGGAACAATAACGTGAATAAAAAGTGAGTGAAAGTTAGTGGGTCTAGAACCCTAATAAGTGGGAGCGATCCAACCTTGTGTGCAACTACAAAGTCGCAATAGCTCTATTGAATTGCCGCTCCTGTTGCAACCTAGTCTAAGAGTGTTGGTTGCTCCATAGGCTAGCGCGTGTAGCCGCCTGCACTGTTTTTCTGCTGGGTGCAATGTCTGCCAGCACCTACCCCTTACACGCCTGCCTACATATTGCGACTAAAGGTGGTGGTTTCCCAATTTCGCCTCAGCCAAAGTTTAACAACCCCACCAGCTGTGACTGTTTATGGTACAAGATGTCGCGTGGGTGGGGGTTGCCTAGACCTAGTCCTAATGATCGCCAAAAGTAATATAGCATTGAATTGGAAGGCTGGAACAGCCCGAGATCTTCACAAGTGGTTGCTCAATATGACAGTGGGACAAGTAAGAGGTGGCCACACTGGTGGCTGTGTGCAGAAAAATACTAAGGGCCCCTCGACAGAGGATTGGGACGCTATAATGCTAACCCTAGAGAATAAGTCTGATGAGTGATTGCCCAGAATGATGTTACGTTGGTTCAGAATATCTGGTGCATTATGTACTGCAGAGGTGGAAATAGTATCAAGGGATCCCAGGCCTCTGATATGTTTGTATAGATTTTATAATTGGTTGTGCTCAAGTGTACTGAAACTATCTGAATTTAAGAAAGAAGGACTGACTTGGGGACAGGGGGAGGTTGAGGGATAGGGGGGTTTGAAAGGGGGTTGTCAATTAAATGTATGTTAGTTACAAAGGGATCGGAAAAGCCTAGATTGAGAAAACATGTTAGTGACACCGGTCATTGATTGGTAACACCGACCGGGACTTTATAGTACCACACCTACATGGCAGGAATGTATCATACTGTAATCAATATCAACCCTCATTGAATGTCTGACATACTAGAATCAAATCACCTCAGTAACCTGGTAATCACTACAACATACCTTTCTCTAGATGTTACACCGCCTAAAGCAATAACAAATCAGGGTGTCATAGTCTTCCAGCGCCCTGACCAGTTGGTCTGGTGGGTCATCCAGCCTATTGGTCTCACACTCACATTCAGTCTGCTCACTGTTCTCATACCTTTTAAACAAGCAGCTTCAACAAATATAGCTACAATGATCTTCCCTAATTGAAAAAACGACGGGCTTGCTTAGTAAGCCAATTGAGTGGTGCTCTCTGAACTGTAAACATCAGCCCCTTATCACATTACATTATATTAAGAACTCATCCCTTAGGTTTTAAAATAAAATCAGGTCACCTAAGATCATATAGCATATCCCATCCTCGTCGCCACTTTTGTAAATAAAGAAAGGTCCCAGTAGGCCCAAGTTGCGGCCAATTGTCTGGTGTTGAAAGACTTCCTGTCATCCATCAAAGGGAGACAGGTGCAGATTGTTACGGACAACTCAACTGCATGTGGTACTGCAACGTGCAAGTTGGAGTGGGGTCTTGGGTCTTATGCCAGGAAGTTCTGGCTGGAGTGTCTGGGCATTTCCCTGATTGTGAACCAACTGTCAGGATCTTTGAATGCCAGGGCGGACAACCTCAGCTGGCAGCAGCCGACAGATCATGAATGAAGTCTCCATCCCAACGTGGCACCGCATATGTTCCAAAGGGAGGAAGATCACTCGCAGTCATAGGCTCAAAGGCATGGAATAAACTTCCACCTCAACTTTGCCAGATTGCATCTGAGTCTGTGTTTAGGAAGGCACTTAAAACCTGGATTTTCAATGCACCAGCCATACTTTGCAAAACTCTGATCTGAACGCCCATTTTTCCGTCAGTAGCAGTAAACCAGTTCATCTCCACCTCTGGCTTTTCCGTATTAGCACCAAGATGCTCCTTGGAGTGATAGTTGCGCTATATAAAAACGATTTTACATTACATTACAGTAGTGGGGAGAACACTGGTTAAACCTTTTGCCACTGTCCAGAAAGTGCAGGCTCAAATGTTTTGCACATTAGAGCTTGGTTGGAACTGAACACAGGGCGTCTGTATGCCTTCCCATGCTTGTCTCTCCTGCCTGGAGTTTCTAAAAAGATCAGGAACGACTGGGCTGAAGGCATCTTAGGGGCGCTGGATTGGACCAGGAGAGTGTGGTATCCAGAACATTTGGACATGACCATCTGCCCTCTGATCAGGCTACCAGTTTTGGAGGATCTACTGTCAAAGCAGCAGGGTAGGGTCCATGGATGGAGATTGAACAGCTGCATTTAACTCCATTTGATCTGCCACCTGAATTGTGGATGTCATATTTGCCGTCATGTGCCCCTCCATTTCCAGTCTATTTAGCCTGGGACAGATTTGTGGCCTGCTGTTGAGTTTGCATAACTGACACTGTACAAGCCAAACTGTTCACTATTGTTTTGTCCTTAGCCCGGGAAGGCCTTGCAGTGGGTACCATTAAAGGTTATTTGAGGGCTGTCTCAACATTTTTGGGTTTGCTGGACCAACCATCCTGCTTACGGTTACTGTTGTGATGCGCTTTATTAAAGGTCTGACACACATGACCGTGTGTAATGCCACAGTGGGCCCATAACGTTTAATTGATGTTTCTCATGTGTATGCCCTCCGTGTCGGTGCACAGCTGCTTTTGTGTCTTTTGACTTTAGAGACTGTCTTCCTTTTTGCGATCACCTCAGCTCATCACATAAAGAAGCTTCAGATGCTATTGGTGCAACTGCCCTACACCACCTTTTCCCCTGACAAATTGGTACTGAGAACTCGAGCAACCTTCTTACCTAAAGTTGTGACTCTGTTTCATGTTGGAAGATAAATCACCCTACCAGCATTCTACGCCCCACCTCACCCCTCAAAAAAGGAGGTTTAAGCTTTACCATTGATCATATGAAGGACAATCAGCTTTTATGGGATTCTCTGGAGTGAAGAAAGGGAAGGCAGCGCAGAAGACTCTGTTGAGGTGGATGGTCCTCTGCATTAGGATCTGCTATGTACTGGCCAATAAGCAGTCTCTGGAAGGTTTGAAAGCTTGTTCAACCAGAGGCAAGGCTGCTACCACTGTGATGGCATGCAGAGTGCCTGTTCTTGATATCTGTCAACCTATGACCTGGGCATCTTTGAACACGTTCACAAACCACTACTGCTTTAACAACTAGATCCAGCAGGAAGGGCATTTCGCTCAATGGGTCCTTCAGGTCCTTGTGGTCTGGGTCTCCTCCACAGACCCTGCACCTTTGGGTAGGCACTCCTTTGTTATCTGTTTTAAGGTGAGGAAACTACAGTTAGACATATCCATCACCGTTGGTAATGCTGTTTCTGGTGGATACTCTATCTAATTGCAGATTCTTCACTGCCCTCACTCCTCCCTATTTTGTGGAGTGATCTCATCTGAAAAGATCCCAAGTTAGAAATCTGCACACTAGTACTACAAATTGTTCACACTCCGCATGTGAGGGTGCGGTGAGAGACAACCGGGAAACGTGTCAGCGCACAAGGGTGCCACTTATATGCTGTTCTTCTCAATCACTTCTGGAGCGGTATGGACACAACGGGGAGCCGCACTGCACTACCTTGCAGTGCGTGGTAGGATTGCTGGAGAAAGCTTTCCATATCCAAGGTGGCGCCTAACAAGTATTTTAAGGTAAGGATTCTGCAGTGAAAATATCCACCAGAAAGAGTGTTATCGAAGGTAAGTAACTTGTTCACCTCATTATGTAATATGTAACAACTCTACATAATGGTAGTAAATTTTTTTCCCCCAAAGATAAGCATCAGATCATTTTTCACAAACAAAGGCCCATTTACAATACCCAACTGATCCCTTCACGCTGGGGTTCAGTGTGATGAACGTTTATACCTAACTTACCAAATATTAAACCTGCCTTTCTCCTTACAAAATGTATATCAATGTGATGACGAATCTTTGAATGTTGAATAGTTGATAGCAATAATATGCACTTATCAATACTACTAAATAATAACAGACTCCGTGTGTAATTTATAATGTTTAACAGAAAATAATGTGAAATAAATGCTCATCAAATACTGCCATACAATGCAATGATTATGCAAATTCAGGATATTATCTATACTTACCCAGGTAAGTAATTAGGGAAATCTACGCTCTGGCCTAAGGGCAGTAAAGCCCCTCGAGAAGAGTCAAGTGGCAAAGATTAAGTCAGGAATCAGGGAACAGGTAGGCCTCTATCTGGGAACAGCAAACCGACGACAGCGACGATCTCCCACTAGCTGACCAACACCTCCTACAAACCCCGCCCACCGGGCACCTCAATTATACCCTAAACCTAAATGTCCAACCCACATTTGTTTCAATATGAGAGCGAACTCCGTCTCTCATTGGCTAAGGATGGGGGCGTTCTGTCACACCACTCTCATCATGACCTTTTTATTCAATATCCTTTTGTCTTAAACTTTCAGCATTACGACAGATTCTTCCCAGGAAACAACTTTGAACATAATCATAAACATATTTCCTACAGCACACTACATGTTGCAAGTCTCTGTGCTTCTATTGTTTGCCTCTGTCATCTCGAGAAGGAAGTTGTTCGCTTCCACTGATTATCACAATTTCTTTTCCATAGCTTGGAAGTCACACAGTACACTATGAAGGTCATGCACAGCCTTTGCGTTTACTCTTCTCTCTCGAAACTCTGTTTTGGTCATTTTATTTTTCCACCAATTATTAACCCAGACTGGCATGCAGAATTGTAGGCCCATGCTTGCTTTTTCTACTGAAAACGAACACATAACATTATTATTTTCATGAAATGTAATTTCATTGCACACCATCCCACATTGCACTAACCCATACACAACCTGTGTTATTTTCTCAGCAGACGTTATTAACGTGCACAAAGCAGCATTAGTCTTTTAATCAAGCACTTGCGTCCTAGTTTTCATGCATTAGTACACACATGCACAAAAGCATTTCCCCTTATTTTAGCTTTCTTTAATAAACTTTTCACAGCACACTGTTAATATACGTTACTGAGGGGTTTAATCCGAGCAGGTTTTATATTCGCAAAACCCTGCTCCATCAATCCCCCCTTTGATGGCGTTTTTGAGCCATCTTAAAAATACCCAAACAAATACAAGTTACCACTTATTTAAAATGCTGTACTTCTTTCTCGTTTTATCATTCTTCCATCTAAATCCTTCATGATCTCATAATAATTTCTTCTTATGTCCTCTAATTCTATCTGTTCTCTTTCTTTTTCTAGCTCTACATTTAAGATCTGATGTCTTCTACATTTGCAACATTTATAAATCATGATTATCATTAATATCACTATAACTACTGAAGTAATAGGTATTACTATTTTCCCTAATAGGCTATTCCTTAAAGTAGAAAACCAATTTCCCACTAAGGAAAAACTCTTACCAAGTTTCTCCCATGCACCATCAACCTTCAATTCAGTCAAATCTTCATTAAGCTCTGTAATATTTTTAATATACCCCTAAAGATATTTACTCTTATCAGGGATATAAGTACAACATTGTTGTATTTTCAACATACTACAGACGCCACCCTCTTTTGCCAATATTATATCAAAGGCAAGTCGATTTTGCTAAACCATTGGTCTAATCGCAACCATTTCAGTATCAATCATCAAGAACCCACAAGCAGTATCTGTTGATAAACGATCAACCACTGTGGACAATTTTCTAATTTTATGTGAATTCAAAATGACTCCAACTGAAGGTATCAGTGCTCCAAAAAAAATCCACCATTATATCAGAATTACTCTTATTACTTGTTAATCCCTATTTGATTTCATTAACTCCATTATTCTTATCTATATGATACACTTTAGGAAAAACATGCCTAAATAACAACATCCATACCAACCTTCAGGTAACTTATAAGAGGCACTCTTACCACACACATCATGAAGTTCTGGTAAAACAGGATCAGTTCCTCCTTTCAATCCCCAGTTTCCTTTTAATAAGAAAGTATGCTCACATTCACTAGAATCAATCAAGTAACTATTAAGTCCTGTCTTTTCTCTAAACACACAAAGCTTTCCTCTCTGTTGAAAATCTAGAGTCATGGCGGCATAAGTCTCACCCTTTTTGTAATCACCCTCTCTGAAAGCCCATGGAGGTACATGAGACTTTTGCTCAGCAGCTTTCTATTCGAAATCTCGTCTTCTATCTTCTTCCACATTCATAAATTCTATTTCTTCATGTCGTAGTTTAGATTATTTCTATGATCATCTATTGGTTTGTTACTAATGAAAAAATCTCTGATATACGCAGCATAAACAATTTTTAAATCTCTTCTAACACGAATTTCTGAAAATATTAAATCAAAATTAGAGCAATAATACTCTAATCCTTCCCTCTCATAAAACAAACTGGTTAAAACACTACGAGACACACCATAAGTTAAAGGTAGGTGATGATATGTCACCCCCTCTGAGACAGACGATGGTAGTTGCATACACACAACAATCTCTCGCATTCATTGTGTTAACATATTCATACAACAATTTAGTAAAAACATTTAACGAGAAATCATTGATTGATTTATCATGTTGATAAATACTATCATCTTCTATTTTCTTATATTAGTGTTTGAATTTTCTTTAGTAATAGAATCCATTTTCACTTCCCACATCATTACTATTATTTTTGTGATTAGTCACCGTTAGAACAGGCACAATAACAATCCGTGTTAACCACACCAACGTTGGTAATAAAACACTACATAAACAAGCATTAATACATCTACGTTTAAAACTATGATTTTAATATCCAGACTCTGTTACCTTTGCCATTTTAGACACTATATAAAAATCTAAGAAAAAACCCTAAAATTCTAAAAACTTGAAAAACGTATCCAAAAACCATCTAGAATAGTGTATGCTCACACTTTAGGCCTCTCTTCTTTACCCCCTCTTTTTCTCTTTTATTTTTTTAGATTTTTCCTTCAAATCTTTTGAAGCTTCCAAAATATTCTTCATTGAAATTGCTGCACCTTAATTTTCACATTTCTTTTTTTTTTTTTTTTTTTTTTTTAAACCGTTTATTACATGTTAAAAAGGGTTACAAGTATGGGCCTACAACCATCCGGCCGGCCGCTAGAGTGGCAGAAGCATATGACATACCTACAGTAAGAGTCTCTTGGCGGCGCAGATCGGTAAAGCAGGAGATATCAATAGCGCAGGCCACATAACTCCAAGCCCACAATACGGTTTCCTTTTTTCAAAACAGAACAACACAAAAAACCACACCCGCAAGGCAACCCGCCATCCAAAATGACGGCACGTGCTCCTTAAGTGGGGGATCCCAACCAGCAGCCAAACTCTGAAGAGGGGAATGGGAATAAATCAGGGACAGGGGAACCACATGCCCGCGGCTGGGGGAGGGGGTCGGCTAGGGGGACGGAGCTGGTGAGGCGGCCGGTAGCAGTGGCGGCTCACAAATACCCCCGCGATAGGCGTTCCAGGGGCCCCAGATTTTCACCCACGCCCCAGGCTTACCCCTCGCCACATACACTACCTTTTCACGAAACATACACCAATCCATATGTTCTTTCCAGGCCAACACCGCTGGGGGCCACCGGGATCCCCACAATTGAGCAATGTCGCGCTTAGCTATCATGTATCCCAGAGTCACCCACCGCGTCTGCGGGACCGAATAGTCATTTGGTTCCCACACATTCAGCAAGCATCTCCTCGCTTCAGGCAACAGCGCAACACGCGTCACCACACGCAGGACCTCATGCACACCACGCCAGAATCGCTCCACCTGTGGGCATTCCCACAGAATATGCATGAAAGTTGCCAAGGCACCACAGCCACGCTTACACAATCCGTCACCAACAAAGCCCATACGTAGAAGCCTTGGCCCCGTCACGTAAACCCGGTGGAGGATCTTAAGCTGGACGAAGCGAAGGCGAGCCGGGATGGCCACCTCCTTCGGAGAGGCCACCGCGGAAATCCAGTCCTCGTCGTCCAGTTCCAGCCCGTCGGCAACCCAGGCCTCGCGGAGACTAGTCAGCAGGCACGATCTGTCGTTGATCAGTTTTTTATATATAAGGGAGATCGTGCTGTCTGGGACATGGCCATCCAGCACTCTGTCCTCCAGGGGGGAGACTCCGGAATGGACGCGACATCAGGGAAGACGGAGCCCAGCGCGTGGCGGACTTGTAAGTACCGAAAGTACTCACTGCCTTGCAGCTGAAATTCCGTCCGCAGCGTCTCAAAAGTTTTGAATCCACCCCTTGTCCAGAGGTCTCCCACTGTGCTGATTCCGATCGTGTCCCACTTCTCGAAGCCCTTCGATGTCCACAGGGAGCCCAACCTCTCAGACGCATATAGCGGTGTCGCCCGGGTCAAACGGTCCTTCCACCCCATCGCTGCATTAGCCGCGTGCCAGACACGCACCATGACACGCGTCGGTCCCGTCAGACGGGAGTCGGGCGCGCCAGAGTAGAGCGCTCGATTGTAGTCGCCACCGGGCAGGAGCATCTTGTCCATTTCAAATGCCGGGTTCAGGGCGGGCCCGTAAAGGCCATGATTAATCGCAGCTAGCTGGGAGGCCCAGTAATACCGTTTAATGTCCGGGAGGGCAACCCCCCCATCGTACCACGGGAGCGTCAATTTAGCCAGAGCAATACGCGGCCTCCCGTCCCAGAACAGGCGCCGCTGCAGGCTCTCCACCTCACGGAAGTAGCGCGCCGGAACCAAGTCCATAGTGTTCTGAAGCGCATACAGAAAGCGCGGCAAGGACATCATCTTAAACAAGGCCGCTCGGCCAAGCGGCGAAAGCGGAAGACGCCGCCAGCGCGCAACGTCCTCCCGCAAGCGCTGGAGGGGGGGTAGTAAGTTCCGCTCGTAGCGGGCCTCCGGGTCAAGAGTAATATATATACCCAGGTACCGGAACCCCTGGGAGGCAATCTGGATCGGGCAGTCCCGTGGTAGGGCCGGAGCCTCCCCGGAGAGCACATACACGCAGGATTTCGCCCAGTTGATGACAAGGCCTGAGTTACGACCGAAGGAGCGCAAAACATCAACCAGGACAATCAGCGAGTTACGCGGGGAGGCGAGATACAAAAGGATATCATCGGCGTAGAGGGACACACGGTCCTCATGCTCGGGGGTCCAGCGGAGACCACGGATGGAGGGGTGCCACCGCAGCCACTCCGCCAAGGGCTCCAAGGCCAATGCAAACAGGAGCGGTGACAAGGGGCAACCCTGACGCGTGCCCCGCCCCAGCGCGAAGGGGGCCGAGACTCGCCCATTCACCACCACCTGCGCCAATGGGCCCGAATACAACAATTTGACCCAGCTAATGAATCCCGGTCCAAATCCAAATTTCGCCAGCATCGCCCAGATGTATGGCCATTCAAGCGTGTCAAACGCCATGGTGGCATCTAAGGACGCCAAGATGGCCGGCTCCCGCACAAACGGGACACGCGCGAGCACCCCATGCAAGCGTCGCAGATTAAGAGCCGTGTTGCGATGGGGTATAAAGCCAGATTGGTCTTGGTGGACCAAATCGCCCACCACGCCAACCAGCCGGTTGGCCAGTACCTTGGCGAGGATTTTGGGCTCCGCGTTCAAGAGCGAGATAGGCCTATAGGATGTAACCCGCTCACGGGGTCTCCCCTCCTTGTGGATCACCACGATTGTGGCCAGACGCTGGTCCGGCGGGAGGGAACCCTGCGAGTGGGCCGCCAGGAACATGGCGCGCAGGTGGGGCGCCAGTACATCCGGTCGCAGCTTGTAGAGCTCGATGGGGATACCATTGGGGCCCATGGCCTTGCCGGATGCGACCGAGCGAATGGCCAGGGCAATTTCGTCCGAGGTGGGAGGAGCGTCCAGCAAATCCCTGTCCTCCACCGTAAGGGAGGGCAGCGCGATGTCCCGAAGCAGGGCATGGGAATCTTCCTCCGAGCAGGGAGAAACCGGGGAGTACACCTCGCGGAAGTAATCCGCGAAGCAGGAGACAATGGCTTCCGGCTCGGTGACAGGCACACCATCCATCCCCTCAATCAAAGGAACCACACGACTCGCTCTCTCCCTCTTGTCCAACCACGCAATCAATTTACCAGCCTTATCACCCACATCGTACAGTCGCCCCTGTTGCTCTCTACTGAGGCCCCTGGCCGCCTCCGTGACGAGGGCCCTATAGGCCGCCTGCTTGAGGTGCAGAACATGCAACTTGGCGTCTGTTACCCCGCTCCCCAGGTCACCCTCTAGTTCCGCAATTTCGGCCTCCACCCGGGTTACCTCCTCCCGCTCGCGCCTCCGGGCATGGGAGATAAAGGAGAGGGCCTCCCCTCTGAGAACTACCTTAAAAGCCTCCCACAGGGAGATGGCCGAAGGGACAGACCCCACATTCTCATCAAAGTATCGCTGTAAGGATTTGATCAAGTCGGCACGAATAGTGGGGTCACGCAAGTACCAAGCATTGATTGGAGCCACCCTGCCCTCCCCCCTAGGGAAGACATCGAAATGTAACAGTACTGGGGAGTGATCTGAAATGCCCCGCGCCAGATGGCACACCTCTCCCACCCTCCCAGCATAGGCCGCCGGGACAAGGATGTAATCAAGCCGCGAGAGGCTACCATGGGCACCCGAGTGGAAGGTGTATTGCCGCTGTGCGGGATGCTTTAGTCGCCAGCAATCCACCAGGCCCAGAGTATCTAAAAGGCCGGACAGCCAGGCCTGTGCCCGGGGGAGGTCCCTAGGGGGATGGCGATCCATAGACCCAGAAACTACCGCATTAAAGTCCCCCCCAACCACCAGCAGGCCACCCGGGAGGTCCAGGAGGAGGCGCCCCAAATCCGCAAATGTAGTAGATTGTAACCCAGGCGGGACGTACACTGATATAAAAACAAACACTCTACCCTCCATTCTACCCACCAGAACAGTGTAGCGTCCCCTCTCATCATGGCGCACCTCATCAATCTCCAACGGGAGCGAGTTCTTAATCATGATACCCACCCCCCGCGAGCCCGAGGTGAAGCCCGAGTGGGCCACCAAACGATAGCCTCGCCGATTCATGGCATGAAAGGAGTTACCTATAAGGTGCGTCTCCTGCAGGAAGATAACATCTGGTGAGATACGTTTCAGGTACTGCAGGACCACACCACGCTTAATCCTGTCCCCCAGGCCGTTAACATTCCATGACAACACAGTCAAATCCCTACCCCCCATCATACGTAGAAGCAATCAGTCGTCCCCCACAGAGCATCTCGAGAGCAACAATACAGTAAAGGGCTTGCCTTGCGGTGCAAACAAACAACACACCCCCCCCACCCCCCCATCCCAACAGAACTCCCCCCTCCCTGCACCCCTGCATGAGCCCAGACAGCCCCCCCAAAGTGCAGTGTGCCTGTCGCCCCATAGATGAAAAACTAACTAGTCCCCCAGAGGAGGAGGGAAGCCCCCAACAGACCCCACACGACCTCCATCGGAGGGGAACATAAACGATCAGAAAATGGTAAAGGAATGTTGTCCAGAGCAAGGCCTATTCTTCACCCCTCAGTTCTGATCCGGCGGGCCCTCCCCGCCAACCGCACCCCCCCCACCCCCCCGGCCCCGATCTCCAGGCAGAGTGTCCAACCAGTCCCCAGCCGCCTCGGGTCGGTCAAAAAAGTGCGTGCGCCCATCCACCTCCACCCTTAGCTTAGCTGGAAAAAGCATTGAGTACTTAAGGTTCAGGTCCCGTAGGCGACGTTTAACTCCAAGAAAACTCAGTCTCAGTTTTTGGACCGCCGGAGTAAAGTCTGGGTAGAAATGCACATCCATGTTATCAAGCTTGACCGGTCCCTGTTGCCTGGAGGTCTGCAGGATAGCGTCTCTGTCCCGGAAATTAAAAATCCGGGCAATGAGAGGCCGCGGCGGGGCACCGGCCTTAGGTCTGCCCCCAGGGACCCGGTGAGCACGTTCCACCGCAAAAAGCTTACTCAGCCCCCGGGGCTGGAGATGGGTAAGGATCAATTCTTCCACAAAAAGATCTGCCGCCTCCGCCTCTCGTCCCTCCGGCACTCCCACAATGCGAACGTTATTCCTCCGGGCCCGACCCTCGGAATCCTCCAGTCGCCGGTCCATCAGGGCGCTCGCCTGGCCAAGCCGGCGCACCTCCTTTTGGAGGGCCACCACGTCCGTCGTGAGGCTCGTTGTGGTGTGGGCCAGGGAGTCGACCCGGTCGTTGGTTTTGGACAAGTCAGCCCTCACAAGGCTAACATCCACCAGGACCGAGTCTATCTTTTGCGCTAGGGTGTCGAAGCGCTGGTCCACTGAGGCCTTCATCTCTGCGATGGCGCCCATGACGTCCCGGAGGGTCAGATCCACCGGTTGAGCAGATGCCTCCGTCGGGCCCGCCGGGGATGTGCGCGATGTCTCCGGAGATCCCTTCTGGAGGGTGTAGCGGTCCATACTGTTGGATTGAGGCGCCGGGCCGCGGCGGGTCGTCTTCACCTTCGCCCGGTCGCCATCTTGTTTGGTGGACATGCCTGCTCTCCCACCGTCGCGCCAATCTCCTCGAAAGGGCCGATGAACCAGTTCACGGGTTCCGGGGGGGGGGAGGGCGACCACTGGGCCGCAGGACGACTCACGGCCGGCGGGTCAGCCGGGCACCTGGACAAGGCCACACCACCGCACCCCGCTCCGCAACCCTACCTCTCTTGAGGGCAAGGAGAGCGCAAAAGCGAAAGTGAAAGCACGGGGTACGCGAGTCGCCCAGCCCTGCCCGCCGCTGTTGTTCGCTTTGTCCCCGGATCGCCCCACTACTCCAATCCGGGGGGCCAGCGCGGAGAAGGCCGCAACCTTCAATCGGTGCTCCCACCGGTGTCCGGGGTCCGATTCGAAAAGGAAAAACGGATGGCGCCTCAGCTCGGGTTCACCGATGCAGTCCCCTCAACAAGGACAGGATATAGCCAGGATTAATTCAGGAGGTCGTGGTGGTCCTCGGGAGCCTCGCACCTACGCGGCCATCTTGGTTGCGCGCTAGGCTCCTCCTTCTCACATTTCTTTTTAAGGCGGTTTTAATTTGTTTTGATCACTTTGATCAGTACAGCTTCATTTTTTTCACATTTTATTTTTAAATATACATTTTTATTGGGATTTTACGTATAAAACACTTGCATAAGTCTGGTATACTCTTAGGCGAGTACTGTAAGGGAGAAAAGACAGAAGACAGACCAGTGGGAAGAAAGTAGAAAGGGGAGAAAAAAGAGAGAGAGGATAGTATGTCACAGGATACAGAGTACGGCTGAATTCAAGCTAGGCAACAGCACAAAAACAAAGCAAACATCACGGCCAACGCTGTAGCTTCCTTGGCCCGGACTGACCGAGCGGTGAGAAGGCTCCCGGTAGGCCTACTGGATCGGCCGATCATGGGGGTTTGTGGGGTGTGAAGAACCTGTCCAGTGTCTCCCACATCCCTCTGGAAGAGGCCTTCCACGGGGAGTACTGCAGTGCTAGAGTGTCCGCGCCTCTCAGGTAAGTAATCCAGTTTAGCCAGGATTGGAAGGTTGCTTTGCTAGAGTCTTTCCAGTTATTCAGGACTGTTTTGACCGCCAAGGTCAGCAGGAGGTCCATAAGATCCTTGTCGTGTTCCGAGGCCAGGTCTGATCTTATACCCGCTGTGATAATGGAGATGAAGTCCCTGTTCGCCTTGCGTTTAAAGAACTCGTCTATAAAGTCAAACACCCTTTCCCAGAAGATCTTAAGTGTAGGGCAGTGGAAGATTAGGTGTGCTAAGTCCCCTTTGTGTGTATTGCAGTTCCAGCAGAGGTTGGTCTCTCTGATGCCCAGTGTGTGTAGGCGGTCCGGGATGCCTTATGAAGGAGCCAAAACTTAGTTTGTGCTAGGACTGGGGTGATCTTATTTTGTGTGGCTGAGGACCATATCTTCCCCCACTCCAGCTCGCTTAGCTGGCCCCTTATCTGTTCGTCCCAGTACCCGGTCAGTCTGGTGTTGAGTTTGGTGTTGTTTGGGCGCTTCATTTTTTGACCTGTGTTTTCAATTTCTTTCAACACCACATATGTCCGTTCCGGAGCTGTATATTTCTTATTTGGAATTCTTATTCTTTTTGTTTTTCGTACCAATTCTTCTTCTGACTCACTTTGCTCAGTTTGACTCGATATTTCGTTTATTTGATCTGGCTTTTTAAAATCTTTTCACTCCTTTTGGCCACACATCACCTTTTCTTGCTTTCTTAACTTGAACTGCTTCTTCACCTTTGTTGTCAAGTTCGCAAGTCCTTTCGTTCAGTTCTTTTCTTTGTTGCACTTGCTCTTGATTTTCTTCAGTCACTTTCTCTTTTTCTTTCTCAACAGCAGTCTCTTGAGACCCACTAGCTGGTGCCCACTTTATTCGACTTGTGCTTGGTCCTTCTTCATATTCAGCCTTTTCAGAATCTGTAACACTAGATTCTATAGCTTCTTGATCTTCAGCTTCTGGTTCTTTTTTTTTTCTCTACCAGTTGCTGCTCTTCTTGTCTTTCAAGTGGACTTGGGACTCCTCTTGTATGACTTGCATGAATCCAATTAGGCATGCCACCACATTTCACTGCTGCCGTTGTCACCAATATAATTTGGTACGGTCCTTGCCATCTGGGTTCTAAACACAACTTCCTCACTTGTTTCTTCACCAGAACCCACTCTCCTGGACTCAAATCATGTGCTGTGTTGTGGTTGCAATTTCTCCAACCTGATGAGACACAGAACGCACCAGATCAGCCAATGCTTTGCAAATATCAAGCACTAGATCAGTAATATTTATCAGTTTGTTTGCTGGTACAATTGCTTGTCTCATTGCTCTCCACATCAAAACTTCATGAGGACCTAATCCAGTCTTTTTATCAGGAATGCTTCTAAGACTTTCCAATACCAGGGGTAAAGCGTCTGGGCATTTCAGTGTTGTAGACGCACACACTTTCGACAGTCTGGACTTAAGAGTGCTATTAATCTATTTGACCACTCCTGGTGCTTCTGGTCGATAGGCACAATGCAATTTTTGCTCGATTTGTAATGCTGCGCAAATCATTCAAATTATTTCATTATTAAAATGAGTTCCTTTATCTGTTTCTAAAGAGACTGGAAATCCAAATCTAGGAATTAACCCTATTAAAAACAGTTTAGGAACTATCAAGCTGTCATTCCTCCTTGTTGGATAAGCATCTACCCAACAAGAAAACAAACAAACAAACAACAACCAACACATATTTCAGTCCATTACAAGGGGTAAGTTCAATGCAGTCTAACTGTAGCCTAGTAAATGGTCCTGCTCCTTTTCCAATTCGACCCCAACTAACAACTGTTTCTTCCTGGATTTTGCTGCTGGCAGACTATACACCTCTGGCATAGACACTCTGCAGTGACCCTAAATTTTGGATTGTACCATGACTGCTTGAAGAGTCTGATCATAGCATCTCTTCCAACATGCGCAGTTCCATGGTACATCCTTGCGATTTGTGAGAGTAAACAATCCGGCATTACTGGTCTTCCATCAACATACACCCACACTTCATCTTCTGGTCTCTTTTTACAACCTGATTTTATCCAAATTTCCTTTTCTTCCTCATTTGCTCCTTTTTGTAACTGTCTAATTTCATCCCATGTTTCCAAAGAATATAACATCAAGTGGCTATTTGTATCTTTTTTCTCCAGCCCTCTGTTGATTGAAATTGAATTTTGTGCACAGAAACAAGCTATTTGATCTGCATATCTGTTTCCATTTGTCACATAGTCATTTCCTGACTTGTGTGCTGAATATTTAACCACAGCAATCTTTTGGGGCATTTATAATGCATTCAATAAATCCTTCACGTTTTTACTGTTCCGGGTTTGGGGATCCTGAAGAAGTCAAGAATCCTCGTTGCATCCACAACTGACCAAAATCATGCACCACCCCAAAACCATATTGACTTTCAGTGTATATGGTTACTCTAAGATTTTTGCCAATTATACATGCTCTTGTCCGAGCAATTAGCTCAGAAATTTGAGCATAATGTATCCCCTTTAGACTGGATGCTTCAAGAACCATAGCCACTGTACATACTGCATAAGCAGCACTCAATACACCTTTTTCATCTCTCAGGCAAGATCCATCCACAAACATCACACTATCTGACTCTTCCAGTGGTGTATCTTTTATGTCAGGTCTTGGTTTCGTGCACAATTCTGTCACATCCAAACAATCATGGTCTGCTTCATCCTTCACTTCTTCACAACTTGAACTCGGCAATAAAGTTGCTGGATTCAATGTTGTACGTCTCGTTATTATCACATTTTCAGCACCCAGATTCACTCTTTCATACCTAGTCAACCAACTATACGTCATGTGCTGAGTCCGGGTCCATGTTAAAAGGATCTCAACAGAGTGTGGCACATATACTTTCACTGGATGTCCCATAACAATTGCTTCGCACTGCTCAAGACTCACACAAGTAGCAGCCACTGCTTTTAAACAGCTTGGTAACGCTGCTGCCACTGAATCCAAATTAGCAGAAAAATATGCCACTGGACAACGTGCCATTTCATGTTTTTGTGTTAGGACTGAAAATGCACATCCATCTCTCTCAACAGAACAATGCTAAATCTTTTGTATAATCTGGCATTCCCAATGCAGGTGCTCGACAAAGACTATCTCGCCATTCTATAAAAGCTTTCATACACTCTTCATCCAACTCAATTGAATCAACCACATCTTTATATATCAACCTCTGTAAAGGTTTTGCATCAGTGAAAATTCACTGTCTGCAGTTTCCAACCCTTCCCAAAAACATTCAAACTTCTTTTTGAGTCTTTGGAAGACCCATTTGCAAAATCACAGTAATTCGGTCTTGTGTTACTTTTCTGACTCCTTTCTCAATTTTGTGTCCCAAATATTGAACCTCTTTTTGACAAAACTGTAATTTTGCTGGTGACACTTTACGCCTTTGCCAAATGATTCAGTAAGGCAATTGTATCTGTCACACAGGCCTCTTGTGTTTTTGATGCCACTAGCCTGTCATCAATGTACTGCACTAACACTGAATTTTCTGGCATGATCAATGACTCCAAACATTTTTTAAAAATCTAATTAAAAATCGATGGACTCTCTGTATACCCTTGAGAAACTCTGCACCATGCCAAATCACGGTCTCCGAACCAGAAAACAATAAGATATTGGCTACCCAGTATCGAGAAAAATGCTTGACACAGATCAATCACTGTGTACCATTCCGCATCACAAGGAGTTGGCACTATTGGACAACAGTGTACCACAATCTTATTATTCTTTCTCAAATCTTGTACTATTCTGTATTTTCCACTTGGTTTCTTAATCCCCATAATAGGTGAATTACAAGGACTACTTAGTATTTATTTTAGAATACCTTGCTCAATAATTTGATCAATTACATGAATCACTCCTGCTGTGATTTCAGGACTCATCCTGTACTGAGGTGTGTTTGGATATATTGCACCTGGTTTAATTGTAATCTGAATAGGATCCACACCCTTCATTAAACCAATGTCATTTCCTTTAAAATCCCATTCATCGGATCTTACTGTATTTCTCAACTCTGCAGGTAAATCTTCTTCTGTAAGTAATGAATACAAGTCATTCACTTCTATCCCTTGCTTTGCTAGCATCATTTTAAAAGCAACATCCTCATCTGGTGTTTGAAAAGTAATACCATCTGGTGTACAATAGATGGTGCAATTCATCTTGCATAGCAAGACCCTGCCTAAAAGGTTCACCGGACTTGTATCACATACCACAAACCGATGCATGTCTCTGAATTTTCCAATATGAACTTCTATTGGCCTTGTTATTGGAGTCTTAATATATTTATTTGAGACTCCCACAACTTGGATAGTTTCTCCAGAGAGGGGTAGGTGTGGAATGTCTGCTACTCTCACAGTAGAACGGGTAGCACCAGTGTCCACAAGGAATGTAACATCATTGCCTTCCACTTTTCCATCAACAAAAGGACCTGATTGATCTACCTCAACAGATGCGCCAAGCACGCACTCTTCCTCCCCCTTGAGTCTGAATCACTCTCAGAACTTTGCAACAAATATTGCGAAACCACTTGTACATTTTGATTCTTACCAACTTGCTCACTCGCGTGAAATCCAGTATTTGCACTGTACCTCTGCACCTGAGCATTCACATTAGTTGGCATGGCACCTGTACTTGTTGTATCTGTGGTGTAACTATCTGCTGCTGTTGTTGCTGTTGTTGATTCACAACCACCTCATTCTACATCTGCGGATTGAAATTTTGATTCATTCCATTATTCTTTATTATAGATTTACACTCATTCCTCCAATGTCCAAACTTTCTGCACACATGACAAGGACATTTATTTTTCAACTCTTCTCTATTCATATTACCTCCACCTCTACCTCCATTTAGTACCTGACCATTTTGATTTTGTCCTTTCATCTGAAAATCTGTTTGTGAACCATTGTTTCCATCTTTTTGTTCTGCCACTTTCACCTGTGCCCACATAATTTTCTCCTTCCGCTTTTTATGCCTTGATTCAATATCATCACTACAATATTTAGCATATCTCAAAATCTCATCAACTGTTTTACTCTGCCAACAAATTAAATGTTGCTGAATCATGTAACTAATTTCGGGTTTTAATTAAAAAACAATTCTATATACAAAGTGTCCCATATCTTTGTCACCTATACTCTGGAAACCACTATACAGTTTAAACACCTGTAACAACCTCTCATAATAAGCAACAATACTTTTGAAACCTTTACAAACCTCTCTACCTGTTTATACCACTCAACAGGTTTCTCCTTAAACGTCGGAAAATCATTCGTAAAGGATAATATATCCTGTCTTGACCAAGGAACATGAACATATCCACAACCTGGAACTTCTCTCATCGGACATACCATTTCAGCCTGTCCTGTTTCTTTTCATGGAAACAAAGACACATTTTTTACTTGCAAGCATTTCTTCCTTCTTTTTCTGCCATCTGCCTTTCCACTGTTCTAAGTAACCCCATTTCTTTATAGTATTCATTAATTCTTTTATTTGTAATCGTTTTCCAGACGTATTCAAACTCTCCAAATCTTTATCAGTAAAATCCATTCTATACATTTTCTGCAAAACTTTAGACTTCTCTATATCCACTCGATATTCTTGTGCAGCTTCTGCCAACCTCTCATGTAAATTCTCTGCCTTCCATGTTATATTCTTACTCAAAAATAACTCTTGATCACGGTACTTACTCAATCTCTCTGGACTTATTGTACCAATAATCATTTCTTCCAGATACACTCCAAGTCTACCTACATCTATACTCGATTGAGACATTATTTTCCATTCCTCTTATCCAGTCATCTAACTCCTCTGGTGAAGGACCCACTGAACTCCCTGACACTGGTGTTTTTCCTCTGTCATTCTGCACTATTTTTCAAGGCTCAATCTGTACACTTCTCTTGGGTGTTTCAGTCACGTTTTCACTTACTGGAAGATCAATTAATGAAGTATTCATCTCAACTTGTTCCGATCCACTAACATTCCTGGCATTATTGCATGTACTCTCGCTATGTTTTGACTCTCACCATACAATGGAACTATAGGACCCAATTGTTACTGGTACCGACAATGCTTCAGCATTCAGACTCATCTGACTAAATCTCTTAGTTAGCTTCTGTCTCGCCTTATTCAACATGTCAATGTCACTCTCCTGTAATACTCGAGTACCCAATGACAATTGTGAAGCTCCCGAAACTTATGTAACCTGTGAAACTTATGGAGCTTGCGGAGTTTGTGGAACCTGAGGAACTTGTATTTCAATTAATGGTGCATTTGGAATTGTTTCCTCTGAACTTTCCTGATATGGTGGAGGTCTCTTTAATAGTATCTCATCCATTAACTCATCAATTTAATTCAGGTCTATTTCTAGTTCTGAAGTCTCTGGGTTTTTCTTTTTCTCTTTACATTTGCCTCCAGCCTGATCTTCAGCAACTATTACTGGATATAATTCATCTGCATTTACATCTCTATCTTTTCATTTGATCATTCCATCTAGCCTCAGCAGAATACCTTGATGATATATATTTCTGTATTTTATTCCATTCCTGTCTCTCTCCCTTTTATAAGCCTCATGTTCCCATTCCTCAAGCGCTTCATACTGCATAGGTCTAGGATTTGGTTTTAATGAATTCATTCGTCCCCATCAAGTTCTCAAAAATCCTTACGTTAAATGTACCATGCTCTGGAAAAGCTAAAACTCCATCATCTTCTGTATAACACATCCAATTTACTAACCATGCACACGTATGATACCCACGTTCCAACAACATAAAAGAAGCGGGTGTCCTTGGAGGAGGTACAGCAAGTCCCTCTCTAGTATCTATCGGCTTGTCCTTTTTAAAGAAATATTTTATTCTTTTTACCATCATCATTTTCTAACTCTTCTGCGCAAAATATTTCAGCAGACAAACAAATCTTTCCATAATTCTGTTCATCCATTTGCCAGCTCTTGTCGAATACCAGTGCGACTCACACCAACCAACCAATCAGGGCTCACTACGTATCCACTATTCTAACCAATACCAACACAGCTCACAACAACCAACCAATTACGTCTCTCTATACGCCCACTGCCTGACCAATGCCAGCGCGGCCTTTTCTGACGTCAGTATTACTCCTACTACTGACCCTCCCTTTACAAAATAATACGGCAATGTATTTCTACGTTTTCTTACCTAATTTCTTGTTAGAAACAACACAAAACAATGCTACTTTGTCTGTTCCACTAGTAAAAGAGATAGTTTTTCACTTCTAGTAAAATAACGAGCAGCGCTACTGTACTCTCAATCAAGTTAAAGGAAGACTTAGTACTCCTCTGGGGATACTAGCCAAAGTTTCGGAAGAAGACTTTCCTTTCAGAAAGAAGTCTTGGTACTCCTTTGGGGCTGTAAGGCCAAAGTTTCGGAAGCGGATCTTTCAATATTTCATGCAGTCTTCTTTCCTTCGAATAGTCCCTAAAATAACATAGACAGCCTTTCACTGTTCGATATTACGACAACAGACAAAGTACTTCTGCAGTGTGATACCTTTCCACACTATTACTCGGCAACTTAGGCTAAAATAACATCATCCCGGAATCTTAGGTAACTCCGTACCTGTACTTCCAGACAACATAAAACAAAGACACTAACTTTGCATATTAATAACCAATCAATCAATGATCCATAATTATTGCCAAAATAATCAATAATTAACCATCCTCTGCTACCAACATTGATCCAGCGATTGATAATTTTTCACAAATACCCAACTGATCCCTTCACATTGGGGTTCAGTGTGATGCAAGTTTATACCCAACTTACCAAATACACTATTAAACCTGCATTTCTCCTTACAAAATGTATATAAATGTGGCGACGAATCTTTGAATGTTGAATAGTTGATAGCAATAATATGCACTTATCAATACTACTAAATAATAACAGACTCTGTGTGTAATTTATAATGTTTATCGGAAAATAATGTGAAATAAATGCTCATCAAATACAGCCATACAATGCAAATCTTTGAATTATCACAGAGAAAAAGTATTAGCAATGTACAGTATCAAACTCATATCAACAAAACAATGCATTGAAGGAGTGGATAGGCGAAGAGAGAAAAGTTTCAGAGACAAAATACATTTGCAAATGATTATGCAAATTCAGGATATTATCTATACTAACCCAGGTAAGTAATCAGGAAAATCTACCCTCTGGCCAAAGGGCAGTAAAGCCCCTCGAGAAGAGTCGAGTGGCAAAGATAAAGTTAGGAATCAGGAAGCAGGTAGGCCTCTATCTGGGAACAGCAAACTGACAACAGTGACGATCTCCCACTTGTTGACCAACACCTACTACAAACCCCCACCCACCGGGCACCTCAATTATACCCTAAAACCTAAATGTCCAACCCACATTTGTTTCAGTATGAGAGCGAACTCCCTCTCTCATTGGCTAAGGATGGGGGGTGTTCAGTCACATCACTCTCATCATGACCTTTTTATTCAATATCCTTTAGTCTTAAACTTTCAGCATTACGACAGATTCTTCCCAGGAAACAACTTTGAACACAATCATAGCACATATTTCCTACAACACACTACATGTTGCAAGTCTCTGCGCTTCCATTGTTTGCCTCTGCCATCTCGAGAAGGAAGTTGTTCGCTTCCACTGATTTTCACATTTTCTTTTCCGTATCTTGGCTGTCACACCGTACACTATGAAGGTGACGCACAGCCTTTGCATTTACTCTTCTCTCTCGAAACTCTCTTTTGGTCATTTTATTTTTCCACCAATTATTAACCTCAGGCTGGCATGCAGAAGAGTAGGCCCATGCTTGCTTTTTCTACTGAAAACGAACACAAAACATTATTATTTTCATGAAATGTAATTTTATTGCACACCATCCCAGCATTGCACTAACCCATACACAACCCGTGTTATTTTCTCAGCAGACGTCAACGTGCACAAAGCAGCATTAGTCTTTTAATCAAAGCACTTGCGACCTAGTTTTCATGCATTAGTACACACATGCGCAAAAGCATTTCCCCTTATTTAAGCTTTCTTTAATAAAATGTTCACAGCACACTGTTAATATATGTTACTGAGGGGTTTAATTTGAGCAGGTTTTATTTTCGCAAAACCCTGCTCCATCCAGCCACCAAAGGAATCTGATATCTGCACCTGAAAAATTACTACTGCACACCGATGCAGATTTATGATTTTTTCTCTGTACACCCACATTCCCAGTAGTAGGCTTGGTTAGTGGCAGCTTCCCCAGCGTATTACTGGGAATGTCATGTGACATTTTTTGCAATTGCTGTTTTGCTTGTGTGTAGTTGTATTGCAGTTTAGAGTTACTTATGAGAGCACATAGGAGCAGTACGACCATGCGAGTGCATGCTGTTATGTGCTTTTTTTTCATAATAGAGAACATATTTTCCTGATCAAGAAAATCTTTTCCCTGCAACCACCCCAAGTTTGGAGAAGGTTTGGAAAAGGTTTTGCACTGGTTCTTTGCTGAAGCAAATCTCCGACCATTTTTAAGATTGGTTAGGATGAGAGAGGAGTTTGTGATTGCTCCTAAACTCACGAGATAGTGTCCAACCTCTACCCACAAGGCAAGCCATGGCTTGAGCTTTCCACTTCCCACCCACTGTGTAGGACTTACTCCTGTGTGCTTGTATTCAGTAGTGACATACAATTACACAGGAGAAAATGTATTTGACAGCTAGGTCACATGTCATGAGTGACTTGCAGCTGCAAATCCTGCCCTATGTGGTTGTAGAACTGATTTACGAGTGCACATGGCTTTGTGGATCAGGTGTTACTAGTTTGAACATGTTACAGGTGCTTTCTAATGCTGTTGAAGGGTGGCATTAATTCTTGTAGTGTTTACAGTAGAGAAATCTTCTGTAGTCGCTGAATAAATCTGGTACTGTCTTTGAACACTTTGGTACGTGAATTTTGTTGATTTCATAGATGCTCTCTGTTCAAGGCTTCCATAAAATATTAATGTATCCTAATGAAATGTGGTCACTCTAGAGGCAAGATTCCCCTTTTAGCAATTTTATTTGTATATTTGCTTGGGTTTGCTTTAAAATCCTCTGCTGAAACTGCGAACAAAGACCATGTTTTGGATGTTTTTTTTCCCAATGCTACTATGAGGTTGACCTGTTGCTTGTGCTTACTTTGCATGAACTTACTCATAAAATGCAACTACAACACTTTCGGTCCAGCTGTCTAGAAACAGCTCGTAATTGTGTATTCCATTGCTATATTTCCACAGTCCGGAAAATGAGCCACAGTGGTTTACTGTGCACTTTAGGTGAAAGAGTTGGCGGTGCATTGCATATACACTTGAGGCGGGCCCTCCTGAAACGAGTTGTGTTAATGCTGGGAGTTGAGATGAGTTAAAGGGCGGGTTCTGCGACCCACATTAATCAAGCTTTTAGATTTTTATTAATAGAGATTTTCAGCCTGTGAATAGGTTAAACACAGAATATAAACATTTATTTGCCGTTGTAATTGATATTTTACTTTTCAACTTTTTTTAACTCCTGTTGTTGTCTCACAAGTGCAGGCTTTAAAGACCTATTGGGTTATTCAAGTCAAAGTCTGTAACCAAGGAACCCTTTTTGAACTCTATACACCACAGTCAGTAACCATATCCTCTGTACACCTGCTGTGATGTCTTCCCTCAACTCCGAGTTCTCTCCCCTCTGATTTAGTGGAAGAAGAAATCTTTATTGCATAGTTCATTAAAACAATTGTCAATCCCAATGTTAGATACGGTGGTCAATCCTTCACTTGCCTTGCCCTTTATCACTGGAACAGGCTTCCCCGTCACATTCGATCTTGTACTGACTTAAAAACCGAGTCGTTGTGCTATATTAAATGCCTCTAACATAACATGACAATCACAATAAACACACTCAATTAAAATAATATAGTACGTTAAAACACACGGATTAAAGATTAAAACCGCATCAGTTACAATCGGATTCTATTTCTGAGCATTGTCTTCAATAACATTTGCTAGGAATTTCTTTCAGCTTTCAGCAATAAGGTTATTAAGTGTCTGTTCTGTTGAACTCTGGCCCCACAGAAATATTGTATGAGGAAGGTCTATAGCTATTAGTTGGCTTTTGGCTTAATTGAAACAATGATTAAAAGCTTAACAACGCCACTTGCGAGGGGAGGAGCCTAGCGCGCAACCAAGATGGCCGCGTAGGTGCGAGGCTCCCGAGGACCTCCGCGACCTCCTACGTTTATCCTGTCTTCTTCCTGTATCGGTTGAGGGGACTGTGTCGGTGAGCCTGAGCCGAGGTGGTACCCGTTTCCCGTTTTCGAATCGGACCTCTGGTGCCGGAGTGAGCACCGATTGAAGTTTGCGGCCTCCTTCGCTCCTGACCCCGGACTCGCGTTTGGGGGCGACCCGGTGGCAAAGTGAACAACAACGGCGGGCTGGGCCTGGCGAGTCACGTACCCCGCACTTTCACTTTCACTTTCGCGCCCCCTTGCCGTCTTTGCAGGTGGGATCGCGGAGATCTTTGTGTTGGGGTGGCCTCGCTGGGTGACCCAGCCTGCCTGCCTGCTGTGGCCCGCTCCGCCGTCCTGGGGTGACCCCCGGAGCCCGTGGCCTTGATTGCTTGCCTTTTACTGCGTAGCTGGTGAGGGTGTGAGACCCGCGACGATGGCCACGAAACAAGATGGCGATCGGTTGAAGGCCAAGTCGACCCGGCGTGGCGCCGCACATCAGGCCAACATCATGGACCGCTACACCCTCCCGAAAGGATCTCCCGGTGAACCGCACAAGTCCTCTGAGTGCCCCCCGGATGCCCCGGATTTGCCCACAGAGTTGACTCTGCAAGACGTCATGGGCGCCATTGCTGAGATGAAGGCCTCCGTGGGCCAGCGGTTTGACACCTTAGCCCATAAAATCGACGCGGTCCTAGTTGATGTCAACCTGGTGAGGGCTGATCTCTCCAAGACCAACGACCGGGTCGATTCTTTGGCCCACACCGCGTCGAGCCTCACGACTGAGGTGGCGGCCCTCCAAACGGAGGTGCACCGACTTCGTCAGGCGAGTGCGCTTATGGATCGGCGCCTGGAAGATTCCGAGAGTCGGGCCCGGAGGAATAACATCCGCATCATCGGAGTACCCGAGGGACGGGAGGAAGCGGCGGCGGATCTTTTTGTAGAGGACCTGATCGCTACCCATCTCCAGCCTCGGGGACTGAGTAAATTCCGCGGCCTCTCATTCCCCGGATTTTTAACTTTCGGGACAGGGACGCGATCTTGCAAGCCTCCAGACTGCAAGGGCCGATTAAGCTGGAAAATATGGAGGTGAACTTTTATCCCGATTTCACTCAAGCGGTCCAGAAACAGAGACTGAGTTTCCTGGGTGTTAAGCGCCGGCTCCGGGACATGAACTTAAAATACGCCATGCTCTTCCCGGCCAAGCTGCGGGTAGAGGTGGATGGTCGCACGCACTTTTTTGATCGTCCCGAAGCGGCCGGGGACTGGCTGGACACTCTGTCTGGGGGTAGTGCTCGGGATGGTAGGGGGGGGCGGCGGGAGGAGACGGCCCACTGGATCGGGACTGAGGGGTTGATATTGGGCCTCACTCTGGACGGCTATGATGCCACTTTCGACCAAGCTTCTGTCTTTGTTCTTTCCCCTCCCTTGGAGGTTGTGTGGGGTCTAGAAGGGGTACTCTTTCCTCCTCTAGGGGGTCTAGCTAGTTTCACTATATAGGGGCGACAGGCACACTGCAAGTTGGGGGGGCTGTCTGGGCTCATGCAGGGGTGCAGGGAGGGGGGAGTTTTGTTGGGGTGGGTGGGTTGGGGTGGGGTGTTGTTCGTTTTTACCACAAGGCAAAAGCATCGTTGTGTCATTTCTGAAGTGCTCTCTGGGGGACGAGTGATGGCTTCTGTTTATGATGGGGGGTAGGGGACTGAGTCTGTTGTCCTGGAATGTTAATGGATTGGGGGACAGGATAAAACGAGGTGTGGTCCTGCAGTTCTTGAAGCGAATTTCGCCCGATATAGTTTTTCTGCAGGAGACACCTCATTGGCAACTCCTTTTGTGCCATGAATCGACGGGGCTACCGCCTAGTGGCCCATTCGGGCTTCACGTCTGGTTCAAGGGGTGTGGGCATTATGGTTAAGAACTCGCTCCCGTTGGAGATTGATGAGGTGCACCATGACGACAGGGGACGTTACACGGTTTTGGTGGGTAGAATGGAGGGCAGAGTGGTCGTTTTCGTGTCTGTTTATGTCCCGCCGGGGCTGCAGACGACCACCTTTGCGGATCTGGGGCGCCTCCTCCTTGGCCTTCCGGAGGGGATTCTAGTGGTGGGGGGGGATTTTAATGCTGTGGTTTCCGGAACTGTGGATCGTCACCCCCCTAGGGATCTCCCCCGTGCCCAGGCATGGTTGTCTGGCCTCTTGGATACCTTGGGGCTGGTGGATTGTTGGCGTTTGAAACATCCCACGCAGCTGCAGTACACCTTCCATTCAGGGGCTCATGGTAGTCTCTCACGGCTAGATTATGTCCTGGTTCCGGCGGCGCACGTTGGAAGGATAGGGGAGGTGCGCCATTTGGCACGGGGTATTTCGGACCACTCCCCACTCTTGTTGCACTTTGATATTCTTTCGAGGGGAGAGGGTAGGGTGGTCCCGATTAATCCCTGGTACCTGCGTGACCCCACCATTCGCGCAGAGCTGGTTAAATCCCTTAAGCGCTACTTTGACGAGAATGTGGGGTCTGTGTCATCGGCGATCTCATTGTGGGAGGCGTTCAAGACGGTACTCAGGGGAGAGGCCTTGTCCCTTATTTCCCATTCCCGGAGGCGCGAGCGGGAGGAGGTGACTCGTGTTGAAGCTGAGATAACCGAGTTGGAGGGTGATCTAGAATGTGGGGTGATGGATGACAAATTACATGTTCTCCGACTCAAGCAAGCGGCTTATAAGGCCCTCGTCACGGAGGCGGCCAGGGGCCTCAGTAGAGAGCAACAGGGGAGACTGTATGATGTGGGTGATAAGGCTGGTAAATTGATTGCATGGCTGGACAAAAAGGAGAGAGCGAGTCGAGTTGTCCCGTTGATTGAGAAACAGAATGGTGTGTGTGTCACTGAACCAGAAGAAATTGTCTCCTGCTTTGCAGACTATTTCCGTGGGGTGTATTCCCTGGTGTCCTCCCGCTCTGAAGAGGATTCCCACGCCCTGCTCAGGGATATCGCGCTGCCTTCCCTTTCGGAGGAGGACAGAGTGTCGTTGGACGCTGCTCCAACTTCCGAGGAAATTGCCCTCGCCATACGTTCGGTCGCTTCCGGCAAGGCCATGGGTCCTAATGGTCTTCCCATCGAGTTGTATAAACTGCGACCGGATACGCTGGCACCGCATCTACGTGCTATGTTCCTCGCGGCCCACTCGGCGGGTTCCCTCCCGCTAGACCAGCGTCTAGCTACTATCGTGGTTATCCATAAGGAGGGGAGGCCACGGGACCGGGTCACATCCTATCGGCCTATTTCGTTATTGAATGCAGAGCCCAAAATCCTCGCCAAGGTGTTGGCCAATCGGCTGGTCGGCGTAGTGTGTGACTTGATTCACCAGGATCAGTCCGGCTTCATCCCTCATCGCAATACAGCGCTTAACCTGCGGCGTTTGCATGGGGTGCTCGCACGTGTCCCGTTCATACGAGAGCCGGCCATTTTGGCGTCCTTGGACGCCACTATGGCGTTTGACACGCTTGAATGGCCTTATATTTGGGCGACGCTCGCGAAGTTTGGGTTTGGCCCAGGATTCATCAGTTGGGTAAAATTGTTGTACTCTGGCCCGCTGGCGCAGGTCGTGGTGAACGGTAGAGTGTCGGCTTCGTTCGAGCTGGGCAGGGGCACGCGGCAGGGCTGTCCGTTATCGCCGCTCCTTTTTGCGCTCGCCTTGGAGCCCCTGGCGGAGTGGCTGCGGTGGGAACCTTCTATTCGCGGTCTCCGCTGGACCCCCCCGAGTATGAGGACCGCGTATCTCTATACGCTGACGATATTCTCCTGTACCTGGCTTCCCCACGTAAATCACTGATAGTACTGGTTGATGTATTGCATTCATTTGGTCTTAACTCCGGCCTTGTCATCAACTGGGCTAAATCGTGCGTCTATGTTCTCTCTGGGGAGGACCCTATCCTTCCGCGGGGCTGTCCTATCCAGATCGCCCCGCGGGGATTCCGGTACCTGGGTGTCTTCATTACCCTAGACGCGGAGGCCCGATATAGTCAGAACTTGCTTCCCCCCCTCCAGCGCCTGAAGGAGGATGTTGCGCGTTGGAGGCGCTTGCCGCTCTCGCCGCTCGGCCGGGCGGCATTGTTTAAGATGATGTCGCTGCCGCGTTTCCTGTACGCTCTGCAGAACACAATGGACGTCGTCCCGGCGCGCTACTTTCGCGAGGTGGAGAGTTTGCAGCGCCGACTGTTCTGGGAAGGTAGACCGCGTATCGCCCTGGCGAAGCTGACGCTCCCGTGGTATGACGGGGGGATCGCCCTCCCGGATATCAAACGGTATTATTGGGCCTCCCAGCTGGCTGCGATTAATCACGGCCTGTACGGGCCCGCCCTAAACCCGGCCTTTGAAATGGATAAGATGTTACTGCCGGGTGGTGATAATAACCGAGCGCTTTACTCCAGCTCGCTTGACGCACGTCTGACGGGCCCCACGCGTGTCTTGGTACGAGTGTGGCACGCGGCTAATGTGGCGATGGGGTGGAAAGGTCGTTTGACCCGGGCGTCGCCACTATACGCATCTGAGCAGTTGGGCTCCCTGTGGACCTCGAAGGGCTTTGAAAAGTGGGACATGATAGGCATCAGCAGGGTGGGTGATCTCTGGACGAGGGGGGGATTCAAAACGTTCGAGATGCTACGGACAGAATTCCAGTTGCAGGACAGGGAGTACTTTCGGTATATGCAGATCCGTCATGCGCTATGCTCCGTATTCCCGGACGTTGCCTCCATCCCGGAGTATTCCCCTCTGGAGGATAGAGTGCTAGATGGACATGTACCGGACAGCACGATTTCATTAATCTATAAAAAACGTATCAATGACCGCTCGGGACTGCTGACTAACCTTCGTGAGGCATGGGTGGCCGATGGATTGGAGCTGGATGACGAGGACTGGGTATCGGCGGTGGCCTCCCCGAAAGAGGTGGCCATACCGGCCCGCCTTCGCTTCGTCCAGCTCAAGATACTCCATAGGGTCTATGTTACGGGGCCAAGGCTACTGCGTATGGGGGATGCTGTGGACGGGTTGTGTAAGCGTGGGTGTGGTTCTTTGGGGACCTTTCTCCATATTTTGTGGGAATGCCCGGAGGTGGAGCGATTCTGGCGTGGTGTGCATGAGGTCCTACAGGTGGTTACGCGTGTGTCGCTGCTGCCCGAAGCGAGGAGATGCCTGTTGAATGTGTGGGAGCCAACCGACTACTCGGTGCCGCAGACGCGGTGGGTGACTCTGGGATATATGGTGGCCAAACAAGACATTGCTCAACTGTGGGGTTCCCAGAGGTCGCCGACTGTCTCGGCATGGAAGGATAACATGGACTGGTGCATGTTTCGGGAAAAGGTGGTGTATGTTGCGAGAGGTAAACCTGGGACATGGGTGAACGTATGGGGCCCCTGGAACGCCTACCGCGGGGGAATCTGTACCCCGCCGTTATTGCCCGATCCGTCACCGGCCCCGTCCCCTTAGCCAGTTTATCTCCCCGGTCCCGGGCACTGAGTCCACCTAATCCCAGTCTTGACATTTTTCCCCCCCTTGCTACTCCTATGGATTGGTAGGGTCCCCCCCGCTAGGGGAGCACATGCTGCTGTTTCTGATTGTGGGTTGCCTTGTGGATTTGTTCTTTTGTTGTTATTTATATTAAAATGAAACCGTTATGTGGGCCCGGATGGTGTGGCTACCACCGCTTCTAACTCCTGTGCATTTCCCTCTGCCGCGGCATGCGCACTATTGTTTGTATCACATGCTCCTCTTGCTTGCTAGCGGCCGGCCTGAAGGTTGTAGGCCCATCTTTGTATATTTTTTGAATTTTGTAATAAACGGTTTCAAAAAAAAAAAACAACGCCACTTGCTAGCTACATATCACTGCCCGACGCCTAAACATCGGAATGATGGAATTTAAAAAATGGCTTGTTCCGATCTGACGCTTATGTAGATAATATAGTAGCATCTTATGCACTAAAGATTCTGTTTTAAAATAAAGCTTGCAACAATCTGTATGACTGGTGCCTTTCCATTTATGTTTGATCTCGCCGATCTCACACAGGGCGAATGTAAGTCTCAATATCTTTTTTCACCCTTAGCAGTATTGCGTCAGGTAAGCAGGGTAGTAGTTTCCCCCGACTATAAGGATCTAATAAAGTCTGGTTTTAGTCCTCCATTGTCCTCAGCGCCCTGGGAATGCTCTGTGGAACAACACAAATAAAAGGCTTCTTTAGAAGGTTTAATTATTAACAATAAAGAAAAGGGATTCCAATGGCAATCTAATACAATCATCTGAGTATTCTTCAATAAAATGACCCATGTATGCCAATCACCCCTCACTCATTGACATGCTGCTGTCAGTTGTGGTGACGGCTGGTACTCTTTAGCAAAGATGTGGGAATTTTCTCAAGTCAGCTGCGAATACTTATAGAAAACTGAGTGAAAATTACATGAGGTGAAGCATGAAAAGATATCCAGTCCAGAAGTTACTCCGGTTAAATTATCATAGATAGCGCTTCCTCAGGCACTTGGCGATTAGACAGGCACACTTGAAGAGAACTGTATTGTCTTCAACTAAATAGCCTGACCCTGACCATCCCCGCAACTGGTGCCCTGATGTTCCCAATTCATATCTTTTCAGCTAGAGGCTCTATAAAAAATGTAAATAGTATTGGGGAAAGGAAAGAGGGTACCCCTGGTGTGTGCCTCTGTTAATTAAAATAGTGCTGCCAATCCTAGAATTTACAATGACGTTTGTCTGTGCACTGTGGTATAAATTCACCAGCATCTAGGTAAATTGTGGGCAAACCCAAATTTATGCAAGCTAAAAATCAAGGCTTCCCAATTACAGAGATTTAACGCCTTTTCAGAGTCAGTCATCGTTATCACTGCTTTTGTTTGATTGCTCGAGAAATAATGTATCGCCCTTGTTAAAAACGAGGTATTTGCTGTCATAAGACGATTAGCGACAAACCCACTCTGATCCTTATGGATAAAAAGCTAGGCTGCAGGTATAATCCGAGTAGCCAAAACTTTCATCAAAAGTTTATAATTGGTGGTAAGGAGGCTATTAGGTTGATAAGAGGTCACATTTCTCTGATTTTTATCTTTCTTGAGAAAGCTTACTACGTTAGATTCCTTGAAAGAGGAAGGAACCTCCCCACCCTCTTTTATATAATTTAAAAAATCTGTTAAAAAAGACAAAAGCTTTTTAGCAAAGATTTTATAAAACTCAGAGGGAAATCCATAATTTCCATATGCCTTGGCACCAGTGTGCAAACATCTCTATTGGCTTAGATAATTATTATGCATTGTACAAAACCAAAATATAAAAAGAATATAGTGACAACCATAATCTACCTCTAAGGCCATGCAAGCAAACTTTCTTGAGGACATTTAACGACTAATAAAGTGGGGTCAGTTGTGTTGTTTTGGCATTCAAAAACATATTGGGTACACATGCGCAAGAACTAACCAACATTCATTTGAACTAAGATGTGCAAATACCTCCATTTTCTAAATTCATGTTTTACATGCACAAAGTGTAAGTGAAATTCCTCTCAACCATTGATATTACACCACCATAGTCCTCTATTAGATCTGAGTCAGTTTGCTCCAGGTAGCCTGTTGTGGGCATTCCGGGGTAGAAATAGCTACTTAAGTCGGTAAACACCACAGACTGCATCCAGGCACTGCGCCCATCACTCTGTTGTCAGTCAACTCCCACTGCGCATGGCCTTTGGCCTGTGCTCATGCCCTGCGCCCTACTCTCTTTCTACAGCCAGCCCCTGCTACACACGGCCATGTGCAGCAGGGAAAGGTACAGGGCCTGCCTGTGCTCAACCCTCTGTTGGAAGCCAACCGCTTCCGGCTGTGCACAGCAGCATGGGTCCTGGTTTGTGTCCAGCCTTGCATCCAACCTTTTGCCAGCAGCCTTGTGTTGCCCATGCCTCTAGATCCTTACCACCTTTCCCTGTTGTCTGACATAAGCTACATTGTATTACTTTGCCTGTGGAATTTGTTTCCACCATGCAAAAGCTGCAAGTCATAATAAAAATCAAGAATCATTCGAAAATATAGGTCAAATCTGCATTCTAAGATGGCTTCTTGGAGGATCACAATTGAGAAATTGAGATGTGTGTGTGTGTGTGTGTTATATATGTATATATAGATGTATAAATGTACAGGTGAGAAAGGGAGAAGATTGAGGGTACATCTCACTTGGACAGTTTTGAAAAAAACTCGCCCTTATGAAGTTATTTTTTGCCACTTTGGGATTCATTAATTTAAATGCACTCAACACTTTATTCCTGGATGCAATATGTAAAGAGTGCAACGTAGGCCAAAGAACGCTATGCAGCAGAATATCAAACTGCCCACATTTGCACTATCAGCACCTGTGCATCTTGGAACTTGGAGTGCCAGTATGAAGGTCACATGACATGTTAATTGAGCACTTGCATAATCAACCTTAATGATTCCTACCTGTGATCAAGGCTTTATCAAGCCGAAATGCGGACTCGAGTGGCAGAGTGGAATTAAAGGGCGTGAAATGTTTTGAAACCGGGCTCGGCAACCCTTATATCCTTGGTTTGCAAGGCCCTAATTAGACATTGTTGTATATATATATATATATATATATTTCAGGAAATGATGACGACGCCGTGTGTGGTTTCTTAAGCGTTTATTCTTCTGCCGCTACCAAACGCGTTTCGGCTGCCAAGCAGTCTTGCTCACTGGTACAAGTTAAACAAACGCGGCCATATTTAAAGTGCAACACGTGCAAATCCGTACTACAACTCCAAATGACATAAAAAACAGACTCGTAGTTTTTTAGTAAAAACGCTCGTACATGTTATTATCTTGGGCATTATTCTTGATTATTTAAATGATTTCTTACAATTCATGCGTTTGCAATATTGTTAATGTAGTCTTTTGTATTATCGTGAAACATTTTTCGATGCTTTATTTTCTGATGCGTTTTTTTGAATCCAGTTCAAGTGAACTTTATCAATACCACATGTGGAACACATATATTACCATTCAACTGAGAAAAGCATGTGTTAGCTTCTTTTATGTTATCTCAAATGCATCACATATTAATGCTCTAGTGAGCATACTCGATACCAGCACGTTATTTATGCTCAAGTGAGCTCATACTTTACTTTGTGATTTTGTATATCTTAGTTCCACATGTTGAATACACGTTACACGCTATGCAAGTTACACGCTATTATTTCCCACAGTCATGCCCATGTGGGCTAATATCATAAATAACCATCACGCCCTAGTGGGCTTAGACCAACCTATGACAATTGCTTCACCTAATCATATCTAGATGTTATTCTGAGTCTGTTAAATTTCTATAATTCATTTCTAATTAAAACCATTTCTCTGAGACAACACTTGACTATTACCAGCTATAAATGAATATGTAGGTCTTCTTCCATATTCAGGCCTTCTGGTTGTTTACAATTTAATTCTATGATGTATCGAGACTCAAGTCTACGCAATTTTTTTACTCTGTTGCCTCTCCTTACATCTGCTTTTACTGAATCAATTACATAGTAGGTTAGTCCTTTTATATCTTGGTTGTGGACTTGTTCAAAGTGCCGAGCTACTGGGTATAACCTGTCCCCATTTTTTATCGCCCTTAGATGTTGTAACACTCGTTTGTTTACTTCCAGAATTGTGCTACCCACGTAGCGCAGGCCACAAGGGCACTGCAGTACGTAGATTGCATAGTCTGTCTTGCATGTAAATCGGCCTTTGATCTTCCTCATCTCTTTTGTGAGCCCTACTCTGTATTGTGACGTGTTTGTTCCATGCAAACACGCCTTGCATTTAGCACACTTAGTGAAACCTTGTTTCTTATTTAACCAGGTCGTCTTTGTTGGTTGTTTTTTCATAACATTACTCACTAGTGCCTGTTTGAAAGATTTTGCCTTGCGAAAAGTAATCTGCGGTCTCCTAGCAACTTGTTTCCCAAGCAATGGGTCATTTTTAATTATGTGCCAATGTTTATTCAGAATTTTTCTCACTTCATCGTGCTGCTTGCTAAAAGTAGTAATGAACCTACATTGGTTCTCATCACTCTTAGCTGTTTTCTTATTTGAATCAAACAGAATTTCCTCTCTTTTCTTTTTTGATGATTTATTTATTCCATTATCTATCCAAGTTTCAGGATAACCCCTACTTTTGAATCTCTTGGTCAGGGTATCCAATTCTCTCAGGCATTCATCGGGTGCACTACAATTACGCCTCACTCTTAGGCTTTCTCCATAAGGAATGCTTCTCTTTAGATTTACAGGATGGAAGCTGTGGGCATGTAATAGAGTGTTACCGGAGGTAGGTTTTCTGAACAGTTTTGTTTCCATTTTACCATTTGAAATATAGACTGTTAGATCAAGGAAATTAACACTTACTTTGCTAATTTCACTTGTGAATTTCAAATTGAGTTCATTGTTTTGAATTTGAGCTAGAAACAGTTTGATTTCTTCCTCGGAGCCCCTCCATACTAAAAAAAGATAATCAATGAATCGACTCCAATGCATTATGTGGTTGTCCCATTCATTGTGATATTGTACTCGGATCACCTGCTCCTCCCACCAGCCCATATGCAAATTCGCATAGCTGGGGGCGAAGCAGGTGCCCATTGCGGTACCGCATATTTGGTGGTAGAGTTGCCCTTCAAAGAGAAAAAAATTGCTGATCAGACATTTTTCGACCATCCTGATTAACATCTGGGTATGAGCCCAGTGTTTAATGGATCTAGTATTAAGAAAGTGCCCCACTGCTCTTAGACCATCTTTGTGTCTAATGCTTGTGTATAGTGTTGACACGTCTATGGTTACTAGTAAATAATCGTCTTCCCAGGGAAGATCATAGATCCTCCTCAGGAAATCTCCAGTATCTTGTATGTATGAAGGGAGTGTTCTGGCCAAAGGGTTAAGGAATGAATCAACAAACTTGAATGTATTTTCTAATGCACGGCCCATAGCTGATATTATTGGGCGGCCTGGAGGATTTTTCAGATCTTTGTGTACTTTCGGGATTAAATAAAGTACCGGAGTAACTGGATGATCTATTTTGAAAAAACATCAGCTCATCATGATTTATGAAGGTTTGATCGTACCAATTCTTTAGCTCGTCGTTAAAATGATCGTTACTGAACAACATAGCTTGCTCTTCAACCTTCACATAGCAACTTTTGTTGTTTAACTGTTTATATGCTTCTGCGAGGTAAATGTGATGCATTTGAGATAACATAAAAGAAGCTAACACATGCTTTTCTCAGTTGAATGGTAATATATTTGTTCCACATGTGGTATTGATAAAGTTCACTTGAACTGGATTAAAAAAAACGCATCAGAAAATAAAGCATCGAAAAATGTTTCACGATAATACAAAAGACTACATTAACAATATTGCAAACGCATGAATTGTAAGAAATCATTTAAATAATCAAGAATAATGCCCAAGATAATAACATGTACGAGCGTTTTTACTAAAAAACTACGAGTCTGTTTTTTATGTCATTTGGAGTTGTAGTACTGATTTGCACGTGTTGCACTTTAAATATGGCCGCGTTTGTTTAACTTGTACCAGTGAGCAAGACTGCTTGGCAGTCGAAACGCGTTTGGTAGCGGCAGAAGAATAAACGCTTAAGAAACCACACACGGCGTCGTCATCATTTCCTGAAATATTTACATGACTCGCCCCGAGGAGTCACAAAACGACGACGCAACTCTTGTTCAGGAGTGGCAGGAAATACTCGAGGAGAAGGCGGGAATTGAATTGACTGCCACCCCCCAAACGCCGAGAAGCTAAGAAGCTGAGGAAAGAGGCAAGGCCAGCGCCGGAGTACAGGAAAACGAATCGACGAGTCGGAGGACTTGGAGTGACGAGACCCTGGAAACGGGTAAGACTGACTGCGCAATACCGGCGGGGGAAAGAGTGAAGCTAGTACACCACAGTGATTCAACACAGAGGGGTACAGCGGTTGTGGTATAAGCAAGTGTGCTTGCAGATTTTTTTTGAAAATGTCTGCCGCAGAAGTGAAGGAGCGCGAAGAGGCAGCACTTGAAGTATTCAACGATACAAATGCAAAGCAGAGTAGTTTAGTCGGAACCAGCAACAGTGGTAGCAATGAATCCAATGTGACAATGCGTTTGAAAAGATTAGAAAAGCTCCAAAAATCGGAATTTTCCAAATGGTGGGAATCTAAGTCCCTGCAGCGATACCTAGAAGTCCAGAGAGTGCCCAGGGGGTTAAGAATAATGGTGGCACCAAGCTATGAGGAGCCCAACCCAGAGATGTTGAAGGAGTGGGCCGCAAATAACAACGATGCTTCCCGTAGAATGCTGGGAATTTTAATAAAATATGCCGATATAGACAGAAAGAAAATTTTGGCTGAAATAGATCAATTATTGGAAGAACTTAGTAAAGAAGAAAATCAGGAAGCCATTAAACAATCTAAAAATGACATCAAAGAAAGGCTAAAAAAATTAGAAATTTCAATAAAGGAACGCAAAGCGCAGAAGTTTCTGCGAGACAAACAAGATTACGATCGAGGCCAAATTTACACTTTCGCAAGAAAATTCGACAGCATAAGGAAACAAAAACTAGGAAAAGCAAGCAAGACGGGCCCAGAACCACAGTTCGAGCAAAGTAGTCTCCAAAGTTCTGAAATCGACACAGACCTAGAAGAAGAAGTCAATGCCCAAAGAGCAGTACCCACAATAATTGACGAGTTTGATTTTTTACGCGAAGAGAGGAAATACAATCTGCGTCAAAGGCCACCAACACAGGGTACAACTATGCAAAGAGGAAGAGGCAGAGATCGAAGAGGCGCAAGGGGGCAGCATGCAGGAGGCAGAGAGCCGAGAAAACAAACAATGAAGTAATGGAAGATAGCAAAGAAACAACGATCATTAATTTGACAGACACCACTCTCACCAAGGATGAACAAGAAATTCTGAAATTGGGACTATCTTTCTGTACAGAAGCAGAGTTGAACTATGTACAAACACGCATTGACCTATTCAAATTCATCAGAATGCTAAAGCTAAAGAAACATTTTTTATCGAACCCATCACTAAAATACAAGCCAGTGGAACAATCACCAGAACATACTAGCAGTAGGAGACATGAACCTGCTAATGGAAATGAGAGCCTTGGAGGCAGAAAATGACAATGAAGCTATGCGTAGTGCGTCAGAAATCGCACAAGAAGAAAACATTGACATTTATAAAGATGCACCAACAGGATTCAAAAAGAGCTCGAAATTTACCCCAATGACTCCAAGAGATGTAACTGATGTATATAGTGATTTGGTTTTGAATGAATTGAAGAACCTGGATAAACACTCATATCACAATGTGAATAAATCAAACAAAAAACAGCCTACCATGCATTAATTAAGAAATTGTCTTCTTCTGACAATTGCATAATACGTAATGCAGACAAAGGAGGCAATATTGATCTATGGGGGAAAAAGCAATACCTCGCAGAAGCATATAAACAGTTAAACAACAAAAGTTGCTATCCTCCAGGCCGCCCAATAATATCAGCTATGGGCAGTGCATTAGAAAATACATCCAAGTTTGTTGATTCATTCCTTAACCCTTTGGCCAGAACACTCCCTTCATACATACAAGATACTGGAGATTTCCTGAGGAGGATCTATGATCTTCCCTGGGAAGACGATTATTTACTAGTAACCATAGACGTGTCAACACTATACACAAGCATTAGACACAAAGATGGTCTAAGAGCAGTGGGGCACTTTCTTAATATTAGATCCATTAAACACTGGGCTCATACCCAGATGTTAATCAGGATGGTCGAAAAATGTCTGATCAGCAATTTTTTTCTCTTTGAAGGGCAACTCTACCACCAAATATGCGGTACCGCAATGGGCACCTGCTTCGCCCCCAGCTATGCGAATTTGCATATGGGCTGGTGGGAGGAGCAGGTGATCAGAGTACAATATCACAATGAATGGGACAACCACATAATGCATTGGAGTCGATTCATTGATGATCTTTTTTTAGTATGGAGGGGCTCTGAGGAAGACATCAAACTGTTTCTAGCTCAAATTCAAAACAATGAACTCAATTTGAAATTCACAAGTGAAATTAGCAAAGTAAGTGTTACTTTCCTTGATCTAACAGTCTATATTTCAAATGGTAAAATGGAAACAAAACTGTTCAGAAAACCTACCTCCGGTAACACTCTATTACATGCCCACAGCTTCCATCCTGTAAATCTAAAGAGAAGCATTCCTTATGGAGAAAGCCTAAGAGTGAGGCGTAATTGTAGTGCACCTGATGAATGCATGAGAGAATTGGATACCCTGACCAAGAGATTCAAAAGTAGGGGTTATCCTGAAACTTGGATAGATAATGGAATAAATAAATCATCAAAAAAGAAAAGAGAGGAAATTCTGTTTGATTCAAATAAGAAAACAGCTAAGAGTGATGAGAACCAATGTAGGTTCATTACTACTTTTAGCAAGCAGCACGATGAAGTGAGAAAAATTCTGAATAAACATTGGCACATAATTAAAAATGACCCATTGCTTGGGAAACAAGTTGCTAGGAGACCGCAGATTACTTTTCACAAGGCAAAATCTTTCAAACAGGCACTAGTGAGTAATGTTATGAAAAAACAACCAGCAAAGACGACCTGGTTAAATAAGAAACAAGGTTTCACTAAGTGTGCTAAATGCAAGGCGTGTTTGCATGGAACAAACACGTCACAATACAGAGTAGGGCTCACAAAAGAGATGAGGAAGATCAAAGGCCGATATACATGCAAGACAGACTATGCAATCTACGTACTGCAGTGCCCTTGTGGCCTGCGCTACGTGGGTAGCACAATTCTGGAAGTACACAAACGAGTGTTACAACATCTAAGGGTGATAAAAAATGGGGACAGGTTATACCCAGTAGCTCGGCACTTTGAACAAGTCCACAACCAAGATATAAAAGGACTAACCTACTATGTAATTGATTCAGTAAAAGCAGATGTAAGGAGAGGCAACAGAGTCAAAAAATCGCGTAGACTTGAGTCTCGATACATCATAGAATTAAATTGTAAACAACCAGAAGGCCTGAATATGGAAGAAGACCTACATACTCATTTATAGCTGGTAATAGTCAAGTGTTGTCTCAGAGAAATGGTTTTAATTAGAAATGAATTATAGAAATTTAACAGACTCAGAATAACATCTAGATATGATTAGGTGAAGCAATTGTCATAGGTTGGTCTAAGCCCACTAGGGCGTGATGGTTATTTATGATATTAGCCCACATGGGCATGACTGTGGGAAATAATAGCGTGTAACGTGCATAGCGTGTAACGTGTATTCAACATGTGGAACTAAGATATACAAAATCACAAAGTAAAGTATGAGCTCACTTGAGCATAAATAACGTGCTGGTATCGAGTATGCTCACTAGAGCATTAATATGTGATGCATTTGAGATAACATAAAAGAAGCTAACACATGCTTTTCTCAGTTGAATGGTAATATATTTGTTCCACATGTGGTATTGATAAAGTTCACTTGAACTGGATTCAAAAAAACGCATCAGAAAATAAAGCATCGAAAAATGTTTCACGATAATACAAAAGACTACATTAACAATATTGCAAACGCATGAATTGTAAGAAATCATTTAAATAATCAAGAATAATGCCCAAGATAATAACATGTACGAGCGTTTTTACTAAAAAACTACAAGTCTGTTTTTTATGTCATTTGGAGTTGTAGTACTGATTTGCACGTGTTGCACTTTAAATATGGCCGCGTTTGTTTAACTTGTACCAGTGAGCAAGACTGCTTGGCAGTCGAAACGCGTTTGGTAGCGGCAGAAGAATAAACGCTTAAGAAACCACACACGGCGTCGTCATCATTTCCTGAAATATTTACATGACTCGCCCGAGGAGTCACAAAACGACGACGCAACTCTTGTTTAGGAGTGGCAGGAAATACTCGAGGAGAAGGCGGGAATATATATATATATATATATATATATATATAATATATATATATATATATATATATAATCTACTGGCGGTCGCCAGTAGATAGTTATAGTTAGGACCGTCTTTCCATAGGAAATCTGAAAATTCTATTTTGAATAACTTTGGCGCCGTTTGACGAATCCTCGCGAAATTTTCAAAACTAATGGGGCGCTCCGCTCAACTCCTACCCTGAAAGTCTCGGGGTGATTCGTCAAGCGGGGGCCGAGAAAAAAGGGGGGTCCCAAAACGCGTTTTTCCCATGCATTTTTCCATAGGACCTTTAGTCGAAGGTACAGCCCGAACGCCGGAACAGAATTACTTGAAATTTGGCAGAGAGGTAGTCCTCAGGTCAGGGAAGCGCCATTTGCAGGTCTGGTGTCAATCTGTTCAGTATTTCCTGAGAAAATAGAATTTCAATGCATATAAATATCTATACGCGCGCACCGTGCGCGCACGTGCGCACACGGTGCCGTGCGCGAGCGAAATTCTGATTGGTTGTTAGATGTCAGTCAACATTCGAATCGGTCGAAATCAGGAAGTGTCGGCCGCCATTTTGTCTCTCGCACTGAAAAGGAAAGGTGGAAAACGTGAAAAGGGGGCAGGGAAGAGAGTTCCTGACCCCCTAGCCTTTGTCAGGGGGTCACAGAAGGACCCCCCAGGGGGAAAAAAACATTTCATTTTTTTTTTTTAAATCGCGGGGTGCGCGCACAGTAAAAAAAAAAATATATTAAGAAATACATAACTTAGCATTTAAAAAAACTTACAAATTCACTTAAAAAACCATAGGTTTAACACACGTTATAGTTAGGAATTAGCATTTAAAAAACCTTGCAAATTCACTTAAAAAACCATAGGTTTCACACAGGTTATAGTTAGGTGGATATTTCTCTCGTAAAAAACCAATGAAATTCCCACGTTATAGTTAGTTCAGATAACTATAACTCGCGCGACCGCCACTCTATCACAAGGATGATGTCATCAGTGATGTCATGAGTGATGCCACTGACCATGTCATGAGTGATGTAATATGTGACGTCATCAGCAGTGGATTGCGGGCGCGCGAGTTATAGTTATCTGAACTAACTATAACGTGGGAATTTCATTGGTTTTTTACGAGAGAAATATCCACCTAACTATAACCTGTGTGAAACCTATGGTTTTTTAAGTGAATATATATATATATATTTCTGAAAACAAGGTTACCCCTGGGGTGGAGGCGCACTCAGGATCGCACAGGTCCAGCAAAAACAATCCCCTCAAATCTGCTGCCGACGCGTTTCGGGCAAACCGCCCTTCTTCTTGGGCAGCCTTCGATTCAAGATTGATGACGTGCAGACAACCAGCGTTTTCCCTCTTTTATTGCTATGACTCTAAAATAGATAATTACAAAGCATTATGGGGCTGGTAGTTCTATGATCAATCAACCCCAAATGGGGTGCCGTCATCAATCACCATGTGTAGAATTTAAAAGCAATTTACTGGGGAAAATGTCATGCGGTAATGCAAATGCAGTTCAAGGCATCTCCTGCTTGACGCTGCCGCTTGAATTCCTGGCGGCCGCGGACCCCCAATGTTATTGGAGTGGTGCCATCCGTGACCGGGGACAGTCACTAAGATTCTGAAAACAAGGTTATCCCTGGGGTGGAGGCACACTCAGGATAGCCCAGGTCCAGCAAAAACAACCCCTCAAATCTGCTGCTGACGCGTTTCGGGCAAACCGCCCTTCTTCTTGGGCAGCCTTCGATTCAAGATTGATGACGTGCAGACAACCAGCGTTTTCCCTATTTTATTGCTATGACTCTAAAATAGATAATTACAAAGCATTATGGGGCTGGTAGTTCTATGATCAATCAACCCCAAATGGGGTGCCGTCATCAATCACCATGTGTAGAATTTAAAAGCAATTTACTGGGGAAAATGTCATGCGGTAATGCAAATGCAGTTCAAGGCATCTCCTGCTCGACGCTGCCGCTTGAATTCCTGGCGGCCGCGGACCCCCAATGTTATTGGAGTGGTGCCATCCGTGACCGGGGCCGGTCACTAAGATTCTGAAAACAAGGTTACCCCTGGGGTGGAGGCACACTCAGGATCGCACAGGTCCAGCAAAAACAACCCCTCAAATCTGCTGCCGACGCGTTTCGGGCAAACCGCCCTTCTTCTTGGGCAGCCTTCGATTCAAGATTGATGACGTGCAGACAACCAGCGCTTTCCCTCTTTTATTGCTATGACTCTAAAATAGATAATTACAAAGCATTATGGGGCTGGTAGTTCTATGATCAACCAACCCCAAATGGGGTGCCGTCATCAATCACCATGTGTAGAATTTAAAAGCAATTTACTGGGGAAAATGTCATGCGGTAATGCAAATGCAGTTCAAGGCATCTCCTGCTCGACGCTGCCGCTTGAATTCCTGGCGGCCGCGGACCCCCAATGTTATTGGAGTGGTGCCATCCGTGACCGGGGCCGCTCACTGAGATTCTGAAAACAAGGTTACCCCTGGGGTGATTGATCATAGAACTACCAGCCCCATAATGCTTTGTAATTATCTATTTTAGAGTCATAGCAATAAAAGAGGGAAAACGCTGGTTGTCTGCACGTCATCAATCTTGAATCGAAGGCTGCCCAAGAAGAAGGGTGGTTTGCCCGAAACGCGTCGGCAGCAGATTTGAGGGGTTGTTTTTGCTGGACCTGTGCGATCCTGAGTGTGCCTCCACCCCAGGGGTAACCTTTTTTTCAGAATCTTAGTGACCGGCCCCGGTCACGGATGGCACCACTCCAATAACATTGGGGGTCCGCGGCCGCCAGGAATTCAAGCGGCAGCGTCGAGCAGGAGATGCCTTGAACTGCATTTGCATTACCGCATGACATTTTCCCCAGTAAATTGCTTTTAAATTCTACACATGGTGATTGATGACGGCACCCCATTTGGGGTTGATTGATCATAGAACTACCAGCCCCATGATGCTTTGTAATTATCTATTTTAGAGTCATAGCAATAAAAGAGGGAAAACGCTGGTTGTCTGCACGTCATCAATCTTGAATCGAAGGCTGCCCAAGAAGAAGGGCGGTTTGCCCGAAACGCGTCGGCAGCAGATTTGAGGGGTTGTTTTTGCTGGACCTGTGCGATCCTGAGTGTGCCTCCACCCCAGGGGTAACCTTGTTTTCAGAATATATATATATATATATATATATTCACTGAAGAAACCATAGGTTTCAGGCCTGATATAGTTAGGAATTAGCATTTAAAAAACCTTAGAAATTCACTGAAAAAACAATAGGTTTTAGGGGTGTTCTAGTTAGCTGGACATTTCACTCGAACAAAACCATTGAAATTCCTCTGATCTAGTTAGTTGTACTAACTACATCTCGCGCGCCTGCAATCCACTGCTGATGATGTCACATATTACATTATTCATGACATGGTCAGTGACATCACTGATGACATCTCAAATGACATCACTGATGACATCACTGATGACATCATCCAGAGAATGTGGTTTGGGTCGTTATTTAAATATGTATTATATATATAGCAATTTGCATTGAAGAATGAGTGGATATATAAATATAAATATCTGGATGAAGGATTTAGTAGCAGTGTGATTGACTGTTTACTTGACTAATTTATAGTGTCTCACTAAATATATTGGATAGTGATTAAACTGTGTGAATATCTGTATCACTTTGTCAGTTGTTGTGTAAACTGCTGCACTAGTTGGTTGCTAGCCAGGTGAAAGTCTATATTATTCATTGATTAGTTAACTGAGTATTTGTATGGGAGAGTGAATGTGTGTGTGGTTCGGTGGGGGGGTGTGACTGCCCAAAGATGTGTGAATAGTTGATTCAGTAGGTATATGAAGTTAAAACTACATGTTATAACAGTTGTTTGGGTGAGTGAATATCTTTATGGGTGTGTCGAAGAGCAAATATATGTCTCAATGGTACATGTCCAACAAACTAGAAAAATAAAAGCCAGTGTATGTGTCAGTTGTTGTATATAAATAAGTATACATAAGACTCAGTGATTGTATGAGTGACTGTATGGATAACTGTATAGTTGGTAATAGTGATTTTAAAACACACTAAGTATGAGCTATTATCTATATGAATAGATGAAGGGGTGTTTTTATAAGTGTATAGCTAAGTAAAAGTAAGTAGGATCCATTGTTTGCATAAGTGAGAAGGATGACTTCATAAGTGATTAGGATGTGTGCTGGTGTGTAATGTTGATATAGGTGTATAAGTATATTTGATAGTGTTCTGTTGATGATTGACAGCATGTATGAGTGAATCTATAGGTAAGTGATTAGATGTGTGTATAGATCTAAGAATCACTGAGTGGGTGTTTAGAAACTTGTGTTGGTGTGTCAATGGTTTTAAATCTGGCACTCTCTATTTTACAGTGAGTGATGAAAGGTTATACTAGTCAGGGAGCTGTGTTGCAGAGCGGTGTTCAGAGGCCATGCCCCTTTTTACAAACACTCTGCAACGCAGCTCCGTGGTGCTTCCTGGAGGTACCTGGTGAGCTAGTTGGCCTCTAGGGGACCTCTGGATTGAAGAGGAATTAATTCCCCAACTTAAAACGCACCACAGGACGTGTTTGCACACATATCACCTCAGGCCCCGCCCCCTACCTTCACCACTGTGCAAACGCGCCCCATGGCGTGTTTTAAGTTGGGGGATTAAGTCCCCTTGAATCCTGAGGTCCCCTGGCGGCCAACTTGCCCACCAGGTACCTCCAGTATGCGCCAGGGAGCTGCGTTGCAGAGAGGTGTAAAAAGGGGTGTGGCCTCATTACACCTCTCTGCAACACAGCACCCTGGCGCATACTGGAGGTTCATGGTGGGCTAGTTGGCCCCCAGGGACCCCAGTATTCAAGGGGAATTAGTTCCCCCTCTGCAAAGGCGCCAGGGGGCGTGTTTGCAGAATGGTTTAAGGAGGGGGCGTGGCCTCCGGCCCGATCCCGGTCTTTTTTTCTTTCTTTTTTTTTTAGAAGGGGGGCTGTGTAGACCCCCTTTTTCTAATTTTTTTGGCCCTGGGGACCCCATCCCCCAGGGCCTGCCCCAAATTTTTGTTTATAAAAAAAAAAAAAATCGGGAAGGGGGCCCCCCTCCAGAGGCCATAATTTGCCCCGGGGACCCCATCCCCCGGGGCATGGCCCTTTTTTTTTTATGGAGGGGGCTGCGTAGCTCCCCTCCTCTGGCCACTTTAAGGCCCTAGCCACTTTAAGCCCCTAGAGACCCCATCCCCCGGGGCCGGCCATTGTTTTTTTAATTCTTTAATTGGGGAGGGGGGGCCGCGTGGCCCCCTCCCAGGCCACTTATGGCCCCGGGGACCCCATCCCCCAGGGCCTGGCCTCTGTTGGGGGCTGTGGGGGGGTCCCCAATCCCCCCCCCACGGTCTCAGCCGGCTCCCCGCGTCCTGCGGGAGACGGTATTGCTTTTCCACATGGGGAGCAGCTAACATGCTGCTCCCCATGTGGAAAAGTAATCGGCTTTGCTTCATTGAAGCGAGAGCAGGTTTCCCTGCTCTCGCTTCAATGAAGCAAAGCAGTTTGCAATGACAGGGCGGGAGCCACGAGGCTCCCGCCCTGTCATTGCAAACTACAGTGTCCCGGGGGTGGGCACCCCGGGACACTGCAGGAGCCGGCCCTGGGGGGTGGCGGTCCCCAGGGCCTATTCAAGGCTCCAGGAGGGGGGCCGTGTGGCCTCCCTCCCACACTGACAAGTTGCCCCGGGGGGTGGCGGTCCCCAGGGCTAGGGGGGGGCCTGAGAACCTCCCCATCCCAAATAATTTCAAGCCCCGGGGGGCGGCGGTCCCCTGGGCTGGGGGGGCTGCGAGCCCCCCACCCATTTTCAATAAGCCCCGGGGGGTGGCGGTCCCCGGGGCTGCGGGGGGGGGCCGTGAGCCACCCACATATAGTATCTTTGAGCCCCGGGGGGTGGCGGTCCCCGGGGCAGTGTGGGGGGGGGATTGGGACCCCCCCACACTTTTTTTAATTCTGCCCCTGGAATTTGGCCCCCCCGGGGGCCAATTACCAAAGAAGCACAGTAGCCCCGCGTTTTTTTTTTGTTTTGTTTTTTCGACCAAAATTTACGCTGGGTGCGCGAATCTCGCCGAATTTTTTTTCTTTTCTTTTTTTTTTTTAAATGCTTTTTTTGGCCCTGGGGGTCCTTGTGGGACCCCCTGAGCAGGCCTAGGGGGTCAGGGTGTTTCTACCCTGCCCCCTTGTCGCGTTTTTTCACGTTTGTTTTATAGGTTTCTTGTGCCTCGGTTCTGCCGAGGCACAAGATGGCTGCCAACACTTCCTGATCTGGAGTGTTGACAGCCAATTAGAATACAGCTCGTGCACGGCAGGGTGCGTGCGGGGAGGGTGCGCGGATCCTCCGAGGCCATTGATATATCTATGATTTTACTTTTGATTTTCTCAGCAACTACTGAACGGATTTACACCATTTAAGCAAAAGGCACGAGTCTGAACTGAGGACTACCTCTTTGCCAAATTTGGTGTAATTCCGTTCAGCAGTTCGGGCTGTAGCTGCGTCAACAGGTCTTATGGGAAATTGCATGGTGAAAACGTGTTTTGGGACCCCCCTTTTTTCTCGGCCCCCACTTGACGAATCACCACGAAACTTTCAGGATAGGAGCGGACCGGAGCTGGCCAAAAGTTTGGAAAATTTCGCGAAGATTCGTCAATTGGTGCCAACGTTATTCCAAATAGAATGTTGCGGATTTCCTATGGAAAATAGGTCCTAACTATATCTACCTACTGGCGACCGCCAGTAGTGTGTGTGTGTGTATGTGTATATATATATATATATATATATATATATATATATATCACACACTCCCGCAACCTCCAGGCGGCGATGAAGGAGAAACGGAATCTCAGGCAAGATGTTATTTATTGACAATCATCTTCTCACAAAATTACGCGTTTCGGGCTCAAAAATGCATGGCATGGCAAATGTTTAATAAATCCACCTGATTATTTCTGAAAACGAGTGAGTGCGTTCTTCACTTTGCTGAAAGGCCAGAATTGTTTCATGGATACCGGTGTGGCTCTGCCGGAAAGAAACGCACCGCCCCTCATGATTGCAGAGCCAGCGTCAAACTGAAACACCAAAGGTTAAAGTAACGTTCTAGTTAGATGAATCTGGCAGTGAAAACATGAACATTTTGAACTAAAACCAAAAAAAACGGAAATTCACCAGTTTGTTAGCAGAGCTAACTATAACTTGCGCCTCCACTATCTACTGCTTATGACCTCACATATGACATGTTCTGTGACATAACTGATGACATCTCGTATTCCAAAACCTTTGTTCGACAGTTTGTCATAAAAGCAAATCACAGATAAGACAACAATATATTTACACTAATAGGATACCATGAATTCATAGAATAAAACATTAATATTTCATACAACAGACATGAATCAAGTTAAAACTTTATCAGATTTAAAAGGAATGCATAACATATTAGTATTAAGATCCATGGTGACTAAAAAAAAAAAACAATGGCTAAGGAAACTTGAATTTCAGACATCACCACTGAAATGTATCTGAAGCACTCAGTGTGATGAGATTGGAGGTTTTTCATGTAACATCTGTGGTATGGGATCTGATTATCCACATCCAGCTTAGGAACTTGGCTACTGCTATTGTAATACACGGCAACGTGTCAGTACACAATATTCTTAGAGCGGTACTACTCGTTCTAGTGCCCAAGTTCCAACAAATTGGAGTCAGCCACGCTTTACGGGGGCCAGAGTAGGCAGAACAGTCAAACAGTACATGGGCATAGGACTCATCCAGTGCTTTGCAAAAGGGACAGTTACTATTACTTGATTTGGCCCATTTTGTGGTATATGTTCTTAAAGGTAGAGTTCCCACTCTGAATTGGAAGAACAACTTCCGATCGAAGGGTTTGTATATGACGTCCCAGTACCGTTCCAGACTTGGCAAAGGTTTGACTAATAAACAAGCCCCAGTTAGCGAAGAACTATCACTATCTCTGAGACTGTTGTGATAAACCAATTCCCAATATCTTTCTTTTATAATCTCTTTGGAGGGGAATTGGCAACACAATGGATTTTCCCACAACTCAGACATACCAATAATTGCCAGGGAAGCTCTAACCGCTCTCAGCCAGCTGATCTTATGAAACAGATCTGACATGATTACATCTTTAAGGCCTGTGACGTATGTGCCGCCAGTACAAGATGGGATGGAGCCTTGCTAGATCGGCCAATGCTTTCCTGCCTAGACCTTGTAGCAGTGGAAGGCGCTAGAGTACTTTGGGGGAGGTTGGTGATGTTTCTCAAGAACCTGTTTTCAGCGAGTGATAGCTTAGACAGGTTTTCAAAACCCCAAAGTTCCGCCCCGTATAGCACTGAGTTGACCACTTTCATATTATAAATTTGTAAGACCGGACTAACTGGCTTTGTCAGGGAGGCATTAAACTCACTGCACATGGCCCCTGATAATTGCCGATGTTTTAATGAAGCAGTGTCAATCAGGCGCCCCCATCTCATATCTTTTTGTAGGATGACCCCTAGATAGGTGAATGCATTAACTTGTTCTAGTAGCCTCTTGTCTAAAAATTAGCTTCCTTTAAAAGATCTATGTTGGTTAAAAGTCATGAATTTTGTTTTCGCCACATTAATCTCTAGGCCCCATAGGGAGCAACATTTTCAAAGAAAGTTAGAGCTCGCTGTAATCCACTAGGGGTTTTAGAAATGATCAATGTATCATCAGCGAATATTAAAATCGGAATTGGAGAGCCTGCGAGGACTAGGGCATCTGAAGGAACCGATAATAAAAACTCAGCAATCCCGTTAATAAATAGGGAAAATAGGGTAGGGGCCAATACGCATCCTTGGCGTACCCCCTTCGCTACAGGAAAGGGACTGATGACATTCCCCTGCCTACACCAACGCATTTGGGCGAAGTTTTTTGCATGAAGGCGCGCTATTAGGGAGAGCAGTTTAGGACGTATTTCTAGGTCCTGCAAAACAACCCAAAGCTTACTGCACATAACTAGGTCAAAAGCTAACTTAAGGTCAACAAAGGCAGCATACATGCTTCCCTTGCCTAAGACCACGGTTTGCCAATGTAATAGCCAAAACCGAAATACTTGGTGGATCGTTCTGATGTGGTTCCGAAAGCCTGCCTGTAGCGAGAGAGAATTTCTTGTTTCTCTATCCAGTCTTCGACCTTGTCTAGCACCAATCGTGCTACTGTCTTCTGGATATGGTCGATTAGGCTGATAGGCCTATAGTTCCTTGGTAGGGACTGGTCACCCTTTTTGTATAATGGAATAATCTCTGACCCTCTCCAGGAATCCGGGACAGGAGCCCCACGGGCAATCTCATTAGCCAATGTCAAGATATACATGTTCCACCAAGACTTATTGTGGAGGAAAATATCAGCAGGAATGCTGTCAATCTCCGGCGCCCTGCCCCCGTGATTGAGCTAAGGGCCGCATCAACACCAGCTACTGTAAAGATCTTGTTAGGGTAGTAACTGTGAGGGAGTGCTATGGCGTTGGCATCTTCAGACCCATTTGCGTACTGAGATTCAAAATGAATTACCCATTGGTCCTGGGCTACATGATTCAGTGGCTGGGGACGGCAGTCCCCTGCCCCATTTTACCAGATTCCAGAACCGTTGGGAATTGTTATTGGCACAGGCCATTCTAAGATCCTGCCATCTGTTTTCATCCCATTCCATTTTTCCCTTCAACTGGGCCTTCCTATATGCTGTCCTAGCTGTCCGAACACTCAATGGATTTTTCAGCCTAATCGCTTCACTGAGATGTCGGCGAGCAGTTTTACAAGCATCATTGTACCAGTAGCACCTATTCTTTTGAGCGGTACTCCTTGGTCTTCATTCTTTGGTGAAATAAGCACGCAGCTTGGTAAAACATTTACTATGTAGTGCGGTTATGTGGTGCAGTGGTAAAGAGTCAGGGCTGGAGGAAAGGGCCTCTACTTCTACAAGAGTATGCTTAGTTTCCACCTCAATTAAAGCTAAGATGTCTGATTTCTTCAGAACCATTTCCCACTTGAGGTGCCTCAAGTCATTTGTAGGAACCAGGTCACGGGTGATTAGACAATTCTCAGGCAGCAAAGGATCTTGATGGGTCATTAGATTAAAAGAGGAACATAGTGGATTGTGATCGCTTTCCATGAGATCCCTCACTATCCAGAAGGGCATGCCATAATTTTAGGTCAATTAGCAAATAGTACGACTAGCATAACAGCTATTATTAAAGGTATTGGCCCCATGCCTATCAGAGGGATTTCTTCCATTGGCCGCCTGCAATCCTTTCTCTAGGGCAATAGCTTTGATTTGGATTGCGACATCTGACCATCGTTTGATTGGTGCTAGTTCCAGGCTAGGAATTCCTCACTGGGCATCTTCCTCTATTACAAGATCCTGATCCTCGCTGCCAAGGGGCTCAAATGTCGAATTAAAATCCCCTGCAATTATGACTAATGAATCTCGAGACCATTGACCTAAAAGGACATCAAGGTTCGCTAATACTTCTGATCTCTTCTTCCCACTGAGACCCCTAACATAAGCCTTGTAAACATCAATATTTCCAAGGAGTCCCTCTAATAGCCGAATGGTGAGAATATCGTTATTCTCGGTTGGAATCTCCCAGATTGTGAGCCCCCTAGATGGACGACCCTTGTCCCCCCTTATGGCCGGAATATGATAGGTTAAATACCCTGGGTGGAAAAGGGGATCTACTAGCCCCGTTACTTGGAAGAGGCAGATATCTTGCTGCTCGATAAAGGTTTGCCACTCTAATTATACGCCCCTACACCCTAGTCCAGCTATATTCCAAGACATTACTTCAAATGTGGAGGCCATAAGATATTGCTTAACATGCTCACTAACCCTGCAGATCATATTTCCCAAGATGTTCAACCCTCCCACTACACTAAACGGGATTGTAGGTTTTGTAATTGGTACTGGGAGAAGCAGAGCTGGGTCGGCTATAATGACACCCTCCCAGACCGATGACCTGTGTTGTTCACCTGAGACTCCCACGAGTGGGAGCAACCTTTAATCTATCTCCTTAAGCGGTGATAAGCTTGGGCGTGTGATTTGATCAGGGGGGTTTAATTTAAAGCGAATGCTGGAACAGGAGAATTCTTGGGTGTGAATATCAAAATCTATAGGATTCTCGGCTAGGCGAAAATGGGGGAGTGTTGGGGTAATATAATCCAAAGGGGCTTCAGAGGATGTGTATCGTTTAGCCCTGATAATATCATCCCTGATTAGCGACCAGCAGCCCCTTACGTGATGAATCCATTGAGTGCATTTATTCCGGAGGGAATTCTCGTCCTCAGTGTGTCGGTTGCCTGGGCATTTTGGCACATTTATCATGTGCACAGTATTACGAGTGCCTGGTGTACTGGAAGCCCCATGTTACCCCCCTCCCCCTCCCCGGTGTGAAGGTTCTGCTATAACCAGGGGTAATAGGGGTAACAGGAAATGGGACAGCCTTAGATAAATGTAAAGGTTTCCAGTTAGTGATTGCATTTTTGGTCTCCCTACCAGAGTGAATATGCCCCATACTAGTGCTAGTTGTCTGAAGAATCGGTGCTGGACTCATCTGGCATAGTGCAAAATTTAGTGAAAAAATGTGTACAATGTAAGATATTTCTGGGATAGCAGCAAGATATTAATGTTATTACTCTAATATGACCATATTATTCCTGGTTAAATCCTTAGTTTCATATTGTGAATAATTCAACATACCATTGTCAAGCTGATTGAGGAATATCTGTCACAATAGGTTTCAATATTTATCATGTATATGTAGTCAGTTCCCACAAATGAGGATATAAATATATGAATAAATAAATATTTATATATTATATAAATTCATTTTAACCACATAAAATTAGATAAAATTGATTAAAACCTCTAAAGCCCTAAATAGAAGAAAACTTGATTAAAAAAAACACACATGGCAAAATTCATGAATTCAATTAGATTAAAGATAATTAAATACACAGATATATATATAATGATTATAACAACATAATGGCCTATAAATATGTGTACATGTCTTCGCTCGTGTTTAGTTCCCCTGGTTGTTTTGTGTCGAGCTCCAGTATATATCTAGTCTCTAAGCGTCTTAATTTAACTTCCCTGTTGCCTCCTCTTTTGTGTGGCTGTATTGCGTCTAAAACACAATAATTAAAATGTTTCAGACTACTATTATGCATTTCACTAAAATGCCTGGCAACAGGGTAACTCGGATCTTTGTTTACAATTGCTCTCGTGTGTTGCAATATTCTTTTATGTACTGCTAACTTTGTGCTGCCTATATAATATAGATTGCAGCTACACACTAGAGCGTATACTGCATTTTCGGTTTTGCAGGACAGATATTGGATAATCAAATGTGTACGGTCACTGAAAGCCGTTTGGTATGACGTCTTATTAATACCAAATTGGCAAGCTTTACAGCTGGAGCATTTATAGAATCCCTTTCTAGCTGTTAGCCATGTGCCCGCTTCTTGATCTTCCGGGCTATTTCTGACCAGTGCATTGCCCATAGAGGCTGTTTTTCTATATGTTATCGATGGTTTCTTGGGAAGTGAGCCTCCTATTACTCGGTCTCCCAATATAATGGGCCATTTGCGCCTTATTATCGACCTAATCTGTCCTTCTTGCCTAGAATATGCTAGTATCAATCTAGTTGGTTCCTTTGATCCGTCTTTTTGTGTATGCAGAGCTTGCGATTTGTACTGGAGTAAATCCAATCTTGCCCTGCTTTTAGATTTTAGAATTGCTGCATCTATAGTTTTGGATTTATAACCCCTTATTAGGGGGCCCATTAGGATGGCGGGTGGATCGCCCCCGCTGTGCTGGCGGTGGTCACCACTGGCCCGGCGGGGGTGATCCGCCCGCTATCAACACAGCAATGAACCCCCGCCATATTATAATGGCTAGGGGGGTCCGCGGCGGACGGAAAGACCGTCCGCTGCTTTTTCGCCAGTCGACTCATTTTGCGACCTTTGGAGCAGAATGTAATACGCGGCCGTCCTGCCGCAGGGTGTGCACCACCCTGTAATGGGTTGGGGGCCACCCAACATGGTAACTATCATGTTGGCAATGTGGGCCAGCAGCGGCAAACAGGATTGAGGACGAGTCCACTTGCAGGGTCCATACAGGACAAGATTTGTGTGCTATCCGGACTACATATCCCACAATGCACAGTCTCATTCGAGCTTCCCATTGGTGGGTGTGCAATATGAAAATGGCGAAGTGGGTTCAGCGTTTGCACACACAGTCTCCGTTCAAGCCTCTGAAGAGAAGCATATGGAGCTTCGAAACTCGTCAGGCAATTCCATTACGGAGCGGCTTCTACAAGCGGATCCTCGTCCCTGCCTATCATAAATAAAGGTACTGATCGAGTGCTACTCACCAGGTGGACAACTTTTGAAGCAGAATATATATATATATATATATATTCACTGAAAAAACCATAGGTTTCACACATGTTATAGTTAGCTGGACATTTTACTGATAAAAAACCAATGAAATTCCCCCGTTATAGTTACTGTAGGCAACTATAACTCACGCGACCGTAATCCTCTGCTGATGCTAATACTGTATTTCGACACTTATTTGCCCATATCTTCTTCCATTAAATTTTAGCTATACATATATTACAAATATTTTTTTTTCATAAAGACACATATGTCATCAGCAGAGGATTACGGTCGCGTGAGTTATAGTTGCCTACAGTAACTATAACGGGGGAATTTCATTGGTTTTTTATCAGTAAAATGTCCAGCTAACTATAACATGTGTGAAACCTATGGTTTTTTCAGTGAATTAGCAAGGTTTTTTAAATGCTATTTCCTAACTATAACGTGTGTGAAACCTATGGTTTTTTCAGTGAATTTGTACGGTTTTTTAAATGCTAAGTTACTTTACGCCATTTGTGGCGTGCGCGCCCACTTAACGCAGTTCGTTCCGTGCACGGTTTTTATCAACTTTAATAAGCCCTGTACATTTGGTGGCCTTCGGCCACCAAAAGCACAGGGGGTGAGGTCAATGTGGATAGTGTTTTTTTTATTTCGATTTTATAATTTCATGTTGCCAAAATTACGTTTTTTTTCTCTATTAATAAGCCCTGCACATTTGGTGGCCTGCGGCCACCAAAAGCACAGGGGGTGGGGTAAGTGTGGATAGTGTTTTTTTTATTTTTATTTTTTTACCGTAAGCGTACGGTAAGCTTACGGTAAGCGTACGGTAAGCGTACGGTAAGCGTACCCCGCGAAATTGCCGAAAAAAAAATAAAACCGTTTTTGCTCTTGGGGGATGTTTGGGGACTCCCTCAACATGACTATGTGGGAGGGAGTTGTCAAAACAGCCCCGTAACATGTTTTTGGCCATCATGTTTGATAAACAACACTCAGTGCGAGAGACAAAATGGCGGACGCCGCTTCCTGGTTTCGGCCGATTCGAATGTTTACTAAGATCTAAGAGCCAATCAGAATCGCGCTCGCGCACGCCACCGTAAGCTTACGGTAAGCGTACGGTAAGCGTACGGTAAGCGTACCGTAAGCGGGCTCAGATATATATATTGATTTAAAGGCTATTTTCTCAGAATCTACTGAACAGATTTACACCAAACCTACAAAAGGCACTTCCTTGACCTAGGGACTACCTCTCTGCCAAATTTCTAGTAATTCTGTTCAGCCGTTCGGGCTGTAGCTCGTTCTAAAGGTCCTATGGAAAAATGCATGGGAAAAACGCGTTTTGGGACCCCCCTTTTATCTCAGCCCCCGCTTGACGAATCCCCCCGAGACTTTCAGGGTAGGAGCGGAGCGTAGCGCCCCACCTATTTTGAGAAATTCGCGAGGATTCGTCGACCGGCGCCAAAGTTATTCAAAATAGAATGTTGAGGTTTTCCTATGGAAACGTGGTCCTAACTATAACTACCTACTGGCGACCGCCAGTAGGTAATATATATATATATATATATATATATATATATATAAAAGCTATGTGCTAAAGGGTGCACAACTCGTCTCAGTTGAGACACCTTGAGATCATGGGGTTTTGGGGGGGGGATACAGCATTCCTGATCTTCTACTATGATCCATATCTGCAAAATAGCTTGGAAACAGGAACGGCGGCTTTGCAATTAAAGGATGAGTGGAACGATTGGAAGTTAGTATGTTCAACTCCTTCACTCCTTAGTATACCCACATGGTTAGATTTGTGGAAAAAGAAACCCATTTTGTTGCAGCATTATTGGCACGTGCAACACTTGAGTGTTATGACATGCTGGAATTTATTTTTAATAAATTCGTTTTTACATTGTCCCCGGCATATCCACGGCTCTTTATTTTATCAAATTGTATTTTATGACATGCTGAGCTATTTTTTTTAAACTTCATTCTTGCAGCATCAGTGGCGACGAAAGACAAATCTTTGCATTAAAATCACCCTCTGTAGCACAGAGTTTACTAGGCAGTGTATGACGATCCTGATTTGAGCACAACGGAGCACAGTGGAAATTTTCTGTTGCAGTAAAGTAATGGCGAGGAGAACCCCGTCCAGGCGGCGAGCGCTCCCTCCCCGCTCCCCCCCTGTTTGCTGCCATCTCTGCGCGCTTTTCCCTTAAGTACCACGTGACCACTTCTTGGTGCCTGAAAAGGTCGCAGTTTTATTTACAACAAACATTTTTGTAACATGAAATCTTCATATTTCAAATTTCAACATTCATGGTCTTACTATAGTCCTTCAACGACCATGTTTCACTTTTATCTATTGTTCATTATTTTCTCTATTCCCATTCTGGACCCCAGCCGCCCCAATTGCCTGGGAGAGGAGGGAGGGGCCCCAATCCCTGTGTTTCGATTCGCGGGTCTAGGCTTCAACTTGCTACCGATTAGGAGGGTGTCCCTTTCTGGGCATGCCCGGGCTGCAAGTGCCGTCCCGCTCGTCCTGTATCTTTTCGGGGCCCTCCCTTCTCCCAGGGGTCTCTGCCGTTTGGCATCCCAAGGACCTTACTTGAGCATCTACTCTATTTTCTTGCGGCTGGGTCCTTGTCATCTTCTCCGTCTGTACCCCTGCCGTAAGGCATCCCCGGGGTCCTGCAGGAGTGTCATCTCTGTTCTTTCTCTGGCGGCACGCCGCCCAACGGCTCCCCCAGTGCCCCTGGCGTGAGGCATCCAAGGACACTGTGTGAGCCTTTCATCTATCTCCTAGTACTTTCGTTCTCTACTAGGTTCCTCGTGTCAGCTCCGCTACCCTTCCGCCCCTACGGCTGCGACGCCCGTATCCATAGGTGTGGGTGGGTGGGCTTTTCTTCTTCTTCTTATGCGGCGAGGGGGAGCCTTGAAATTGAATTTTCCTGGGCCGTTGGCCCCTTTTAACCTCCCCCTTGCCTACCTCTCTCACCCCCTGATTGGGGGGGGGAGCTTCCATTGTTTGTGGGCCTATCATGCCCTCCCCGGCCTAGCCGGGTTTTCTAAATTGCGGGGGCGTGGCGTGGAGGGGTCCCGCCGCCGGCCGGCGTTCCACCCTAGGCCTCTATCGGGTCCGGCTTCGCCTTCCCCGGCCTGGGTCCTAACCCCGTCCAGGCGGCGAGCGCTCCCTCCCCGCTCCCCCCCTGTTTGCTGCCATCTCTGCGCGCTTTTCCCTTAAGTACCACGTGACCACTTCTTGGTGCCTGAAAAGGTCGCAGTTTTATTTACAACAAACATTTTTGTAACATGAAATCTTCATATTTCAAATTTCAACATTCATGGTCTTACTATAGTCCTTCAACGACCATGTTTCACTTTTATCTATTGTTCATTATTTTCTCTATTCCCATTCTGGACCCCAGCCGCCCCAATTGCCTGGGAGAGGAGGGAGGGGCCCCAATCCCTGTGTTTCGATTCGCGGGTCTAGGCTTCAACTTGCTACCGATTAGGAGGGTGTCCCTTTCTGGGCATGCCCGGGCTGCAAGTGCCGTCCCGCTCGTCCTGTATCTTTTCGGGGCCCTCCCTTCTCCCAGGGGTCTCTGCCGTTTGGCATCCCAAGGACCTTACTTGAGCATCTACTCTATTTTCTTGCGGCTGGGTCCTTGTCATCTTCTCCGTCTGTACCCCTGCCGTAAGGCATCCCCGGGGTCCTGCAGGAGTGTCATCTCTGTTCTTTCTCTGGCGGCACGCCGCCCAACGGCTCCCCCAGTGCCCCTGGCGTGAGGCATCCAAGGACACTGTGTGAGCCTTTCATCTATCTCCTAGTACTTTCGTTCTCTACTAGGTTCCTCGTGTCAGCTCCGCCACGCTCCCTACGGTTTCTCGATCGGAGGGAGCTCCCCCCTTTGCTCGGCCTACCCTCGCTACCTACTCGCCACCTCCTAGCTCGAATATGCCCACGATGTGCCGCCTGAACTTGTCTCTTCCTGTCCTCGTGCGGTCTGCCCTGACTACTACCAGTTTTATGCACCCGTGCTGCTTGACATCCACCCCTGGGCCTTGTAAGCTTTGTCCCCGGAGATGATCAGCTCTCTTCAGGATTTTTTTTTTTTTTTTTTTTTTTTTTTTGGCTTTGCCTCCTCTAACTACGCTTGCTGCGTGGCGCCGGTATACTGGGCTAACTTTTCGTAATTGACATTGAGGAAACTGGGGGGGGGGGGGGGGGGGGCTCTCCCCTAGCCGAAAACACGGATTCCCCGGGGCCTGGTCTTGACCAACGCCCTGACCACGGGTGGCTTTTGCACTGCCCTGTCCTGGTTGTGCTCTTACCGAAAATTATAATATGCCACATGCCAACAACACTTGTATTGTCCTACACCCTCGGGGACACATATCTATCATTTCGTTTATGCCCCAATCTTGCTGGTACCACCGCCCGCTATGCGTCTTCGTTTCGTATCGGAAGTGCAGCTGTACCTCACTGGATGCTATACCTCTGGTTTGTTCTAGCTGGGGAAGGTATCTCCATAGCTAAATCTCCCTGTGTACTCCACGTAATTGAGTTTCTCGCTGTAATATGGTGATGCAGGGTGAGACTTTTCTGAATGGTACTTTGTAAGGTATTGGGACTTGTGGGGTGAACCACTGCAGCAGTTCACTACTATTACTGCAAATACTCTCGGTGATTCCCCTCCACTAATCACCATTGGGGGCCCTGTTTGACCCCAAAGAAACCTTTTCTTGAGTGCTGCCTGAAATATTAACCCAACTGTAACACAACACTTCTCTGCCCCGTGTCTAAACTGGACTCCTCTAGACCTGACCTTTAACTAAGCAAAAGGGGCATCCGTATTTAGACAGACTGTTTTTCCGGACCTTGCCCTACCTCTCCTATTACCAGTACTGCCAAGCAATGGGCTCGAACGTGCTCTTGTAGCCTGAACGAAGGGATCATGAAGCTGTGCCTGTGACTGCTGCATTGTGAATGAACCCAGTGTTTTGTCTGACAGCCCTTAAACGTACACCGGTGGGAGCCATTCCGCCCCACCTAGCTTTCAACACCCAATTGCCTTGTAACCGGGCCTACCGACTTTCCTAGGTGTGTAACTCAGCGTATACAAAATGTTAACTTACACACAGGACAACAAGGGGTGAATTTGCGCGGTGTCCACACAGGCAGCCCGTATGGTTGGAAAGTGCTTGGTCTGAACCAGCACAAGGCCTGATTTTCACCTGTAACCCAGGTGAACCTATTTTGCGACATTAGAATAATGAAAGTCCGGGTATTAACGTACCTAAGCTCTACTCCATGCCTTGCAATCTGCATGCTTTTGACTCCGAAAGCAAAGCCAATGCATAGTTCTGTCTGTGACTTTCCGAGCTTGCCTACCCCTAGCCGCCCCTCGCGTGTGGGAAAGGCAAGCACAACCAGTAGGCATGTTTGAAATCAGTGACTTTTTTTTTTTTTTTTTTTTTTTTACAACCTATACATTATTAGAAACTTCAACCATGCTGCAAAAGGAGTAAATTTGGCTATCAAACGATTCCTATTCTCAAAGAAAAACTCCCAACTGCGCTGTTTCTTTTCGCCTCTGCGTGCTTGCTTCCTACGCTTTCCGTCCTTTGGCTTATTTATCCTTTCCTATACCCGTATTCGACCTATGCTTGATTGTCTCTGTGCACTGCATGTAAAGTGCTCGTGTAAAGCGCTCTGATACTTATCGCGCTATATAAAAGAAAAGAAAACATGATATTTATGTCAGTATTCTGTCATGCAATCGCTGCTGCCAGACCCCTGCGCACACACCTACGCCGCATCAGCTTATTGCAGCTTGCCCTGGAAGCCTCTACAAGCATAAGAGCATCCCGGGGGCTTTGGTATGAAGGTCGATCCTTCGGCGGGTAGATCGCCCCCGTCAAACTAGGTCATGGAGAAAATCCACCTTGGAGGGGAAGATGCAGCAAAGATTCTGCAAAACCACTGCCTCTCATTGGAGCCTTTGTGCTCCCAAATGTACAAGATTTATATATATAGCCAAGAAAGTAAAAGGGGTGACGACGAATGCTTGCCCCAGCCTGACACATTACAGGCAGAGGACACCTCTCGATGCTTTAATGGCGTGATTCAACGCCTGTAAAACCTGTTGCGTTTAGATGCCTGCATGTGCGATGCCCAGTGCTCGGCCCCCTACACTGGCCGGAAGGCGCTATATAACAAATTCGGCGCCTCTGCGAGCGTGTGGACCTGGTGACTTGTTCACTGTTACAGGGTGCCAGCGAGTGCGTGGTCATAGGGGCGGGGGGCGCCCACAAACATTATCACCCAGGGCGCCCCCAGCACTACAAACCGGCCCTGTTGTCTCCCCGGCGTTTTACAGCAATCGGGCCCATTCCGTGAAAGCTCGGGTCTGTTTTACCGGGCTCGAACCCCTCTCCACCTTTCGTAACCGCTGTAACATCTCCGTTCCTCGTGAGACGTGTGCGATGGCAGATGCTCGGGCCCCTATCGCGGTATGGTGGTGCGGTGCGACCGGTGCTGCCGCACCGGGTGATGGCTTCCTTAAGGCGAATAAACTTTCTTGAATAAACCTTTTTTGGTTCAAACTGCCTGAATTCAAGCAGGAGTGCCCACCCAATCTTTATAGTGAATCCCTTTTCTGTAACGCAACCATTTGGGGATCGAATACCAAGACCTACCGGACAGCTGAGTATGCTGATTTTTTTTTTTTTTTTTTTTTTTTATAGTCAGTTGCGCCCACCAGACCACGGTGAGTGCATTTTCCTAGGCGAAGATACTGCAGAGGGTTACTATGCCTGCTGCCAAGAACCTGTACCCCGTAGATTACCGCCTGCATATGACGTAAACCGAACCGCAGACTACTGCGTTCAAAAGAGATATCTTTTGCTCCTTGGAATTTACCACTTAACTTTCCACTATAGAATAGTGAGCTCTTAACTTTCATCCCGGAACTGCCTATAAACCGCAGAGCAAACCTTATTAGACCCTTCCTTATTGTTCTAAAAAACGGGGTTACTGTGCTCAATGCCGGGGGCGGGGTCTTAGCGATTGTGAGTAGGCTGGCCGCAACCCTGGCTTACCAACGTGATTCGGCCGTACCCTAGCCTCGCGCAGCCCCGCTCCTTACCTCTTTCACTTAATTACGCGTCCGGGCTCGCCATGGGGGCACCGCCGCCCGCACCAGTCTTCCGCCTTTCGGGGGCACCGCCGCCCGCACCGACCCTCGGTGATTTTCCCCGGTTGCTCGCTCGAAGTCGCCAGTTGCCCAGCTTCGATCCAGCTCTTCGCCAACCCCTGGTCGTTGCCCCTGTTGATCCGGGCACCGCCGTATTGGCTCCAAGTGCCCGTGAGTCTGGATTCTGTTGTGGACCCTGCCCGTCCCTCGACGACAGATGGGGCGGGGGTGATCGCCGCATTCTTTCCCTTCCGACGAAAAAGGCGCGAAATGCCATGTAGCGTCCTTGCGCCCTCCTCACCGGTCCGGTTGGCTTCCCCGGCCTTAAATTCTGCCTTCCATGCGATGGCGCGGCCTTCCTTTCCGTCTTTCCTGCGAAGGCGCGAAACCCCCGATGCCGTTGTTCCCATCATTCTTCTACACCTTACGAAGGCGATTGTGGGGACCTGCTGCAGTGGCTTTCCTCATTGGCTTGCTCAAAGCCATTGTGACTTTCCTAGTCTGGAATCGTAGGTCATGGGATCCCACAAAGTCCTTGGGTCGTCTTATGTGGTACTGGTTTGACCTCCGAGTAATTGCCTGGCATGGTGCCAGGCAGCGCCGGCATCTGGAAGTTGACTCCCAAGACATCCGTTGTGTCGAACACCCGGCCAGAGAGGGACCACGGAGAAAAAGGGGATCCTGTCTCTTTAAGAGGGCGCGTCCCTCGGTCTCTCGCTTCCTCCAATGGCCTGGCTAAGTTGCGCGCTCACGCTCGGGGCTGTTCCCGCTGTTCTCCGAGCGTGCGCCGAACGACCCCTGGTGGTACTCGCGCCTGCTGACTCCCGGTCCGGAAAGGGTGGGTTTCTACGTGAACCTTAGCGCACCACGCAAGGCTCAACCAGCGGCACGTTCCGTAGGGTGTCCGCTCAACTTGCAAGGGCCGCAGGCTTCGTGTCCTTCCCGCGGTCCCCGTCGCCACCTGTTCCTCCCGGTGGCTGTTGCTCCCCTCCTTTCGTGCCCAAGATGGCGGGGGCCGCGCTGTGAAGACGGCGCCGTGCAGGCAATCTGCTGCTGCTACCTCCCCCTGGGCTTCGCTGCTCGCCGTCCCTGCCGCCCCTGGGGACGATGTTCCTTGCCCCGAGTGGGCCCTGTCGCCGCTGGCTCCCGACGAGGTTTTCCGCCGTTCTGTTTGGCGCCAAAAAACTCCGATGGATCTCCGGTCGTCGCTGGCCGCCTCTGCTCGTCGCTGGTTGCCGCAGGTCGCCTCCGGGTAAGCCTTTGCTCCTTGCACCGTCCTCAGCTCGAGGGGGGGGGGACTTTTCTTCTTCTTCTTATGCGGCGAGGGGGAGCCTTGAAATTGAATTTTCCTGGGCCGTTGGCCCCTTTTAACCTCCCCCTTGCCTACCTCTCTCGCCCCCTGATTGGGGGGGGGAGCTTCCATTGTTTGTGGGCCTATCATGCCCTCCCCGGCCTAGCCGGGTTTTCTAAATTGCGGGGGCGTGGCGTGGAGGGGTCCCGCCGCCGGCCGGCGTTCCACCCTAGGCCTCTATCGGGTCCGGCTTCGCCTTCCCCGGCCTGGGTCCTATAGCGCTGCTGTGGCAGTAAAATTCTCAGCAGCAGCTGTCATCTGAGCTCTCAGCAGGCATTGGAGAAATTATGTTCTGAACTCGCACTTGCCCTGAAGCAGTTCAGGCAGTTGAACTAAAATATAAACTAAACACTGTTGAAATAAATTATTTATTATTCCATAATTTGCTTAATAGAAAAATCCCCTGCAATCCCTTTTGGTGCCTCATTATTAATTCTGCGTGTAGTAGAGCAGTCGTTTCACCGACTCCAGGTCACAGGCTGCAGCGAGCCGGCACCTGTTGGCCCGCAGCCGCTAGGAGCGATCTGTGCGTGTGCTGTTGAGGCCTGCACATGCGACAGGACCACAGTGGTTTACCATGCGAGCTGTTTGTTTTATAATCCGTGGTTTCACAGACGACGGTTCGAACTTTTGAAAGTGCGCGCACACACGTCCTGAACGTTTTAAAACACGTATTTGTCATTATCGGTTCTTCAAGAATATTGCCCATTACGAAAGCTAGCCAACGTTTTAAGTAACAGTCTTCCATCTATCCATATATATATATATATATATATATATATTTAAATTGAATGCTTCATAACAGAACGTGTATTCCCTTCTCCCGCCCTCATAAACCCGGAAAGGCATATTCCACGGCCTTCTGTTCAATTTTGGTGTTTTAAACAGCGCACGGCTAGTCCCGTAGAGCTGCCCATCTCTTGACTGAATCTGCTTTTAATTATTGCAGCTGGAACATCTGTGACACAAGGTGCTGTGCGTCGCACGGCAATGGCGCGTGAGGTTCAGCTGAGATCCTAGTGCAGAAACTGACGTCTGATCTGAGAGATAGAACCAGAAGTTGATGGAGGGCTAGATAGCATAACATACAGCTGTATTTAAAAAAAATATTTATGTATTCATTTCTTGTGAATACTTATAACTGCAGAATTCTCACCTTTTGAATTTACTCCGGTGTCAGACTAGATGCTGAGAACTTCAGCTGCAGTGTTCCAACACACCAGCAGATGGTGTTGTGTGGCTCTGTTTTGGCTCCATACTGCCCTGGAAGTGATGGCGCCAAACCTCATATAAATAAGCACTATCCCTGCGAACTAACATCAGTAACTTTCTTTCCTCGCCTTTCGTCAGGAATCCGGAGCTTTGCTCCCAACGTTTGTCATCTCCAACAATTTCCAATACTATCAGACCGTGTTCTAGGGAAGCATGTCCCCTCCAAAAACTAAAGGCTTCTCACCATGCCAAGTCTACAGCAAACCCATGTCAGTCATGGATCACCACTACCTGTGTCTTTGGTGCCTCAGATCCGATCACATCTCTTAAGCCATGTAGCAAGTGTTCCTTCATACACCCTAAGGCAATGCAAAACTGGGAGGCAAAGCTCTACATAGCAGAACACAAGAAAAGGTCATGGTCGAAGCACAGATCTCGCTCCCACTAACTTGCCCAATCTTGGTCATGTGGTTGTTCCCACAAACTATCCATTTCACGCTCCAAGTCTTCGGGTAAGTCAAAGTCCAGGCATAAACACAAAAAGATGAATCCGCCATAATGCAAATCTTTGGCGCCGTTTAGACACACTCTGGTGCACCTTCAGGCCCCATACAGCCACAGTGGCCTCAAATTAGATTAGCATTTGCCGGTCTTCTCCCAAAGCCATTTGTCCCCGAGGGACCTCTTATCAGGCCAGTAACAACTCCAATATATACTTCAACACCTGTCCCAGAATCCATGAAGGTTCCCTTTGCACCAACACTGATAACCACCCTACTGGCACCACTCCACCGCACCAGCCATGGGGCCGCAGGGGCCTCCAGTCACATTACTGATGGCAGGTCGTCCTCCAACGCCACCAAACCCCTTTAGGAACAGTTACCGGTTACATGCCGATTCCAGCAGAGACTTCCACACAAGTCCCCAAGTGCCATGCTGGTTGCCATTGCACAGACGCTGATACCCACCACACATGTTCCAATAGAATATTTTATACCAATGCCCATGTTGAACCCTGAACCGACTTTAGCCTGAGCACTACCGATGTTACACAATGAAATCTTCTCAAAAACACAACTGGTTGTGAAAGCACCTAACTCTCATATGATGCCTTTACCTTAAGGCAACAATCAGCAGAAGCTCCATTCTATTTTTGGCTTAGATTTTGACCAAATTCAAGAAACACTAGGATCCCTCAGGGCACTGATGAGGAGGGATTGTGTTACTCGCCACTCATTTCATGACACATCATCAAGCACACTTTCTGTCAACCTGGGGTATACAGTTGATGCACTGTGCTTGGATTTACAAAATGCCAGTAAGAGCGGCACCTCCCTGAGGTGGAGCTTTAGTCATCACATGGGACACCAACAGAAGAAGTTGCCTTGTTTGTAGTGGTGGTCCGGAGGGCAGCTTTGGTGCTAGTTATGCAATTACCTTCCATCAAGACAAAAAGAGGCAACAAATGTTCTGACAGGAATTCTCCAACAATAGTCCCTGTCATCTGAGTGCTTACTACCATTTAATGATGTACTCACTGATGCTTTGAGGGCTAGTTGATCCAAGACTTTTTCTTGCTGCGAGTCACCCACCCAGTAGCCCCTCAACGTATACTTCTGGACCCCCTAAAGCAAGCACTCTACACCTGAAAGGGCAATCCTATTTCCTTCCTGACCAATTCTCCAGATTGGGAATTCAGAGAATTGGATCACTTGGAAAAATAAACCTGGCACTTAATACCATAAATGCAGTTTGTTTACTGGGCAGATACACAAATGCCCTGTGGATTATGACCCGAGAGCTCTTGCAGGCAGGCCTGGAGGACCTCCAGGCATCTCTGGCTCAGACGATACATGATGTGCAGGATGCAGCTAAGTATGTAATCCATGCAGGCTTTGATGCTACTGATTGGATTGGTAGGGTTATTGGCACCAGTGTTGTGCTTAGAAGGCATGAATGGATGTTGTTGCCTGGACTTTGAGGTGATACCAAGCATCCTTAATGGCCTTCGTTATACCTTTCAATGCATCCAGACTCTTTGTGGAAAAATCAGACTCTGTGCTGGAAAGATTTAAAGAAAGTTGACACTACATGCCTATTGTTGTTACTGACACCAGAGAAACAATTTTCCACTCAGTTTAGGAAATTCAGTGACTATTCCAGGAGGCTAGCCCTTAGACAGTGTCAACCTTTCGTTCAGTGGTACATCTGACAGTCTAGGGCTTTTGGGGCTGTGGGCGAGGCCTTGACATATGCTGAACAGGGTAGCAGTGACAACAGTTCTCCAATTCCTCCTTCCCTACTGCAGTGGCAACCAAGCGCTTTAGTTTGTCAGTGGCGCATGCCATGGCAGTGGGAGGCAGGATTCAACATTTCCTCCCAAGCTGGAGATCCATTTCAACAGACAAATGGTCCTACAGGTCATTCAAAAGGCCTGCCTTTCTTTCCCTCCCCACCCTATCTTCCACACCAGTGCGAATTTCATAGGGGCACTTGGGAATCCTTATGCAGGAGGCACATATTTTAATCTCGCCATTGAGAGGATACTGGATTCAGAGAAAGGCGAGGGATGCTATTCCTGCTACTTCCTCAGCCCGAAACAGCATGCAGCCTCAGGCCTGTCCCAGACCTTTGCTCATTGAGTGCTTCCCTGCAGAAGGACAAATTCAAGATGCTTACTCTGGTTCATATTCGATCTGCTATGGACCCAGAAAACAGGATGGTGTCCTTGGGTTTGCAGGGCATGCATTTTCACATACCTAACCTGCAGTCTCACAGGCATTATCTGGTATTCAAGGTGAGCCAAGAACTTTAGCCTTATCTTGGGTTTTCACAAAAGTAATGGATGTGGTATCTGCCTGTTTTAGGAGGTCAGGAGTACATGCGGGCCATACCTCGACAACTGGCTGCTGAAGGTGAGCTCACTGAACTCCATCGTAGACCACCACAATATGACGGCCAACCCCGACAACATTAGGGTTCTCTGTCAGCGAGCCGAAGTCACTCCTGCACCTCTCGCAGAGGATTGCATTCACGGGGGCAGTACTGGACATGGTGACGTTCAAGGCCTCCCCCTCACCCCCATCACCACCACAGCAAGTCCAGGATATGACCTGAAGTTTTGGAATCAGTCCTGGATGATTTTGAGGATGGCTCTGAGGCTTCTTGGTCTGCTGAGCAAGTGATTACAGATGGACGCCAACCTGACTTGCAGCAGACCACCCTACACGCAGAGCCCCTGTTGGTGACAGATGCATCGCTGCTGGGTTGGGGAAGCCACCCAGGGAAAGTGTAGATAGGAACCCTCTAGATTCCACTAGGAAGCCAACTCCATATGCATTTGCTGGAGTGATGGAGCTGTGGGCAATGAACTTAGCCTTCCTGCCGTCCTATCAATTGGAGGCTGTTACAGGACAACATAACCTCTGTGGGGTACTGCAACAAGCAGGACATGGTGGGGTCCTGGGCCCTGGGCCAGGAAGCTCTACACCTCTGGGTGTTGTTGGAACAACAGAACATTTTTCTGGTCACTATCCACAGAGCTGAGTCTCTGAATGCCAGAGAGTACGAATCTGAGTAGGTATCATCTGGCGGCCCAGGAGCAGCACCTCCTCTTGGAGGTTGCACACAGTGTCTTCGGTCATTGAGGAGAGTTCTGGATAGATTTATTTGCCATCTGCGCGAATGCCCAATATCACCAGTTTTTCATGCTGGTGTTTCCTCAGTGGAATTTGCTGGGAAATGTATTTCAGGTGGGATGGAATGAGGAGCTCCTCTATGCATTTCCACTGCTCGCTCTCTTGTCTTCGGTACTGAAGAAGATGATGGGGAAGGAACGGGGTCACGCCATCTTAGTTGCCCTTGAGTGGGGTAGAAGTCTGTTTTAACCAGAGCTTTCGAGCCTGAATGTTTGCCCTCTGCTACTGCTACCAGCAACAGGGAAGGATCCTGCACCAGAATCTCCACCACCTACATCTCCATGCGAAGAGAACAGTGACTGTTAAATGCATTTCATGTGCTGACATAGGTGATGGGTGGTATCCATCCCGTCTCACACCTTTCTACTGAGTCTGCCTGCCTAGGGCTCCGGATTGAATTTAGTGCTTGGTGTGGTTCCCGGACTAAAGCTTCCTTACAGGCCCAATCTTCGGAGATGTTTTTGTTTGTTTTTTCATTGGCCAAACAAGGCCTTTCAGTTCAGTGAAAGGTTACTTGTCAGTGCTCTATGCTTTTTTTGTGTTTAGCGGCCCAACTGTCCTTCTTCAGATCATCAGTTGAGCTGCATCTCATCAAAAGTTTGACATATATGTTTCTTTGCAGGCCATCTGTGATGCCTCAGTGGGACTTCAACCTGGTTTTAACATCCTTGAGGTGCATTCCCTTCAAGCATATGCACAGTAGCTCCTTAAGGATCTCAGCACCTTCTTTCCGGACAAGTTGGTGCTCAGAACTAGGATGGCCTTATTTCCTAGCCATAACACCTTTCCATGTTAGTCAGGTGTTCACTTTTCCAGCATTCTTTGCTCCATCTCGCCCCAAAAAGAGTAAGAGAGTCTCCATTGCTTGATTTTATATTGACTTCGTAAAAGACCATTGGATATACTCTTTCAGCTCTTCATTAACTTTTCAGGTGCATCGAAAGTTAAGACAGAGCAGAAGATGACCCTGTGGAAGTGGATAGTCATCTGCATTAAGATTTGCTATTCACTGGCCAAAAATCAACCCTTTGAAGATGTGAGACCCCGTTCTACCACGACCAAAGCCCCTACAAAGGCATTGGCAGAAGAAGTGCCTGTTCTTGGAATCTGCCAGGCTGCGACGTGGGCATTGGTACATGTGTTTATAAAGCTTTACTGCCTTGACAGCCATGTCCAGCAGAAAGGGCACTTCACCTTCTCAGCTCTGCAAAACATTTTGAGTTGAGTCCACTCCACATGCCATGTATTTTTGGGAGTTTGTGCTTTGGTGTCTATTCAAGAGGTGAGGAATCTGTAATTAGAAGTATCCATCAGAAGATCAAGATGCTTACCTTTAGTGACGCACTTTCTGGTGGACACTATGCAACAACAGATTCCTCACTGCCCTCATTCCTCTTTGTTTTGTGGGGGAGGCCTCTTTAATATCTAAAAAGGTTCTAAATTAGAGATCGCCACCCTTTTACCAGCAGTTGTTCCATATGCCTTTTCTGAGGGTGTGAAAAGGGAAAGAGAAGCTGACTTCAGCGTGCACGGGTTGCCCTTGTATGTGGCACTACTCCATCACTTCTTGCCACCTTCCAGTGCATAGGAGCACTGCTGTTGAACTTCTGTGGCTCTGGTCTGGCATCTGGGGATATTCAAAGCATAAGGAGTCTGTGGTTAAATAGAGTATCCAGATAGACCTCTCCCTTCTCGCTGCCTTCACTAAGCATGTTTTCCTGACTCTGCTGCTCGTTGTCCCTTTGCTGCCCCGCTTGGTAGCATTGCTTTGTTCCTGTACTTTATTGTTTAGTTTCAGTCCTTTTACTGTTGAATTTTATTTGCTTTGTGTTTTCACTGCATTCTGTAAACCATGTCAGCCACTAATTACATTATTGTTTATTTTAGCCCTTTTAGTGTTGTCAATTTAATTTTCCTGCTGTTAACTTGTAATTAGTCCTATTTGTACAAACTCACTCACTGTTAATTTTGCTGTACTGCGCAGTTTTTCAGTTTTGGAGCTGGCTCGCCTCGCTCCTTTTCCCACCGGTTTGCCGCTTCTCACCATCCATGACTCCTCCACACTCTGGTGCTGAGCTCCGAGCCTTGGACCCTAAACGTAGCAACAACAGCTGCAGCTTCACCTCCCTTCGATCAACGGTACGACCTTTTACCTGTCGTCACTGTCTCTTCTCCTGCAACTCCAGACCACCTGCCCACAGGGAAACCACCAACACACCCACCTCACCTTCCATGACCACCCCAGAACCACTCCACTGCCTCCTGCTCAACGCCCGATCTCTCTGAAAGCAGGTCTCTGAAATCTGGAAAACCCTTAACTCCCTCAACCCCGATATTATCTTTATCACTAAGACCTGGCTCAACCCTGCTCGACCGTGCTTCCACGCCAAACATCGCCACTGAGACGCCTGACGGCTACAAAATGATACACCAGGAACGCACCAACAAACACGGAGGGGGTATTTCCATCATCCACAAAGAACCCATCTGCTGCACCACCACCAAAGATAAGACCACACTGAAAATGGAACACCTTAACTTTCAACTCCAAAATGTCGGCAGAACAACCATCAGAGACACCCTCACCTACAGACCCCCAGGACCGGGCCCGGCTTCTGCAAAGACATCCCTGACTTCATCACCCCACTCGCCATTGACTCCAAGCACTACAACTTCCTCGGTGACCTCAATTTCCACCTCAACAACCCCAACGACATGACACACCGCCAGCATCCTGGAAAGCATGAGCAACTACAGCCTCCCCCAACTGGTCACCAACCTTACATACAGTGCAGGGCACACGTGTGACCCTTTCTTCACTGCCAGTGAGAGAGTCAGGTACAGTCATATCACTAGACTCAACTGGGCTGACCACGCCATCATCCACTTCAGCATCCCCAGGCACCACTGACAAGCCTCCCAGCTCCTCCTACCGCAGCTGGAACAAAGTGACAGAGAACCAGTGGACTGATGTCCTCAACACCACCCATCCTGACTCTGCAACCAACCTTGAACGGACTTTTCAACAACTTCTTCACCTGGATTGCTAACCATGACAACAGTCACCCCAATCAAGCCCTCCAAATACAGGAGATCCACCAAACAAGCCATCTGGTATACACCAGAACTCAGAGCCATGAAATGCAACTGCAAGCATCTAGAAAGGAGACGGCCCACAGACCGAGCCACCTTCAAGACGGCCCTCAACAAATACCACCAACGCCTGAAAGACACGAAAAAGTGCACCCTGACCAACTGCTTCGAAGTCCGCTCCAACCACAGCAAAGAACTCTTCAATACTGTCAGAGTTCTCCAGCCCATCGGCCACCAAAACCCCGATCACCCCTTACCAGTAACTCTGTGACACCATGGTGGACTACTTCTACAACAAGATATTCACCATCTACAAAAACTTCGAACCCCAACCCACCAACCTTTACAGCCTCCTCATTCCCACTGATGCCGACTCCAACCACCAACTCACCACATGGGAACAGCTCACCTCACTGATAGGACAGCTTTTAAATTTCTGCTTCAAAGATATAAATGAAGGCTGGTGGCAAACGGGCAGAGTTGGGGAGATCCTCAATTTAATAAACTAGAACATAGAACAATCTGCCTCCCATCTGTTTCTACTGTACGTAGAGACCAGAAAAAAGCCAGAATGAGGAACACTAGAAATTCACCCTGGCTTTTTCTATCGTACTAACAGTGGTCTTGCCTGTGAAATTCCTTAAAGAACTGACATATGTATTTTACTGTGCATAATACTGGGTCAACAACCATTGCAAATGATGAGAGAGAATCAAACATGCAGACCCCCACAAGTAACCTGATTGCCCTATTTGGTTCTTCATCCAAAGATGGGTAAAGTGCCCTACAGTGTTCTGACTTTTATGCGTCAGTCACCAAAATTGTGTGGACATGTCACAACTGATGTAGAAAAGAATATTTAATACAATTCTGATCCAAAACAGGCACAAGGATGAGAAAAATCAAATCTAGGGAGCCATGGAAAGCTCGGCATCCACCATGATTGCAGTCTGTAAGATACCCTTATCCAGCAAATTCTTTTCAGCAATGATGTGGGGCATAAGGTGCATACATACTATACATTACAAAGTGCGCTTTGGCTTCCAAAGAATACTGTTCTAAAGTGTTTGCCCTTCTCACAAGGCAAAATCTTAATGTCCCACCCTAACGCAATCTGTTGCCTGCCCACATGAATTTAGACAGGGCAACTTAGACAGTGGCAAACAATGATTGTGAATGTAGAATAGGAGTGGGTGCAAATAAATACAAAAGATTTTACAAAATTGGTATTTTAATTATAAGTCTTCTACCTGCTATAGACAGTGAGAGGCTTATCAATCTGCCACTCTGAGTGATGTCATTCTTAACAGTGAAGGAGAAGCTGCAGAGATCAGAAGAAACCTCTTGTTGCTTACCCGCAGCCATAGAGATACGAAGAGAGCAGTAATCTATTGGCACCAACCACAGGCATGGTATAGTCAATGTCCATGCAGTTGAAATATGGTTTATTATGGCAAAACCATCAGGTGACTTTCAAGTGCTTGTATTTAACAAGTATGTTCAGTGGAATTCCCTTTTGTAGATAGTTGCCAGCCATTAATTGAATATCTCTGGCCACGAGTCCTCAAGCAGGCAGAATAGAAGCGTTCAGCTTGCCCCCTCTTGTGCCTCTGAATTATACAGGATATACAGCTGCTACGTAGAGCATTAGCCAATTTTTAAAATAAAGGAAAAGTTTAGACCAATTGATGAGCCCAAATTAGCAGGGACTGTACCAGTGGAGAGATCAGAAATGATTTGGTATCAGTACCGAATAAACTGTATGGGTAAAAGAATGAGCTTTGTTCAAGACTTTCATTAGGGATAGAAGGTGAACATCATCCTTTGGTTCTCGGCCCGGATTTTGAATTTGCCCGTCACCAAAACACGAAAATGTTCTAAGGGTTGCATTGCTTGAGTTATTAGGGTGGGAAAAGGCTCATGTTACTAGCTATCAGGGAGGGGGCAGTCAATGCATCACCTGAAACAAAAAAAAATAACAGCTGGAGCTTACAGATTTAATCAGCAGAAGCCCCGTTAGTTGGAGGGACAGGACAGAAGCGGCTGTAACAAGAAAATATCTTTGAGTGGCACGGCTAAGCCACTACATGTTGTCTCATTTAGATGTTTTGTATCATTAACCCTCTAGCCGTGTGAGAAGACTTGGGACTAGAATGGCTCAATCAACTGAGTCAGCTCTTTACTTGCTAACAAATCCGTGTTTGTTCTCCAACCAGTAACTCATAGATATGTCTGTGTGATGATAACACATAAACTGGGTGCTAATCATCCGAGTCAAGGGAGGGTTTGTTGAGCCCTTAGAGAAAATGCACTAATAAACTTCATGATCTGGCAAAGTTATATTCACGACTGTGATTCAAGAATGTTTGAATCACAATTTTGCAAGCTTTTAAAAAGTGGAAACGCAGCCCTCTAACTAAACTTTAGCAAGTACCAATTGGGTATGGAACAGCCCACACATGCAATTTGAACTCTGCTTTTACCCCTTCCTTTCCATGACACATTCAGGATGCAGTAAACATTGGCTTGTTTGAAGACATTCTTTAATAAGAACATCAAAGCCAATAGCTCTGGCTTTGGCTGCTAGCCTTTTGGCTTTGTGAATGCTTGTTTTGTCTTGGTTTTTTCAAAACTTGATTGTTGGAAAAGTTGCCTGACCTCATCAATCTAAAAGAAAACTGGCTAAATGCAAAAATATTTGTTTGGTCTCAAAAAGGACACATTGTCCGTAGTTCCTAGCACTGAATGCAACTTCTTTGTATGTGGAAGGGCTATGCCATCACTCACGGAAGTTAGCCGATAGCTGAAGTGGGCTGACCTACTGCCCAGGGGCTTAACTTCTAGGGGAGTGTTGGAGTGTTACCCCCACCCACACCCCCTCAATGTGCTGTGTAATAGTTGGAAAGAGGTGCTTTCAGTTGGTTATGGTGAGGTGTCTGTCAGATTTCACCTAGGATTTTGACACAGACATACATACACACACCACATTCTCGCTCGCTCTCTCTCTCTCTCTCTCCCTCTCCTCCCTCACTCCCTCCATCCCTCCCACCCCCCCCCCCCATTTTGAAGTTCTTCAAAAATGTTGGTTATTTTACAAAATATGTTGTTTTAAGTATCCCCAACAATCCACACTGCTCTTGTTTCCACTCCCCCTTATGTCTTGCTTCTATGATAATTATGTTAACAAGATATGCCAGGGTGATTGTTAGGAAATCCAAAGCTCGCACCTGCCCAATCTTACTGAGCAAGATATGCCCCTGCCATTTTTCTATGCTGTAAGCTGGAGTGGGTGGATAAAGAATGAATGACACAAAAGCCCCCTAGTAGGGAAAGAGGGCTGTCTGAACGTCCCAACAAGTAGATGTATTATATATATAATTTTAGTAAAATCAAAAGGTCTTGGCTAATGCCAGATCTTAAAATATCTTAAAATCAATTACAAGTTATTTATGAATTCCAAAAATAATTTATATGTGGCTTTTTTTTTAATTGACCAGAACCCAGCAGCTTCCTCAACATTATTTCTTTGCAAAAATCACGACAAAACAAAATAATCATAGTGAAAGCCAATAGGCTGGCAGCCAACACCAGACCTGTTGGAGCTTTCCAATGCTTGTTTAATTTTATTTAATTATATATTTGTATGTAGGTTGCCACTTAAGGCATTACATATATTTTAATTGAGTATATAAAAGTAATATATTGACTCTCTTTCGGGGTAGCCTATCTTTCCTGTTATTCTTTCCTTCAAGTCAAGAAAATGTAAACTGAGTCAACTCTCTGCTTGCTAACAAATCTGGTTTGTTCTCCAACCAGTAACTTAGGACACCATCATGTTTGTGACCGAGTATCCATCTGCCAAACTTTAAATCAGACCTAATGTTTGTTTCATTGTAGCAGGAACAGCTGCTGCATGAGGCGCTGTACATTGAACAGTGGAATAGGCTCAAAGTCGTGCAGTACACTGAGAAAAGAAGAGGTTTTAGCTCTCCTGTTACAGCTATGCAGGTGACACACATATCATTTTGAAAATGGCTGGCCTAGAAGACTTCTACTATTCAAAACTCAACGACAGTCTTTGTGCCATAAACACATGAATGAGGAATACCCATCTAAAGCTCAATACTGCAAAAACTGAGATTTTGACTTGTGTAAAATGGCAAAACTACCAACCTACTGCTGTGTGGCCTAAGGAACTTGAATGTCCTCTGACAACATCAAGGGAAATTAGAAACCTAGGAACAACCATGGATTCCGACTGCGTCACAAAAAAGTGACTTCTACACAAAATCTTAGATTAGACAACCCAATGCAGTAACCAACTAAGCAGACAAATTAAATTCCATAAAGGGACCTGCAGAGCTGGTGAAAGCTAACCGCATACTACAAAAAAACAATAAAATAGTTTTTATCCCTTACACTTCATCATCCGACACACTGCTACGAGCTGCCTCCCAAAACTCATTCACTGCACCTCGGTGATCATCTCGCACGACATGGAAACACTTCCCACATAGGTTCAAAACAAAAACTACATCCTTCCAACCACACACCCTACATTGTGATGTGTGCTACTCATATTGGCAAGTGCTTCAAAGCCCCTTATAGTGGTAGTAAGAGCTTTATAAATGCTGTATAATACAATGGGCAGTGAAATGGCGAAGGTTAAACTAAATCATAGACCGCAAATGTTATGTTTAAAGAGGAATTATTAAAACACTTTGGGGGTGTGGTCAGAGGTGGTTTTGGAACACCAGGGCATTACTTGAGCATTAATGATGGGTAGATACAGAAACGGAGGGGGGGGGGTGCATATAGCAGATTGTGGGCCAGGGGCAGTGTGAGGTGTTTGGGGATACGGGTGGCTGGAAAACCATAGTTGTAGTCAATAGGTCAGGGAGCGGTGATCTTCTACAGAGGATAACGAGTGATATCCATTAATATTCAGAATTTCTTTCGGAGGCATTAATGAGGAGCGTTATATGTTGCAGGTCAGGTATGGTGGCCAAGGATAGCATCACTGCAAGAGGCTTCGGAATTCCGTTTAAAATGAAAAACACTTTACTTTCAAAGAGATGTTGGTCCCTAGACCTTTTTTTAAATCACTTTTATGCCTAGCAAGTCAATATATTCTTTTGAAAGATTGTACATTTCGAATTTGTTGTTTCGCATGTTTCCATTGCCCATTAGAAAACATGCATTATTAAATGTATTCATTAGAATGTACTGATTTTGTAACTTTGGCATTCAAGTTTTTTTAAATTTATTCTTACAACAGAATAATGTGTGGGTTTAGGTTCTGCCCCAATTACAAAAAAAGAGAATTCTAGGGCTGGAAAAGGGATTACACCAGCTCACCCTTCCATAATAATAGTTAAACCGCATTTGTGCGGTTTCGGCCACATGTGTCTTTTCTCAATGCTGGAAGTATTGGTGCATCTGTCTTCCTGCTGTGAAATCCTAGTTTAGGAAGGCGAGTGGTGCCATTTGGTGGTTTGACATTTTGCAACTCTTGAATCTCCTCCGGACCAGTATATTGTCTCAGATCGTATTTAGTGTCTGGGCGGCCTGCCTCCCGGTGCCAGGGCTCGCTGTCGCTGGCATCATCTGTGATTGAAGAGGGCGATTGCTTCACCCACGCCTCGCCCTGGCCGCTCTGATATCCTTGTCTCCCTGCTCGCAGGCCTGACCGCACGGATCTTGCTCAGGCAGGACTTCCTCTGCGCCCCTGCTGATAGCTTCCCGAACGTATAGGGAGGGCCCCATGCCGCCTCCCCCCGAGAGGGCCAGCGCCGCTGTTACTGGCGCCCCCAGAACAATCATGGTCATTTCTTCTAGCACGACCTCTTTCATCAACTGCACTGCCAGGACAGCCCATGCGTGTCTAAAGCGACAGGCTGCCAGCGACACCATAGGGCTGCCATTCACTTGTAAGTGCATCATTTACGTAGCGCTTATTACCGCTGACGGGGCGTCGCAGCGCTGTGTCCGCTATATTAACGGCAGTCGAGGATGGACACCCTTCGGTTAATTTCGTTGATAAACGTTTGTATCAGTAGAGCTGGAAGGCGAAACCCTACAGCAACATGTAGTGGGAAGCATAACCGTCTGTTGCATGGCTTCATTACACCAGCTGCACAGCGCCAAGTGACTTGGGAGCTACAAATCACTTTCTGTGCAGCCCATACTTCAGGGGCACTAAGAGCAATTGAACTTTGCACTTTGAAACATGCTTTTCTCACCTCATCTTTCTGCCCCCATTGGTCACTGTGCTGTTTTTGCACTCCTTATCTTGCTGATCTGTTGAATGTCACGATTATCGTCTTCCTAATGATATCGACTCAAAGGGTAGCTAAATCCAATAAAAGAGTTCATCCTATAAACCTTGGAGCCCATGTTTACCTTATTTAATAAGGTTTACTAATGTTTCTTCACAGTCTCTTAAGTATTGAATATTAACAATTGACTCCACTGGGAAACCTCTCTTGTTCTGTTAGTTACCCAGTTCCCACTTGGAATACTGGCTCTTCCCTGTCCTTCTTTACTTCTTACATCCATAACACTAAAGACATTTTATTCCAAAAACTGTTTTTGCTTGAATTTACAAAACACTAAAGGCCTACTGGAACCTACTGCCTTGCTAATAGAGATCTGCGTGCGGTGGGAAGTCTGGCACTGCTGTGCTGGGAATGCTTTGTCAGAGGATTCATTTCAGTTTTATTTTGTATCTTTTTTATTGGTATTTTCAATTTTAACTAGTGACAACCATAGTTCTTTAACTGCTTTAGATACTGAGTCATTACACATATTGGATGCTTGTGCACAAGTACTACATTGTCAACCGTCTTTGGGTCTCAGAGAGATATCGTACAAGTATAGCGTTCAGCCTTAATACCCTATCTCACTTTTGTACCGGAACACCACTGCCAATGAAAGAAGCATTGGCAAATCCAATAGGTTTCGGCTACACAAGAAATATTAGCTTTGCCAATGTCTTTTAGACATGTTGTACTGCAGCGTGGAGTGGAATGGCATAGCTTAAGTGAATCAGTGCAGAGTGGAGTGACTTGGAGTGGCGTAGAGTTAGTGAGAAGTGTTGTAGAGTGGGGCAGCGTAGAGTGGCACATATTGAGAGCAGTGAGGTAGAGTGGTGAAGAGTAGAGTGCAGTGGCATAGAGTAGAGTGCAGGAGTGTAGGGTACAGTGCAGGGGCATAGAGAACAGCGTAGGAGGTGGGAAGGAAACGACGCAACATGAAAGGGGGACGGGTTGGAGGGAATGGAACCTACATGGATGGGGATATGAGAGACGGACTGAAAACACAAGCACGCAAATGGAGTGCTTGAACACAAAGACAAATTAGCTCCAAAAATGGGAGCAGTGGTAGGACACACAAGTACTTGGTCCATGCTCCAGGGGAGAGCCAAACACAAGAAGAGGACATGGCGTTTATATGCCATGACAAACTGGAGCGAAGCAAATGAGAACAACACTGAAGCTAACAAATGACAGAGAGCATGGGAAAACAGACAACAATACAAATTGAAAATAAAATACAAAGAACATACCTGCCGCTCAACGCTCTTTTCTGTGTCCTCACTGCCGCAGGCTCTGGATGCGGTCTCCTGCCTCCCAGCGCTCTCCTCTGGTCGGGCAGAAAGGGAGGGACTTCCGCCCTAGAAAGCAAAACCAGCCAATCCTGATTGGCTGGAGCAGGCTAACCCAGCACTAATCTTGAGGCTGGGGGCCTGAGGCTGCAATACCTCAGCTCTTTCTCAGCCTTGAGATTGCAGCTTTTGAAGTACGTATGTCAGATTGGTTGGTTTACGGCAGCCGCCCAATCTGACCTGCGCACTGGCAAGGGGCTGTATTACTGGTGCAATTGCACTGATTAGCCCTGCCCCCTGCCATCGCGCTGAAACTTGGGCACATTAATAAAATGGTGTTAAATACCATTTTATCAATGTGTGTGCCTGCTGAACTCGCAGCAGGTGGGGCGACACTCCTCCGCCATAATGGAGGAGTCCCTGCTGCATACATTCATTGTTGTGTTTCTCAGTGGTATAATTCTTGATTGATCTATGAACCACATTTTAGCAGGAGTGGGGAAACCCAGTTGAGCATTTGGGGGGCAGGGCTTGGGATATGGCAACATATCAAAATGATCTCAGTTCGGTTTGGGCAATGTTACAATTATGGCTTCCCTTGTGGACGGTGGCAGACCTGTTTGAAAATCTCTAAATACATGGACATAAATTTGTGGTCAAATAAACATAAAGTAGTGCAAAATTCCCCCTCAAATCGTTTTTCATTGTATACCGGCATCTAATCTTTTATACTCATTTCTAATTGCAATATCGGGGATGCATGTGTCATTTTTATGAATCAGCCAGGCCAATAGCCCACTAGCCTCGTTGCCCTCCCTATGTTTTAGAGTTACACATTTCCTGTGGACGATCAAATGCGAGCTATGTGTTTCTTACATGTGGTTCGAGCATGCATGACTATTTCCCGTCCCTGCGTCCCTCATACTATATCTATTGCCCACTTTCTCAGTTTCCTGTCTAATTTAATAATGTATTTTAACAGTGTACGATTGTAGACATTATACACATGCCTTCTTTGAACACATTAAAGGCATCCCACGTCAGCAACGTGTCACCAGTCAAGTCCACGTTGTCAGTGTAGTTAGTACCTTATGTTGAAGGTATTCTCTAATAGTGTTGAGGTAGACAAGAAGACAACTTTCAGCCTATGTGTGGGGAATGCTGGTCATCTGCCTGCCCCGTTGCAGGTGCACAAATAAAGGACAGTGGTCAGACTGTGTCTGGGCTGGACGTTTGTCCATAATCAATATATTTTATGAAAGGGGTGTGTGTGTGTGAGAATGATGAGGGGTAGTAGGTAAATTCAGTCATGTCTGGGTGCAGCGCTTGCCATGTGTCTATTTGCCTCCAGTTTTAGAGCCACTAGTGAATGCCGCGGACACGCTGTCAGTTTTGGTGTTAGGTCGTAGGCGGAAGGATCTTTGTTGGTGTTCTATATGAAGCTGAAATCCGCTCCCACCCCCTTGCATCGGAGTTTGCATATTAGGAGGGATGTAATCATGTAACGCGTCAAGAAAGTCTGTTTGCGAGGCATTGCTTTCTTGGGGCTTTAACCTGTATGGGAGGTAGTCCTGTTGAAAGATATGTGGTGAGATGCATTTGAAAGTCTGACTGGGGAGGAGTGTATCTACCTTTACTCTGCCTGTGTAACTAATCTGGAAGATAGCCACTGATTCACAGCGGTAACCCCAGCTACTTACTTAAACCATTCAGTGAGAAGAAAAACTCTTTCTCTCTTTACATAATCTCACACCTCTCAACCGGGTAATTTGGCTCTCGGATGACGCTGAGGTCAGATATTTAAGAGGTCGTCTTTTTAAAATAAATAGGGGGAAAAATTGGAAGCTGATGCAAGTTTGAAACGTTTTGACAATTATGGAAGACATTTTAGCAGCGTGAATACCATTAAAAAAGAGGTTGACTGCTGCCAAATGAGGGTGAGTTGGCAGAAGTGAAATCTTGAATATCCTTACATCAGCTATATTGACTCCAAAATGTGCCCTTCTTAAAGCGCAGCTCGTTGCGTTTTGAATGCAGTACAAGCCACTGGGTGGCCGGGTTCTTGTCAGGAGTGGCCTGGCTTAGTTGGGTACGAAAAAAAGACTGGCTGGTCATGGTGTGTGCTTTGGGCGCTGGGCGGGGTGCAGTCATTTCTTGGAGGCATGGCTTGCTTTGCTTCTGTGGGGAAGTAATGCTCCAGCGCTCTGTGCCAGACCTCACTTGTTTGAATTTACAAGGTTTTTTAGGTCTCGCCTGACCCAGCGCATGCGCTGGTCTGGCGAGACTTTTTGAGAGGGCTCCAAAAAGTGCTACCAGGCCAGCCTAGAGCTACAGTGCATGTGCGCGGGCGCCGCGCTTGACCACGATTACTTTCACTTTCGCGGCCGCTTGGCATAGCCAATAGGTCTCGCTTTTGGGACCTTATAAGTATTTAGTTATGCAACTGTTGCATGGCTAAACCAGGGGCGGTGGGTGAGATTTTAAAGTGGTGGGGCGCAAACGAATTAGCATACAGCACCGTAGCGAGCGAGCGCAGCGAGCGAGCCCGAACCCCAAAAGGGGGGTTTGGGGGGTTTCCCCCCCCCCCCAAGAAAATTTTGAAAAAAAAGAAGAAAAATCGTGCATTTTCAAGCAAATTTGAGAAAGCAGGAAGGTTAATAAAGCAATTGTGAAAGTGCAGTTATTACATTAATAAATGGCATAACATAGGTAGCTGCTTATTCAGTATTACCACAGAGCTTCATACATTCTGTCCTATTATGCTCAGGTGCTGAATTCAGACTATAAGAGTCATGGAAATCTCAGCTCTAAGAGTAGAAGAAGTTGCACAGCAGTGTAATGGTTGCCAGGCTCGTTCCGCAGGAGCGTCAGGAACTTGAAGAAAAGTCCACAGTCTTCCCCTACGGCCTTCCGACTCTATTAGACTCTAGAGTAACGAATGGCACGCAAGGGGAAAACAGGGAAACAAAACAAGGAAAGGCGGGGGAAGAAAAACAGTCTTACAACATACTGAATATTAGACTCTAGAGTAACGAATGGCAAGCAAGGGGAAAACAGGGAAACAAAACAAGGAAAGGCGGGGGAAGAAAAACAGTCTTACAATATACTGAATATAAAAGAGGCAGCGCAATGCGCTGTTACCGTGATTCTGGTTGAGCTGAACTTTGTACACACACTTCACATAGGTCCACGCAAGTACCCCAAATATAAATGGTATAAAGCAGTGTTTCCCAAACTGTGGTCCGCGGACCCCCAGGGGTCCGTGACACATTCCCAGGGGGTCCTCAGGCAGTAATTTTAAAAGCACAAAAAAGTTCCTTGTAGAATCAGCAGTTTTCCAGCAACAATAAAAGTGTCAAGATTACGTCGGTGATTAATGTACCTGCTGGAGAGAGATGAGAGTTGTGTCAAGTGGCAGCTTTGACTTATCTAATGTAGCTCAGAGGGTTAATATGCCTACTGCAAAGAACGTGTACCATGCATTTTGAAAAACATTTTTTATGTGCCTAGGTTAGTGGGTTACTGCTTTAGTCACAGATTCTTTTGTTACTGTGCAGTTCATAAGTGACAATAGTAATCTAGCACAGTGACCTATAAACTGTCATCAAAGAGCTGCTTGCAAGCTGCATGATACAAGTTAGAAACATATGTTTGTTTCGAATCTTTCATTATCCTAATCCTGCTAAAAAGGTTTATTTGGGTGGCAATACATTTTTATTGTTAAAGTCAATGCTAACCACTGTTATGTTCTGAATCCTGAGTTTGTGCTTCTCCAGACCAAGCACTCTTTAAAAATGCCTACCAGTATGAATAACATGTGAATCCTACACCCTGTAGTCGCATTTGCCTTATGTAACATTTTCTATACACTGATTTACACGTATGAATCATTGTCTCCATGGGGCAGATTTGCAAGGAAATTGACTGTGTGTGTCGCAAGCCATTTGGCTGCGCCGCACTGAGTCACTTTCGAAGCACAGGGATGCGACATATTTACAACAATATGTTGCATCTCTGTGCTTCCCCCTGTGCTGGTGCACAAACTGCTGCCATGCGCCTGCACAGGCACATTTGCACCATGGTGCAAGGATGCCTGTGTCTTGGGGAGATTGTTTACATGCAGGAAGGGTTACTTCCTGCACATAAACAATCAGAAATGGCGTTTTTCAACTTCTAAGTGTGCTGCATTAGCACACATAGAACTTGCAAAACGTCATTGTTTTACTGATTGTTTATGTGCAGGAAGGGACACCTTCCTGTACATAAACAATCACCAGAGGTTAACACTTTCTACCTGGGCGTACTTAAACTGTTATGAACTCGAGTAACCAGAATACATTTGGGAGAGCTGGTGCAGGCATGCCAGCACTCTATTCCCTTCCCCTGTAAAAATACGCTGTTCCCTAAATGCCTTTTGTGCACATAAACAAAACTTGAGGTTTGAGATGTCCCACATGTACTGGTTTTTGCTTTCTGATACTTGCAGTTTGAAGTTTCTTTAAAAAATGTAGGAATCCAAGTTCCTGAATGTAAAATCATGACGTTAGAAAGCCAGATCCCAAATCTACAAGGAAGTGTCCAATACATACATATTCAACACACAGCACAAACCCCAGACGCTTCAATCACTGACTTTCTTTCAGACAACTGGTTCACTTATACTTCTGAAAGGTTTGGTAAACCACTTCCGGGCCCATTCGAACCTGTGACCTGCAGCAGGGTGCGAACAAATCTAGTGCCAAGTCAGCCTCCCCTCACAAACCTCACCTGTCTCTCCCCTCTCAGAGCCCAGTCTCACCTCACATACCTCACCTGTCTCTCCCCTCAGAGCCCAGCCTCCCATCACAGATCTCATCTGTCTCTCCCCTCAGAGCCCAGCCTCCCATCACAGATATCATCTGTCTCTCCCCTCAGAGCCCAGTCTCCCATCACAGATATCATCTGTCTCTCACACCTCGGTCCCCAGCCTCCTCCTCACAGACTTCCTCTGTCTCTCCCCTCAGAGCCCAGCCTCCCATCACAGATCTCACCTGTCTCTCCCCTCAGAGCCCAGTCTCCCATCACAGATATCATCATCTGTCTCTCACACCTCAGTTCCTAGCCTCCTCCTCACAGACTTCCTCTGTCTCTCACCTCAGAGCCCAGTCTCCCCTCACAGACCTCCTCTGTCTCTCCCCTCAGAGCCCAGCCTCCTCTCACAGACCGCAGCTGTATCTCCCATCTCAGAGCCCAGCAGCCCCTCACAAACCTCATCTGTGTCTCCTCCCTCAGAGCCCAGCCTTACCTCACAAACTTCATCTGTCTCTCTCTCCCCTCAGAGCCCAGCCTCCCTTCACATACCTCACCTGTCCCTCCCTTCAGAGCCCAGCCTCCCTTCACATACTTCACCTGTCTCTCCCCTCTGAGCCCGGACTCCCCTCACAGACCTCCTCTGTCTCCCCTTAAGAGCCCGCCTCCCCTCACATACCTTACCTGTCTCCCACAGAGACCAATCTCCCTTCACAGACCTCACCTGTCTCTCCCTCAGAGCCAAGCCTCCCCTCACAGACCTCTGTGTTTTATTTATTTATTTAATGCGTTTTTATACAGCGCGTACTTTACCCGAAGGTGTCAGAGCGCTTCACAATAGGCAAAGTAATGATACACAAGGAGAAAAATTACAAGGGAGCCTGTTACAAAAACAAACGTGTGTCTCTTCCCTCAGAGCCCAGCCTCCTCTCGCGGATCTCAGCTGCCCCTCAGTTCGGACAATGGTCACAGTGTGTGTGTGTGTGTGTGTGTCTGGGGTGGGGACATTCCTGCAGGACACACGCGTCGACACTCTCTGTCTCACACACCAGGCCGGGCCCCCTCGGGGGACGCCTCTCGCTGCCGCAGTGCTGCTATTTTTAACCTTAAAATCACAGCCCCATCCGGGAAGATAGCCGCACACTACGGGCCCCGCTGCTGTCACCAGCGGCCTGCGACTGTATTTAGCAAGAGGGAGGGCAGGCGAGTCATTCGAGGGTTGTATATGACACAAACTACAGAAATTCAGCTACAATATGGTGCTCAGTCATTGCTAAATACAATAACATTAATAACAATAATATCAATATTAATAATGATTATTTATTTTATATGAAAGAAGATGAGCGTATACGGATACTTGCAGATACCGCGGCTTTCATTAATAGGGATCCGGGGTCCATGAACTCAAGACTAGTGAACTGGGTGCTAGTAACACCTCATTTGTACAGCACATACACAGTGCTTTAAATCTTTCACATATTTACGGTTACAAAATGACCCGACAGTTGAGATCTTGAGAACTTTATCAAATTTTGGAAAAAGCAGAAGGAATAGAATGAATAAAACCAACTGCTCGAAGCCCTGCCGCCGGGCACTGTCTTCAGCCCGTCTGGGAACAGTTCCAATTCAAACTCACCTGGCAACACGAGCAGGAGCAGCAGCCAGCCAGTACCACACAGTGTACACCGCCACGAGGTGTGTGTGGCGCGGTGACGACGGACTGCCAGTGCGCACCTGCTAACGATGATGGCCAATCACTGTTCGCATAAGCCACAGTGATTGGCCATACCTTGCGTGGCACCCAATGCCTGGTTTGCAGGCTGCGCGGTGTCTCTCAGCCAATCAAGAAGACGCTGCAACATTAGCAGCGCCTGAATTGGCTACAGCACCGTGTGGGCACAGATAGGGCTCGCCCATAGGAGAGACCGGGGGCTGCTGCATGAAGCAACCCTCGGCCTCTCGGGTCCCCCTCGGCCCTCCCTCGCTCTCCTAGCCAGTAGTGGCTGACTGGCTGACAGTGCGCATGTTTGGGTTGGTCACAACCCAAACTCGAGTATGCGCATACGCGCCGCTGGCCTTCAGTGTGCACTGTGCACTGTCACTCAAACGGAGTGCTCGCCCCCGGCCCCACCCCCTTCATCGGCCGGTCCCACCCACGCTATTGTGTGAACTGTGAAGGAAAGGAAAACTGACAGCGCTGCACTGCTAGCATACGTGAGCAGCCGCGGGTCCAAGTGGCTGGTGGGGCTACGCCCCTACACCCCAATGGACGCACCGCGGCTGGGCTAAACACTTATAAGGTCCCAAAGGCGAGACCTATTGGCTATGCCAGTGCTCATTTCAGAGCCTACTGAAAACAAATGGTCTCAGTCAATATGTTGGTAGAGTTGCAGTATACAATTAATCTCCTGTAACCATTTACTAAAACAATCCTGTGATAATTCTGGTGTCCTCCAACCCAGTTTAGCTGTGCTCGGAATCTTTCAGTACGCTCACTCGCCCTGAGCAATGTAGTGCCTGCGTCGGAACCTTTTCCTGGGCTGTTTTTAGCTCCTAGCCCAACCATTGTAGTGTGTTATTTTCCTCTAGCACGTGCCCCTGTCCCTTCATGTTCTGCGTCCTTGCAGTGCCCAGAGGCACTTTGTTCCGCAGCGCACATACTCTTCTCCCTCTCTACCTCTCAACACACCACTGCTTTTAAATAATCCCTTTCCGAAGAGCACCTCCTTCAAGTTGTGTGTTATGCAGAACTACGCAGCAGGGCCGACAGATACACAACAGATCGGGCACCTGCCTTGCTGCTTTCCAATGGGAAATATCGCGATACTGCTCCAGTTGTCACGCGCGCGGGAAGGGGCGCCATATGGTTTTGCGGTGTTTATTTAGTCAGCTGCAAAAATGGCGCAAAATCAATGGCCTGAGCTTTCGGCGGTTCTCGCTTGATGGAATATGCCTGCCGGCTGTGCGAGGGGCTGATAGGGGGAGCTGTTTAACAGGTTGCACCTGTCTCACTGTTTGTAACCGTTGGGACAGAATCAATTCTCGCTCTCATTATGTCATTAACAGTTTTGTTTGTGCATAGATCTCTTCGCCCGAGTTTGTCTGTGACTAAAAGAAGAATCCATCTTTAGCGGGCTGGACAGACTCCGGACGTCACTTCGCGCATTTGTGAAGCTTGAAAAAACCTTCGAGTGCTTGTTCAGATTTGCTGCAGTGAAAATGCCGCGCTCTGATTCCTGGTCCATCTGTATCGATCTGCATCTTCCGAGAGTTAGTTGTATTCATATTTCATGTGCCCAATGGCGGTTGGTAAACTTAATTAAATAATCATTCGAAAGGCTCTTGTGGAAAGTCAAGACGTTTTAGAGGAAACCTCTCTCGCATCTGAGGGATGATAGAACGCCTAGGAGGCTTTCAGAGATGTTACTTTATAAAAAGGCTTTGGTTTAACATGGACTAGTTTGTTTGCTCATGCCTGTGAAATGATAAGGCACAACCGCTGTGTCGGCTAGTCTAGTGCTTTTGATGCCATAAAACTGATGGGCACTAGAAGCCATTGATTGGCATACCATGCTAGCTCTCAAGATGTTTGGTTCATGCTCAGGATTGAAGGATGTTGTGCAAGAGGCGGGACTGATATTTGTGATGCTAACTAAGCAAGTGCATAAACCTACATATTTATTTTTGATGGATTTACTCATGCTCTTTGAACTGTTGATTGCTTAGAATTAAGAGGTGTCCAGCCTCACCCGGGGCCACAGAACAGCAAAGCCACTTACGCACTTGACTGTACTGAACCAGGTGGGAGTAGGGTTGCCACCTTTTCAAAAGAAAGATGCCAACCATTTGTTTTTATTTTAAGAGTCTGCAAAGGCCTGGCCATGATACTAAAAAGGACTTTAAACAAAATTGTATGTATTCATTTGTATCTTTACTTTTCTGCCTTTGTTTATTTTAAATATAAGTCAGGGATTGTTAAAACAGCCCCCAACACATTTAAAAGTGCTTTCTATTTCTATTTGCTGTGTGCAGTATGTACAGATAAGGGCTAAAAATTCAGGCTTTAGGCGATTTTGCTTATTTTTGTACAGGCCGGGACATTAAAATACTAGTGGTGCTGGTAGAAAAGCGGTCAGTTGGCAATCCTATGTGGGATCCCCGTCTTTAAAGCACGATCTGCAGGGAGTAGGATTGTCTCCTCCGATTTGATAAAGATGGAATATCAACTCAATCCGTGTTATAGGTGAATCACCTCACTCAGCATTTCCCTTCTTCATCCATGTACCTTGTTAATTCGAATTTTGCACTGAGAAATAGCATTAGTTTTTAGCACTCCTAATTGTATCACTTTGAAATTGTAGTGTGTTTCATTGCAATTAAGTGCAGTGTAATTTTGAAAAGTAACACTTAGATTTTTTAAATTTTGATCAGCTAGTCTAAAAATAATGGTAAGAATCATCAAAAAGCCCTAAACAAATTTCTAATGGTGACACTAAATAAATCTAATCATAGAGATTACCTGTTGTACCCCAAACCTTAAATACCATTAGCTCTATATCCTTATCTATGTACCCTCAACATTAACCCTATAACTAAACCCCTATGCCCATAGCCACATACCCCTTATCCCATTCTCAGTAACGTCTGTACCCCAAAGACCTGACCCTTAACCCGTACCTCATTACTCTTAACCACTGTGCCCTTAACTCATTACTCTTAATCCCTAATCCCTATATGTATTACCCTATTTCTTTAACTCTATTACCCTGGCACATACCTTTGACTCCTACACTATATGCCTTAAACTCACATCCTTAATCCTTTCCCCTTAATCCATATCCTAAATACCCATATCCTAACCCTATACCTCAAATCCTTAACAATACACCCAAAGACCTTAATCATATACCTTTGACCCTGATTCTACTACTCCTATCCCCATGGTCTTAATACATGTTCCATGTATGTTTACCCTCTATCATTAATTCTATCCACACCGTCTTTCATTATATTTTGGGAAGAAGCACTTTGGGAAGTGCTCCTTTTTCAAAATACTTTTTTATAACTTATTTTTTAAAGTGCTATTTTCAAAGTTTTGAGGCAGTGCCTCCTAGAATGTTAATGTACAGTACTGCCTATCCGAGAGGCAAATCACATTATACGGTTATGGATACAACATTTTGATTTTCCTTTTTTGTGGTTTGTACTGTTGTATATTGAGCTTATATTTGAACTAGGATCGGTGTACAGTTCTCTTCATACATTTGTCTCACTTATTCGCATGGAGTGACTGAAGACCCCTATCATTGGAGTTATAATAATTGGAACACCTAAACAATGGAGTCACTCCTGTGTCCACACACCTATATATGTAGACCTACCAGTCCTTCCTTTTTCAGCGAAGATTTTTCTATTGAGGAGGGTCAAACAGTATCTTGTTTCTCTCTTTTCAAATAAACACCTTAGTAGGTTTGTGTGACAAACTGTGTTCATTATTACGTGGTCCTCTTCATTGGCTACTAGATTACTTTTCAGAAATTCAAAAAGTCTGAGTTCTTCCCATATCTCTTTATTGAGTATTAAGATTGTAGACTTCCTGAAGGAAAATGGTCTCTGTACATGGCCCTAATAGATAGTGGCTATGGTGCCTGGAGTGTTTAACTGCACTCTATTTACACACACCTTTGACACCGTGTCTGGGAAGGTACACTACATTTGCCTCTCTCTTTGTGGCAGAACATCTTTAGAGCATGTGTTCCCTGGGAGTTCTATATTTTTGTGGATAGTGTGAGAAATCGGGTTGCTGATTGACTGGGGTGTTCGCCATGGTCAAACAGCAACCACTGTCCTAGTCAGGGTAAGGCACAAGCACACCACAAATAAACCTGTGCTCAACCCCCTTGTAGCTTGGCACAGAGCAGTCTGTCTTAACTCAGAGGCAATGTGTAAAGTATTTGTGCAACACTTTAAACAGTAAAACAGTGATAACACCACACAAAAAGATCTCATCTCAGGTTAGAAAAATAGAGCAAAATGTAATAAATAAAACAAAACCAAAACAACAAAATTCCAAACAGTAGAACTGGTGTTATGAATTTTTAAAGAATAAACTGTAACATAGTGCCTATACATATAAAGCACCAACCGCAGCTATCTGGTCGTGTTGAACCGGGTCACAGTCAAAAGTTCAGGCCGACTGCGATGGAGTGTAATGCACTCACCTGAGTCCAACCGTGGAAACAACACTGGAGCCATTGCTAGACCTTCTATACCTCCCTAGGCATGGGCATGTCTGACGAACAAACCCCTCAGTCAGAACGGGGGAATGGGACAAAATAAGAAAAGAGAGACTTGCGATACTGGTTCTGGTCAGCAAGTGTGTGACACAGCATTTACTGGAGGCCCTTTGAGTCTGCTAGGTAGATGTACTCATGACCGTGACCTCAAGATTTGCGAAGACGCAATGCACTAGAAATAACAAGAAGAGGCAATTGCCAACAATACACTAAGCCTCTCAATCAACAGATTTGCAAATACATTGGCAACATACATTTACAGTCTCTTTCAGAAACACAGCAAGGAACAGAATAACTGGAACCACCGAGTGAAGTTATATACTCCAAGGAATAACTCAAAATACAGGTTGGAGTTACTGGCACTCCGAGGGAAATAATCAGAACATAGATTGAAGTGAATGAGACTCCGATGGAAACTCAAAACATGGTTTTCTGTGCAGGGTTAATACATGAATCAAGGTCTTGGAGCAAAGTTTTGAAGGCGCTACTATACATCAGGGAAACACAGAATCAAGTATGTAGTCCTTAGAAATAATACAGTGCAGTGGCCTGGGTTCCAGGAAGAATCCGGAGCAAGATCAGTCAAAGTGAACTGGACTGAAGTCAATGAGAGGGAACTTGGAGGCAAGTAAAGAGTCTTTAGGACGCCAATTCTCCGGCCTGCTTACTAATGTAAAAGGATAGCGCACACTAACCTGATATCAGGTACTTAGCCTATTACTTCAACTTGTCCTAAGTCTGAAGAAGGGCTTGAGGTCTTGACTCTGGAAGTCGCTGGAGTAGCTGAGCAGGAGGCGGAAACGAGGGAGGAGTCGAAGGAACTGGAGCCAAGGCAATCACCAGAGGAACTAGAACCGTAGCCAAGAAGGGTGCTTCCCAGAACCGGTCGATTTTTCAGGTGAGTGGTTAGGGAGAAAGCTTGTTCCACAGGGAGTGTAGGCCAAGCAAGGACTTAGGTTAGGGTGTGGTTTATATACAGGCTCTGGGTCTTATGGATACAACAGGATCACTTGTGGCACGTGGCAATGTGGAAGGTTCTACAAGATTCCCGAATGAAACGCGCGTTAGTACAGAGGCTTAACCTTTAAGAAAGAGCAGGTGCAAACTAATGGATGGAACCACTTAACAGGAAACTAAAGTTCCATTTTGTCTAAACGTGCACATGAGAAAAACACTCTAAGACCACAGCTAGAGCGAGGCAAGCCATTGGTTCACGTGTTCAGGGAATGCTTTCAAGCTCGGCCGTAATGGAGTCCTGGGAAGAGGGGAAACAGTGGCATGGAATCATAGCATGCCATGAGGCGTCACAGGCGTAATGTAACATGAGCCCTGCTCACCATACTCACTACACAGACAGAATATTAGGGGTTCATGACATGGACCGTGAGTCTGATACAGTCCCAAATAAGTCCAGCTGAAGTTTTAGCTTCTCGAGTTTTGTGCCAAGAGTCCCGTTTACATTGCAGAGGGCCGCAGGGAGCGTGTCGAGGGCAGGCTGGAGTTTCACGGTGGGGTTCCTTCGCAGGCAATCTATGCTAGCTGTGTGAAGAGACAGACTGGTGGTGGCTCGCACTGAAATGTGGTGCAAGTGGCACCGTTTCAGTGCATTCGCGCCCATTTGCGGTTGCCAAGAGCTGGATTTCAAGAGTCCATGAGCCACACCAAGGGTCCAAGACCTGAGAGACACTGATTGGGGTCAGGATCTCGCTGAAGCTGGGTCCAGGATCTGGTTGGGGAGCCTTTTATGTCTCTGAGGCTCAGACCAGGAGGCCAGTAGACTAGCCCTTTGAGTCACTCTGGGGTCCTGGGTTCCAGATGAAGTTACAGGTCCAGTTCTTCCCGAGGCAAGAAGGCTGCAGGAAGCAGGTCAGCAGGGCATCAATAACTTTAAAGCAGCAGTCCAGCAGAGTGGAAGTCCTTGTAGCATCACAACAGTCCTTCTTTTTGGCAGAGTATCCACAGGTCCAAAAGTGTACACCAGAGTTGGTGTCTGAAGTCCTATAATACCCTGGTGCCCTGGTTCTGGAAGGTGGGAGAAGCTTCTATACAGTGCCTTTGAAGCACATGTAATTTCCTGCCTCCCCTGCTCTATCTTCAAGCTGTTTGAAGGGACAATGCAGGGATGTTATGCCCTTTGTGTGAAGGCAGAGCACAGTCTCTTTAGGTGTAAGTGAGGCTGTGTTGAGCTCCGTCCCCCATCCTGCCAGCAGGTGGCCCACTCAGGCACACCTAACCCCTCTATTGCATGACTGAGAGGAATTCTTAAAGTTTGTCGGTTACACCCAGTCCTGTGACCCAGGCCAGACTATAGGCAAAAAAAGGGCTAAAGGCAGAAAACTTTCTAACAGTGGCATTTGTAAAATTGTGATCAAGAACCTGACTTGACTTCACCACTAAATAGGGCTTTTCACCCCAATTCCAAAGACACCAAACATGAACTGGTTATTTCTTCCCATTTGGAAATTACAGATATAAAATGTAATAAGGCAACGCCAATGTTATCCTATGGGAGAGATAGGCCATACAGTAGTGAAAAACGAACTTAAGAGTTTTTCAATACCAGGACATGTAAAAGTTAAAAGTACATGTCCAACTTTTTAAATACATTACACCCTGTCCTTGGTGCTGTCCAGGGCCTATCTTAGGGGTGACATATATGTTTTAAAAAGGAAGGTTTGGGCCTGCAGAAGGTACCGACAATGATGTGGGCTCTCCGCTAGCCTCGCTGCAAAGATTTTCAAATGACGCGTCATCAACACCTTCGGCCAAAGACAACGACAGAAACCACACTCCTCGGAGTAGTACAATACGTTTTCCGCAACCTCCAGATGGGAGCACCTGGGGTTGCGGCGCAACCAGCTGGCATGGCTGGGATGTCTATTAGTCCGTTATAGTTAATTAGGTTATGGGCAAGTGACCACAGAATAAGGATGAATTACCTTACTGGCTTGCTGAGAAATTTGACCAGCTAGAAGCAGTATTTCCTAATACCTCTCCTGTGGAGAAACACAGGATCTTAACAATAAGTTTGCAGAAAGACTTAATACCAGAGGTAACCGATTGTGAGACTTGGGGTAAAGTGTTCGCAGCAGTATATGCAAAAACTTTTGGCACATCTTCTATGACTGTGCTACCCTCCGTGATTAAGCGTGTTCAGGATGTGCACGGCCCGGAGGCGGCAATGGAGTTGGAGATGAGGCTAGTCAGAGTATTTGACGTAGTTGTTGATCTCATACTTGCGAACGTCAAGGGGGATGCGGTTAACTTTCAAGTGTCTAATGCTTTGCGTCTTGTCCCGGGAGAAGAAAAACCCAGAGGGTTCCCAAAAATGATTGCCGATGCCTAAAAGACCATTGTACGCAATAGTTTGGGTTTCAAGCCTTTTGCTTAAATACCGGCACAACAGAAAACTCAGACGGCGCGGTCTAATAAAGACGACTGTCCAATTTTTCCTAAAAAGAATTGGAGAAACAAAAAGCAGGGGAAGTAACAGAAACAAGGGTCACGTGCAGCGTCACTGGCACCCGAATCCTCTGAGCGCACTTATGATGTGCGTGACTGCGCGAGAATTAGGTCTCCTGACAGATTTCAGGTCCCTGCCCAGCCTTCTCCTCGTTCTTCACAGGAAACATCGGGCTCACAAGCCGGTGGAGGTGATCGCCAGGATCGGGCCAGAGGTCGAGGTGCCCCGCAAGGACGTGAGCAACCTCGACAGACTGACGGTAAAGGAAAGCCGGACGATTTTCCTCATCAACGCTTTCCGTTTCAGAAAAAGAAAGTTGCTCCTTTAACAGCGAGATATGCCACGGACGGTGAGAACCCACCTTCGGAATCTAACTTGGGCAGCAACACTGCTAGACAGCGTAGAGGAGGTTACCATAGTGCAGCCAGCACTGCGTCCATTTCTGGAGGTCGACAGCAACTGACACTTTCATCACATTAGAAACTGCTGGCACCCGAGTTGCTCCCCCTGATAGATTATATGTAAGACTCCCTGTTTTCCATTTTTACGGATTTTTGCAGATAAATACAGACAGAAAGCAATGTGTTTTCTGTCTGCATTTAGTTTTAAAAGTGGATAAATACAGAAAATTGTGTTCTTTTAAGTGACTCTCCGTGCTGTGTTTCATGAATTATAGGCCGTCTCCGTGCTGTCTTTCATGAATTCTACCCCAGCAGCTGAACAGATGGACAGCATGGAAAATTAAAAAACAGGATGAAATGTCTTTAAATAACGGCATATGTCAACATACATTTATGATATAATGCTAGTATTTACCAGTGACTGTATTGTTATGTAATATTTGGCAGCTTAAATAGCTAAAACACAACATACATCAAAGGTTGAGTGCCCTTCTATCAGTTAAATAGATATGGAAATGTACAGTTTTACAACTTCATTTATTCTCAAAATACAAAATAAATATGAATAAATACAGATAATATGGCCAAAATATAAATATGGATAAATTGACGAAAAATAAATACCATAAAACCGGGAGCCCTAATTATATGAGATAGTATTTCTAATTGAAGGTGATATACAACTTGTTGTTAAAGGGATTTTTTTGAAAAATTTGACTTCTTCATATGACATCTTGTTAGCTGAGGCAGACTGGTCCCTGCCTTTTGTTTTAGCCGCTCCATGGGGGGAGGAGGTAATCCTCCCTAGTTTTTCACACAACGTAGCCAAGGCAGTGGCTTTTGGGAAAGAATGGGCTTTGGTGCTTGTACCGGCTTTGTGCTGTACTCTGGTGGGCTGGGATAAAAGCTTTCTGCCTCATGAGGTACCATTACGGTCTATGCCACCGCCACAGCCCCAATATCCCCTCCGGCGGGAAGCTAAAGCTCCCATTTCTGAAATTCTTGAACAATTAGAGTATCAAGGAGTGATTGAGACATGTGTGTCATCAATGAATAACCCTCTTATACAGTAACCAAACCAGATGGGTCGTACCGCTTAGTTTTGGATTACCGACATTTAAACCCTCATTGTCGTAACTGACGAATACTCATAGCTCAGGACTTGTAGACAGTCTTGTGCGTAAAAAATATAAAACCACACTTGACATTTCCTTTTTTAAATTTATTTTTTATTGAGTTTTACATCCCTATTTTCCCCCAGGCACATTAGGGAACATACATATTATTCCACATTGTTATGGTACAAAAAAGAGAAAAGAAAAAAAGAAAGACCGGCAAACAAAAGCATATGACACATTGCTATATCTTCAATATACATTCCATGAGTATCCTGAATTAAACCCCCAGAATTCCATTTTTTTAAGAAATCCATTCCTGAGTGGGAAACCAAATTTTACAACCCAACCTTTTCTTCCTTCGCCCTTTGGTTCTATATATTGATAATTCAAAATTGTACATGGCTAATAATCTTGCTCTCCAATTCAGAAAAGTAGGAGGATCAGGGCTTATCCACGTATTGGTAATACATGCACGAACCACTGCCATCATAATAAACAAAAGTGCACTTAATGAATCGTTTCTTGCATTAGCCATTGAATCCGAGCCTACCCCAGTGATAACTAAATCGCCCGTAATTACAATGGGGGTTCCAAATATAATATTTAAAAATTCCTCGAGCTCAAGAAAGAATCTCCCCAATCTCGGACAGGAGAAAAACATATGGAGTGAATCAGCAACAAACAGCCCACATCAATTACATTTAACCCCTGTTGTTGCTCCCCACAGAGATATCTTCCTAGGGGAATAAAATAAATCAAATATAGCCATATAGTGCTGGCTGTGTAACCTTCCTGTCATTAATACACTATTAGCCAACTCCAACGATTTATTTATATTAAGTTCCTCCACACCAAGTTTGAGTTCCCATTTCTTTTGACATTCCTCCAGATCATCAGGGAGGACTTCAACCAACTGTTGATAGTACTGCCCTATCAATAGTCTACTCTTCATTTTCTCTATTAGCCCACTTTTCACTAATTGTTTACCTGTATTTAAACCAAGTTTATCCATATAACTTCGAATTTGTAGATATTTAAAAAAGTCTTGCTTATCTAACCCAAACTTTTCTCTAAGGTCTGAGAATGCCAATAGATCCCCCTGATCAAACAAATCCCCTAAACAACATATACCTTTTAGGCCCCATTTAAATGCTACATGATCCCGAAAAATTATCGGTAGTAACCCAGAGGCTTTGTAAGTGTTTAATTTAGGAATGTGGTATTGCCGTTTAATTTGTTGCCAAACTTTATAGGCTGCCTTCAAATTCTTAAACCTTGTTTTTTTGTAAAAGCTTGGTTCTACAATAGTTACTAAACAGCCATGAACATCACTTCCGAACCCGAATTTATAGATTGATGGTCTATGACTAAGAGGAATCAAGGTTTTGCTCCCCACAACCAACGGCCCCAAAATCTGCATCATGGCAGCCCAATAATACATTATAAAGTGTGGGATACCCCAACCCCCCGATTTCTTGGAAGGATCATTTTCTTATAGGCCCTTCTTGTTCTTCGGTATCCCCACAGAAATCTAGAACACATCCTCTCCAGTTTTAAAAAACATGAATTAGGAATTTATAAAGGGATTGTTCTAAATAAATAAAAAAAATTGGGGAGAACCAACATTTTCAAAACGTTACATCTGCCATGGAGGGAGAGGTGCAGATGATCCAGACGTTCCAAAGTTGTATTCACCTTCCCAATAATTGGGAGAATATTCAGGGCAGGAATTCTATCCACAATAGAAGTAATTATTATTCCAAGGTATATTGCCTCAGGTGTTACTACTACATCTGCCGGGGGGTCCTTACCAGAGTAAAGTACCTACGTTTTTTCTATATTTAGTTTATACCCTGAAAAATGACCAAACTGTGCCGCTAGTACTTTTATTGACGGAAGAGCTGTTACAATGTCACTAGAAACTATAATAATATCATCGGCATAGGCAAGTGCTCTATACTCTACACCACTAAGTTTAATAGCTTTGATATCCTTATAGCAGATTAGCTTTTGCAAAAATAAATCAATGTATAAAGCAAATAAAAGAGGGGAGCACGGGCACCCCTGCCTTGTGCCTCTTTTTATCTTAAATGGCTCAGATTCTAGTCCTGATATCCGTATAGTGGCCACTGGATTTATATATAGCGTCTTGACTGCTTGTATGAACTCCACACACAAGCCCTTCCAGCGCAAAACCTCCCACATATATTGCCATGAGACCCTGTTGAACGCCTTTTCGGCTTCCAACAGGATCACCCTTAGCGCTGAGTCTGTAGCCTGGGCCCAATACAGAAGGGCAATAACCCTTCTTATATGATCGGTGGTATCCCGCCCAGGGATAAACCCATGCTGGACAGCAGAAACAAGAGGAGTAATAACTGCCGCTAATCGTAGAGCTAAAATTTTTGAAAAAATCTTACTGTCAGAGTTGATCAACGATATCGGCCTGTAAGATGATGGAGAGAGCGAAGGCTTACCCTTTTTTTAAAAAAACAATGATCATGGTTTTTCGCCATGATTCTGGTGCTATACCACGTTGGGCATCACAAAATAAAATCACGAGTTCTGGCATTAGCACCTGTCGAAAAGTTCTATAGAATTCCAACGGAATACCGTCGGGCCCAACTGCTTTGCCCTTGGCTAATGATAGTATTGCTGCCTCCATCTCCTCCCAAGTTACATCTGCTGCTAATACCACATTTTGGTCTTGTGATATTTTATTGGTTGCAATATTGTTACTAAATTCTTTCATTTGCCCTCCTACATTGGTTATTACACCCTCTGTATAAAGAGCGGTATAAAATCTACAAAAAACATTCAAGACTTCGGCTGGTGTATCCTGTATCTTATCATAATGATCCTGTATCCTGCATATTCGATTCTGAATTTCCCTTTGCTGCAGTCTCTTAGCTAATATTCTACCAGCATCTTCCCCTGATTTATAAACCTGAGCTCTGTATATGGCCAGCTTTGCTGCAGTCTTTGTTATAAAATGTTGATGAATTTTCATTTTCAAAATGGCAATAACCTTTAAAGTTTCATCAGCATTTTTTTGCTGGTGTGTCAGCTCTTCCATAAACCGAATTTCCAAAAGCCTAAGCTGTTTCATCCCCTCTTTAATTTCTGTAAGTGATTTACATTGTTTAGTTATTGAATAACTCAATGTCGCTCCCCGCACACCAGCTTTAAATGTGTCCCATACTATAGGTTCCGAAGCTGTACCACGATTAATCTTAAAAAATTCTGGGATCCACTCACACATAAATTTTCAATAATCGGGATCTAGCAACAGATTGTGCTCGAAGGACCATGCTTTTGGTTGCGCCTTTGTTCTTATATCAAGTTCCAATGCCAACGGGTTGTGGTCTGAAATTATCCTCGACATAATCTCTATCTTAGCATTTTCCACCATATTCGCAGAGATAAAAAAAAAAATTTAGACGGACATGCTTCTTGTGGGGGGCGGAGTAAAAAGTATTGCCGGGGCATTTCTCTTCTGGGCAAACCATACATCAACAAGGCCGAACTCTTTAACTAAGCCCTTAATAGCTTTAAAAACTTTAATCTTTTTTCCTATGTATGGACTATCTCCCGTAATGTCAAAATCTCCCTCCAAATGAAGATTAAGATCCCCACAAAAAATTAAGAGGGCTGGCCAAGCCGCCAATTCAATACTTAAATGATATAACACCTCTGGATCATCCAAATTAGATCCGTAAATTGAGCAAATTGTACATAAAGCATCCTCTTTTACCCGCCTGCAAACACCTAACCCATATCTCATGAAAATTGCTCCACCTCTAGTATTAGAGCTTTGTTTAGTACATCCTAAAATTTCCATGCCTAGATCATTAAGCCATTTTCGATTATTCCACGCTATATGTGTTTCTTGTACACATAAAAGATCATATCGCTGCATCCGCAGCATCTGAGCCATCACCCCCTCTTCCTTTTATCATTTAAACCACATATGTTCCAGGAACAAATAGAAAATCGAGTCATGTTCTTTGTCCAGTTAGATCAGCAAAATCGATCGAGCACTCTAGACTGCCCTCCACTCCCTCCAAACCGAATCTCAAGCACAATATAATCTGCATCGAACACATAAGTACCCTAGCCATTCTAATCGCCAACCACAACCTCCACCCCTCCGTGCCTCACTTCCCCCCATTCCCCACCCCCTGCCACTGTCCCCTCCCCAACCCTTCCCCACCCAAATGAGGCATAAGGACCGAGTCCTCCATGATGGATAGTGGATTGGAACTGTTCCCCCCGAACCCCCCCCCCGTGGCCCTCCCATAGCCCACAAAGACAAACATTTTCAGACAGACATCATACTGAAAGGGATCCTATACCAAACTCAAAATGTATGTTGTCATCACATAGCCTTTAAAATTTCCTCTGCTAAATCTTCTGACACAAAAAACGGAGTCTTCTCCTTATGAATTACTTTTAGCTTCGCAGGATTCAGCAGGAAGGCCTGTGCCCCTTTGTCCTGAAAAGATGGAATCAGTTGGCGTAACTTCCATCTCTTTTGAACAGTAGCCTGCCAAAAATCTGGGCGCACCAAAAAGTCACAGCCTTTACCAGTCCTCTTCCTGTCTGGCCTGGCCAAGTCATACAATGCCTCTCTCAACAAAAAGTTGTTCAAACAGATGAGTATCGCCCTAGGCTTTTCATTAGGCCCACCTGCCCTACCTCTTTGAAAAAAAGGAAATCTGTCTGCTCTTAGGATCTCTGTCTCCAAGTTCCACTGTTTAAGATCAGGAAATGCTTCAGAGAACGCCTCAATAACGAATTGCCTAGCATCCTTCCCCTCCCGCCCCTCTGGAATACCCAAAACACGTAAGTTATTCCTTCTGGAACGGTTCTCTAAATTAATTAATTTCCAGTTAGTATCATCTCTTAAGTTTTGTAAAGATACTACCGATGCCTTCTGCTGCACTATTTGATCCTCCATAGCAGATATCCTCTCCTCTGAATCCCCAATCGTAGTTGATATTTCAGAGCATGTCTTCGCAACTCGTCTTACTGTGTTCTGTAGTTTTGCGAACCGCAGCTCCATAATGAAGGTAGAGGCCTGGCGCCTCACTTCTTGGAGAAATGCACACGTTTGCGCTCTCCTTCAACCCTGAAAAAATTGCAATCTTTGCTGGGATTTTTAAACTTCGGGCGAACTTACATTCCTGATTATGCCCTGCGTATCAAGCAGCTGTATGCCCTTGATACAACCTACCTTTACCAAAGTTTGCTGGCTTCCGGAACATTCCGCTATTCTGCAATCCTTGCAGTCTTATCTTCTTGAATCTAAATACTTGTTAACACGTGATAACCACACAAACCTGGTGATAAGAATTGTGCCAGGGGCAGTGGGTTTCACCTACTTGACATTTAATGAAGGTGACACAGTACCTATTGCTTAAAAGTCACATTTGTACACTTCGGCTGAACTGCGTTTTTCAACTGTTGAAAAAGTATTGACCACAGTCCAGATGGCGATCCTGAAGGAACGTAAACTGGTGCAAGGAAAACGCATGATGGTGGTAACACCATATCCGGCTCTTGAAGCTGTGACAAAAGCCAGTGTACCGAACTCAAAATCTTTACATCCATGTTGGATACAATGGGCTACTTCGTTGACATCATCTTATGTCACCTATATCTTTGACTCCTCATTGCAGACTCAGGAGTTCTTACAGTACGAATTTTTTCATCCTGCTCCTCTGTCAATGCGCCCGCTCGAGGACTACCATCGTATCATTTATACCGACGGTTCTGCGCAACCGGCGACCGGATCAACACATTCTTACTCAGCAGCATGCGTTACAGTGGCAGGTACCATAGCGAACAGTGAGTTCAAGTCCAGTGCAGTGCACACGCAGGCACTAGGGGACTGTACCGCCCAGTTAGCAGAGCTGCGTACTCTGGTGTTAGCACTGGAGTTTGTTGATCCTAACATGACTACCTTGATTGTAACTCTTACTACTGTGTGCAGTCTTTTAATGACAACTTATTCTTTTGGTCTCAGAATGACTATCGTGAATCTAAAGGCAGCGCAATTAAGCATAAAATGCTTTGTGTTCGAGTCGCAGAGCTTAAAGAACGTCTGCCTCTCACACAAGCAATTCATACTCTTGGCTACCAGCGCGTAGTAGTACACGCGGTCGGTAACAGTTTGGCTGATGAAGCAGCTAAAATAGCAGTAGCCACATAGTCAGTAGCAGCAGTTACAAAATCCATGACTAAGATTGATGGTGACATCTTGGCAGCTATAGCTGCTACAGAGAAGGGAAGTAAGTACCCACAGGGTTTCCCTTCAAAATACTCTTATCATTTAAGTCCCGATAAAGTTCCCTATGTGAGAATTAATGACGTTGGTGACAGATTGATTCCCAACCAGGACCGCAGATTAGCATTGATAACAGCCGCGCATGAAGGCATGGCCTCGGCTCATGCAGGCGTTTCGGTGACTGTTTCTATCTTGCAGCAACGTTACTGGTGCCGTGGGTTATACAAACAATGTGCTTTCTTGTGACATTTGTCAGCAGATTAAACCTTCGACGGCAGCACGCCCACCACAAATACAGTTGTACATTTCTAATAAACCATTCAATTGTGTTTATTTAGATCACTGCGGTCCGTTTTCTTCAGATACTGCGTATAAGTTTATCTTAGTTGCAGTTGATTCATGCACACGTTTTCTTTGGGTTTGACCACAACGCAGTGCTGATACACGAACGGTCATCAGGGATTTGCTGGTCTTTGTGGGAATTTTTGCATGTGGCACCTTTCATTCTGACCAGGGTCCCGCATTCGCCTCTAAGGCATACAAGAATGCCATGAGGTCTTTTGGGGTGCAAGTAAAATTTTCGTCTCCATACAGGCCTGAGGGCAATTCAGTTGTGGAGCGAATGAACTGTGACTTAAAGCAATCCTTGACAGCTAGAGTTATAGGTACTGGCAGGAACTGGTTTGCCCATTTGTATAGCGTACAAACGTGCACTAAATAATCTCCCTAGAAGATCTCTGGGTGGGCGGACCCCATACGAAATGCTCTTTGGCATGAAAATGTTTGTTCCGGACCTTGATGGTCTAGACATGGCGGCGACAACTGCATTCTATGACGTAGATAATCATTCAGATGTGTTACATAATCTACAAGAGACTCGCGACAGTCTTGCAAAGGAACATTTGCCCTCCGCCTCTGAAGCGGCGCTGCAGATTCTGGTAGTCAGCTGGCTACCCAAGATCGGAGACCTGGTCTGTGAGAAGGTGGAGAACGAAAAAGAGTTTGGCCCCTCTTATCGTGCACCTGTCCCAGTGCTTGGCGTGCAGGGTACTCGTACAGTCATTTTACCACCACTTCCTGGTCGCAAAGATAACAGATACATCTCAGTGGACAATGTCAAACTACAACGCCTGTCTAATTCTACATAGTATGAAACCTGCTGCTTCCTGGTCAACAATATCCAGGAATACAGTCTTGGCCAATTCCAACAACATCAGGCCTGACACTGCCAAAGAGATGACCGCTGTTACTGATCCTTTGCTAAACCCTCTGGCTTGCAGTCTTCATGAAGAAAATGAATATACGTATTCCGCTACAGAGTAAATGCCTGGTTTGCAAGACAACACACTAAACCAGTTTTGTTTTTCCTTTGACTCTAACTCCACCTCATCGAGCCCCCCCTCCAAATTTTCTATTTTTGTCACCTGGTTTAAAAGAAATTATTTGGTTCCTCCTTGGACATACATTTGGTTGGTGCTCATCGCCATATTTTTGTTCATGTCAATAGGATTTGTGAAATTTTTCTTCCTTTTAATAAATGGTCACTACCTCACTGAACGCTCTGCAGTTAAAGTAATTGATGGAACTTTAGCACCGCACTCCTCATCACACATCATGAAAAGGGACCAGACTTTTGTCAACATCTCTGCCTGGCCAGTTGCGAATGGAATAGTTTAGGATGCTATAAACTTCCAAATTCATGGCCCCACCGAGGTGGTTAATGTTCCAAATGTACTTCGTGCTTCTATGGGCGATGTAGTGAAACATAACATACGCTCTGATGATTGGGACGTACAAGCTGGTGAATCATTATTTTCAGATTTAAAGTATTATGCTGCATTTGATGCTGAGGATTTGTATTTAAATACTGCAAATTATGCTGATTTATTTTGTTACCAGCATTTTGGCCATCATTACCTGCATAAATCTAAAACTTTTATAAGTGTTCTTAATTTCACACATTGGGAACATTGCCCGGCTCCCATTGAAGGTAGTTCGAAAACTCTTTTGAAAAAATGTATATATTTCACTGATTTCAATATTTTGAATCCAAATTCATTTTATTTTAAATTGAATAATACATCCAATTCTAAAGTCATGCTAACCCACACTAAATTAGTGTATTCCAAATTCTTTATAGACCAACTGGCAGTGGGTGGCTATGAACTATGGAAGGATACAGTAGATCTTAAGTCTGTTTGGGGTTCTAAATTCTGGCAGGTACAAGGCTCTGAAGCTTTGCATCGTGCGTGCCTTATCCCAATGCAAATCCTATTTTTGAACAGTTCGATTTATCAAACAACCCGTTAAGGTTTAGCCACTGCAAAACAAATGAATGCACCTAAAATACCTCCATTGGCTCCTTATGATACCTCCATTGGCTCCTTATGTCATACTGACATGGCCATTGAGGATTTGTAATTGTTGCTTACCAATAATACTTTTAATATCTCTAGCCTGGACCCCCAGGGTTGGTTGGTTTGGTAAACGAGTTCAGATTCTTGCCAAAGCCGTTTTCTAGTCAAGGCCCCAGGATACATTCAGGATAGACCTGATCTACGTTTTTCTGACTCCCATTCGGCTACTACCTATTTAGTAGGAAAATTATGTCAAAATTGGTTACAACACTCCACCCTTACATCAGTTAAACGCCATTTGTCGTTATTGTCAGGTGACGTTGACTTGACAGATTTTATAAAAGGACCTGCTGGGCCTAGATCAAAAAGACTTATTTATCCTACTTATAATGAACTCTGGAAGCTATCACAAATTGAAGCTGCTTCGCGTCTAAGGGCAATAGACCAAGTTAATTTGGAAAAAGTGCTTGCTATTGTTGATAATAGTATTAACACTCTTTCTTCCTGTATTTACACATTAGACAATATTGTTTCATCTGTTGTGGATATTGTTCATGATGAAGTATCTGTTTTGTATCCTGGTCAAAATCAGTTGCGTTCAATTATGCAGTTTGCATGGACATTGCAAACTTTGAAGATGGGGAAAGTTCCATGGGATTACATGAACACGTCATAGTTATTTACACCATTTAACTTGACAGATAAATAACAGTTTATGTCAATGAAGGATTCCACATACACTCTGTTACACATTGAAAAATTAGAACCTTTGCCAGTTTCTGTTGCTGAAACTAATTCTGCAGTGTGGCTCATCCATGGGGTAATAACTTTGCCATTTTCCTTGTTTGAATTTAGTTCATGTATGAAACATTATCCCTTGGGCCGCTATGAACCTTTAGGTAGCGCTTTTCTTCACATATAGATTCTTATGGGATGACAAAGAAGTGTAGCTCACAGGGAAGTCATGTGATTCCTCACCTGATCATTCTCTTGTGTGTAAAAATATAAAATTGCAGGACGCTTATAACTTAACAGCACTGAATTTAGCGTGTGTTTTGAAGGGCCATTCAATACCAGCTATCACACCTACGTTTACCCTGCTATCAAACAGTAGCTATTTGCTTTTATATAATGAAGATTGCTGCGGCATGCTTTCTGTCATCCCTTTATATTGTAACAGTCTCACAGCGCGTGGTTTGCTGTAAAAATGTGCTTTTTCCACCCCCGCATGGGAGGCTCGACATCTCAATCTGGCCTTCCATTCCGACCTTGAAGGCGCAGAGTTCAACAAATTGAGCATTATTGTCCCAAAAAGAAAGTTGCTCTCACATCTGCCCATGAGACCTTCGTCCTTGACGTGGCTAACACCCGTACAGAGGTACATGCGCTTCTTAATACCGATCTCCCACTACATTTCGGTGCGTTGATTCACACTATCTTCAATGCTTCCAACATTACAGGCATTGCCCATTTGTTTTAAAGCTGTGGGCTCTGGCCTTGTGTCTTCTTTTCAAACTATATTTGGTGTGATACCAGCATTTATCCATTATATTTTTTCCAGCGTCTTTGGTGGTTTACCACTATTACCTGCCCAAGCCGCTGGAATTCTGCTGTTAATTTGCTTGCTCCGAAATGGATGCTCTTCTTGTGGCACCAAACAGCCGGGACTGGCTGCTGCTGCTTCGTAGTCGTATGCTTGAATGCTACGGTACTTTGCCACTGGCCACTCTGAGCGTGGATTATGGATTATCCGTTCGTTTTGGTTATTTCACTTGCGTGCAAACAGTCTTTCACTGCGTGGAATGATCCTTTGAATGGGCGTTGGATCTTTGCCTCTCCAATACGATGTCTCCTGCCCCGGATTATGACCTGCTAATGAGTCCTCTAATGACGCATGAGCTGGAATGTTCTGGTGTTGGGATTATGGTCTTCGCAGCTGCGCTTGGAGTTTTAGCGGAATGGGATGTCTGTGCAGCTGCACATGAATTCCTACAACTAAGTTTTCTTGAGGAACACGCAAGTTGTCCACTAAGGGTGCTAGAAGCTCCCATTGTTGATGAACTTGTATGTTCATTCTCTTTGCTGGAATGGATGGCTACTCTCTTTGCTGACGATATCAATGACTTCCTTTTGAAGGCTGTTGCAATTTACTGCTCATACGCCTTAATGGATTAACCAGGATGACTTCCATCTTCAGCTGGATTTATTTTTGTTTTTTGTAATGATTTTTCTTTTTCACTTTTTTCTCTACTAGAGTTTTTACACACAAATTAGTGCACCGTTTGACTCTTTGTCCAAATAGGACTGCTGCTTTAAATTCTTGCTCACTCTGTTTGAACTCTGTGTTCTATTAAGTCCGCTGTCCGTTGGCCTGACCAAGGGGAGGCTGTAGTGAGGAAATGGGGTTAACTGCGGACATTGCTAGGTTGGCATAAGTAGTATATGCTTGGCTGCCATTTGCACACGACACTACATGGCTCTGTTCTCGTGAAATACTTTGCTGGCGCTGCTTCACATGAGAACTGTCTACCTTTCACATATCCAGCGGGGCACCGCACTCTCTGTCTGCACAGCCTGTTCAAGGTTGAATAACCATGTATGCTGTTGAATCACTTTGGTCAGTCCCACGCATATAGACATAACATGAAGCACAGCGACCCAACTGAAATTCGGGTGCTTTTAATATGGCATTACATGCATGAGAAGGCACTTGGAGAAAACCTTTCCAACATAGAAGAGCTGTGCTGATCCTGAGATGTAATTCACTGCATCTGATCTCGTAGGCAAGGGGTCTCGCTGACAAAGCCCAGAGCTCTTCTATAATTATTCTAAACTAGCTCATGAGCACGGGAGGGTGGTAAAAGGAGCTATAGTCCTGTTTCCACTGTCATTATAATATGATATCCTCTTTTGTGCTGTATGGAATTCAACAATGCTAATTATATTGTTTTTATGCATTATGCTGCTCGTATTGGCTAGAGTACTGCATCTTAGAGCACGTTAGTTAAAAATAAACATTTTAAACTATACAGTGTGTCTGATTTCTCACGTTGTGAACAAGTACGAGTGTGAACGAAAGAGTGTTCTTGTTTCCCACTATTCCTGAGAGTTTACTAAATCGCATGTTCTAGGTTGTCTAATCATTGGTAGCTTTTCTGTAGTACAGAGAACGAATGAGACACTAATGCTAGTCGGATTTGGGTTCTGGGCACTAAGGTGGCTTTTTTGGTACACAACAATACACCGAGGTCCTGGTTTCCTGCGCATAGTTCTGTGCATGAGCAGAATCCCTGCAACACTCCAAGGTACCACATACAGATGGGTTGAGGATCTGTGACTGACATTTGTTGCCACACGATCAAGAGGGTTTAAACCCCGAAGACAGTGTAAGAAAAAGCACACTGTTCCCTCGACAAATCATCGAGATGGGCTGAAAATGGACTCCTAACCACTCCAGATCCGCATTGCAAATGCGGTAAAGAAGGAACTGACGTCAATGCATCGGCAAGAGGGTTATATGGACTCTGCTGACCTCACATCGTGTGATGACGACGATGCGTAGTTGCACGACGCCCTCTTCTGACCCACAGACGTTCTGTGAAAAAAATTCTGGGTACAGTCTTGTGCCTGGGGTAGGATTCTAAAGTGAGGAATCCTTGCCTAGATTCTGTCTCTATGAGACTGTGCATTACCGAAGGTAAGTAACTTGTTCAACAGGTCTTAACAGGTCATCAAATAGCCAAGGTTTAATCAAGGTGCATGAGATAATGTGTGAACAACTGGATTTCTGATGGATACTTCTAAGCCCAGATTCCTCACTTTTAGAAAGCTCTAGGCGCCAGACTGAATCTGGAGAAAAATTTAGTAATGCTCTATGGTCTCTCCAACTGCATCGGAAGTGACGGCACAGAGCCACGTATAGGCACCACCGATGCATGCTGATGTCCTTTCCTTTCTTTCCATGCCCTTCGACACAGATCCGTAGCTCCATTCCCAGTTTTATCAGTCCTCCGTTAACTAAAATTTTTCATAGTGTGCTAGGGAATGATTTCCCCTCCCAAAACAGCAAGGTTCAAGTTGTGCCGAGACTGCAAGATGCAGATATCAGTCACAAGGTATGTCTGTAGTGCTTGGGCTCTGGATACCACTCTGAGGCGTGCAAAAAGTATGCCTGAGGTGATTTGAGAACAGAGGGTGAAACTCCACATTGCTGAACAGAAGAGGTTGCAGTTAAAGCTTAGATCCCAGTCATGGGCCCGTCTCGAAGCCGCTCCTGTAAAAAGTCAATTTCTCAGTCGGGGTATTTCAATAAATCCAAGTTCCCGCACAAGAAAGCCAAGCGGAACTCGTCACCATCCTGCCGCACAGAGTCTAACAGGAAGGCACAAGGGCATCAGGATTCAGATCACACTCCTCAAAAGCTTCCTGAATTGTTGCTGATTCCACAGTGGGTCCCGGCATGCCCCGAGTTGCCAGTGCCATTGTCAACACCACTGCAAATTGCAGCTTTCGGAGAGGACCAGTAAACCAGGGCCAGCTACCAGGACCTTATCAACTCTGACACTGACTTCTGTCCCAGTGCCATGGTCAATGCCAGTTCCTTCTGGGCTGCAACAGACTCCACCATCGCTGATTGATAACAACGTCGATCTCTGACCCCAAACCAACATCTGCCTGATTAGAGCCTATGATGCGCTTTGTGGTCATATAGCTAGATTCCAACCCAGTGTTCCAGCCCCTGTGTTTGTTCCAGCAGAGAATTCACACTATTTTAAGTTCTGATCCAGATGCAGTGCAAGAATTACCCAATGTACTTCTAGATACTGATCATGATCAGGAAGGGGACAGGTTCCTCCTCCTCATTATACCAAGGATTCATTGTACGCTGACTCCCTTCCCCACTCAGAGTTCCAAGTGGGGACAGACACGTCACTGCTTGGTTGCGAGGGCTTCATAGTAGAGGTGGAGATCAGAGGCCTCTGTACTCTGACAGAGGGACAGCTTTTTATCTTTTGAACTTTGAGGGTTCTGTCTGGCCCTAAAAGAGTTTCTGTTATCGATTTAAGGGAGGCTGGTAATGGTCCTTGCGGACAATATTTTCGCCATGTGGTACTACAACAAGCGGGATAGTGTGTGGCCTTGGATCCTGGCTCAGAGGCGCTACACCTCTGGAGGGAGATGGACAAGCAGAACATCTTCCTTTTAGCCAACTATCTAGCAGAGCCTCTAAATGCCTGAGCAGACAAACTTAGCAGAGATAGTCTGGCAGACCACGAGTGGAGTCTTCATCCCAAGGTAGCGGAGGCAGTCTACGACAGTGGGGTACAGCCTGGTTAGATCTGTTCATCACTTTTGAGGATGTGCAGTGTCAACAATCCTGTGTTACTGAAGTTTCCTCCAAGGCATTTGTGAGGAAGGTGAGGAAAGGCTGGGCCCAAGTCAACCGTATCACCTTGTACTGGGCCAGGAGAGTGTGATTTCCAGAGTCCCTTAGCATTTGTCCTTTGATCAGGCTTCCACTTTGGGAGGAACTTCTCGTCTACGGTCCTGAATTCAAGTCTTCTCAACCTACACCTCCTCTCTAAAAGAATGAGTGGCAGCAGCAAAAAACACTTTCACAATACACTACTGCTTTGACAGTAAGGTCCAGTGGAAAGGTTACTTCACCCTCTCGGTTCTGCAGAACTTTGTGATCAGAGTCCACTACCCAGACCCTTCACCTTTAGGATTTACTGCTGTGGTGTCTGTTCTAAAGGTAAGGAGTCTGCGGTCAGAAATATCCATCATTATTCGGTAATGCTCTTTCTGGCTGATATTCCATCTAACCACAGCTTGCTCACTGCCCACCCACCACCCATTCTGTTGAGAGGCTGCCTTATACAAAAAAAGACCCCAAGTTACACAATCGGCACACAGTCTCAGAAAATTTGTTTAACCTTGCACATCTGAGAATGTGGTGGAGAAAGATAGAGGATAGAGTATTACCGAAGGCAAGTAACTTGTTTTGTCACATGTTGCAATTATTGACATATCAGGGAGAATCCCAAGAAAGGCCACACCTACTAACCTATGACAAAACAACAATGTTGATATTAGCCCCTGACATTTTTGCGTAGGCCACTCTTTTAATCAAGAAATTGAAAAACAATGTCACTTTCTGTTGGTACCCGTAGTTCGATTCTCTTGTTTTCATTTCACATACCATTTGCTGTTTCAGGTTGTCGCCTGTGATCCCACTGCAGAAGAATGCTCGTCAGAGCGCAGTCTACACACAGTTTATATCTGCTTTACTTGGAGAATTACTTCTGGAAGAAGGCGACTTGGAAAGTTTAATAAATGTTTTTAAGAACAAGACTTTGCCTAAATGGTGAGTGGTTTCCAAATACCAACATTCCGTTTTAGGAGCCCTAAATATCTTAGTAACTGTTAGTAATGTTTTGCTGTGTTTATAACTAGAAAACTACTTTTATAGTAATGTAGAACTTGGTTAAAACAGTGGAAACTATCCACTGCCACATTTGAAGGGTCTTTTTTGCAGGTGGTGAAGATTCAAAGCAGTAATCTTTAAATCCCAATTTAAAAGAGCTTGCTATAAGCATTTGATCACACTGCTGAGAAGGCACAATTCAGATGCCAGATACAGTGTGTGAAGCTTCTGTAATAGTGGCTTGAAGCCACAGTTGAGCCTATCCAAATCTGGGGGGCTCTATCAGGATTATACATATATTATGCGGGCACTCCTGGTTCGTTACCAAGAAACCTTTTCCAAGCACTGTATTCAACTTTCACCACATTGTGGGATTAAAAAACTACTGGAGGTCCAGACTAGTTTATAGTAGTGAAGCACTGTTAGTATTAAAACAATTGAATAAAACCCATATATTTATGCAGGCAGATATAACCTGCAACCTTTACATCATAACATTGTAACCACTGAATCCGATGAAAACTATCAAACTACATCTACAGAAAAGGGGTGTTTTGTATATTGACAAATTTAAGTCCCTTCACATAAAATAACACAGAATAGCCACTGTATGGGGAAATTAGTGCAGTGAAAAAGTAGAGATTACACAGGATCAACTGAGTGCCACCAGCATGACATACTTGACCTTGTTTGTAAGCCTGTTGCAATTCCTGGGAAAACCGTAGAAAACAAGGCAGTTTGAAAAGTTGAGTGACTAAGTATTATTGGCCAAGGTTTTCAATATTGTTCTTTTGAATTTGTATAGTGCAAACCCAGCCAAAATGAAGTGGGTGCTGTACAGGAGTCGAAGGCAAAGATACAGCCATTGAGTGTTAGAGGGGTTCTGAGACTGAAAGTTTCTTCAATAGAGATAGCTGGAACACCTTCCTAGAGGGTGAGGTTGAGGTCTAGGATAAATCCAAGTGACTTGCCAGTTGGGGTTCATAGCTGACCAGAATCACAATGTCTCCAAGCACACAGAAATTCCAAACTGAGGTCATGGTTTCAGAAGTCTTTTTTTTATTCATTCATCTTAGACATACACCTTCTCCTACACATGTTTCGTCTTATGCTGTTTCAATCTCAGCAGAGTTCTTCAGGGCAAAGCATTCAGTCAAGATATGACCAAGCAATAATAGAATCCAGGTTATGAGCTGCTGGCGTGATCATATGTAGTCTTACGTTATTAATTCTTATCGTAAATCAGGGAAAGTAGGGACATTTTTTAAAGAGCTTGTCCGTCATCCATTAGAGTGGGTCCGCAGAGTACACAAGACCGGCGTGGTGTGCGGCCGCCATTACTCTCCACAATAAATAGTGTGGCGATAGATGACGCCCGCCACAATAGAAAGTACTATCCTGCAATGTAATACGGCGGCGGCCATCTTGGAATTCGAGGCAAACCTGTGTTTCTCAGTACGAGTATAAGCCATCAGGAAGGATTTCGAATATTAACTCTTGTTATGGGTTCCTCTAACATAGTGTATAATTTATTTCAGTAAGCAGGAGGTTGCCATTGGGTTGAATTAAAAAATCGAGTAACGACCGAATCCTTAAACTTAATATTCAAAAACAGATTTTCCAGTGACGTTCTGCAGGCTCATATGATGACGTTGGGCCCTCATCTCCTAGCGGCATTGCACGAGGCCCTTTCAGCAGCGCATTCTGCCTGCGGACTGGCGTCACGCCGAAATTGTGTGTTCGAGGCATATGAGATGCAGATTATACACTGTGCATAGCTCGCCATCTGGTGTTGGGCCCGTATGTTTGCAGTTTGTTTTTCCTCTTGGAAAGTCTTTGGAAGTCACGAGGTTGGTGACTCCTCCTTTGGTTCGTATTGCGCATGGGCTTCGGCTCCATCCTCAGATTGTTTTTTCCCGCCATCGGGCTCGGATGTAATACTTCGCGCTCCGGTTCCGAACTTTCCGGTTCAACGATCGACGCAAAAATACTCACTCATCGAGCCTCTTCAGATCATAAATCATCTTAATCACCGTCTCTTCGGCACTTCTTCGATTCCGGTCGTCGACGGCGGCCTTCGGGCCTATTCCGGCTCCGGTCTCGGCTGATGGAAAGAACTCCCTTCAAGAAGTGCCCTCGATGTGGGTTCAAGTTTCCCCACACCGATCTTCATGAGGTGTGCAACCTCTGCCTCTCCCCAGAACACGAGGCCCAAGACTGTCCCGCCTGCAAGTCTTTTCGCTCTAAAAAGACTATTCGAGATCGACAGGCTAGACGCAACATGGCGCACTCCTCGACCTCCGCTCCAGTCTACATCTTCGGGGACGACGTCGAAGCTCCGGGACAGCAGAACATCGAACAGGAGGACGACAACCTCGTCAGCGCTTCCGAGGCCGACGACTCAGATGTGGAGGACATCACCCCGGTGCAGCGGGTCGTGAGTACAATACCCCCTCCCACGCCCACGCCGATACCCAAAAAGGCTTCGGTCACACCTTCGCCTCCGGGCCTAACCAAGACCAAGGACACTGCTTCTCACACCCCACCTTCGGGCCCGGTAAAGAAGCCTATTAAGCCTTCCGGCAGCTCGGGCTCGAGCCAGCCGACCACCGGTACCGAAAAACACCCTTCGGCACCGAATAAAAAATCGGCCTCCACCTCCACACCGAACCCGGCACCAAAGCCTTCGGTGTCGAAGCCTGCTCTTCCGGCGCCGACCAAACATCACAAGGCCCTCGGCACCGACACTCCCGTGCCGGAGCCTTCTTTGGCACCGACCAAAAAATCGGAGGTTCCAAAGAAGCACGGCTTAGACAAGCCTAAAAAGCCGTCGGCCCCGAAAACTTCGGCGCCGACCGAACAACCAGTGTCGCAAGAACTTTTCACACCGGATCCTCTGCAAAAGACACTCACCAAGGATCCAAAAACTGGACACTTGACATTGTCTTCAAAAAAGAGACACTTGGACAAACCAGCTCCGCCTCCACCTCCAAAGAGGAAAGACATTGCTACCTCTCCTTTCAGGGTGCCTTCCCCACCTCCTCCACCCTCCCCACCTCCACCCCCTCCACCTCATCGTTCCCCCACCATGTCTCCTGTCTTAGACGATTTGGGAGACCCTTATTATGATCCAGCAGATGTGCCACAAGACCCCACCCCTACTGGATCTCCAGACCCATGGGACGACTATAACAATCCGGACATCCCAGATGTCCCACAGGATGACCTTTACCCATCTAGGCCATCCCCACCTGAAGATTCCTTAGGCTTTCACCACTTGTTACAAAGGGCAGCACACTACCACGGGGTGGAGTTACATACTGACCCAGTGGAGGAAGATTTTCTACTAGACCCCTTCGACGATGCACATAGGTCTACAGCCATTCTACCTATGTTAAAGGGAGTAATTAAACATGCACCTGAGGTTTTTAAAGACCCAGTCAGGGCCAGGGTCCTAAACCCCCGTATAGAGAAAAAATACAAAGCCGCCCCCACAGACCCTTCATACATTAAAGGCCCTGCACCATTGGATTCCCTAGTGGTATCTATAGCTAGGAAGCGCTCAATATACCTTCACAAAGGGTTATCAAAGAGGCGGATACAGAGGCAATAATAATAAGGGCAGAGGCAAGACAAATACCGCCCGCTCTGCCACACCTTCTGCCCAGTGACTTTCCCCCGCTCCCTCCAGACCATTCCACTCCGGTCGGGGGCAGAATACAACATTTCCTTCACGTCTGGGAGACAATCACCTCAGACAGATGGGTGACACAAATTATTCATTCAGGGTATTGCCTAGAACTAACATCTACCCCCCCAAACATTCCACCCAGGCAACGCCCTATGTCTCAAGAACATACTACGTTACTAAAACAGGAGGTGATCTCCCTCCTGCAAAAAGAAGCCATAGAGCCGGTCCGCATAAATCAACAAAATTTAGGGATCTACTCCCTGTACTTTCTGATTGAAAAAGAGAGACGAGACTCTACGACCTATCCTAGATCTCAGACCTCTAAACACTTGCATACATTCAGACCATTTTCACATGGTAACCCGTCAACAGGTTCTTCCGCTCCTCTCCCAGAGCGATTTTCTCACCACTCTGGATTTGAAAGAAGCATACTTTCACATCCCAGTACACCAGTCTCACAGAAAGTACCTCAGATTTGTGGTGGATGGGCAACACTAGCAGTTCAAGGTTCTCCCGTTCGGGGTAACAGCACCAAGGGTATTCACCAAGTGCCTAGCGGTAGTGGCTGCACACCTCAGAAGACAGCACATTCACGTCTTCCCGTATCTGTACGACTGGTTAATAAAAGCCACATCCTACGAACAATGTGTGCAACATACCGCCGCTACGATCCAACTACTTCACCAGCTAGGTTTCACAGTGAACCACCAAAAGTCCCACCTAATACCATCACACACAAAACAATACCTCGGTGCTACCATAGACACCTCAAAAGCCATAGCCTATCCCAATCCTGCCAGGATTGCAAACATACAGGCTCTGCGTCACAAATTCACAATTCAATACTCTCGCCCAGCAAGAGTGTTTATGCAACTGATGGGGATGATGGCCTCTTGCATCTTCATAGTGCCCCATGCAAGACTCCAGATGCGTCCACTCCAAGAGTGTTTGGCACGCCAGTGGAACCAGGCCCAGGGGCAACTGACAGATCTGGTGTTGGTAGACGGTCGCACCCATCTCTCTCTGCAGTGGTGGAACACCACAAACCTTTCCAGAGGTCGACCGTTCCTGGACCCGGTTCCACAAATAATACTAACAGACGCATCGCTCTCCGGCTGGGGAGCTCATCTGTTACATCTCACAGTACAGGGCACGTGGACTCCACAACAGAAGTTACTCCACATCAACCATTTGGAGTTACTAGCAATCTTCCTAGCCCTAAAATCCTTCCAGACGCAGATTGCAGGCAAGGCAGTCCTCATTCGCACAGACAACATGACTGCCATGTACTACATTCAAAAACAGGGGGGCACACACTCTCCACAGCTCTCTCAATTAGCACAGAGCATATGGAGATGGGCAATTCCACAGAAAATCTTTCTCCTGGCCCAACCTGTCCCAGGAGTCCAAAACACCGTGGCAGATCTGCTCAGCAGACAAACGCAACAGATTCACGAATGGGAACTTCACCCACAGGTTCTTCATCCGTTCTTTCAGAAGTGGGGGCATCCACACATAGATCTATTCGCCACCCACGAAAACAAAAAATGCCCAAGCTTCGCCGCCAGGTATCCACACCCATTGTCCAAAGGCAATGCGATATGGGTGAACTGGTCAAACAAATTTGCATACGCCTTTCCACCTCTCCCACTAATTCCATTAGTGGTGCGAAAGCTACAACAGCATTCCCTAACACTGATCCTAGTAGCTCCAACATGGGCCAGACAACGGTGGTACACCACACTGCTGGAATTCACGGTTGTACCACACCAAAAGCTACACCTCTCACCATGCCTCCTAACCCAGAACCATGGAGAGATCAGGCACCCGGACCCAGTTCAGCTCAACCTTGCGATCTGGCTCCTGAGGTCCTAGAATTCGGTTACCTTAACCTTCCCCCTGATTGCACGAATATTATCAGGGAAGCTAGACGCCCTACTACTAGGGCATGCTATGCTGCAAAGTGGAAAAGATTTGTTGTTTACTGCCACAACAACACAATCAATCCTCTAAATGTGTCCATACAGCACATTATATGTTAGTTGCTCCACCTCCAAAGGTGTAACCTAGCATATACATCCATTCGGTTACACCTCGCAGCGATTGCTGCTTACTTACAGAACAGGCAACACCTGTCACTTTTCAGGGTGCCTGCCATTAAAGCCTTTATGGAAGTCCTCAAAAGAGTAATTCCATCCAGAGTACCACCCTCACCTGTCTGGAACTTGAATATAGTTCTCACAAGGCTAATGGGACCCCCTTTCGAACCATTACATAAATGTGAGCTCCAGTTTCTCACATGGCGAACAGCATTCCTAGTGGCCATCACTTCCCTTAGAAGGGTTAGTGAAATACAAGCACTCACCATACAGGAACCTTTTCTTCAAATGCATCATAACAAGGTGGTACTCCGCACCAACCCAAAATTTCTACCCAAAGTCATTTCTCCCTTCCATCTAAACCAGTCGGTAGAATTACCATTCTTTTTCTCACAACCTCAACCCGTTGCGGAAAGGGCTTTACACTCACTGGATGTTAAAAGGGCTTTACTTTACTACATCCAAAGAACACAACCTTTCAGGAAAACCAAACAGCTATTTGTTTCTTTCTCTCCACCACATAAAGGCAACCCTATTTCTAAATCAGGGATAGCTAGGTGGATTGTAAAATGCATACAGATTTGCTACCACAAAGAAAAACAAACGCTATCTGTTCCCCCTAAAGCCCACTCTACAAGGAAGATAGGGGCTTCTATGGCTTTTCTAGGAAACATACCACTAGATGACATCTGCAAAGCAGCGACATGGTCAACACCGCACACTTTCACAAAACATTACTGTGTAGATGTGCAAACCAAGCAACAAGCTAGTGTGGGCCAGGCTGTACTAAAAACACTGTTCCAAACAACTGCAACGGATGCCGGTGGTCGCCGCTAGGGTTGGGTACTGCTATATAGTCTATGCACAGTGTATAGTCTGCAGCTCATATGCCTTGAACGGAATATGCTACTTACCAGTATGCATCTGTTCTTGGCATGTAGAGCTGCAGACCTATACACGCCCACCCGCCTCCCCGGCTACCTGTATCCGTTCCAGTCTATCTTATTTAGATACAACACACATGGGTTTCTTTACTGTTATCACTACGCTCCATCTTTCCCTGCTGGCGAAAAATAATCTGAGGATGGAGCCGAAGCCCATGCGCTATACGAACCAAAGGAGGAGTCACCAACCTCGTGACTTCCAAAGACTTTCCAAGAGGAAAAACAAACTGCAAACATCCGGGCCCAACACCAGATGGTGAGCTATGCACAGTGTATAGATCTGCAGCTCTACATGCCAAGAACAGATGCATACTGGTAAGTAGCATATTGCTTTTTCTCCAGCCTAGTCGTCCTCCAGAGGACCCGGGCTCGTATCTTCCTATCTCATTGCTCAGTTTCAAGCCCAAACTACTGGGTAATGTCCTCGCATACCGCCTCTGCTCATGCATCCAAGATCTCATCCACCCCGATCAGTCTGGCTTTATGCCGCAACACTCCACCAGGCACAATATCAGGCATGTCCATAATGCGATTGCAGGGCCCATAGTCAAGTTAAGTCAAGTCAAGTCATGGATATTTATTGAGCGCACATATCTCCCTGAGGTCTCATGGCGCTTGCGTAAACTCCTCTAAAACAGACAGACAGAAGGAAAAGGGAAAAGAAATATTATCAATGGTTGAACAGCCAAGTTTTTAATTCCTTGCGCAATCGATTATGGTCTATAATGGAGAGTAGATGGGGTGGAAGTTTATTCCAAAAGGTAGGTGCCAAATATGAGAAAGATCTCCCGCCATTTCTGGCAGTGCGAACTCTGCATGGAGTGAGGAGAAATTTGATACTTGACCTTAACGTCCTAATCGGCTGGTACCAGAAGAGTTTCTTTGCAAAATAGCCAGGCCCGCTTCCGCGCACGCTCTTATGCACTAGACAAAGAACCTTGAACTGAATACGCTTCTTCATGGGTAGCCAGTGGAGGTGCCTAAGATTGGGTCTTGATGGGGATCTAGAAGGAAGGTTCAGTACCAGTCTGGTGGCTGTATTCTGCAGAACCTGGAGCCTGGAAAAGCGTTTTTCATTGATCGAGGCCAGCAGCGCATTTCCATAATCGATACGGCTGATGATCAATCCCTGAACAAGTGGCTTCCTCAATTCAATTGGGAACCATTTAAAGATTTTCTTTAAACTACGCATAATTCCATAACAGGTGACAATTACCTGGTTGACCTGATTTTTCATCGATAGCTGGCTGTCTATCATTACTCCAAGGTTTCGCACCACTGGTTTTGGTGAAGGGCAAGGACCCAGTTTTCGGGGCCACCAGTCATTAGACCAAACTTCATGTGCCCTACCAAAAGAATGACCTCCGTCTTGCTTCCATTTAGCTGGAGATGGTTCGCACTCATCCATCGATGTGAGTCATGCAGTTTTTAAAACGGGTCTTTGTGTCAAGGGGATCAGGTCCTAGGATGATCACTAGCTGGGTGTCATCAGCATATGACACTAGGTCAAAGCCATAGGGGAAATAGAATCTTTATTGCTCAGTTAGTTAAAACCATTGCAATTATTGACATTATAAAAACCATGAGTTAAATACAATTGTGGATTAAAAGAAAAAAAAAAAAAAAAAAAAAAAAATAACGAATATATATTTACAACAAGATTAGCTTCAAATAAAACAAAAAGGGTAATTATGATGATTTCTGTGAAAAGGAAAGTCAGTTTGTTTTGCACCTGAGTATTGTCCAAGCTATGGTATTTATTGCTGGGCCTGTTGGATCATGGGGCTCCCCTACAGTGTTATTGTGTCCTGTTTTTACTATTCGGATATCGGCCATTATCCATATCAAGCAGATCTTTCTTTATCAATTTTGGGTTTCACTTCGTTAGTATGCGTCGGCCTGTTATCGCCCTCTGTCATTTTTGTTTCTTAACTGCTTTGTCCAAGAATTTGACGACGTGGCTTGCTAATTGAATGTTCGCTCCGTCCAAGCAGGCCTTTACTGCCTGCCGGCGTGTTCTTATGCCCAGCCTGTTGAAATGCTTTTTTAGGAGGGATCTACGCTCTGCGTCCAGACCTTTACAAGTGCATAGTAGGTGGAGGATGTCTTCCTTTGAGTTCCCACAAACTCGACAGTTGATAGTTTCTTTAGGTCTTAACCATGGGGGAAGATGGTTTTGCACTGGAAGTTGGCCCAGCCGTAGGCGTAGGAACTTCTCCTTTGTGCGCCTAGTAAACCCGACTCCTAGGTAGCTTTGGCAGTGGCTGGTTGTGTAGCTTTGAATAACTGTCCAGCCATGGGCCCGGGTTGCTAGGCTTGCTTTGTCCTCGATTAATGACAAGGATCTAACTGATTTGTTGACCAATTGTTTAAAGATGTTATGAGATACGCTGCTCATCCAGGCTTCTTGAAGACACAAAGAATTTAAGGAGTGGTTAAGATGTAGCGCGGCCGCGCTCTTGCTCTTGCTTTCCATCTCTTTCCATAGGTGGTGATTTAGGGTTGTAGGTTCCCCTCTCTTTATTTTGTGCCAACTTTTGGCATAGGCACCCATTCGCTCTAGAGTTTGGTTTCTCAGGCCAAATTCCAGCCTAATTTGTGCCTGGGAGGTGTAGTTGGGCAGACTGAAGATTATTCTCATTGCCTTCGCTATTGTGCTATTCAGTTGCTGGGCGTCCCTTCCTCGGAGGCATTCGCTACCATAGGTCAGGGCCGATGTTAGTTTTGCCTGTAGCACTTGAAGCAGAGGTGTAAAGCTTCGGCCAACTGCTTTTGTTTTGAGGTTCCTTAGTGCAATCCCTACACTAGTGCCCCTCCGTTTTATTGTTTCCTTTTGCTGGTTGAATGAGCCCTTTCTATCAAAGATTACCCCCAGGTACCTATACTCCTCTACAGTCTCCAGTATGGATCCTCCCATATGCCAGTGAAATCCTGCTGATGACTTTGTTGCATTAATCCTCATTGTTTTGGTTTTTGAAAGATTGATGGTGAGGTTATTGTCTATCGAGTACTTAAACGTGGTGCTGATCAGATGTTGTAGCCCTATCGGTGTTCTGCTTATTAGGGCAATGTCGTCAGCATACATTAAGTTGGAGATAGTGAGGCCTCCTAGGCTAGGGGCATGAGAATTAGTTTCGTCCAGCAGTTGTGCCAGGTCGGACATGAAAATGTTGAAGAGTGTTGGAGCTAGGACACAGCCTTGTTTTAAACCTTTTGTGGTCGTTATTTTTCTTGAAAGGAAATCTCCTGGCCCTAGCTTGACTTGGACCCATGTGTCCGTGTGAAGTAGGATCAGCTGTGTAAGAAGGCCTGATGGGATGTTCTTTTTTTTCAGTTTTTCCCATAATAGGTTTCTGTTGACTGTGTCGAATGCTGAGGTGAAGTCAATGAAGCATACATACAGGGGGAGGTTAGCTGCCTTTGTAGCGTCAATGAGGAGCGAGAGAGCTAACATGTTTGATGTTGTACCCATTTGTTTACGGAATCCTGTCTGGGTTATAGGAATAACTGCATTTTCTTCTGTCCAATCCTGAAGCTCCTCTAATATGAGTCCGGCGTAATATTTGGCTTCGTTGTCGATTAGGGCTATTAATCTATAGTTTTTTGGGTCCTTTACATTGCCCTTCTTATGTATTGGTGCTATTATCGAGCCTTTCCATGAAGCTGGGATAGTTGCAGTGTCTGTTATCTGCTTGAAGAGGGGCACTAGGGCTGCTGCCCAATAGTCCGGATTTTGTTTGTACAATATTGGGGGAATCCCATTAGGGCCTGGCGCCCCCTCCGCTTTCCCCATCGCAATCCTGCTTATTATTTGTTTTTCCGTAGGGTCAAATGCATTCCTACCCAGTTGTAACGTCCATGTTGGGTTATTTTTGATCTTATCCATTCGCCTGGTGGTTGGGGCCTGTGACGCTGTGTTGAAGTGTGCCAGGAGATGATTGGCCCATGCTTCCTCGGATACATATGAGTCAATGGTCGGAGTCCTGGGGTTCTGGAATGAGTTAACGGTTTTCCAGAATCTTCCGCTTGTGTTGGTTCCTTTAGCATCGTGTAGAAGTCTTGCCCACATTTCTTCCTCTTCTTCCCTTTTACCCTGCCAAATAATTCTCTTTTTTTCCTGTTTTAAGTTTTGCATCTCCAATTGGATTAGTGGGTCCGGTCCGTCGCGATGTAGTTTACGCAGCAATTTATTGAGGTTGCTTTTCAGGAGCTTTATCTTGGTGTTTTGATTTGAGGCCTTGTCGCGGTTGCCAGTTAAGTCAGTTCTCTCTCCTTGACTTTTATAGCTTTGATGCCGTGTCTTAGATTTCCTTGTGTGGGCCTGTCCCAGGCTACTCGTGAAGTGTTCCCAAGCGTTTATGTACTCAGTGTTATTTGTGATGCACTTTTCCCACCGGCTTTTTGCGTCAGTTGTAAGGCCTGCCAGGTTTGACGTGTTGCATTTAATTCTTTTTTGTACCAACTGCAGTGAACAATCCATGTTTATCGCTGGTCTGGCTTGCACCACACCCAAGAAGTTGAGACCAAATTCTTGGGGCTGATGGTCGCTAGCAGACATTGTGCCAATTCGGAAATCCGTGATTTTTGCGAAGAGGTGCAAGGATACAAATGTGAAGTCTATAGAGGAGCTGACTGTTGGATTTTGAAAGGTAGCTGACGGGGGGTTATCGTTTGCAAAGCGGCCGTTTAGTGCTGCCAGATTAAGGTGTTCTAAGTCCTTGGTGCTTGAGCTTGACAACCGGTTTTGGTTAGCCCATTTACTTGTTGCTTGTTGTGGGATTTCCCATGCAATGAACAGTTCTTCTAACGATGTGTCCCTTGTTTGAGGCCCTCCTAGAAACATATTGAAGTCCCCTGTAACAATGAGGCTTGTGTTCGCTGTCTCTATCAATGTTTTTGAGATCTCTTCTACCAGGATGGACATTCCTGTTTTTTTTTCCCGGGGATGTAGATATACATTCGTCAACCTTAGGTTTTGTTTTGAACCTTTTCCCCTCACTTCTAGTTCTGTTGTGAGGATGCAGTTGTTGCCTGTCTGTTTCGCATTTATGTATTTTGATTCGTTAAAGGTCTTTATTGCGGTGTATATTGTAAGACCACCCTTTGGATGGCCGTATTTCGTGATTCTAATCGCTGGGAGGTGATATGTGTTAAAGCCTTGGATATGAAATGGTTGTTCTAGCCAGGTCTCCTGTAAGGCTATTACATCAAATGTTTGAAGATAGGAAAGTAACTGGAGGTCGTCTCTTTTATTGCCTAAGCCGTTAATATTCCAAGAACATATTCTTAGTTGTTGCTGTATGACTGGATTTTGTTGAGTGTTTTGTCAAGACTTTCCGGACCTTGTGTTTATTGTCCTTGCTATCCAGTTCCAGTCAGTTTGGTCAGTTGGGCGTTGCTCTTGCCTGTTTGTCCTGGACGGTGAGTGGCTTCTAGCCCCCTTTAGGACGCTTTCGGTTTTACCTTGTGGTAGCTTGCTTGTTGGCTCGTGGATTTGTCTCTCTTTATGTACCTGCTGTAGTGGTTCGGGGTAACCTGTTATTCCCATTATTTTTAAGCGAATCCCCCAAGTTAGAAAGGTTGACTCAAATTCCATAATTCTCTTCACTGTTTCGTTCCTTAGCCATGTTGTTTTTGTAATCTCCAAATTTGACAAGTGGTAATTATGGATAAATTCCACTGCCGCTAGGTCTTTTGTGCTGATGTCAGTCAGGTTGCTAATAGTAGATAATAAGAGTAAGATATTGCCTCGGTTGAGGATGTCCCCGCTCCCTCTTGAGTTGTAGTCTGGAATGAACAGTATTGTGCTACTATCGGTTTCCGCCTGGATGGACTCCCGTTGGTTGTCGTCTTTTGGGCCCTTATCCCTATATGGGTTTTCATTTATTAAGACAGATTTTAGGTCCTCCCTCTGCCCTTCCCAGATTGTCATGTTGGCCTTGACTCTAGTGTCTTCTTTTGGGGGCGGACTTTTACTACTGTCTGCCATTAATCCCTCCCTTAAGGTCGTGAGCGTGTGGTTTTTAATTTGTGGAGGCTCTTCCGCCTTCTTAGCCGGTGGGATTGTTGTGATTGTGGACAAGTTTGCTGTGTCTTCTACTGCTTCTTCTTCTGGGACTTCTGCTGCTGCAGCTTCCGGGAAGGTGGTTGCCCTGTGGAAAAAAGTTTGTATGTTAAACATCTTCTTTCTTCCTTTCCTTTTTTGTTTTCGTAATCTTTTGTTTACTGCCTTGGGTTCTTCCTTACTTGCCTTTCCCATAGCGTTGTTAAGGGCAGTTGTCGCTGTGTCAGGTTGAGGCCCTTGTGTGTGTTTGAGTTGTGTATCTGTTTGTGGCAGGACTTCGCTCCTTTGGGTGGCAGGTGGCTGCCTTAAGGTTTTCCCTAGGGTCTCTGCATAGGTATCGTTGGTCGGTTTGTTAACTTCTAGGCCGGTTCGACTATTTGGCTCAGTTTGTCCTTTTTGGCTGTTTTGTGTAGTAGATAAATTCTGTGTTTTTGTAGTAACTGGGTGTTCGCTGGGTTGTTTTAATTGTTGAATTTGACCTTCTTTCCCAGATCCTGGGTTGTTGTAGGTTGAGTTTTTCGTTTTTTGTTTTAGGTCTGCTAGGATGTCTCCCAGGAGTTGAGGGAGGGTAGTGAGTTTGTCTACTATTGTGTAGCATGCGCAGCTCGGCTGCTCTATTCTTGTTTCCGCTTGGACCCTCTTTATCATGCAGTTCATGTCTGCCAGCTTGTTATCAATTTTAGCTACGTGAATAGCCAGAAAGTTCAGGAGGGATAGTTGGATGTCCATTTTTTCCGAGTGATACTGCATTGCCTTTATGGATAGTTGGAGTGTGTTTAGCAAGGATGACCATAGTACATCTGCGCTTTTTGGGAGGTCTTCTGTTGGCGGCGTCCTCTCGGAGTCATCAGTTGGTCGGATCTTCTCAGGGTCTTGCTTTCTTTCTGGAATGCTTACGTCGAGCTGTATGGCAGAGGGTGAAAATGATGCTACCAGCCTCTCCCATTCTTCTGTTGTTAGCTGAGCATACTCTTCCATGTTAGAGGGTGCAGATTGGGTAGGGACCTGGCTTATGTCAGAGCTTCTGTTTTTTTCCAACGGATCGATTGCTTCTAATGGCTCCCTTGCCTGTGTTTTCTCTGGTTTGCTTGCCCATCCCGCCCCATTGGTTAAAATGTTTACCGTGTCCTCGTTTGCTGCGGTTTCTACACCTTTCAGCTTTAGTTCTGTCTCGCTGTCCCGCCCTGTGTCGGAATTATCTCTATCTGGCTGAGTCACCAGAATATAGTGCTGATCCCGAGGTGGGACCTTTTCAGTCCTCGTAGTACAGCTGATGCCCCCTGTGATGGGTTCTGCATCGGTTTTTTTCGCAGACTTATTAAGGGGCTCTGGAGGTAGCTCTGGGGATGGCTCAGTTAGAGTTTTCTGCTCGATGGGTCCTAATGAATCTATTTTTCTTGCGGGGTTTTGCTCATCACAGCTGTTCGATATCCCTGTAGCTGGGTCTTGGGGCTGTGCTATCGCCTGGATTACAATGTTTGGCTCCAGGGGAAGGCCCCTTTTGGTGGTGGGGTCTGTGTTTGTGGTATTGTACCCACTGTTGTAGTGGTTATTTGTGTTTTCAATTTGTGTGCTCCTGTCCTCTGGTATGTAAGAAACCCACATTTTTGTGCCGTGCTTCTCTATGGTGCCTTCGCGGTGATTGGTTTGCGAGCCCCCTTGTGGTACCATTGGCGAGGGCAGCCCCTTCAGGTTGCTGTTTGTGGAGCTTAGATAAGAGCCGGGCTCTTTCAGAAATGAGAAAAAGGAGTAAATTTTAGGTTGAGCGCTCTTTCTCTCTGTTTTGCTGTTGTTGAGGGCTGTTCCTTCTGTAATTTCTCTGATTTCTGTGATTTCTGTAATTTCTGGCGTTAGATCTAACAACACGGCATTTTCTTGTTCTGTCAACGCGGTGACTGTGTCTGTATTGGTGTTACATTTCCGCTTGTTGGCCCTGCGTCGTTTGGCAGGAACGTTGTCACTTTCAGTTGCTTTCCTAATTTTGCCTGACCTCATTGTGTGCTTGGTCTGGCACAAGCTCCTGAAGGTCCTTTTTTTATTTTTGTTATTTTTTATTTTGGGCTTCTATGTGCCGCCCACTAAATCGGGATTCTTGTGTTCCTTTGGCATAGAGGATTGTTGATGGATTGGCGGGAACCTTGTATCTTATCAAGGATTCCTTTGTCTAGCTTTTATTGTTTTTTTTTTTGTTGTTGTTTTTTTATGGTTGTTGGTTGTATTGTATTGCTATTGCTATTGTTTACTATGACTCGCTAACCAGGAGGGTTTTTGAATTTGGTCGTTGAGTACTTGAGTTGTTGAAGTTTTTTTCCTTTTTTTTTTTGAACGAAACTGTGAGAGAATACTGAGACTGGGGCAGCCGCCTCTCTCTCTGGTCTCTGGTGTGCCGTCTCACTGCACTCAGCTCCCAACGCACTACGGGAGGCACTACGGGAGGCACAGTGGGAGCCAGACGCCCAGGACCCCCACAAGACAGGCTCCAAGTGCCAGACCCGTCAACAACTTGATGGGGGTGACGACGGGGGTAACGAGGGGCAAGAGTGAGGCAGGAGCAGGGGCGAGAACAGAGGTGAAGCGAGGCTGGAGCGAGGCCACGGCTATAGGTGAGGCAAACACAGTGAGGTGAGGCAGACGCCGTGGATCTCGGCGGGCGCACCCGGGCTCACCTGTCTGCAGTGTGATGCAGTGACGTAGAGTGCCCACGGCTCCGGCTCCTGCTCCTGCTGAATGCAATAGCCAAGGACAAGAATTGGCTGCGGGAGAGGGACGGGTGAGATCTTTCCTCCTTCTCCCCTCCTCCCTGCCTTGTCCCGGCTTTGCTCTCGGTTCACTCTCGGCTCACGGCTCTCGGCTCCTGGGTCACCGCTCCGCTCAACTCAGCTCAGCTGCCGGGAGGGGCTCTGGAGGTAGCTGCCGTTCACTCGACTCCTGGGTCACCGCTCCGCTCCGCTCTGTGCAGCCCAACTGCTTCTTACACACAGATTCCTCGGCCAGCAGGGCTTCCGTCTCTCTCTGTCCCGTGCACCTGAGAAGCGATATCAGCGGCCATAGGACCTGATCACTCTAGCCAGAGGTGACATATAAAGATTAAAGAGCATAGGTCTCAAAATAGAGCCCTGGGGAACACCCATCTTTACTGGCCGGCTTCTGGAAACCAAGTTGTCAATTTGTACTGTAGTGGTACGATTGGTTAAACAGCTTTTAAGCCAGTCCAGGGCCTTATCTCTGACACCCATCTCCCAGAGCCGTTGCTCTAAAATGCTATGAGAGATGGTGTCAAAGGCAGCCGACAGGTCCAACAGGACGAGCATAGCCGATTGTCCATTGTTCTGGGCTAATCTGATCGTCCCCAAGCGCTATTTCTGTGCTGTGGGCAGCCCTGAAACCGGACTGTGACAGGTCCAGTAGTCTGTGGCTCTCCAAATGGGCAGTAAGTTGCCCATTAATCAAAGACTCGAGGACTTTTCCAAAATAAGGAAGCAAGGAAATAGGACGGTAATTGCTTGGAGTTTTAGGATCAGCAGTAGATTTTTTTAGGATAGGTCTAACCATCGCAGCTTTCCATATAATTGGGACTTCTGATTGAAGAAGTGACATATTGAAAATATCAGTAAGATTTTTGGGAAGCAAAGGGGCGACGGTTGACAAGAAGCGTGGAGGTATCGGGTCGGCCGGGGAACCGGATTTGATCTTGGCCAGGGCAGTTGCCACTTCATCTGGGTTAAACATGGTGAATTCCTCTAACAGGGGAAAAGTGGTCTCTGAGTCATTTACAAAGTTTTCTGCTATTTTAATATCATGTTTTGGAAAGGAATTATGAATGGCAACAATCATCCTCAAAAAAACAAGGAAAGAGTATCTATCCAGTCTTGAGAGAGAAGATTACCTGGCTTGGTAGGGGAAGCAGTAAATTCTTCCAAAATATTTAAAAGCTCCTTATTGGAGTTAGCATCCTTTTCGATCCTGTTCACTATGTATAATTTTTTTCGCTAACCTAATGTTGACCAGGTAGCTTCGATGGACTTTTTCCGATCTTCGGTGCTTTTACTCTTTCTCCATTTCCGTTCGGCCGTCCTACTAGAGAGTTTATTAATTTTTAATTGTTCCGTAAACCAGGGTGATGTTCTAGTCTTATCTTTAACCCTTGAGAAGGGGGCCATGATGTTCAGGGTAGATGTAATTTCTGCCTCGAAAGAGGTAGCTATGTGGTCGATACTCACCATATGAGATAGTAGAGGGGGACTAAAATGAGCTGGAAAAGATGCGGTGGTAATTTTCCACCAAGGCCTTTTCCATGTGAGTTCGCTGCTGCAATCCTTGTATGTAGTGATTATTGGTATGCAAAAACAACAGTTGATGGACAGAATGCATAGCAATGTCATACATTCACCCCAGTACAGAGATCTGGGCCTAAATCCATAGTTATTTTGTTCACCACGCCACCCCAGTTCAGACATGGCCATATGCAAATCAGTCTTGACCCTGTGCCTCATGGGAACAGTCCAGCCCGAACTGCCAAGCCATGTCTTCCCTGGACCGGAATCAAGCATCCTAGGACCGGTTTCGGGGTTTCACCCCTCTTCAGCCAGGATAGCTTGATTCCAGTGGCATGGAGAGCACGGGACTCACGTCTGAGCATACCCGTCCCACTTGGGGTGACAAATGCAAAAACAACAGTTGATGGGACAAAATGCCGAACAATGTCATACATTCTCCCCCAGTCAAGAGATCTGGGCCTAAATCCATCATTATTTTGCTCACCACGCCACCCCAGTTCAGACATGGCCATATGCAAATCAGTCTTGACCCTGTGCCTCATGGGAACAGTGAGCAAAAGAATGATGGATTTAACCCAGATCTCTTGACTGGGGGTGAATGTTTTGATTTGTTCTGCATTCCGTCCATCAATTGTGTGTCTTTTGTGATTATTGGTATGGCAATATCATGGTCGGACCATAGAAGGGGGAGTGGGGGCTTTACTCTGATCCTAGATATATTAGTGAATATAAGATTAAGAGTATGTCCCCCCCGCTGAATGTGTAGGCCCCTCCACCGTTTGAACCAATCCCAGTGTGTCTAGGTTGGTGATTAGTTTATTTGTGTCAGGATCTGATGATAGTTCCACATAATAATTAAAATTCCCTATCAAAAGAAAATTGTCAGCTGCTAATACATGGGTAGCAATGGCTTCTAGTAAATTATGAATAAAATTAGTTTTCGTACCTGGCGGCCTATATTCTATTGCTCCTCTCCAGACTCCCTTAGATTGTCTCTCAATTCTGAATATGCATAGTTCTAGTAGGTCTGATGTAATAGATTCCAATACAGAAATTTCCAATTCAGCCGTCGCGGCTATTGCGAAGCCTCCTCCTCTCTTGCCATTTCTGCCTAATCTAGTTAGGTGATATTGGGGAGAGAAGGCAATAGCCACGTCTGGAGAGGCGTGCTCATGGAGCCAAGTTTCAGTAATGAAACAGATGTCGGGTTTTTCAATGTCCAAAAGGCTCCATATTTCTACAGCATGTCTTGGGACCGAACGGACTTTAAAATATAGCCCCTTTACTTGTTTAAATGCCTTACTAATATCTGGTACCAGAACATGCTTTGGTTGAGGTTTACATAGTGTAACGTGCTCCCTCAGGATGTTATTCCTACAGTCCCTGGGGATCACTATGTTCCCCGGTATGGTTAGGCTATACTTAGGGGGGGCTAGACCTGTGAGGATCATTCAATCGTAAGAGTTCCTGTCTTGTATAACAAACTTTTTCCATGACCGTAGTGCAAAGAAATTCAAAACACTCATAGAGGCCAAGTGATAAAAATAAGTAATAAAATGGGCAGGGATTCCGGCAGCTGTCCGCATCCTTTCCTGCCTTAAATAGGTTTGGAAATGTGATACGGCACATCTAGACCGATAACCTTCACTTCCGGTCGGCGAGCCGGAAGCTAAGCCAGAATACACGTCCCTCTGCACAACGGTCACAAGCCGTGGCAGACCGAGGACTACTGGCGGCTAAAGGAAAGCAAGAGTGTGCAAATACGTGAAGCAAAGAATGGCGCAGGTAAAAATAATGAGTGGTTGTTAAGTATAAGAGGTAATGAGGTACTGCCTTTCAATTTTAAAATAAAGGTACAAGTACAAGTTTAAAAATGCAGCAGTTACATAACAGACAGTGCTATACTGTCGTAACGCTAAGGCCCGCTGTCTGACCTGCAACAAAGGGTTCGCTTGGCCGCCCAGCAGCGATACTGCTGGCGGACATAGACAAGGTGTTCTACTCCTGAAGTTGGACATACCTCTTCAAACTCCTCCGCGCCATAAACCTAGGTCCCCGTTTATTAGAATATATTCATCTGCTCTACACGGATCTCTCAGCGTCAGTGAGAATAGCGGGACATCGGTCGACCCGCTTTTCTATCCACCGTGGCACGAGCCGGGGCTGTCCCTTATCGTCGCTACTCTTCGCCTTAGCCATAGAGTCCCTAGCGTTGTGGATCAACAGGACCCTCTGATCCGGGGGTTTGAATGGACTCAGGAATACTCAGACAGGATTGCACTTTACGCCGATGATGCCCTATTTTTTATGACAGACCCGTGGTCCTCGGAACCCCGTGTCCTCCAGATACTTCGGATCTTCAGGGAAACCACCGGGCTGGGCACCAACCCCTCCAAATCAACATTATTCCCTAATTGCGGCGATCAGAGACTTCAGGTCTGGGCTTCACAATTATTGCATGCTACGAATGGCTTTAAATACCTGGGCTTCTTTATTGCACCGTGTCCCTCGATCTCGTGGACACATAATATCATTCCGTTACTCCCCGCAATCTGCAATGAGACTACTGTCTGGTCTCAGCTTCCCCTTTCGCTGTACAGGCGTTTCGCTATCTTCAAGATGGTGTCTCTACCACGTTTGCTATACGGGCTGCAGATTTTCCCATACAATATCTCCCCCCCCTTCATGGTTCTTACAACTCAATGCGACCCTGAATAGGTTCCTGTGGCAGGGAGCTGCTATCCTCGTCGCATTTCACACATGCACACAATCAACATACTGTGGCGGCATTGCGGCGGCAGACATTTACGCACATTATTCTGCCACCCATCTTCTTGTAATTAATGAGTGGTGGTGCGGGTCTCAGTTCAATCCAGCATATGCAATGTAGCGGATGGCTATGACAGGCACACTCTTATTACAATTTCTCTATAGCCGTGCGGCCCCCAACACGCTCCCCCCAGCCTGCAGGACTGTTATACGACTCTGGAGACGCACAGTAAAATCTATGGGCTGGTGGGGAAGACTGACACGCTCCACTCCCCTCTGACAGGGCACTTATTTACGCTCCGTATCGGCTTTAGTCTGTTTCCGCAAGTGGGATCTCATCAGATTCTCCACGTTAGGCGATATCATGCACGGCACCACTCTTACATTCTTCCAACAGATGGAAACCGAGTTTTACCTGCATAAATCTCAGTTCCACAGCTATGTGCAACTGCGACATGCCCAAGACCCCCACATCCGTCATTTGGAGGCACTGTTGTGTCTTAGTATGTAGCCAGGCAACATGTTAACATTCCATCCATAGCAACCAGGATGCTTTGTTCTGAGTTGGCTGGGAGAGAAGAGCTGGCAGTTGCAGAGACAGGGCCTGTCTGTCTAGGGGTTGTACATGTGAACTTGCAATAAAGTTCTTCTTACAGATATCTGTCTGTGCTTCTTAAAAGTGGCGACGAAGGGGGGATGATAAAAGCAGATGAAATTTAAGCTTGGAGTCATCAACCCCTAGACAAGTGATAATCATCAAATTATTGAGACCAGCGAAAATGGACTGCCTGAATACAGCACAAGGTCAGTGAAATCCAATCAAAACTATTGAGATCAGCATTATTTTTATTATTAACATTATAAGCGTGGAACAGATTGATGTCTGCTGGTGCTACAAACGTGAAGAAGACAAATGAAAGCATATTTTATGCTTTGAAACTGACTGACTGTTGGTGTCACTAGTGCTGAGAAGACATGTGGAAGCTTATTAAAAAAAAAAGGCTCCTATATCTGCGCACAATATTATTGAACGGCTGGCACTGAATTACATACATTGCTGAATTATTCTGCAGTTGAGGAATTGAAAAGCATTGTTGCTGGAATCAAGCTGTTGATATGTGTGTCCTTATGCGCATGGAATGAAGTCTTTTCCCTCATGTGATTTTAAATAAAAGGAGAAAAAAGAGTGCGGAGCGTGAAGTGAGTGGAAACCCTGACTTGACAAAGAAGATTGCCAGCGTATATGCCTCTGATTCACTGTGCACATTGAACGAAGACTTCCTGGCTGTGCGCGTGTAAATTTAATTAAAAATAAACACACCAAAGAGAAGCGTGTGTTAGTATCTCCTGCTATAATTGGGAGTGTGGGCTAAGCCTCCCTTGCCGTGCGCGTTGATCAGGGGTGGACACAGCGTGCGTTTGTGGCTCCTTGAAACAGGATCAGAATCACACAGGAAGGCGTGATCGGTAATTTAAGAAGTAGTTTATTGTTCATCCATCCACCCGTTACACGGAGCGTCCAGCCGTACAGCCATCCAGATCCTTAACTGATTTTCCCCGAACCCTGTATCGGCGGTGCTCCATACCAGAACCCTACTGACATTCTCATATCTAAACAAACCTTACAGCAGAACCAGTATCACGCGCTGGTCGCGAGGGAAACCACCACCAGCGCGTGAGTTAGTCCAGCCATTACAACACCTTCCCCCTTAACGGCAAACACAGGAAAACTTATTGAAAGTAAATACAACGTTTTTCAAATAACAAGATAATACACATACTAAAATGAAGATGAACACAATTAATATCTGATATAATCCTCAAACCTTTTTGGAGCATTTATAACGCGGCCCCTTGAAGAATTCGTCCCCCCTTTTTCTTTCACAGATAAAGAAGAGGAGCCAGCCGCTAACTGACTGTTACACGCGACCTGAAAAGGCTGGACCATATTGCCGGGACCGGCAGAACTTCCAGAGACCAACCAGTGATCCCAATCGAGATCATCCTCACACTTTCTTTGTCTCCCTTGTAAAATTCTAACTTGGTCAGGCGAAACTTTAACAAGTTGTCTTTTGTTCCACCACCCCTTATTTTGAACAAAAGCAGCTCCTCTGCTAACTTTGAATACCTGTTCTGGGGACGAGAACTTTGACTCCCCTTTTTTAACCAAGGTGGGTTTCTTAATCAAGACCCAATCACCCACCATCACGTCCTCACCATTCAACCGGCATTTCTTGTCAAAGCTCTCTTTCATAAGTAACTGCTTGGCATGCACTCTTTGGCAAACGTCCTCGAAATTAATTCTAGGCTTGGTTGACCTATCACTTAACCAAGTTGGACACAACGAAGTTTTAGCCTCCCTACCCCTCAACAATGTAAAAGGTGATACCCCAGTTGTGCAATGAGGTGATGTATTATAACTCCAAACCTTTTCAATCATAAATTCTCTAACGTCCAATCCTGAAGCTAGAGCGGTTTGGATACCTTCTTTCACTACCTTATTGCCCCTTTCAACTAACCCATTTGAAGTGGGGGAGTAAAGGGCCACTTTAAGATGCTTTATGTCTAGCTCGTTGAGAAATTTACACATTCTATCAGAAACGAAATGTGTGCCATTATCAGTTACGATTATCTTAGGTGGGCATTCTGACGAAAATATTTTCTTTAAAAATGAAATTGTTGAATTTGTATCAGGGGACCTAACAAAACAATGATACATCCATTTCGAAAAATAATCAACTGCTAATATAACATACCTCTTCTCATGGTCTAGAATGGAATAAGGACCAGAAAAATCTAATCCTATTTTCTCCCATGGGCCTTTTGGAAACTCTGTAGGGTGCAAAGGCGTTTTCAGTTTTCGCCAATGCTTGTCTGATAAGAGACACTCCGGACAATTATCAATGACACTCTTGACCTGTGAATCCAAAGAAGGCCACCAATAGTGAAGCTTAACCTTCATTATAGTCTTGGTGGACCCTAGATGTCCCATGTGTGCCTTGTTGATGATTAAAGGCCGTACCCCTGCCGGTGGAACAAACTTATCCCCCCGACAAACAATACCATTCTCCACCGACAATTCGTCCGAAACTTGAGCGAAAACACGCAAATCACCATTCAGACATCTAGCTTCAGGCCAAACCTGTGTCGAGTACTCTAATACTTTTTTCAAAATGCCATCCTTCTCGCAAGCTGCTTTCCAATCACTCTCAGACAACACGGAATCGTATTCATGAACTGCGTCAATTACCGCCACACATTCAACCTCCTCCAATGCAAAATCCTCATCATCGTCTTTGTCCATCAGTAACCTAGACAGACAGTCTGCCCTGAAATTCCTTCCCCCTTGAATGTGTTTAACCACAAAGTTATACTCTTGCAGTTTAGATACCAGTCTCATCAACCTTGCAGACATATTGGCAGAGTTAACCTTGTTGAAAATATATACCAGGGGTTTATGGTCGGTTATTAATTCAAATTTGCGTCCCCATATATACATTTTAAATTTCTGGACATCCCACGCGCACGCTAAAGCTTCACGCTCTATTGTGCTGTATTGCTGTTCGAAATGTTTGAGGGCTCTAGAAGCGAATGCCACGGTGAGCTCACGTCCATCTACCCTTTGACTGAGCACCGCACCGAGACCACTCATGCTAGCATCTACTGTAATCATGGACATACAGTCATCCCTGAACGCGTGAAGTGCTTGTGCTGAAACAATCAATTTTTTTACATACTTAAAAGCAACTTCCAAATCCTCAGACCATACAAAATTTTGGCCCTTTCTAAGCAACACCCTCAGAGGTTCCACGGCTTGAGCGTAACACGGCACAAATCTCGCATAATATTCCGCCAAGCCGAGGAAGGAGCGTAAGGAGTCTTTATCCTTAGGTGCTTTAGCATCTTCAATAGCTCGTATCACAGAGTATTTAGGCTTAATCCCTTGACTAGAGACATTATGACCTAAGTACTCGAGCTCTTGTACTGCAAATTTACATTTATCAGGTCTCACAGACATTTCTTTAGATTTTAAGATTGTTAGCACTCGTTTGAGTATCTCATTGTGTTCCTCAAATGACTCAGCGAAAATAAGGATATCGTCCAAATACGCTTGGACCCCCTTAACATCATGAAACAGCGTATCCATCAATTTTTGGAACACACTACCGGCTGACGCCAACCCAAATGGAAGCCGGAGAAACTTGTACGCACCAAAAGGGGTGACAAATGTAGTCAACTCTTGAGACTCTTTTGAAAGAGACACCTGGTGGTATGCTGATCGTAGATCAATTAAGGAGAACCATTTAGCCCCCCCTATATTCGCCAGGAGTTCATGGATTCTTGGCAGTGGGTGGCAATCCACCAAAATATTCTTATTTAGCGACCGCAAGTCGGCGCAAAGTCTGACCTCGCCAGACTTTTTCCGCGCGACTACGATGGGAGCCACCCACTGGGAGGAATCTGTGGTTTCAATAATGCCTTGTTCGCTTAAATTCTTTAAAGTAAGTTTGAGCTCTTCTCTTACGCTCATAGGGATTGAACGTACCTTATGCGAGACAGGCTGTGCGTTCGGAACTAACTTGATACGATGTTCCACGCCTTTAACTTTACCTACTTTGTCACTAAACACAGGTTTAAATTCGGCAATTATTTCCTCAACCATCTTCACATTGGTAATAGAATCAGCATAATCAACATTGCAAACAGGTAGCTCCCCCACTTTTATCGGATTCTCATCCCCTGGGACTAAATATAGACCCATACGTGCTAAGTCCTTCCACCCAATAATGTTTTTCCCTTTTTCAGCCACATAAATTTTTGTTGAGGTCTCTCTACCAAGACATTGTACCATCCCAAGGAAATATCCAATCATATTAATGTCTTTCTCGCCAAAGGCTTTTGGGTATACATCTGAATGCAGTAATTGTTTATCCTTCCAGAAATCATAGAATGTGGAATCCCGTAGAATAGTGATCTGCGAGCCGGAATCTGCCATGACCTGTAAACCAATGTTGTCGACGATTGCGTGACACAGAGGACCTTTTATAGATATAGCATCCCCTTCACAGTCTAAAGTGACAAAGATATTATTTAATGAGTCAGAGCAAGATTCCACCTCCGTGTCAACGTATCGGATGTTGACTGCCTTTCTAGCATTCCTGCATACCCCCTGAAAATGACCGATTTTCTTACAAATAACACAGCGCTTATTTAAGGCTGGACAACCAGGGTGATTCCCAATATGATTTTTTGAGCCACATCTGTAGCAGAATAGAGGTTGTTTTTTCAGAGGAAACTTGGATGGTCTACTCTTGACGTTTACAGCTGCCAGGGAGTTCTCGTGATCATTGTCGATCGGAGCTACAGAATTGACTGTGGATTTATCCTCTTGTATAACTTTACTTGAGATTGTAGAGCGTTCAATACTCAACGCTAAGTCAATTACTTCAGACAAAGGTGGATTTTTGCAGCTTAGAATTCTCTGCCTGATTTTCTTGGCTGCACAGTTAAATACAAACTGGTCTCTGATATAATTATCCGTGAGTGGACCGAATCCGCAAGTAGTCGCCAGTACTCTAAGAGCTGAAATATATTCTTCCACTTTCTCGTCTTCTTTTTGCTTTCGCTTGTAAAAGTTGTATCGCTCTAGCATGATGTTAGGTTCATCAGAAAATTGTTTTTTAAGACGAGCAACGGCTTCCAAGTACACATTCCATTGGCTGTCACCAGATTGAGAAGCTGGAGGAGGTATTGGAACATTACTGTCGAAAATTCTCTGTGCAGCTTGCCCCAGACAACCAAATAATAAAGCAAACTTGCGGGCTGCTGGATAGCCTACAGCGTCTATTGCCACTAAATAGTTCTCGAACAGCCTGAACCATTCGTTCCAAATGATAGGTGGGCTGCCTGGTTTGCTTAAAAAGGGAGGAGGCTGAGTGATGGGGTTACTATTAGATGCCATAGCTAATCAATAGGTCCCAGAAGATTGCTGACTGTAATCCTTCAGATGATTGGAAGCATGCGCACCGCTGAACTGTGGCTTGATGCGCTTTGATTTCACTTTAAAAAAAAAATAATTCACTTTAACTTTACTTAAATCGTGAATGTATTCACTTGCAACTGTAATCATAAACTTTAAACTCCTTTAAACTAGGTCAAATGACCTGCTTCACGCTAAAATCATATGAAATCTAATTTTCAATAATTGAAAATGACGTGTGCATCGTCGTGATCAATTGCTGATAATGTGCATATGAAATTGACCAGACGTGCGTATCGTCGATGAACAGTTGACAACACGCTTGTGAAATTACCCAAGACATGCGTGTCGTCGATGTGGTTTGCGCATGTATAAGAAACTGACGAGTGTCATTTGCAGATACACGGAGCTTAAATGTAGAATAGTCAATTGCTTTACTTGTACGCGAGCCCAATCCAAGATGGCGTCGCGTACAGTAATGTGATGACGATCGCAATGACGCAGAGGCTCCGATTAAAATTATCGCAGGCGAATGAAAGTATGCGTTGGCAACCACAGGCGAATCCTGACGCTCCGGTAACAATCAGGCACACGTACCTTAAAGAAAAGGACCCACTTGCAGGTAAGTTCTCTGCTTGGTCCACGAGGTTGTTGCGAAGCGTGTGGGCGTGGGTATGCGGGTGGATGACTCCCCAGTCGTCGCCAGATGAAACAGGATCAGAATCACACAGGAAGGCGTGATCGGTAATTTAAGAAGTAGTTTATTGTTCATCCATCCACCCGTTACACGGAGCATCCAGCCGTACAGCCATCCAGATCCTTAACTGATTTTCCCCGAACCCTGTATCGGCGGTGCTCCATACCAGAACCCTAATGACATTCTCATACCTAAACAAACCTTACAGCAGAACCAGTATCACGCGCTGGTCGCGAGGGAAACCACCACCAGCGCGTGAGTTAGTCCAGCCATTACACTCCTGCAACCAAAGCAAACTCACAGCTGCTCTGCAGCTCTTACCTGAATTGTCATTCTAAGGTTCCAATCAACTGACTCAAGTTTGGCTGGTGTGGCTTCCTGTACACGTGGAAACAAAAGAAAGACTAACCCTTACAAGCTGTATCCCCACAAAGAAAACATAATACGCTAGTCCTTTATTTTAGATACAACGAATAATAAATACTAAAGTGTCATTGCACGCAAATTAAGGATCACAGTAATAACTAGACCACGGTGACTACTTTTATTTTGTTAGTTTATTATTACCAAATAATCAAATTATTTTTAGGTACTTGGTAACAATTTGACAACAGTGACTACTTTTATTGTCTTCATTTATTACTTTAATGAATATTCAATACTGTTGTTTAGTATACATATATTTTCATTACGTGTCATTTTACTAGTGTATAAATTAAGAAAGGTTCCAAATGGATATGTCATCCATAACTGCTCCACCCAAATTTTTACAAAATCCAGGAGAACCTCCCTTACCATGGGAAGTTTGGATAGAATCATTTGACACATATTTAGAGGCTATTGGTGGGGAGGATTTTGTAGCTTCGCGCAAAGTGGCCATACTTAAACACAATTTAGGCATTGAAGGCAGAAAAGTATTAAAAACACTACCTATTAACACAGAAAAGAAACCCATAATAACTAGTGATAAACCCAACGACAGTGAAGATAAAGAAGTGGTAGAATTTCAGCAGGACACAATAGATAGCACCAGGGCTTAATTTGTGCCGGTGCTTTCCGGTGCTTAGCACCGGCACTTAATTGACAGGGCCGGGTCTACGCATCTGCTACGCACGTCACACATTGATGTTTTTTAAAATTTACCGCAAGTCTGTACTCGGTGCGTCCAGTCTCCGCTTGTTCAATGTGAGTCACAGCGGTTAACAGTGACTGTTTGCGGCTGTGTGAGACTTCGCTTAATTTGCTGCCCTTCCCTGAGTCTGCCGCTGAGCCCAAGGCAAGTCCAAGATAATAAATTATAAATATGTTGTGATCATGGCGGCCGCGGGCGGGCCGCAGCCCTTAGTTCACACAGTGAGTGGGTGCGTGCAGTTGACTGTGCGTTGTAGACAGTGTTGCAACTTGCCACTTGCCGGTGGGCAGGCCGCGGGACACAGTATACACACACACCTGTACTGCCTACTGACACACACTGATTTATTGGGGCGCCAGGGGTGGGCTGGATTTGGTTCTGATGGCGCCGAGGGGTAGGGGCTGCGGCAGTACGCGCAGCGCGCGGCAGCGTGCACTGATTTTTTACACATCGCCACGCCCCAGCATAACCACCGCAGCTCACTGCTAACCAGGACAGAGTCCATCGTTCAAGTCAGCCGCGGCGCTGCCCGACACCCGACAGATGACGACATTGAGTGCAGCCTGTGTGCAGGCAAGCATAGGCATCGATCATCAGCCAGTGCAGTACTGTCTAGTAGCAAACAGCAGCAGAGCACCAGGCCGCCTAATCGTAAAAAATCAGTTCACTGAGCAAAGACAGTGCAGCCAGGCCAGCCAGTGTGTGTCCCTGCCGGCCGGCCGGACCGCCATCCACAAGTAACGGTAAGAAGTTAAAACTGTGAGTAAACTAGCTAAGCTAAGCCAACTAATTAGCCAGTGAGTGATGCCATTCCAATACCGTGCAAAAACCAACGCAGGTTTTTTTTTTTTTTGGTAGCGTGAGGGTCCGGTTGTAATATCACCGGCGTGGTGGGAGGCAGCTCCATATACGATTATTACTAGGATGCAATGCAATGTATGCATGTGATTCATCATTCAGATTAACTGTAGCGGTATACAAGTCGTGTACACTTTTGCCGCAGTACTGTACTGGCCTGCGCAGGTTGCTGCGGGTTTAAGTAAAAGGCCCTGCCGCGCCACCCTAGCCTACCCCCCAGACTGGCTCGCTGACTTGTCCAAACATAGCGGCTGGTGAGCACAGACTCACACAAATTAGGTTCCCACGGCCGCGGGCCGATCCCGACTGTTGGTTTCACTTTCTCAGGTGTGGTGGTCCGTCATCGTTGTCGCACTCAACAAACGGCCCTGCTCTCGGAGTAACCCCGGCCCGGGCAACACTCTCAGAGGGCAGGGAGACATCACTGAGGCCGCAGAGTGTGCCCGGTAGGCAGGGGTAGGGGCAAAGAGGAATCACTGAGGCCGCAGCAGTGTGAAACACTTGGTGGGGGGCAGAGGGAGGGACACAACTGGTGCCTCAGACAGTGCCAGCCTCAAGGGGCAGAGACACTGAGACATCACCGAGGCCACAGAATGCCACACTTGGGGCCGGGGGCAGAGGGACAGAACTGGTGCCTCGCAGCCTCAGACAGTACCAACAGACTCGGGGGCAGACAGCACGCAGAGAGACATCACTGGGGGGTCGCAGAGAGAGTGCTGGACTCCGGGGGCAGAAAGGCATCACCGGCGAAGCCACATCGTGTGTGAGGGTGGCTAAGGTGGCACAGAGGGGTCTTAGGTCACAGACAGTAAGAGACTCCGGGGCCAGAGAACAGTGGCGTAGTTCGAGAGAATGCGTCCCCTACACCGGTGTCTGTTCCCACTTCCCAGGCTTCTGTTGAAATATTCATGGCGGCTGAGGCCAGCCCTTACCAGACTGAGCCCCGTGGCCCAGCCGGTGGTACCTCAGGCAGCAGGCCACGGAAGCAGTGCTGCCACCGGCCCTGGGCAAAGAGGTTCGCCTCAAACTTTTGGCAGCGAGCGGGAGGGTCCTCGGAGAGGTGCAGCATGCTCCAGAGAGTCTGAAGCAATTAGGGGCAGAGAGAGGCTCGTAGCGACAATGCTTCATCAAAAGAGGCAGCATGGGGCTGTGGAGAGAGGTTCCTAGAACAGGGACAGCTTCCAGAGGGAGCTATACCCCGGGGATGTGGACAGGTGTTCTGATAACAGCAGTGCTGTGAGAGGCGACAAGCTGGGGCTATGAAAAGATGCTCCTATGCCAGGAATATTCAGGGCCGGAAGGGACAGCCTGGGCCAGTGGAGAGAGCAGTACTGGGAGAGAGGTTCTTATCTTAGGAATCTTCAGCTCAGGGAGGGACAGGCACAGGCTGGAACTGTGGATGACTTGTGCTAATTCTTTATTAGGTATTTTTAACTGCAGTTTCTCATGACGTACAGTTAATTATAATTATTTGAGCCCAATGCACTCAGTGCATTTTACACCGCCTGGGTGCTGCTTTAGGACTGAGGAGGAGTACTTCTGTGGTATCTCTTTTAGTGGGTTTCTTGTGGCTGTAAGATCCCATTTAGAGCGCTGTATTGTCAGAACGTCGTGCTTGTCTAACCTGCCCGCAGCTAGGCAATAATGTTTTTTTTAAGACACACTGCATGTGTGATTTGAGGCTAATGAAATATTGAGTGCCGGACACTAGCCTGGATGTACCTAGAAGTAGAAGTAGCAGGGCAACCTCCTATCAAACCTTACTATGAGGAAGCAGAGGCGCAACTAGAGCCAAATTTCGGGGGGGGGGGGGGCTAAGAACAAATTTCGGGGGGGGGGCTGAATCTTTAAGCAATAGGGAGAGTGGAGATGATTTCGGGGGGGGGCTAAATCTTAAGCAATAGGCAGAGTGGCGCTGCAGGGCCTCTTAAAAGGGGTGAAACAACAGCATGTCCTCATTAACATGCAAATGGTCTTTTAAAGACCTGTGAAGTGCTCGGGTGCGGCTGTGTGTGTTCCCGGGAACCTGTCTCATCCCGGGCTGCCACACACGACGGGGGGGCTGAAGCCCTTTGAGTCCAATGGGTGTTGCGCGCCTGTGAGGAAGGCACCCTTGCTGAAATTCATCTGTCTTTTTGCAGTGCCAGTTGAGGAAGTGGGTGGAGCCACTTGAGGAAGTGGGTGGAGCCACTTGAGGAAGTTGGTGGAGCCAGTGAAAAATAGGTGTGGCCTCCGACAAAGATTTGAGCACCTGCACTTCATATTTTACAAATTAAGCACTGGATAGCACTGACGAATACATTGAAGTAATAAAAGCATTAGAAGAAAACTACGGCAAAAAAGTTAGTATTGTAGTAGAAAGACATACGTTTTTTTCTCGGTCACAGTTGCCAGGAGAATCTGTAGAACAATATATTTCTGTATTAAGAACATTAGCCGTCACTTGTAAATTTAGAGACCTTCATGAGGAGATCATAAGAGATCAATTCATCAATAGAACAAACAACATCAAAATACAAGAAAGATTACTAGACATGAAGGATCCTTCTTTGTCAAAAACCATTCAAGTAGCAAGGCGCATTGAAAACACTTCCAAATATGTTAAAGAATTGAGGGCAGAGAAACCTGTATTGAATAAAGTGTGTGTGGTAGAAAAAGATTCAGTCAAAAAGAAGGAAAACAAAGGTAAAAGCGGTTTTATTACGAAAAACAATAAAGTATGTTATAGATGTGGTAGTATAAGACATACAGCTGATTCTGATAGATGTTTTGCTATCAAGGAAAAATATTATAAAAAGATTGGCCATTTAGCACGCATGTGCAAAGCAGGGTTCTTGCCTAATGCAAAATGGAAACCACCTGTAAATGCCATAAGAGAAAATATTGAGGAAGATTACTCTGACAATGAGGGAGAAGTTGAAGTAAAAATGATTTGTGACAATTCCATAAATAAAATATCAGAAAGTTACAATCCTCCTAACTGTGATGTAGGAATAAATGGCACCAAGATAACAGTATGGGCAGATTCATGTTCGCCTTATACTATTATAGATAAAAACGTTTGGGAGAGAATAGGAAGTCACAAGTTGAGCACACCTGATGTAGAACCTGTGGGGTACTGTGGAGTAAAACTTCCCATTTTAGTTTTTTTTGTATGTACTCTATCCCATAAAGGACATGTGGCCACTAGCAAAGTATATGTAGTGGAAAAAGGAAGGGCACTACTTGGATGGTGTGAACAAAGAATGCTAGGCTTGAAAATAGACCCCAATCATCCTCAACAAGTGTTAGTGACTGAGGATGCAGAAATAGCTAAATGGAGCACTAATTTTCCCAAACTATTTGATAAGAACTTAGGTTGCTTAGAAAAGTTTGAACACCGTATTGTGCTCAAACGAAATAACATATCATGTGTGCACAAAGCAAGAAGTGTACATTTTACTCTCAGAGAGAAATTGCAAACTGAACTACAAAGATTATGTGATGCTCAAGTCATTGAACCCATTGAGTTATCTGAATGGCTCAGTCCGGTAGTTTTACCCAGATCTCTTGACTGGGGGAGAATGTCTGCATTGTCAGCATTCCGTCCATCATTTGTTTGTTGTAACTCTTTTCGCCCTAAGTGGGATGGTATTCCCAGACGTGGGACCCGTGCTCACTACGCCACTGGAGTCAAGCTATCCTGGCTGATGACGGCTGATAGCCAGAAACCGGTCCTAGGGTGCTTGATTCCGGTCCAGGGAAGACATGGCTTGGCAGTTCGGGCTGGACTGTTCCCATGAGGCACAGGGTCAAGACTGATTTGCATATGGCCATGTCCAAACTGGGGTGGTGTAGTGGGCAAAAGAACGATGGATTTAACCCAGATCTCTTGACTGGGGGAGAATGTCTGCATTGTCAGCATTCCGTCCATCATTTGTTTGTTGTAACGCAGTCCGGTAGTTTTGGCACAAAAACCGGACAGAAATTTACGCATGTGTATTGATCTGAGAAATCTCAACCGTAACATTATTGTTGATAGGTATCCACTTCCTCACATAAATGAAATGGTATCTTCAGTAAATAATGCAGAATGCTTCTCATTAATTGATCTCTCAAATGCATACCACCAAATCAAACTACATGCATCCTCTAGACATCTCACCTCCTTTATTACTCCGGAAGGAGCTTTTCAATTTATCAGAATGCCATTTGGCGTAGTTTTCCAAAGAGTAATGAGTAGAATATTGGCGAATCTACACAATGTGCTAGTATTCCAGGATGACATATTGGTATGGGGGTCTACCCGTGCTGAGCACGACTCCAGATTAATTGAAGCATTAGAAAAACTACAGAGTGCAGGACTAACGGTGGGAATAAAAAAATGCAAATTTGGTATAAAACAGATTCATTATTTAGGACAAACATTGTCTAAAAATGGTGTCAAACCAAAAAAAAAATTACTTGATGCAATCACAAATGCTCCGGCGCCTAAAGATAAAGAACAATTGCGCTCATTTCTGGGTCTTGCGGAATTCTATTCCAAATTTGTACAGCACTTTGCTGACAGAGTTCACAGTCTCAGAATTTTTATGAAAAAAGCGGTCAAATTTGAATGGACTGATGAATGTCAAAAGGATTTTCTCTCCATCAAGGAACAAATCGTTAAAGCAGTGTCCCTTAAACCATTTAATCCTTCTCATCAAAGTATAATAGTAGTGGATGCCAGTGCTTATGGACTGGGGGCTGTGTTGATGCAAAAGAATTTGGGACATGAACGGGTTGTAGCATTTGCATCTCGTAAACTCAAGGGTGCGGAGGCTACATACTCGGTCATAGAAAAAGAAGCACTGGCATGCTGGTGGGCTGTGACCTATTTTAAGAATTACATATGGGGCACACGCTTTGAGGTTAGAACTGACCACAGACCTCCTATCGAATTATTTACAACCAAGGGAGCGGCAAAGGCTACTCCCAGAATTGCCAAATGGTTATTCAGACTTCAAGGTTTCGACTTCTCCTTACAATATGTTCCAGGCATTCGAAATGTTAATGCTGATTGCTTGTCACCTTTGCCATTGGAATGCAATGAGGATGAAGTTGACATCAATGATGATTGTGTTGTAGCAAATATACCTGAAGTGTGTAACGGTGCCATATCATGTGATGAGTGGAAAGAGGCTGTAAAAAATGACTATCTTCAAGGATTTAATAATTGAGTTATCTAATCCATCTGTATCCAACATCACACTCAAAAAGAAATTCGGGTAATTTTGGACTGTATGGTCCGAATTATCGCTGCTAGATGGTGTATTACGGAGGAATGGCAGATTAGTAGTTCCAGATAGCTTGAAAGAAAGATTACTCAAACTATTACACGAAGGACATGGTGGCATGTCAGCCATGAAGAGGAAAGCCAGAGAAACATTTTGGTTGCCAGGAATGGACAAAAATATAGAAGAACATGTACGTGGATGCATAGATTGCATGTGTTGTGACAAATCTCATAGAGTAGAGGAATCGCCCATAACATCAACCACTTTTCCTAGCAGATCATGGGAAAAAGTAGCCATGGACATTTGTGGTCCATTCTTAGCCAAGGGAATTGTCAACAAGTACGCATTAGTGTTAATGGATTACCATTTCAAATGGCCGGAAGTAGCATTCACAGGGGACATCAAAGCACGTAATGTCATAGAATTTTGTGAACCAATATTCCGCAGGAAAGGATGTCCTAGCACCTTAATCACAGACAATGGTCCACAGTTCATTTCCAGTGAGTTTAAAACTTATTTAGCCAACATGGGTATCACTCACAATACCACTGCTGTCTATAATCCTAGGGAAAATGGTCTTGTGGAGAGATTTAATAGAGCCTTAAAAGAATGTATACAGTTATCTGAACAATCTGGTGAAGATTGTAAAGAGGCAGTAAAGGAAATGTTATGGAGTTATCGCACTACACCTCATTCAGTCACTAGGGAATCTCCATTCAAACTTCTCAAAGGTAGGCAGCCGGGTACTAAGGCTACTCCTGTGTGAATGTTCAAGGACTTTTCACGTCCAGTTTGTAAGAAGGGGCTAGAAAGTAGGGTAAAGCAATACCAAGACAAGTATGTGCACAGACACAATGATATATTGAAAAGAAACAATTGCAAATTCACAGTTGGAGACTGGGTAAGGACATATAGTGTAGGAGTACAAAAAAGAGGTTTATCAAAATGGTCTGTTCCAAAATGCATAAAGAAGTTTAGTGGCAACAATGTTTGGCTGAGTGATGGTAAAGTGTGGAACACATGATGTGTGACCTTATGCAACAAAGTGGAAATTGATACCTGGTTGGATGGGGATGGCAACAATCAACTAAACATAGGTTTGTGACACTGTAAACAACGACAAACGTGTCAGGAAAATACCCAATTGGCATAATGATTATGTGACTTATTAATCGTCCAGATGTTGTATTTTATTTTATGTATATAATGAATTTCACATATTGTTAACTTAACTTATGAATTTGTTATTCCTTAAATTGTAATATATATTTTCCTTTTTTTTTTGTTTTTTTAAGGAGGAAAGATGTGTTGTGTCTTAGTATGTAGCCAGGCAACATGTCAACATTCCTTCCATAGCAACCAGGATGCTTTGTTCTGAGTTGGCTGGGAGAGAAGATCTGGCAGTTGCAGAGAGAGGACCTGTCTGTCTAGGGGTTGTACATGTGAACTTGCAATAAAGTACTTCTTACAGATATCTGTCAGCGGTTCTTGAAAGGCACTTCCTGGGTTTCACCCACTGGAAGGTGGGTTACTAATGGGGGACATTGGGGCACACAAGATTAAACAAATCTATCAGACGCTGATTACTCACACACATAACACGATACATAAAACTAGGGCGGCATGGGAGGCAGATTTACCAACCCTGACAGATGATGATTGAACTAAGGCCTTAGCCAGTCCTCGGTATGCGGCGGTCTCCTCACGCAACCGCCTCATTCAGTTTAAGTACCTCCACCGGATATATTACATCCGCTGCCGGTTATGTAAGATGGGAGCTATCCAATCCCCTCATTGCCTTCGTTGCACCAGCGCAGAGGGCTCTTTCCTCCATACGGTATGGAGTTGTACGGGAATACAATCTTTCTAGACTCGGGTGACATCCTGTCTAGGCCAGGTTCTGGCCTGGACCATCCCACTCGACCCCAGACTATTGCTCTTTCATAGCACTGATGAGATTGGTGGGAATCGCTACAAGCAGCACCTACTGTTCTTGGACCAAACCCTCGCTAAAAGAGATATCGCACAGCAATGGAAGGCAACTTCCCCACCTAGTATAGCGGAGTAGAAAAAGACTATGTATAGGTGTATGGGGGCCGAAATTGCGGTCTTTCAGGCGAGGGGATGCCCACAGAAGCACAGAAAAATCTGGTCCCGCTGGGCGACTTATAGGGGCGTAAACTTACCCCATTACCACATTCAGACATTCACAATCCCACTGGGGGATAAACGGGTCATTTTCCACTATCATAGTCTGACACAACAGACTGTTAACAGACACTTTTTTTACCAACATGCAATTGAGACTCTTTGGGTGGGTTCGGTGTGGTTGGTTACCTTTTCGGCCTGGTGTTCTGAGTGCCAAGATGTTTTCGAATGTTTAAACCAGGTACTGTATGTCTTCTACACCATATGTAATGTTCTTGCAGGACCTTGCTCACTTTGTACCTCTCAAAACGAATAAAATGTGTTGTTAAAAAAAACGTAATATTCAAACACTTTCCTGATGGCTTATATTCGTACTGATCAACACAGCAGGTTTTCCTGGAACCCCAAGATGACCGTCGCCGCCATATTGCATTGTAGGATAGTACTTTCTATTGTGCAGGGCGCCATATATCCCCACACTATTTAGAGAGAGAGTATTGGCAGCTGCACACCACGCCGGTCTTGCGTACTCTGCGGACCCCCTCGAGTGAATGACATCCACGGACAAGCTCTTTAATACATTTCCCTACTTTCCCGGATTTACGATCAGGATGAATAACGTAAGAATATATTTTTACGCCAGCAGTTCATAACCTGGATTCTGGTTTTGCTTGGTCATATCTTGACTGAATGCTTTGCCCAGAAGAAGTCTGCTGTGATTGAAACCGCATAAGACAAAACATGTGTTGGCGAAGGGGCGTGTCTAAGATAATTGAATAAAATAAAGACTTCTGAAACCACAACCTCAGTTTGGAATTTATGTTAGATTGGAGACATTGTGTTTCTGATCTTCTGGACTTTGTCCATTGGAGAAGGAATGGATGGCTCCTTCTCTTCCTGAAACACCAGAAGATATATGAACTTTGAATAATTATATACCTCTAACCTCTCTAAAAACCAATGTGGTAGAGTGTGCCTGTTAAACCTAGCCATTGCCTTCTTTTTGTTTTTCATATCTGGCCAGGTTTAGGTCTTTGAGCTAGGTTTTGACTAGTTACAGCTTGACGGTTTTGGTGAATAGAAGAATTCTGTCTTGGCGGGGTTGAGCTTCAGGTAGGTGCTGGTCATACAGGTCTGTATGAAGGGCAGAGAGCGTTTTTAAGTGTTGGATGTCTGGAGCAAAGGAGACTTTCAAGCAGAGTTGTGCATTATCGGCGTATAGAGATTTTTTAGAGTTATCCATGCGTTTAGCACTGAAGGACTGACTCCATGTAGAGGTTGATGACAAGGGATAAGATCCTGCAGAATTCGAAAGTAATAAGGTTATTATGGGACCTGGAGGTGCTTGTGTGATAAAACTGGTTTTCGTTGGATAGGTAGGAGATACGCTAGTCAACAAAAGAAGGGTGATTAAGAAGTATAAAGAGTGGAACCACTCAACTTCCAAATGTTTACTGGACTAATCAGAAGGGAGTGGTGCCACTATGACGCCTTTCCTACCCTGGAGAGCCTTAACATTTTTAACGGACTGTGACCCACTTGAGTTTCTTCTCGTGGAATGCTCCATCGAGTCGGTATCCCAAGCCCCTAGTGTGCCCGGATGGGCTCAACCTCTAGAAGGAGGGAGCACTTATAAGGGAGATTTCCTTATCGAGATCTGTTTGCAACAATTAAAATGACCTCTTGTAACCAAAGGAGGGATTCTTTAATTAACAACTGGTACTAGGGTAAGGTTAAAAACGCACCTGATGCCTAATGGGGCATTTTAAGGCACCCCTAGCATCAACCAAATCGTGGTCGGCATGTTTCAGCCATCTTAGACCCCACCGGGTTTCATGGCTTTCTTCAAGACCATAAGTTGACTGATCCCTATTTTATCTTTTTTTTGCTTATTGACTCAAAACTATTCCTAATTGGAATGTGTCTGCTAATTTACACTCAGTATCATTTTAAATACGTTCGAGTACAAATCCATTGTTCTAGGATTTAATTAAGGTGGAGATTAGAACTATCCCTACTCTATGGCTTAGCACGATCAATATTGGATATGTACGCTTTGCAACAGAGTGACTTTCTATTCACGGTTCATTCTCCATATGCAATGCATGCTGTTCATCATGTGGTTTTTATTTCAAATTATTCAAGCATCACTTTTATGGTGCAAAACACAGGAGTGTTCATTCATCACTAAAGGCACCAATTCCTTCAATTAACCTATCTCACTGGTTAACATCCAAGAAATATGTTTTTGTTCTATTTTTTTTTCCGCCCTATCATGTTTATGTTTTCTACAGTGGCCCCTGAAGAAGGGAGTGTTCCCGAATGCATTGGGCAACAGAAGTGATCAGATACGCAATTTTCTGTAGCCCAATGTTTGATTATGATTAGTTAATGTAAAACAAACACAGAATATTAATGTGTTTCACAAAAATCTATGTATAGATGTTATTTTTTTGATATAATGTTAAATTAAACATAACAATTTGAAACGAATAGTGAAGGTGGTCACAAAAGTATCATTCAAATCTGTGTTAAAATAATTCTTTGATAAATTCACCATCTGTGCGTTCAGACACTTGCTGTATAGTTCAAGTTTCATTCATATTGGGCAGTGACATGTTCCTGACCTGCATACTTAACATTAAAAAAAAAATTCTTCAGCATTAATTGAAGACTTCCCAGAAAGACCATATAAATAAGTGTGCACAATACATATATATACAGTTAAGATATGCCGCCTCGTCATTTCTTTAACAGCGCTTTTCATGAGTGCACATAGTGCCAGGGAAAGGACTACAAATATTACTAGGCAAACATGCTCACATAACACAAAGGCACCCCCTCAAAAGGAATAACACACACATTTGAAAACAAGCACACAACACATCTGCAACCTCACAAACATGCGGCTAAAACATTCACATTAACAACTCCAAAAGCTCAGAGCTTGGCCATTGCCGAGACCTATTGGCTTTCCCAATGCTTGTTTCAATGGGTGGCTGGTGTCTTCGGCGCACTAAATAGTCCCTTAGGTTCTGTCCCCTTCTGTGGGCGAATCTCGGTTGTTCAAAGTGCAGTTGTCCTGAGTTGAGAATACGCCTATTCTGCACTAGACTATATTCCACCAGTTGATGCAGATTCCAGTAGAAGTGATGGGGATTCCTCAGATATGAATTCCAATGGATCAGAGGGATGAAGCATTGGGAAGGACAACTGAGGTTGACAAAGAGGCAGACATAGGGGCAGAATATGGAACCCACAATGGCAGGGACTTGGATTTTGACAACGCTCGTTCTTCAACCGACCTTCACAACATTTTGGTCGCTGAACAACTCCTTTTATTCCAGGTCCACCATTGAGATTTCCACCTATGTACAGGCTGTCTTCTTTAGGGAGAGGCCCATTGCCACAAAGAGGAAAGAAAATGAAGAAAGTTAACTGGGAGGACAAAAACCAGGGTATCCAGACAAGGAGCAAGACCAGGGATCAGGACTCAGGGTCAGCCCGACAATACCCTAGTGTTTAACCTCACCAACAAGGTGTTAGCACCTTTGCAACTGAAAGTTCTGAACAAGGGACATGGTTTTATACCTACACCTACTTTTGACAGGTTTTGGTTACACTGTAAGATAGTAGAGTTCTGCCAGATGATCAAACTTCACACCTTTTTCAACAAAGACAAAGAGGCAAAGACTAGGGCAGGGGATACAGATTTCTGCATAAAATCTACATTCTTCCCCGCACTACATCAGTTTCTATTGAAATATTGACTTTTGAACAAGCAGTGTTCAAAGAGGTTGAGCCTATTAATGTCTCAACATTAAAAACCTTCCTTCCACAACATCACTGAGGAAGAAAGACGGCACTGGATGAACTGGTGAATAATCCTAACGTCTTGATTAAACCAGCTGATAAAAGGTGGGAGAACGATCCTCCTCATCAAGGATGACTACATCAACAAATGTAAGAGGTTGCTGTTGAATGATAAGCAGTACAAGGTAATGAAACATGATCCCACTGCACATTTGATGATAACCATACAGAGACTAGTAGAGGTGGCAGAATTGGGAGCTTGGATTTCTGAAAAAGAGGCAGGGTTCTTATTGAATTATACTACAGTCACTCCCTAATTCTACATCCTCCGCCAGGACACCCCATAGTTTTGGGAATTGGTTCCACTCTTGAACCACTATCACAATTCCCTGTTTACTTTTTAAGTCCAATTATACAATGTACCTCAGCTTACCTTTTGGAGATAAGTGATCATCTCAGATTTTCAACCCCCCAACAGCCAGGAGTCTATTGAGGAAATACTGTAAAATGAAGATTGGCATCTCCGACATTTTGTACTACAGTGTGTGAGGTTGGCGTTAACTGAAAACCTTTTTGAATTCTGGGATACCCTCTACCTCTAAACCCATGGGTCTTTGATGGGCAGCACTTTTGCCCCCAGTGTGGCAGGCTTTTATGTCCACCACTTTGAGGAGACATAAATCTTCTGTGACCCCAATCTGCAAAGAGAAAAAATAGTCTTATGGAAACTATACATTGATGATTTGGGAAAGGTGAAGAGGAGACTGATCTCGGTTTTGTCTCATGGCTTAACACCTGTGACCAACATCTGAACTTCATGTACATGTTTAGTAGAAAAACTCTCATGTTTCTTGATATCTACATTATCCCAGAACGGGGGGGGGGCTCAAAATTAAGACCTATAGAAAACCCACTGACCAGAATAGTCTTTTAAGAATTCAACAGCTTCGATCCCACCCTTTATTTGAGCATTTACCTTTACGGTCAATTCATGCGTATAAGAAGGAATTGCAGTAACATCATTTATTTGAAGCAGTAACTGGAGGAGCGGTCTACCAAACAGAGATCTAGAGGTTATATGGACTGTATTTTCACAAGGAGTCTGAAGAGGGCAAGGAACCAACCACGAGAAGGACTTCTCAAACCACTTCTGAGCAAGTCAGTCACATCGACCCTTACCTGTGTCTCTACATACAACATAGCTTCCAACCACATCAAACGTATTAGCAAAAGAAACTGGTGTATTCTCAACTCAGGACAACTGCACTTTGAACAACCGAGATTCACCCACAGGAGGATCCAGAACCTGGGGTACTATTTAGTGCAAACAAAAACCACGGGCATCCATTGTAAAATCTACGACTGTGAGGAAACTATGGGGCCTTCAACCTGTGACTGGTCATTTCCCTTGTGGCTTGTGAGTGTCTGCTACTTAACAACAACCCTTGACTTAGGCTTGGAAAAACCATGGACTCTGAGGAAACATACCAATTGCAATACCACACATGCTTGCTATATGATATTTTGCCATTATGATTTATGGTACATTGAATGACTTGCAGTTAAGTGAGAACATGGGTTTTGGAGCACAGAAGCAACACATTTTGCAGAAGAGCTACATTAAAAATGGGCATCCAAACATTATACACATCTGAAACTCTCTCTTCTGATCGTTCCATTTCTCAATTTCTGTCTGACATCCAATGTATCCCCAACACACGTCCAGATCTTTCAATTTTAGAATCTGACCTTACGCAGAAGGAGCTTCTCACTGCCTTAAAAACACTCCAAAAAGATAAAGCCCCTGGCCCGGATGGCTTCACCGTGGAATTCTTTACTCACTTTGCACATTTACTTCTCCCTAAATTACATGCCCTCAAATGCTTTCCTACAAGCAGGAGAATCCTCTGGCTCTTTCTCAGACGCCCTTATATGCCTTATACCTAAAGATGGCAAAGATCCACAACACTGCAAGAATTATAGACCTATTTCTCTGGTCAACATAGATTATAAAAAAAATCAAAAGCTCTAGCATCGCGTTTGGAATCTCAGTTGCCTGACTTACTAGGCACAGAACAATCCGGTTTCGTTAAGGGCCGACTCATTACGGATAATACTCGCTTATTTTTTGATGTTCTCTATAAGGCTTCACATGTTCCTCATTCCTTAGCAGCGATAGCTCTAGATGCGGAAAAAGCATTTGATGGAGTCGAATGGTCCTACCTTTTTCATACACTTAAGTGGTTTGGTTTTGGTCCAAAAATCATTTCTCTAATATCTATTTTGTATTCTAACCCGAGGGCGGCTGTCTGCGCAAACTGTGGTATTTCTTCTTATTTTCAACTTGGTAGAGGTGTCCGGCAGGGCTGTCCACTTTCTCCGTTTCTTTTTAATCTCGCTTTAGAACCTTTTCTGTTAAGAATTAGTCAGAATGACAATATTCATGGTTTTACTTTTAAAGAAACTATCGTCAAAATGGCAGCATATGCTGATGATGTCCTTCTGTTCCTTTCGCTACCTCAATTCTCTCTTCCCGCCTCTTTAGAAGAAGTTTATTCCTTTGCATATGTTTCTGGATATAAATTGAACAAAGATAAACGCGAAATTCCACCTCTAACAAAATATACTTTTAAGGCTAACTTTGTCACCTCAGGATTCACATGAGTCCCCAATATATTAAGTACTTAGGTTTACATTTTACTTCTTCCATTTCAGGAACAATATCACGCAGTATGGATAACTGCACACAATGATTGTCCTCCTTAACAAAATGGCATCCTTTGTACTTGTCTTGGTGGGGCCGCTTGGATACCATAAAGATGATGCTTTCTCCTATAATTTTATATACAATTTCTAATATTCCACTTTCTAGCCCCTTGAAATATTAAAAAAAAATTAATTCCATTTTATCCTCCTTTTTATAGAGTAATAAGAAATCACGTATGTCTATATCAAAATTGGTTCGCCCAAAATCAGAGGGTGGGGTGAATTTCCCTGATTTCCCTACTTACCATAAATCCTTTTTATTACATCAGGCTTCGAGATGGCGCTCTGAATCCTTTATAAATTGTCCTCTTTGGGTCACGCTTGAACAGTCCTTCATTTCCCCATTCTCATTCCCTGAATATCTGTCTTTCACGCGTAAACCGCAGTCTGCGTCCACTCCTATAATTAAACATACATCTAAGATTTTACCATCTCCCTCCTCCTCGACCTCTCACGATTGGACCTCATTTATCAACTCTACTATATGGCACAACGTTTATATTTTAATATATAATAAACCTCTATTTTGGAAATCAAGATTATCTCCTTTGCACATGCCAGTAGCTCTTTTGACCTGCCTGCATCTTTCCGCTCTAAATACTCCCTCTTGGTACTCGCTATCCAAACTGCCCGCGCACAATACACAGCTTCCCGTTATTATACTCCACCTGAACCTGTCCCTGCAGGTAAACTACGGGTTCTCCTCCTTAATAATTCTAGGGCTTCCTCCATATACAAACTTTTACATAGCTCACTTGTTCCAAGGGGGAAAACCAAGGTAGAAGTATCCTGGAAAAAGGATCTCGGAACCTCCTGGTCTGTGGAGTTTTGGGATAGAATCTGGCTTAAACTTTGGAAGTTCTCTAGAGCTGCAAGAACCACACAGTCACTCTTTTTTTATATATAATAGGCTCCTACTTTCTCCACTCACTCTTAATACAAGACACGCTGATCTCTCAGATGAATGCTGGACTTGCTCTTTACCACATGCTAATTTACATCATCAGCTCTTTACATGCAAATCTGTTCATAGTTTTTGGGGAAAAAGTATGGTTTAAAATTAATTTGATTTTTGGTTCTTGTCACTATCTCTCTGTTTCACCTATCTTTCTGAGAAGTTTATCCCCTATTTGGGAGTATTGCAATTCCAATGTAAAGATAATAGACTTATTGTTAGCAGTTGCTTTTCAACACATAACTAAGAACTGGAAAGACTTTACTCAATTATCGTATCAATCTTGGTGGTATGCTGTCTGCTATAATCATAGATTGGACACAACATTTGTGTACCCGATGCATATGGCATCAAAACGTTTGGACTTATGGGCGCCTGTCACGCTCTTTATTGATGCTAGTGCCCAACGTTCTCTGTCTTTCACTCCTCTCCAACAAGAAGTGACTAAACCTCCATGACTTCCTCCATGTTGATATTATATGGTTTAATTATATTTCATTTTGTAGTCTGTATATTAACATAGAGTATAATTATCTCTTTTTTCACCGATTTTTCATACGATATTGTTCTTTTTCTTACATATGATGTGTTTATTGGACTCGTTTTTCTTAGTATTGTACTTATTGCATTCATGTATTTTTTCATCTCAATAAACTTACTTTGAACTTTAAAAAAAAAATGAGCATCCACTTTATTTCAAGAAACCACTCCGTGATTGATCTCCTGAGGGTTGTCTTTGAGACTTTAGAATCTCCAAATAAAAGAGCAGAAAGGATTCTTTTTGAGAAGGAACTACAATGGATTTAATGCTTGAAGATGTATAACACAGGGCATAATAAGGTCCCATAGCTGTTCCTGAATAAATAAATAGTGACATTATGTCTGTATTACTTTAGGGCAATGCCAGACACTGCTGGAGACACATGACCCTTATCCTCTTCTGGGATACATCAACTAAACCAAGAGGAGTGGGCCCACATACAAGAGATGTGTCTTAATATATTTTCTCTGAGTCTAACGATAGTGTATTATGTTCTTTTTTTTAATTTCTTTTTTCGTTATTGGTTTAGTATTAGACACAAATTACGTTCCTCCATGATTTTAATGTACAATATGAATGTAATTGCCTATAAGCAAAGCAAATATTGTAAATTTTTCTCCCACTACATGTGACTATAGAAAACGCACAAATTGGGCCCCCTTTGTATATAACGATGAGGATGCCAACTACTCCATACATGCACGCTTGCGTGACGGCCGTACACTCACAGGGGGTGTGACCTTTCGAGTACCGTGCCGGTCTAGACACATGCAGGGTTTGGAAGTGTCACTGGAGCACCGGGTTGTGTTTAATACCCGCCAGGTGTAGCTCCTCTATTTCCTCCTTTTCCTGAATCTCAACTGAAAAGGTTTTAACTTTGTTTTTACTGTGCTGATCATTGTATTTTAAACGTTTGCTTACCTGCCTATTTTAAACACGCCGTCTGCTGCTACTCGCACTTTTGCACTTTCAAAAACGTAACTCCTTGGTTGCTGGGCTCCTCCTCCCGCTCCTCTCGGAGACGTAGAGGTTGTTCATTGGTTACTCAGGGAGGTGGGAACGGAGCGCGGATTGGCGTTGGAGCGGGCGGGAGAGTTAAATGGATTGCTGACGCGACCGCGCGGGGCTGATCCCTGGAGCACCGGGTTGTGTTCAATACCCGCCAGGTGTAGCTCCTCTATTTCCTCCTTTTCCTGAATCTCAACTGAAAAGCTTTTAACTTTGTTTTTACTGTGCTGATCATTGTATTTTAAACGTTTGCTTACCTGCCTATTTTAAACACGCCGTCTGCTGCTACTCGCACTTTTGCACTTTCAAAAACGTAACTCCTTGGTTGCTGGGCTCCTCCTCCCGCTCCTCTCGGAGACGTAGAGGTAGTTCATTGGTTACTCAGGGAGGTGGGAACGGGGCGCGGATTGGCGTTGGAGCGGGCGGGAGAGTTATATGGACGGCATGACGCGACTGCGCAGCGGACGCGCGTAGCGGGCGCGCCGCCGGCGCGTCAAGGGCGCGCCAAAGGCAAGCCCGTCTGCGCCCGTCCGCGCCCGACCGGGTCCAGGGGCCACCCATGCTGCCCATGTCATTACTTACACCCCGGTCGCTCTTAGAGCATTACAGCGACCCTTCCTCACCCTAAGTCCTACTATTGTTAGGCGTTTGGACACTGTGGGCATCAACCGCCTAGATATTTACAACTGCGCTGAGGCAAAGCCCCCTGTCCACGCCAACCATAGCGTGACCACCCTCAGGGCAATATATTTGAATACCCGGTCCTTGGTGAGCCATCAGTCTGACATCTTCATCTTGCTCACCAATGAAAAAACGGATATTCTCCTTTTGACGGAAACTTGGCTCACTTCTGAGTCGCTTCCTGATATCCTTGCGGCTCTTCCCCCAGATTATTATATTCTTCATGCGGACCGACCGGGAGACCGCCCTGGCGGTGGAGTAGCCGCCATCATATCTAAACGCCTCAACCCTCTTTCCTCCTCCTCTCTCCCCATACCGGGGGTGGATAATCTGCTACTCAGCATGGGAACTAACACAGGTGCCCTCACACTGCTTCTCCTTTATCGGCCACCACACCCCATGAGCACCTTTGCCACTGTGCGGAGTAAACATCTGTCCTCCATCTTGACACATCATGCCAGCTTCGCACTCATCGGCGACCTTAATTACTGGTACAACGACCCTAACGCCGGCCCTCACGCCTCCGAACTGTTCGATATGCTTTATAGTCTGAACCTGACGCAACAGATCCTTTGCCCTACCCATCTTAAGGGCCACATCCTGGACCAGATTTGGTCACACAACTTAGTGCTGTCTCAGCCTATTGTCTCACAGGCAGACTCCCGGCCCCTCGTATGGCTGGCGGGCTCTCTCGAAAATGGAGCACACTGGACTCCCAGGCCTTTCTCACGACCTTAGCGGACACCAGCCCAGCCCGGGATCCCACAGCCTGTCCCGATATCGACGCATTAGATAACAACATCACTAATTGGCTGAAGTCGGCCAACGACCAATTTGCTCCGCTGACGCGATTCCCCTCCACCAAGCATGCCACCTCTCATAGATGGTATACGCATGATCTCAAATTGCTCAAACTAAAAGTACGCCAACAGGAACGTATCTGGAGGCACACTTACTCCGACTCAGCTAGATTACTATACATCACTGCTCGTAGAGAATACAAAGCAGCCATCACTTTAGCCAAATCAGTCCACTTTTCGGACAGGCTCTCTTCAGCAGCCAACAAATCCAAGGAAGTGTTTAAAATTATGAATGAGCTCACCACCGACGACAGAACCCTCCCTGCTCAGACCCCTTCTCAAGAAACATGCGATGCCCTCAACCTCTTCTTTATTGAAAAGATTACAAAAATCAAAGACTCAATTCACTCTTCTCCCCAGCCATTCTCCCAGGACTCTATGCCCGACAACCACTCGACCATCACGACGCTCCCTGCCCTTAACGCTGACTCACTGGCTCGACTTGTAACCAGAGTCAAATCTGGATCCCCTAGTGACTGTTGCCCGCCCTCAGTCATGCGGGACATTTGCCTTAAATTACCGGATCACATCCTTCCTTTGTTGAACGGCTCCCTCAACTGCGGCTCTGTCCCTGCATCTTTTAAGGAGGCAATCTTGGTGCCCCTCTTAAAAAAACCTGGAGCAGACCCGGGAGAACCCTCTAATTATCGTCCCATTTCCCTCCTTCCCTATCTCTCAAAGCTACTGGAGGCTCATGTTACTCAATTTCTGTCACACTTTGAGTCCTCCGGTTTCCTCCAGCCCAATCAAGCTGGGTTCAGACCTGCCCATTCGACCGAGGCGGTCATTCTTGCAGTCTTGAACACTCTGAGATGCAATGCGGACGCTGGCACTCCTCAAGCCTTGGTGCTCCTGGATCTGTCCGCGGCGTTTGACACGGTGGACCATAACATCCTTCTCCGCCGTGTTGCACAGGCAGGCATCCAGGGCATCGCCCTTAACTGGATTATGTCCTTTTTAACCGGCAGAACTCAGGCCGTACGCCTAGGCCCTTACACAGCCGGGAGAACTGCAACTACCTGTGGAGTCCCCCAAGGTTCCTCCATCTCACCGTTTCTGTTCAACCTCTACCTCCGTCCACTTATTCACTCACTCAGGAACTGGGACATCACGGTGTATAATTACGCCGATGACTTGCAAATCATCTTCCCACTTAACTCCCCTAATGCTGCTAATACCTTCCATTCTGTCATGATTCACATATTGGAATGGATGAACATCAATCAATTAAAGTTGAACCCGGGGAAGACTGAATTACTCCTCCCTGGATCCAGTTCTGCTCACTGGGGCCCACAGTTCTGGCCCACTGAATTAGGCCCTCTCCCGGTCCCGCTAAAAACAGTGAAAAGTCTCGGCGTGATAATCGATGCAGAACTCTCACTAAAAGCCCAAGTGGGGGCTGTCATTTCCTCCTCTATGTACCAGCTCAGGAAGATCCGTAAGATCAGCCACCTACTCTCATCCCCTGCATTAATCCAGGTTGTCATCTCCCTGGTCCTGTCGCGCTTGGATTTCTCTAACTCCATCTATCATGGTCTCCCTCAGTGTCTTCTGCATCGCCTTCAGGTTGTTCAGAACCAGGCGGCCCGTCTTATTTACAAAATCCCCAGGTGGCAGTCGGCGAGATCACTTTTACAGCGACTTCACTGGCTGCCAATCGGACAAAGGGCAGCTTTCAAGACGGCGTGCATCATCTATAAAGCTCTCTATTGCACTAGTCCTGCTTTCTTGCAATCTTTAGTCACGGCATACCAGCCATCACGTAATCTACGCTCTGCTCACCTCCACTTACTGACTGTTCCCAGAGTCAAAACTAAAAAGCTCGGCGGCCGCTGTTTTGCCCTTCTGGCCCCATCCCTCTGGAACTCATTATCTCTCTCAATCAAGTCGAGTTCCTCCCTCCTCAACTTCAGGAAACTGTTAAAGACTTCCCTCTTTCCCCCTTCTTGCTAGCCTGCTTACTGCTGTCTCTCACTCTGCTACTGTTTTCATTCCCCTGCCATAAGCGCCAGGAAACCATTGGTGTCAGTGCGCTATATAAGCTTCATTTAACATAACATAACAGGTTTGCTGACAAGACTCTTGATGAAGTAAGTCTGGGTCCTTTGGGTGCATGCAGGGGCAACTTGTTTCACTTTCCTCCAGAAATATGTGATCTCTTATACGTAAATATTCTTATGTTTACGATGTTTGACTACAGGGCCGGTCCTCCACCATTTCTACCCTATGGAACCTATTAGAGCCCATTAAAAGGTATCTATGGGGTCACAGAATTATTTACATGTGCTTGAGGAATCCACAGTATACACTCACAAGTTTCGATTTTTTTCAATCTTTCAATGTGAAGTGCTTGTGTTACATCAGGATTTCATCTTATACTTGGGCACATAGAGGTCACAGTTTTAGACTATGTCTCTGTCTGCCTTAATCAAAAAAGTAAGTCCTAGAATGCCCAGATATATAACAAAATACACAAATCTTCATCAAATACTCAATTTCTTGTGTTGTGTGTGCTAGGTCCAAAACACTTAAATAATTCTTCCAAATTGCTGGTGACCAACTGGTTAACCAGTCCCAATGCTCACTTTCATAGTAGTCCTGCAGGCTTTAGAACAATGGGGCTCATTTTGGCCTGTGGTGTTTAGACCGGCTGCCAGACATGCTGCGGTCCCGCACCGCGAATTAGGATGCGACAGCCACCATGGCGGTCGCTTTCTGCAATTTAACATTGCAGCGGGTTCTGCTGACAAAATCGCATGTCTAGCATTTCACTGCACCACATTGCAGGCACCACACGGTGCCTGCCGCTTGGTGCAGCAAAATGTAGGGGGGTACCATAGGTACCCCCCAAGTGCACCCCACCTCCCCCAAAGACAAGGGGGGCCCGCAACAGGCCCCTAGACCCAATCCCCGCCAGCCTTTCCATGGTGGCATCGCCGCCATGGAAAGGTCTCTCTTTTCTTACATCCTAATATAGCGGACGGTGCCTGGCACCGTCACCGCCACCATATTAGTGGCCCTGCTCCGCCCGCCAGGCAATCATTATGATTGCCACCAGCGGAAAAGCGGCAGACGTACTTTGCGTCCGCCGTGATACACACCGCATCCTAATATGGTGGTGGGTAAATCTCATTGTGATGGTGGAACGATCGCGATCGGTCCGCCATCGTAATGAGCCCCCTAGAAACAATAAACTGCTTCTACACAAGCAAAACAAATATGTTCATATTCTTCAGTGCCATTTCCTTAATGATTGATTGAATATGTAAGTCTTCAAAATTGAAGTGTAGTAAGGCTCACATTATATATCCATAGAACCATGTTATTCAAATTCACGAGAAACAATAACATCCTGTTTCCTCAAAGACCCAATGCAATTTGGGTAAAAACCGTTTATCAGGGGTAATTGAAATAACATATATGAAAACGACCAGAACGGTTCATGGGATCTATCCGATAACAATTTGAAAATGTGACATATGACTGTCGCCAGGTGATGAACATGAAACTGAATGTGCAACCTGTCAAGCAGGAGTTTCCATTAAACATGGACGACAAGGAAATAATTGTGTCCGTCTCGACCATAGACCGCTCAATGCGTCTTTAAAAGAGAAAAGTTGAATCAAAACTGGAAACAGGTATGAAATGTATAAAAGAACAAATGGTCATAACAAGTATTTTGTCTGTCATCACAGTAATTCTTATAAACACAAATCACAGAAAACAGAACATTTCTATTTATGCCTTTAGACATTTGTTTATCTTTGTCTGCCATTGATCATTGAATTGTTGCACACACTTGCCAAATGCACTACAGCAGGTGTAGGTGTAGGTGATAAGTGTATCTTGAGAACTCTACACTAGGCGGTTTATTTTGCTTTTCCTCATCATTGTGTTATGCTTCTTTCCTTTCCTACAGTGCATAGGAGTGTATCCATGTATGTGATGCATGAATGTGTGCGTGTTTCTCCAAGTATTTAGAATTGCACAGTTTAAAATTAGCAGACACATTCCAATGAAGACATTTTTTTGGGCGATAAGCAAAAAAAGATGAAATGGTCCTGAAGAAAGCCACGAGACCCAGTGGGGTATAAGATGGTTGAAACATGAGGAGCATGAGTCGGTTGATGCCAGGGGTGCCTTACTTTGCCCCATTAGGCATTTCAATTAACTTGCTGATGAATGGTAGGTAGGGACGGGCCGTTCGTAGTCTACGTCATCGAGGTCTAAAATGGGTCTCTTCAGAAGTGGGAGGATCTAACATGGCTTGAAAGCTTCTAGGATGATTCCTTAGAGTGATGATGGTGTTGATGGTGAACGGGGTAGAGAGCTTCTCCACAGGGATTTGATGAAGGACAGGATAAGATCTCTTTATCTGAGGTGTTTTTAGGGAGTTAAACATGTTGGGAGAGTCTGCGCGAGGCAGAGGTTTGAAGAACTGCTATTGTGGGATTCATTATGGATGGATGGGTGTTACAGTCGAAGCAGGCTTTGTAAATGTCAGTGTGCTGTTGGATAGTCTGTAAATTTTCACTGATAAAGAGGTTGATGGCATTACACTTACCTGTGGAGTTGGAGGATTATTCAAGGGATTAGTGCAGTGCTTGATTGTCTTGAAGAGTGTTCTGCTTCTGTTGGCAACTTTATTAATGGGTTTGGTGTAGTACATGATTTTGGCAGATGTGATGAGTTGTCTGTGTTTTGCATGATGGGACTTCAGTAGAGTTGTCTCGTCAGGAGTGGGGTTCTGTTTTTCTTCCATTTTCTCTCCTGACTGCTACTGAAGAATTTGAGAAAGGTTGCTGACGCGTTTGTCTGGAACTTGCATGTATTATTTGGAGAACAGGGGATGTTAACATGAATTTCCAGATATGCTTTGAAGTTTTATATCTTGTACCACCATGCTTGAGTGGCTACCACCCAAAAGGGGTAGCACATATGACCCTAACAGTACCTAGGCTTAACGTGATACTTAAAAAGGGTTCTCTGTGGGAATAAATTTGCAAAATAATCTTATAATCCCTATACTTTAATTGTATTGGACCTGCCATGTTATTTAGCTCAAAACAAAACCATGATACGGCATATACACCTTCACCAACAACCATCATAACTCATTAATTGTTGGAAACAATATCAGAAGTTTGTTGCATTACATTCACAGACTTTTTAATATTTCATCCTATTCAAATCATTAGTACACTTTCTCGAAAGTCCAAAGCGCACTATTCTCCTTGTTGTTGCATTATATTGTAGGGTGTCCACTTTTTCTCTTATTATGTAGTCCAACCTATTGGTAACACAGCACACTGCTTAGAGGTTTATCTGTGTCCCAAACCATGATTCGGTATCCTTCAGCAAACTGTCCTCTGTTGCTTTGCCAGTAGATGGCTGTGCTCCTGTAGATGCATCCATACAAGTTGTGCAAGAGATGAGGGAGAGTCACACAGTCTTTGAGCAAACGCCTTCGGAAGTCCAAACTATTCCTTTGGGCAACTCCTATGGCCTGGAACGCAAGTGGGTTCTAACCCGTCACTGCACGGACAGCAAAAACTATCCGTGCCGTCGTGGTGTCTCAGTGACCACTGCCATATGCTGATGGCAAATCTTCTCTACGACAATCCACGTCCACTGGCTCTGACGCTTCCCAACAATTTGAGAATTGAACGGCAGCAGTTAACTGCTTTCGATTTGCTGCCTGATTTGTTAGATTTAATCCTTGCTGGCAGTCGCGCCTCCACAAAATCCATTTACATTGAAGGTGCTGGAACAAATTTGTAGTCTGGTGTGATGCTCGGACCACTGACCCCTTACAGACAAAGCTGTTGGACATCTTTTTGTTTGTTTTGTCTTCACCCCAGCAAGGATCTGAGGTTGCACTTTAAAAGGGTATTTGTCGTACCAACTGTCCCAGTTCAAATGTCCTGTTTTGATGAAATTTAAGGTTTGACATACATGTTCCTTCCCAAGCTGTGATGCCACAATGGAACCTTAACGTGGTCATGACATTCCTCATGGGTAAGCCTTCCAAACCTATGCCTAACTGCTCGCTTCATCTACTGACCTTGATAATGGTCTTTCTCGTTGTAATTATTTCAGTTCATCCCATAGGTGACCTGCAGGCCCTACACCAGTTTTTCAAGACAAATTGGTACTGAGGACTCCTGCGTCCCACTTGCCAAAAGTGTGACTCCGTTCAATTTTGGACAATTCATCAGTCTACCAGCATTCTGTGCTCACACTCACGCCATAAAATAGGAGACGAAACTCCACCAGAAGGACCCTTAAAGGGCTTTATGCTTTTACGTAGATTGTCCACTCAAATATCCTCAGTACAATCAACTTTTTGTCAGGTTCTCTGGAGCCAAAAAAAGATAGGCCTTGCAGAAGAGGTGGATAGTCCTCTCCAGTAAGATCTGCTATGAACTGAGCAAGAAGCAGCCCCAGAATATCTGAACAGGAGCCAGGCTGCTACCACTGCGTTGTTGCAGTGGGTGCTGCTCTCAATATCTACCAGACTGCAAAATAGGTGTCAGAGCATATGTTCACTAACCACTACTCCATGACAGCCAGGTCCAGCAGCAAGGACTCTTTGCCTGTTTGGTACTGCAAGACTTCTTGGTCTGAACCCAAAACCTGGGTTGCTTGTGTTCTGATTCAGGGAGGACCTGGCCGCAGTTCGGGCTGGACTGTTCCCAAGGGTCAAGACTACTTTGCATAAGGCTGGGTCCAAACGTAGGTAGCATGGTAGGTGAAAAATAATGGATTGGGATGTGGCCAAGTCATTGCCAGTGGCTGAGATGAATTTAAGCATCCTATCCATCAACTTGTTTTAATGCCACTTCACAGAAGGGGTGGCACTTCTTTGGTATCCATTCTAAAGGTAAGGAGGCTACAGTTATAAATATCCATCAAAAGAGCAAGATACTTACCTGATGTTACACTTTTTCGGTTGGATATTGTATCTAACCAGAGATTCATCACTGCCCTCACACCTCCCCTTTCTGTGTGTGGAGTGGAACCTTTTTAACATCTAATATGGTCCCAAGTTAGTACTTGCTGCACTATCACCAAAAATTGTTTGCGCACTGCATCGGAGGACATGGCAAGGGAAAAGAGAAGGAACTGACATTAGCAGACAGTGTTGGCGCATACATGCAGTTCACTTCCGGGGCAGTATGGAGCCAACACAGAGCCGCACAACACTACCTAGTGACGCATGGGAGACCTGAATCAAAATTCGCCAGATCCGGCCTCGCGCCAGGGGGATACCTTAAGTGAGGAATCTGCAGTTAGATTGAGTATCTACCAGAAAGAGCATTACCAAAGCTAGGTAGCTTGTTCGATTGTGTGATTGAGTGAAGCAATTTCTTGCTATAAGCAGATTCTATTGTATTGTGACTTCCCTCTCTTTTCTCCCTTATTTTGCAGATACTGCGTAAAGGAGACACACCCAAAATCGGATCTTTTGCCAAGATGATAATCTGCATCAGCAAGCAACAGTGGAAATGTGTGAAAGGAAACTTATGCACAAAGGAGCCTTTTATTTGTAAATTGGAAATGGATATAACATCCTAACAAAATTTTATGTTGCTGTTAATAGTAATCCATATTCTTTTTGTAAAACTAAATACCCAGGTCATGTAGATGTATTCTGTTTCTGCATTCTTTTATTTTCTCCAAAGCATTACCATAGCCACTTTGCTGCTGTTAGCTGATGTACAGTGCTCATCAAATCAATGACGGACAGTAATGTGTAATTTCCTTCTCAGATAATAAAACAATTATATTTTACTCTTTGCTCAAATGTGCTTTTGTTTCATAGCTGTACAATGTCATGTATTTAAAAGTACCTTACATATTCTCAGTAACTACATTACTGCAGGCCAGATAAAACAATGTTGATTCAAGTTGAATTTAAACCACTATCAGACTAGCTGACATACAAGGCAAACAACACAATAGAAAACGCACTTGGAATCCGTGAAAGCTACAAGGCAATGTTGCACAATAATTCTGAAAGCTTCAGTAGAGTAACCAGTAGCAAGTTTTATTCCATCTATCAAAGGTATTCAACATTTGTTGTGATAACATGTATATGCACAAATGTACAGTCGATAGCTGTCCCATGGAGCTAGATGAAGTACTCGCCTTTAAAAAGAGGAAAATGTGCATCATACGAAATTCATTCAAATCCAAAAGCATACCACTATGTTGGGGAAAGTGCTGATATTGATTTATTATTAATTCTGATTTTATTGATTTTATTTTTTTATTGTACAGTTTACAAATGCAGCCATGAACTGGAATAGGATACAACATCAGAAAAATCTAACATGGCACCGTTTGCCAGACGTGCTCCCCTGATACACATAATAATGCAGCCACCCGCGTATTCTGCAAACATTGAATACATTGGGTAATAACAATCTTGAGTTGTAAGTGGGAGGATGATGCATGGAAAGTCGGTTGGTAAGGTGTGATGTTAATTGACAGAGAGGAGCAGCCTGTTGTGGGTAGCGCATGTATAAAGGCAGTACCTTATTGTTCCTACTTAACTCTGTATAGATCTGGAGGCCAGAGGGAAAAATAGTGGGGCAAATCATAAATAACAGTAATAACTTAGCCCAACTGTAACAGCATCAACCCATCCATACTATAAATCACGAGGTATTATGCACCATGGAAGCCCCTGACCTCGTCAGTCCTATGGAATACACGGTCTACGCTTAGCCCTGGATGAAACCCAGCACATACAAGTCACAAGGGGGGGGGGGCTCCTACTGCACCCCCACCTCCCTCCGCTACCTGATCTACATGTCCCAAAGGACCCGACTCTGCTGAGGGCCCCTCTTGAAAGACATGTAGCATAGCGTCCCAGTGAGCTGCAATGGGGGTTTTCCGGAGGCAGAGAGTTTACTCCTTATACAGGATGATGTTTTCTGCCTTGGCCCATACCAGTAGCAAACGTCTCCAGGCTAGCAGAGGAGGAGGGTCGGGAGACTTCCACCTCTTCGTGATTTAGAATTTAGCCACCAGCAACCCTAAGTCTAAGAAACGTGAAGCCCCCCTCTGTTGTTTACTCCTAGGAAATAGATGTAATATGCATTCCTCCCAGGTGTGTGTCAGTACCAAATGACAGAGAGGCTGTGACCAGTCGCCAGTACGATGCAAGCAGCGGGCAGGACCCCATCATATGTAGCAGGTCGCATCTAAAGCACAGCATCTAGGGCAAGTCGCATCAGTGCGATGGAAATATCTGTTAATTTTATCTGGGGTAAGATATGCTCTTTGTGTGATGTAATATTGAATTAGGTGAAAAGAAGCTTTTCGGGAATTCCTATTTGGACTTTCCAACATTGCGGCACATTCTTTCTCCAGGCAGGGACCGGCCAGGTGTGTTTCCCAGCGTTGTCTCACGGGGAACAGCGGCACCACTGCATGCTGAAGTAGCAAAGCCACAAACCATCTGGTAAGATGTCCACCCGTTCGCATTACATGCAAGTATTGAACAGTCAGGTGGATCTGATGTTCGCTCGACATGTCTCCCCATCAGTGCCCCAAAGCAGCGACCAAGGAGGTGTGCAATAAAAATGTACCTGGGTGCAGGCCGTTCTCCTACACTAGTGTGCCATAGGGTAGCAGGACTCCGTCACAATAGAGGTCACCCAGTGTTTGGAAGCCAGCCACCCACCACGTAGACAGCCCAGTGGATGAGGTATCCGCTGGACCATGGAGGCTACCTAGTATGGGCAGCACTTGCGCATAAGGAGTCGTCATTTGAGTGAGATACAAGCTTCTGCTGAAGGTGCGGTAAGTAACTCCAAGCAGTAGGGAGTCCAGTGGCCTACCACAAGCGCAGGGGTGAAACAATCAGAGCAGTGCATGGTGCGATCAAGGGGGTGAGTGCGTGGCTGTGTCAGCGAGTTGTAATCCCGCCATCCATCTGACTTCCCACTGAATCTTGGAAGCGAAGTAATAGTGTTCCATATTAAGGACAGCTTGGAGAGTGCCACTCGACAACGGGAACCATTCCAAATTAATTTTATCATGATTCACTCGAATGTGTGAAAAAAAGGGGGTGTGACATAGTGAGGCAAGTTAGTGAAATAGTATAAAATTCTCTGCAGGGCCACCATTTTTAGCAGCGCTATCCGACCCATGACCGATAGGGGGTGCGTACGCCAGAAATCCATCTGGGACCTAATAGCCGTCGCAGCTCAAGTAGATCTGTTGATTGATGATAGATCCTACTCCATAGATAACGAAATGAATTGGGTCGCCACGTAATGGATACACCTCAGAGTGCCAAGGCGGGGTCAGGACATATAGACATGAACAGGAATAGAAAGTGCTGATGTTCGATATAAAATTATGTGTCTGTTGTAAACCTAAATCCTGAAAAATCAAAACGTACAAAGATACAACATCCAACGTAACTAACAACATTGAACTGCCATGAAATTGTCTGTAAATGTAAAATAACATATTCAGTATATTCAACAAATAAAACGTATGTGGCAGCAATGGGCAATAAAAAGCTGTCCACATAAGTCCTCAGTTTTCAATTAAGTTTCCTATTCCTGCAGCTATAGGGTTCCGTCCAGAGGTCTCCTGCATTTATGAATTTTGGGAAGAATATCCTGAACTGTTTTCTTTAGGAGAAAATTGAATTCCTCCCGAGACAGTACACCTATTTGAAACCAGAATCTTAATTAATGTTTCCTGCAGTTGTAAAACAGTATTTGACAGCTGGATCCTAAGGCAACTTTTTATAAGTTGTGCTATAATGTAGCTAGTTCTAATCCTCATTTAAACAACCCTCTTTTTCTAAAGTCTCAATGATTCAGCCTTCTTAGGCACTGTTTATTAATATACTTGTTTCAGATCTGAGATAGTCTAAGGCCTTCCTATCAAGTTTGGTCATATTCCATGTATTTTTCTTTTTGCTGTCTCGCCGCCAACAGGAAGAACAGTGGATATGTTTTTAAAAGAACTATCAAAAGAGAAGTGTTAATTCCTGGCTCCAAACCAAAAGTTAGGGAGTCTCCACATTCTATAATGCCTAAGGAGTCTAATAGTTGGAGGATAGTATTAGAAGCAAAACACTTTAATTAGTTTCCTTATACATTAGTACTCATCTGCCTTCAATTGAAAAACATCACAGTTCCTTAAGGGGGCAAAAGTTAAGCCACGTTCCAAGACCTGCAATTTAATGGGGTAAGAACATGTTTAGCTAAAGTATACAATAGCGAATTGCTTCCCAGTTGTTCTGTTGATTACTCATCCTCAATCTTGTTGTTAATCCCTGTAAGGTTCTCTTTTCTCTCCTTCTCTGTCATGTCTTCCTGAATTTCAATTTTCATTTGACCACCTTTTGCCTCTTCCCCTTTTTCCTTGGTAAGTCTAGGCTAAAAAGAAAACAGGAAGTAGAGGGTGCTTCGTGTTCCCCATTAGCCTTATTTACATTTTCTGTACTGCTGGAAGAACTGTCTTTATAGGATTGTATTTAACCTTTGTTGGCTAAACTTGTGTTTTCCAATAGTAGAGTCTTTTTGGCAAAATTGAACACTTGATTCACCTCATTATCTTGTTGATATCTTTTTGGTAAGCAAAAGTTTCTTTATTTTATCAAAAACAATGTTGCTCTTTTCCCAATGTAAAGCTCTTAATTTGTCAATCCACACTTTTATGCAATATTTTTTTCTTGAGAAATTGTTTGCTATTTCCCGCAAATCACCCTAAATCTATCAAATGAATAATGGAGATCTCCTTCACATGCCCTAAGAAGTTCGGGCTGTTTATCTTCATATGTTGGAGGGATCAGATGTCTCAAGTCAATAGCACTCAGTTGACTTAGAGCAAGCCATACATTCCCACCATTGGTTGGTCGGGTGGTTGCTCTGTCACCTGTGCTGGCCCTCCTGGGATCCAGAGTCCATCCCTAAAAATAAGTTGTAGATTCAGAACTGTTGAGCTTCTTCTGGCTCAGAGACGGGTGACGATGCTTTGGATGACCACCAGATTGTCCTAAAACAGCATGGCTTCAAGATCTGACAAACTGTAATTAACGGATGGGTGATTATTGTGCCTCATAATGCTTGTCCAAAAGACTTTTGGAAGTCCCTCAGATCCTCTTGACTCATTTAGAGATAGACCATGAGTTATAAGTTTGTGATGAGTTTCATATTGAACTGAGATTTTAGTAAGTGTACATCCAAATGATGGGCCAGCTACATTATTCTGCTAATACTAACTTTATTAGTGTGGTGTAGATACTTTATTGAGTTATGGTGCAGTATTTTCCCAATTGTATTATGTTTTGGAAAGAACAGTGTCTCCTGGTGGTAGGGTTGTATGTTGCAATATCAAAAATGTAAATGAAAAGTTAAACAAAATTCCAACCATTTGACCAGTTCAGATTCACTTATTTTTTAAAACGTTATTATTTTTCCTTCATTTCTTGAGTAATCATTACCCCTTCTACAGGCTATTAGTCAGCATTAGTTGAATTCTTGAAAATAGATGTGACCGTTTCTTCACAACTTAGTTCAATTAATGACATTCCTATTATTAAAAGATTGGTTCAATAGTGTGGAAATTCATATAAAACAGTAGACCTGTCATAAAATGTAAAATCCCTTGGCTAGAATGATAGATGTCAAAAATCTCCACAGTCAATTGGCTCTTTATGATGGCATTGTAATCAGATTATCGTAGCCTTCCCAAACCTGCCAACTCACACAGTGCCACCATTTGACACACAATATTGGTTCCCATCCCACGGTCACCTGGTGAGGAGTCGATATCACAGGAAGGCAGGAAAACAAGCTAAAAACCACTGTAAATAGTGGATTTCCAGGTTGCTTTCCGAGACTTTGAACTACCGACCTCCATCAAGGGGTATGAAAACACCCAGGATATCAGCACCAGCCATACCAAGCTTTTTCTTTTGGGAGGCGGGGGCTTGGGGGCAGCATGGGGGCAAAAGTGCCTCTAAGGTACTTCTCGGCACTTGGCCCTGCCCCCTCCAATGCCCCACCTCTTCTCATGCGGTGAGGTTTTTGTTCAAGTTGGCAGGTATGCCTTCCCAAGACTCTTCAATCTAGAATTATTTCTCAACAGGAAATAGTTGTCCTGCAGGCAGACTGGTAGGGGTATGTATATATTTCTCTGACTAAAGCACAAGGACCTGTGGAACACAAGAAGGAACAAGCAGGAGAAAGTTGAGACCCCGCTGCTTCCCATTCCCCCCCTCCATAAGTATGGATTCACTCTTCATAATCCCATCTTCCCCGTTTATCACTTGGAGTTCCCTTTCGCCGCAAAGTCCAGCTTTTTGACAGCAGTTTCTATCCAGGTGCACAGCCAAAAAGATGCTACGAGCTGCGCCTTCTTACTATGAAAAAGACAATTTCGATTTTCCTAGAACTTTATGAAGGAAAGTCTTAATTTTATTACAGGCATGGAGGTGAGTATTATGCTTCTCTATTCTTGCTTTTATGTCTATAGCAGCAGTCAAGAACATTAGAACTACAAATCCCAAGAGGCTTAGCAACAGACTAGCCAATGAGATTGAAAAACATAATCATCGCAACGACTAATAGTACAACAGTAACATGCATAATGCCATACTGGCTGCGAACAGCACACTTTTCTTGAGGGAGAAGTAAAATAGAACCACAAAACAAAGGAAAAATAGACAACACAATAGAAAATGCCAAAGTAAATGTAAAACGTTCGTGGCAAAAGTTTATGAAAACAAAACTCCGAGAAGGATCCAACGGAAAAGGAGAATTCCATGGCGATGCCCTGAAGCAGAGGAGGCAGCTGATAATCCAGCTGGAACTGTGACTTCTTTGAGAGGAAGCAGGTGGTAACACTGGAGCTGCTGTCAGGGACAGAAACAAAACACAAATTAGCAAGTGCTGAGGTGGGATAGTACTCGCCTCCATGTCTTTAATAAAATTAAGACTTTCCTTCATTCATTTCCAGGAAAATCCAAATTTATGTCAAAACTGGAGGCTCCTATTGTGCTTCTGTAAAGCATGTTAATTACCATAGAAGTTGCAGTATGAACAGGTTTACAATAAAATGTCCTAAAGACATTATCGTTAGACTAGTCAGCCGATCTCAGAATGTCCTCAAGTCTGGAACCTGCCCAAATAGCTTAAGAAGCCAAGGCACCCTTGGAAGAAGGAGCCCCGAAAACACAGGTATCAATGCCTGCTAAATACATAACCCATCTGACCCAACGAGCCAGGGTGGCGGAAGAAACTGAATAGTGGAGTTTCTGAAAGGAAATGAGTTTGGAATGAGAGGACATTCTGAGATCAAAAGTCTCTTGTTCGTATACTTTAAGGCATTGACCAACACAAAGTTTGGGTTGAACCGGAAAATAAGAGTAAAACACAGTGCTTAAATTAGTCTGTGTACGTTTGTTAACTGTGAACATCACCCCAGTGGGGTGTATTGGTGAGAGGAAACATCCAAAGCCTTTACATCCAACAAACGTTTGATAGAGAGAAGGCATAACAACATAAGTTTTGCATAACATGTTTTTAGAGAAAGAGCCACATTGTCAGGCCAGGAAATAAACAAATGCAATACATTAACATGCCACAATTTGTTAGTTTTGAAGAGGAGGTTTAGAAAACTTTACTCCCTTTAAAAGGCGACAGATGACCGGATGCTGTCCACTGGTTTGCCATTGATATAGGAATGGTTCATGTAGATCGCCAATCTGTACAAGTTGATGGTCCTGTATGACTTATCTCCACTTTCTTTAACTGCCAAGAAATTAACAATGTAAATTATATCGGCTCAAAAGGGACTGAGGCTTTTTCCCAAACACATGTATGACCATGAAGCCGAAGCAGACTTGTAAGCTTTGGTGGTTCCTGAGGCCCATGCCTTGCTAATGAATTCAGAAGCTTCTGTTGAAATGAAATCATCCGATTGGTTGGGCCTGCAATTTTCCAAGCAGAGAGAGTGAGGTAGTTGTTGAGAATGAGGTTGTGAGGGTGGCTCAATGCAGCCATATAGGAAAGTAGGATCTGCTTCTATGGTTACCCCCACTTTTTGCCTGTTGCTATGCTGTTACTGACTAGTCTGAATGGGGCCCTGCTAATCAGGACTCCAGTCTATCTACTTTCTCCCTTAAATTGTTGTATTCACTACTTAGGTACATCCCAGATTGGATACTGGGGAACCCTTATCAGTCCCTAGTATATGGTACTAAGGTACCCAGGGCATAGGTATCCCAGAGGTCTCCCATTGGCTGAAGCATGTATTAGGCCACCCAAGAGAGACAATTCAAAATGGAACTACATGCCTGCCATTGCAGCCTGTGTAAGCTGGTGCTAGCACCACTTACTAAAGATATAGGATTCCTATATCTTCGGTCACTGCACTTAATACCTATAAGTCACCCCTATAGCAGGCGTTTGCAATTCTCAAGGCAGGGTGCTTGGTTCTGAGTGAGCAGTTGCCCCTGCATGAGCAGGACACACCTACAGCCTACGGAGTCCATTCTCCTGGGTTGTCAGTGAAGCAGCCATATACAATATAGAGGGGCACCACATAATTACGCGATGACCATTCTCGAAACTGGTTGCAACTAAATCTATCATGTTTGGTATCAAACATGTTGGAATCATACCTCCCACACCGTAATCGATGTGGGAGGTATGATTCCAACCACTGGAAGAGCCATCAGTTAGGCTCTCAGTGTTCCCGGTGCCAACCTTCTAGACCCGGACAGAACAAAATGATTACTGCAGATCAGAGACACATTACTGCCCTCCTGCTGCTGAGCCAAGCTTGAGCAGAGGAAGATAGAACAATAGGCATCCTGTCAAAGGGAGGTGTAAACACCTCCCAGACAGGATTTTGTGTATTGATACCAGGTGTGTGCACTTGCCAGCGCCACTAAATCTGCATGAGGGGCACATTTGGTGTCCCCATGCATAGTACAGTTCAAACCAGTCCTGGGAGTTTTTAACTCCCGCTGTGGCATGAAACTAGACAAAGGACATGGGAGTAACCTCCCCTTGCTCAGACCCTCCCCTGGGAGGGTTCCCTGAATCGTCCCAACCCTTTCCTTAGGGTACTTAAGGGCTTACCTGTGGGTGGGTCCCTAGATTCGTCGTGGGACAAGATTCGGATCAGACACCACTTCTTCTTCTACCGCCTGGGCACTCTGGACTTCGTTTGGGCTTGACTTCATCTCCCTTCCAGTCTGCTGCATCGTCTGTGCCTGTGCATCATACAGGACCCTTCCAAGGCCTGTGAAGCATCAAAGATACCTGAAGGAATCTCCCTTGAAGTGAAGGAGTCACTTTCGTGCATTCACAGGCACCGCAACTAAGTCAACCGTTCTGCTGATCCTGATCTTCTCCGGACTCTGAAACGTTCTGCAACACATGTGGTGGTTTTCCACAGCTCTCGAGGCCTGCCTGCCCTCTTACCAAGTTTGAGGTCAGTATACCTCGTGGGGACTGCAATAACCGAATCCCTGTCCACTGCATCAACTTGCAGTTGTAAAGGCTTGTTGGCTTCTTTCCTCCAAGATCCTCGGGCTCCAAGTAGCCCCAACCTCAGGCACCTCCAGTGACCAGAATCTTTAGCCACACCGCATTGTGTGCACCTTGGACTGCATTTTTGGTGAGCTGCTCGAGGTCCTCTTACGACTCCAGTGCCTCCGGCCTGTGGGTCCTGTTGAGGGCCACCTTTGTTTCTTTTGGGCACCCCTGATTGCTCGGGGCTGGCCCTGACTCCCCTGCTTGTGATGAGTCCCCTGGACCTTGATGGTCCTGACGTTGCTCCTTCTACAATTCCTGCGTTGGTTGCAGTTGCCAAGGCTTGTTGGTGCTCCCGCCGGACACCGACCTCTCAGCACTCTACATCCTTCGTCGGACAGCTCGTGCATGACTCCTGGTCCTCCTCGGCATCACCTATTCCTCACAGCTGCAGGGTCAAGGTCATCGTCAACTCTCCTGCAACACCCGACATCGGAGGGCATTTGTCTTCCAAGTCTCCTGGTCACTCCTGAGTGACGTAGACTCTGTCCCCTCTGCTTGCAGGTACCTCTCATTTAGAATCCACCTTCGGATTCCACCGGAGACTTTCTCCTTCTTCAACAGAGGCACTTTCCTGAAGTCCTCCATTGGGTTCCACGGCGGTTTCCTTCACCATTTCACACGTATGCTCCTGGCTTCCATGGTGTAGGTAACATGGGTACTAGGGTATCCACAGGGGGGTGGCTCTTGAACCTTCTGTCTCTCACAGGGTTTCTTCAGGGTCCACTGGGAAGGGTCCTTGATCTTTAAAAATCCAACCCGACTTACACATAGACTTGTACGGAGCACGCGGTTGTGTTCCCACACTGCACACGCTCTCCATGGGGTCCCTATCTACTTACCTTGGGTGGGTACGTGGGTCCCCAGCACTTCTACGCCCTCTCGACATTGCCCTGACTGACTCATATACCACTTTCTTCGTATATGTTTTGGTCCCCCCCTGGGGTCCACTGTGTATTCTGTGCTATTTACTGTTTCTTTGCTAAGCATTGTGTGCATTGAGTTTATCTCCGGGTAGGAGATATCTGAACATATAGAGAGTATTATATAATAAATACATATTTTCATAAATACCTTGTGTGGTTCTTTTTCACTTAATCTATACTATAATATTGCATTCTGGTAAAACAAGCTGCTTTATACTCCTTCTGGACTAAGCTTGAGGCTGCTCTCCACAGCTACCATTTAGAGAGCTTTCTAAGGTTGTCTAAGACCTCTCAAATCACCATAAGGGTTGTCTGGGCTGGTGCAAGGTGCCCACTTACATAAGTAGACCTCACATACCAGGCCACCTTTTCACAGTCCGGAAGAAGATTCTGAATGGACGGAAGAAGGACAGGGATGTCGATTGCTAGTTCGGGAAGGGGAGGAAAACCATACCTGTGCCAGAACGGTACCACTATGACCATAGTAGCTTGTTGACGTCTGGCCTGAGCCAGAGCTTTGCTGATCATAAGAAAAGGAGGAAAAGCTTAATAGACTGAAAGGGACTAGTCCTGTAAGAAAGCATCTATAGCTAAGGCTAGACAGTCTGGACGGCAGCTGTAAAAATAAGGTTATTGGGAGTTTAGCCAGCAGGCAAAAAGATCGATGCTGAAAGGTCCCCACTTATGAAACAGAGATTAGAACACTGATGGGTGAAGTCTCCAATCGCTAGATTCCCGTAGATGATGGGAGCGACAGTCTGCTATTAAATTGAGAGTATCCGGTAAGTATTCTGCTTGAACCGAGATCTTGTTGAGTCTGGAGAATTTCCAAAAACATTTTGTCAATACCATCAAAGGCTTGGATCTGGCGCCCCCCAGATGACTGATATAACGTACCGCGGAGACATTGTCTATGTGGGGAAGAATGGAATATTGCACCCTGTGTTTTGCCAGACTTTGGATTGCAAAGGAGCCTTCCAGCATCTCTAAACAGTTGATTTGCAATTTGGACTCCTCGAGAGACCATGTACATCCAGTCAAGATTGGACCACAGCGGATGTCCCAGCCCATCTGACTAGCATCTGATTCTAACACAAGATCAGAGGATGACGCGAATACAGTCCTGCCGTTCCAAGGGTCTAAATGGTCGATCCACCATTGAAGCTCTAGCAGGGACTTTGGGTCGATGCTGATGGAATTGGAATAAGCAAGGCCGTTTCAATGGTGACAAATCTTGAGGCATTGAAGTGCCTGGTAATGAATTGAAACAAGAAATATGGCTTGAATGGAAGAAGACAGGAGGCCTATCACCATCGCTAGTGATAAGAGGGAAATTTGGGAACTGTGAAGCGTCTAAAGAATTTCACCTTCGATTGCTTTTACCTTTTGTTGAGGAAGGTGAAGGATAGCACTTGAAGAATTTGCCAGACAACCTTGAAACTCTATCTGTTGGGTGGGAATCCATAATTGTTTTTTTATGTGTTTACTGGGAAGCCCAGCTCTGACAGCAGAGAACAAGTGAGATGAAGATGGGAACGAAGAATCTGAATATTTTGACTCATGAGCAGAACATCATCCAGGTAAATTATCAGTCTGATACCCAGAGACCTGAGGTACGCAACTACTGGTTTCATGACCCTTGTAAAGCCCCATAGTGCTGAAGAAAGACTGAAGGGAAGGAAAGAAAATTCCTCCCTACCTTTGAAATTGAAGACATTTTCTATGAGAAAGATGAATGGAGATTGTGAGATAAGCGTCTTGTAACTCTAATATTACCCTCCAGTCCTGTTGAAACAGAGAGTCTCTGAGGTGAATGATAATTTCCATTTTGAAGTGATGGTAAACTACAAACTGGTTGAAGAGTTTGAGGTTGATGACCAGTCTCATTATTTTGTTTTTCTTCTGGACTAAAAACAGGGAACTGAAAGACCCCGAAAGATCTGGGTTGGAAATCTAAATTGCCTGTTGCGCAAAAGCGACTGAATCTGACGAGAGCTTTGGAGGAGGCGGGACAATGCTCTGAAAAGGTGTTGCATAACTCTCTATAAGATAGCCTTGTATTGTATTTAACATCCCAAGGATCTGCAGTTATTGTTTGCCATTTTGAGGGAAAATACTTTAAACTGCCTCCTACAGGTCTAGTAACTTGTCATTGCAAGTCGACCAGGCCTTATCGACTCCCTTATGGGGATCTTTACCAAATTTTGAAAAGAAAGTAAGTAGAGACTTATAAATCGTTGGAGTGGCAGTGATATTGGAGGGAAGAAAAGACCCAGGGCATTCTAAATTTAGCTTAGGCCTAGTTTGTTTGTCCAGGGGAAGACACACTCTAGAGGATATATAGTCCCCAACATGGGCGTCAGGAAACCATTCAGTTGAAATTGGATAGTGAATCAGGGATGGATCGAACATAGGAGTGCCCTCCACGTCCAGAACCGTTTAAAAAAAGGAGACGTGTTTTTTTCAGATGGGGAGAAGATCATTAAACCCAAAATTATTAGTATTGTCATCTGCATCCCCCAAGTCATAATCGGTATCCAAAATATTGGTGATAGCTATTTGTTGGGGGAGCATCTTGAACATTTTTTTATTTACTTTTGCACTTAGAATGGGTTTTGGTGTTCCCCTCCTTCTTAGGAGCCCTGGGAGGAACGACGCCCTCAGTTGGTTTAAGTAAACCTCACTGTTCAAAAGTGCAACTTCAAGATTGGGGATGTACGCATGTTTCTTTTTTTACAGTAAAGACAGTGTTCTATGCTTTTCTACTTTCACCCGCAGAAAGGGCCACCAGAGTCTTCAACATCATGCTTATTACAGAGTTTTCAATATCTTTTGCCATCTTATCCATAGAGGCCGCAACGGCATTTTCAACTGAAGAATGAATAAAGTAATTTAACTCATTTTTAAAGGCTTCCCCAACATCATTCATTCATTCATTCAGGAGTGTAAGGCGTGAGGAGCGCCCACTGTTTTTACGTATTACCCTCCTTAGGCACCGGGCATCTTGCACTGCCAGCGCTATTTTTATTGAATTCTGCACTGTTTTAAATATTGTGATTCTGCTTCAATGCTTTTAAATTTAAACCTGTGTTATATTTTTAAACTGACAGTACCATTTTATCCTGCTACCTTTTGCACTTTAATTTGTGAACTGCTTGAAAACAGAGCCAGCGTCTAAAGGCTCCCTTTGCTGCTGTGACCGTATTTTGCTCACCTTTTCCCTTGTTTCCCCTCTCCGCTTCCCCGGTCCGACGCCGGCATTTTCGCCGTTCGATCGGAGGGAAGCGGACACTCCCCCTCCATTGGTGTAGCCTGCCTCCCGGACTACCTCGACTTCCGGTTGGAGGCGGAGCCTAATTCTTTCCCGCACCCGGCCAGCTACTTAGTCCATGCTGGGCCGGACGCGCAGCGGAGTGTAAGGCGTGAGGAGCGCCCACTGTTTTTACGTATTACCCTCCTTAGGCACCGGGCATCTTGCACTGCCAGCGCTATTTTTATTGAATTCTGCACTGTTTTAAATATTGTGATTCTGCTTCAATGCTTTTAAATTTAAACCTGTGTTATATTTTTAAACTGACAGTACCATTTTATCCTGCTACCTTTTGCACTTTAATTTGTGAACTGCTTGCTGCTTGAAAACAGAGCCAGCGTCTAAAAGCTCCCTTTGCTGCTGTGACCCTATTGTGACCGTATTTTGCTCACCTTTTCCCTTGTTTCCCCTCTCCGCTTCCCCGGTCCGACGCCGGCATTTTCACCGTTCGATCGGAGGGAAGCGGACACTCCCCCTCCATTGGTGTAGCCTGCCTCCCGGACTACCTCGACTTCCGGTTGGAGGCGGAGCCTAATTCGTTCCCGCGCCCGGCCAGCTACTTAGTCCATGCTGGGCTGGACGCGCGCTGCGGGCGCGCCGCAGGCGCGCCAGAGGCAAGCCCGTCTGCGCCCGTCCGCGCCAAGTCCGGGACAGGAACAGGAATCTCTGCACAAATTCATGCCAGAAACACGTACACAGCTGAGGCCTTGCATAGCCTCAACGTTAAGAATAACTGCACGTGCCAGATCTCTCCTGAAAATATCAGCGGGCCTGTTCGTGCTGCCTCTGTAAGGCCACTCTGCCCACAGTGCCTCCAACCCCAGGCTATAGTCCCACCTCTACAATAAGATCTAATACACTTATTAAAGGGGGGCTAATAAACGCAAGATCACTAAGTAAGCACTGCCAAGATGTCAGGGATCTTATCATAGACCAACAGCTTGATCTGCTTTTTATTACCGAGACATGGCTGAAAGATTGGTGTAATCCTGATCTAGCAGTCGCCCTCCCACCTGACTACACAATCCATAGGAGAGATAGAATAAATGGTAGAGGAGGCGGCCTAGCTATAATCCTACGGGACGCTTTTCATTGCACTAGTACACATCTTGATACTATTGAGGGAGTAGAAAGTTTGGGCTTCTGCCTTTCCCTAAATGCTTCCCTGTCCTTCTCGGGTGCTTTGATTTACCGCCCACCTGGACACTGTACCGCCTTTCTTGATTCTCTTGGGGATGGATTGAGTCAGCTCCTGCTCAGATATGCTAATTTCACCCTACTTGGTGATTTCAACCTCCATCTTGAGGACAGAACTGACTCTAGTGCAGACAACTTTCTTCAGATCACAGAACTGCTTACCCTGACACAACTTGTAGAGGGTCCAACACATCAAGCAGGCCATACTTTAGATGGGGTCTGCTCCAACTTTGCCCCACTCTCAGTCGGCTCCCCTCTCCCCCTGATCTGGTCGGACCATCTCTTCATCCCCCTTACCCTTACAATTCCTCAAACGAGCTTTGCTCATAGGCCATCCCCTCCGCCCCGACACGGACGGAGATGGGCAAAATTAGCTGAAATTCAAGACTAGCTACTATCGGCCAATCCTTAATTCCAACTCTAACAGGAAATACCAGGGAGGACTCGCGCAGGTTTAATTCCTGGCTCACCTTAACGTGCAGCGAGCTTTCCCCTTTGGAAGGACCGGATAAGTACAAAAAACCTAAAATAATAAACAAACCCTGGTTCACACCCACTCTTGCTCAAGCCCAGTTAATATGTAAGCAGAAAGAGCGTAAATGGCGAAAAACGTACAATGTTGAGGATAGAGCAGCCTACAGAAATGGCAGAAGGCTCTACCATCAGCAGATTAAACACGCTAAGAAAGAGCACTTCACCAAGAAAACTCTGGAAGCCAACCTAAACCAAAAATCCATTTTTTCTGTGGACCCTAAAGCACTACTGAAAGAGATACCCCCTTCACAGAATCTCTGTGATGATATCTCGGCATTTTTTGATGAAAAAATAAGGAAAATTCAGAAGAACTTCCCCCCTGTCATGCCACAAGATTTTGATAGGGGTTCTGAACATGTACCTACGTACTCTATTAGGACCCTTAAGCAAGTCACTTTAGAACAAACATATGAGGCCATAAGAACTTGCAAATCAGGCTCACCTTTAGATGCTTGCCCCCCACTGATTCGTCACAGAATTATAGATACAGTCAATCCCATCATTAATCAGATAGTGAATTCTTCCATCAGCACAGCTATCGTCCCGGATGAGTGGAAGCTTGCGCTTGTGAAACCGCTGAAGAAAAAACAAAATATTGATTCCTCCGTACTTTCTAATCTCCGGCCTATTTCCCTACTTCCACTGCTCGGTAAGATAACAGAGAAATTCGTTCACAAAGAACTGTCCACATTTTTGGAGGAGAACAATATCCTTCACCCCCAACAGTCCGGTTTCCGCCCCAAACACTCCACTGAATCAGCACTACTAGAATTAACTGATGCACTAAAAACCATAGCCGACAATGGCAAGAAAGCAGTCCTCATCCTCCTTGATTTGTCAGCTGCGTTCGATACCATTTGCCATAGTATACTTCTGAAACGACTCGAACGTAGCAGCATCTCAGGTTCTGCCCTAAACTGGATTAAATCCTTTCTTTCCAACCGTATACAAGCAGTCGCCTTAGGTACCTTTATTTCAACTGAGCGTAATATTACAACTGACGTCCCACAGGGCTCAACTTTGAGCCCGCTGCTGTTTAATGTCTATATGACCCCTCTTATCCACCTAATAAGATCTTTTGACATTGAAGTCACATCCTACGCCGATGACTCCCAATTGATTCTTTCCCTAGACAACAACTCATCCGTGCCGGAACTTATCTTTAAACACTGCCTCACCGCAGTCTTCCACTGGATGAGAGAGAATCATTTGAGATGCAATACCGACAAAACCGAAATCCTCCCCATAGGGAAAAATGTTCAATTCCAACCTGACAAATGGTGGCCAGATGGGACTACACCACCACCTGACACAGTCAAGGTAGCAAAAAACTTGGGTATTAAATTTGACTCCGCCCTCACCTTTCTCCCCCACACCATGGCAGTAGCAGGGACCTGCTTCAGCCTTATTAAATCCTTAAAAAAATTCTTTGACCTCATCCCCCTTACAGCCAGGAAATCAGTGGCAGTGGCCCTGATACATTCGCGTCTGGACTACTGCAATAGTCTATTGGCAGGCACCAACAAATCCAACCTAAATAGGCTGCAGCATGCTACGGCTCGACTTGTCTTGAAGCTCCCTAGAAGATCCTCAGCTTCTGCGGCCCTACAAACCCTTCATTGGCTCTCCGTATGAAAAAGAGTTTTTTTTTAAATCCTTCTCATTGCGTTCAGAGCCAAATACAAAATTGGACCCAAATACCTCTCTGCTAGATTCACTTCATACACCACAACTCGAAACCTCAGGTCCTCCACCGCCAATTATCTTAAGCCCCCTTCTTTTAAATATAAAACTAAAGGCGGTCGAACAGTGGCTGTCTTAGGGTCCAAAGCATGGAACCTACTACCACTCCACCTAAGGTTACTTGAGACAGAGACTCTTTTCAGGAAGGCCCTGAAGACCTGGATATTTGCAGCCCCAGAGGAACTATGCCTCTCCCTTATCTAGGAAATCCAGTGCTCCTCCTCCCCCTTATCTCCAAACCTCCACAGCGCCAGGATGCTCCTCGCGGAGTGACAGCACGCGCTTTATAAGAAATAACTTACATTACATTACATTACATTACATTAAAGGAGCTGTCTAAATCCATAATGTATACAACGAGCAACAAAGTTCAGGCAGAAAAAGGGTTAATCTCAAAGGAAATCCCAGGAGGCAGAGAGAAGAGCCCAAAACACTACCCTCATGCATGTACACACAGAGAAAGGCAGCAATAAGGCTGAGGGAAGACGGTCCTGGAAACTGCTCCCCTTTTGCTGACATCACAAATGCAAGCGGAATAGGAATGCCAGCCTCACTGGAGAGGAGGGCCCAGGAAAAGCTCAATTGCCGAAATAAAACCGCCAAGGGAGCTGCAACTGTAAAGCCACACAGCGCTGAGAGCAGTATGAGGAAGAAAGAAAGAAAATGGCAGGAGCGGCCATGAGGCAGAGCGCAGTACAGCGCGCGCTGAGAGAAATGGTTGCTGAGAGCTTGCAACGCTCCAGAAAAGGTATAGAAACCAAAAGGGCAATGATAGTGATAACAATCTCACATAAGCTTAAACCTTGAAATACCATAGGAAAATATCAACATAAGGTTAACTAAGATACTTATCTTGACTGCAAGCAGCAAGACACAAGCATTTTCAATGCAATAGGTCTCGCATTTGCAAGTGTTTAAGCTATTGGCATTGTAAATGGCAATACCTTTTATTTATGTGGTTTTAAAAGCAACATATATATAAAAGGAATTGTTCTCTTTAATGCCAAGAGCTCAAACTCTCCCAAATGCAAGAGAACTTTAATGGTGGCCGAGCCCCTTTTTTTTTTTTTGACACTGCTCGCATATTCAGGTTACAGTGAGCAGTATCTAAACAAAGGGGTGCGGGCAGCATTTTTTTTTTTTTTTTTAGTTTTATATAGCGCAAACTAGACCCAAAGGTATCAGAGCACTTTCAATGAGCAACAGTTGCATTACAAAAGGACACATTAATTTTTTGTTAGGCAAGGGGAGATTAAGTGATTTGCCAAGAATCACAGGATGTTGAGCGTCCCTGGCGAGACTGGAACCCAATTACCCAGCTTCGAGGTCGATCGCCTTAGCCGTTAGGCCACATCCTTTCCGATGATCTGTGAATAGCTACGCCACTTAATATCTATAATAAACTTGGGTGTTGAATGATGTGGCGCTGCCTGAAAATGAAAAGGGTCGGAGCTTATCCCCAATAATCTTACAAAAATTAGGAAATTAAGGACAATGACTTTGCAGAAATCTTGTTTTTAATGCACAACAGGCTAGGCCACTTAATATCTATAATAAACTTGGGTGGTCAATGATGTGGCACTGCCGGAAAATTTAAAGAAATACAATACCCCGTATAGAATAGTAGAATGTGGGCTTATACAAAAAAAGAAAAGTAAAGCTTGCTATATTATTAATATGTAAGGAGAGAAAAACCTTTCCTGACTGTTGTTAAGAATGCGGCCCATCCTCCCTCTCCCCTCGAGCACCACGACTGGTGTTTACCCAGCCCATTGTCATGGCACTTGATTCTATAATGCTCGGCCTAGCATTCCTGTGGGAATCCAAAAGCGATCAGTTAATCTCCTTGCCAACCAGCAGATGGCGCCATTCTGGCTTCCGGAGCATTCAGAGATTAGGTACAGCGACCCTGTGTTTGCCTCGAGTGTCAGCAAGACCACACAGTGATGTGCTTAGTTCCTTACTGGGAGGGGGAGAAATGTAAAGCACTCAAGGTGACGTCATATTAACTGCAAAAGCATTTTTCACTTGAACACCTGTATTAGCAATAAAGCCGCTCAGGATTCGCTGATTAACAGGTGTATGCACTTTGTATAAAATGTAATTTAATTGCGAGGAAAAAAATCGAGAAATGAACGACTGTAGACTAAAAGGATTATTAATTAGTAGTCTTTGGGGTGAATATAAACAACACAGTTCTCACAAATATAATATTGGTCCTAACATCTCTTTCAGGAAAGAAGACTTACAGATACCGAAATAAGAGACCAACAAATGTTTAGTTTTGGAGATAAAAGTAAGTGTCCCATTTAAAGTGAAAGCGCGTATGGGCCTTTCACCCAAAGCAGCCGCTACAGTGAAAAACGGTTTGCGCTGGTAATTAAATATTTAAATACGCATGGCCGCTAAAGTGAAAGTGTACCGCACCGTATATTAAATAATTAAATAAGAGCGGCCGCTATAGTTAAAGCGGATCACGCTGTAATTAGAATAAATACATTACTTTTAAAATAAAAACGGGCGGGTGCTGCGATGACGTGGGTGGAAAAGGGGAAGAGCATTAAAGAAAATAGTGCTCACCGACTTATAAAGCAGACCATGTAACAACACCAGTAAAAGGTCCAGTCGTTATGGGAGGTAACAAAAGCAGACAAGGCGGTACCAAGGAGGGTGCACCTTGGACTGCATCTTTTGGTGAGCTGCTCGAGGTCCTCTTGCGACTCCAGTGCCTCCGGCCTGTGGGTCCTGTTGAGGGCCACCTTTGTTTCTTTTGGGCACCCCTGATTGCTCGGGGCTGGCCCTGACTCCCCTGCTTGTGATGAGTCCCCTGGACCTTGATGGTCCTGACGTTGCTCCTTCTACAATTCCTGCGTTGGTTGCAGTTGCCAAGGCTTGTTGGTGCTCCCGCCGGACACCGACCCCTCAGCACTCTACATCCTTCGTCGGACAGCTCGTGCATGACTCCTGGTCCTCCTCGGCGTCACCTATTCCTCACAGCTGCAGGGTCAAGGTCATCGTCAACTCTCCTGCAACACCCGACATCGGAGGGCATTCGTCTTCCAAGTCTCCTGGTCACTCCTGAGTGACGTAGACTCTGTCCCCTCTGCTTGCAGGTACCTTTCATTTAGAATCCACCTTCGGATTCCACCGGAGACTTTCTCCTTCTTCAACAGAGGCACTTTCCTGAAGTCCTCCATTGGGTTCCACGGCGGTTTCCTTCACCAATTCACACGTATGCTCCTGGCTTCCATGGTGTAGGTAACATGGGTACTAGGGTATCCACAGGAAGGTGGCTCTTGAACCTTCTGTCTCTCACAGGGTTTCTTCAGGGTCCACTGGGAAGGGTCCTTGATCTTTAAAAATCCAACCCCGACTTACACATAGACTTGTACGGAGCACGCGGTTGTGTTCCCACACTGCACACGCTCTCCGTGGGGTCCCTATCTACTTACCTTGGGTGGGTACGTGGGTCCCCAGCACTTCTACGCCCTCTCGACATTGCCCTGACTCGAGTGATGTTTCTTATACCACTTTCTTCGTATATGTTTTGGTCCCCCCCTGGGGTCCACTGTGTATTCTGTGCTATTTACTGTTTCTTTGCTAAGCATTGTGTGCATTGAGTTTATCTCTGGGTAGGAGATATCTGAACATATCAGAGAGTATTATATAATAAATACATATTTTCATAAATACCTTGTGTGGTTCTTTTTCACTTAATCTATACTATAATATTGCATTCTGGTAAAACAAGCTGCTTTATACTCCTTCTGGACTAAGCTTGAAGGCTGCTCTCCACAGCTACCATTTAGAGAGCTTTCTAAGGTTGTCTAAGACCTCTCAAATCACCATAAGGGTTGTCTGGGCTGGTGCAAGGTGCCCACTTACATAAGTAGACATCACATACCAGGCCACCTTTTCACAGTCCAGAAGAAGATTCTGAATGGACGGGAGAAGGACAGGGATGTCGATTGCTAGTTCGGGAAGGGGAGGAAAACCATACCTGTGCCAGAACGGTACCACTATGACCATAGTAGCTTGTTGACGTCTGGCCTGAGCCAGAGCTTTGCTGATCATAAGAAAAGGAGGAAAAGCTTAATAGACTGAAAGGGACTAGTCCTGTAAGAAAGCATCTATAGTTAAGGCTAGACAGTCTGGACGGCAGCTGTAAAAATAAGGTTATTGGGAGTTGAGACAGCAGGCAAAAAGATCGATGCTGAAAGGACCCCACTTATGAAACAGAGATTAGAACACTGATGGGTGAAGTCTCCAATCGCTAGATTCCCGTAGATGATGGGAGCGACAGTCTGCTATTAAATTGAGAGTATCCGGTAAGTATTCTGCTTGAACCGAGATCTTGTTGAGTCTGGAGAATTTCCAAAAACATTTTGTCAATACCATCAAAGGCTTGGATCTGGCGCCCCCCAGATGACTGATATAACGTACCGCGGAGACATTGTCTATGTGGGGAAGAATGGAATATTGCACCCTGTGTTTTGCCAGACTTTGGATTGCAAAGGAGCCTTCCAGCATCTCTAAACAGTTGATTTGCAATTTGGACTCCTCGAGAGACCATGTACATCCAGTCAAGATTGGACCACAGCGGATGTCCCAGCCCATCTGACTAGCATCTGATTCTAACACAAGATCAGAGACTGACGCAAATACAGTCCTGCCGTTCCAAGGGTCTAAATGGTCGATCCACCATTGAAGCTCTAGCAGGGACTTTGGGTCGATGCTGATGGAATTGGAATAAGCAAGGCCGTTTCGATGGTGACAAATCTTGAGGCATTGAAGTGCCTGGTAATGAAGTAAACCCAGAACTATGGCTTGAATGGAAGAAGACAGGAGGCCTATCACCATCGCTAGTGATAAGAGGGAAATTTGGGAACTGTGAAGCGTCTAAAGAATTTCACCTTCGATTGCTTTTACCTTTTGTTGAGGAAGGTGAAGGATAGCACTTGAAGAATTTGCCAGACAACCTTGAAACTCTATCTGTTGGGTGGGAATCCATAATTGTTTTTTTATGTGTTTACTGGGAAGCCCAGCTCTGACAGCAGAGAACAAGTGAGATGAAGATGGGAACGAAGAATCTGAATATTTTGACTCATGAGCAGAACATCATCCAGGTAAATTATCAGTCTGATACCCAGAGACCTGAGGTACGCAACTACTGGTTTCATGACCCTTGTAAATCCCCATAGTGCTGAAGAAAGACTGAAGGGAAGGAAAGAAAATTGGTAAATTCCTCCCTACCTTTGAAATTGAAGACATTTTCTATGAGAAAGATGAATGGGGATTGTGAGATAAGCGTCTTGTAAGTCTAACATTACCATCCAGTTGTGTTGAAACAGAGAGTCTCTGAGGTGAATGATAATTTCCATTTTGAAGTGATGGTAAACTACAAACTGGTTGAAGAGTTTGAGGTTGATGACCAGTCTCATTATTTTGTTTTTCTTCTGGACTAAAAACAGGGAACTGAAAAACCCCGAAAGATCTGGGTTGGAAATCTAAATTGCCTATTGCGCAAAAGCGACTGAATCTGACGAGAACTTTGGAGGAGGAGGGAAAATGCTCTGAAAAGGTGTTGCATAATTCTCTATAAGATAAACTTGTATTGTATTTAACATCCCAAGGATCTGCAGTTATTGTTTGCCATTTTGAGGGAAAATACTTTAGACTGCCTCCTACAGGTCTAGTAACTTGTCATTGCAAGTCGACCAGGCCTTATCGACTCCCTTATGGGGATCTTTACCAAATTTTGAAAAGAAAGTAAGTAGAGACTTATAAATCGTTGGAGTGGCAGTGATATTGGAGGGAAGAAAAGACCCGGGGCATTCTAAATTTAGCTTAGGCCTAGTTTGTTTGTCCAGGGGAAGACACACTCTAGAGGATATATAGTCCCCAACATGGGCGTCAGGAAACCATTCCGTTGAAATTGGATAGTGAATCAGGGATGGATCGAACATAGGAGTGCCCTCCACGTACAGAACCGTTTAAAAAAATGAGACGTGGTTTTTTCAGATGGGGAGGAGAAGATCATTAAACCCAAAATTATTAGTATTGTCATCTGCATCCCCCAAGTCCTAATCGGTATCCAAAATATTGGAGATAGCTATTTGTTGGGGAGCATCTTGAACATTTTTTTATTTACTTTTGCACTTAGAATGGGTTTTGGTGTTCCCCTCCTTCTTAGGAGCCCTGGGAGGAACGACGCCCTCAGTTGGTTTAAGTAAACCTCACTGTTCAAAAGTGCAACTTCAAGATTGGGGATGTACGCATGTTTCTTTTTTTACAGGTAAAGACAGTGTTCTATGCTTTTATACTTTCACCCGCAGAAAGGGCCACCAGAGTCTTCAACATCATGCTTATTACAGAGTTTTCAATATCTTTTGCCATCTTATCCATAGAGGCCGCAACGGCCTTTTCAACTGAAGAATGAATAAAGTCATTTAACTCATTTTTAAAGGCTTCCCCAACATCATTCATTCATTAAAGGAGCTGTCTAAATCCATAATGTATACAAGGAGCAACAAAGTTCAGGCAGAAAAAGGGTTAATCTCAAAGGAAATCCCAGGAGGCAGAGAGAAGAGCCCAAAACACTACCCCATGCATGTACACACAGAGAAAGGCAGCAAAAAAGCTGAGGGAAGGCGGTCCTGGAAGCTGCTCCCCTTTTGCTGACATCACAAATGCAAGCGGAATAGGAATGCCAGCCTCACTGGAGAGGAGGGCCCAGGAAAAGCTCAATTGCCGAAATAAAAACGGCAAGGGAGCTACAACTGTAAAGCCACACAGCGCTGAGAGCAGTATGAGGAAGAAAGAAAGAAAATGGCAGGAGCGGCCATGAGGCAGAGCGCAGTACAGCACGCGCTGAGAGAAATGGTTGCTGAGAGCTTGCAACGCTCCAGAAAAGGTATAGAAACCAAAAGGGCAATGATAGTGATAACAATCTCACATAAGCTTAAACCTTGAAATACCATAGGAAAATATCAACATAAGGTTAACTAAGGTACTTATCTTGACTGCAAGCAGCAAGACACAAGCATTTTCAATGCAATAGGTCTCGCATTTGCGAGTGTTTAAGCTATTGGCATTGTAAATGGCAATACCTTTTATTTATGTGGTTTTAAAAGCAACACATATATAAAATGCATTGTTCTCTTTAATGTCAAGAGCTTAAACTCTCCCAAATGCAAGAGAACTTTAATGGTGGCCGAGCCCCTTTTTTTAGACACTGCTCGCATATTCAGGTTACAGTGAGCAGTATCTAAACAAAGGGGTGTGGACAGCATTTTTTTTTTTTTTTTAGTTTAATATAGAGAAAACTAGACCCGAAGGTATCAGAGCACTTTCAATGAGCAACGGTTGCATTACAAAAGGACACATTAATTTTTTGTTAGGCAAGGGGAGATTAAGTGATTTGCCAAGAATCATAGGATGTTGAGCGTCCCTGGCGAGACTGGAACCCAATTACCCAGCTTCGAGGTCGATCGCCTTAGCCGTTAGGCCACATCCTTTCCGATGATCTGTGAATAGCTACGCCACTTAATATCTATAATAAACTTGGGTGTTGAATGATGTGGCGCTGCCTGAAAATGTAAAGGGTCGGAGCTTATCCCCAATAATCTTACAAATATTAGGAAATTAAGGACAATGACTTTGCAGAAATCTTGTTGTTAATGCACAACAGGCTAGGCCACTTAATATCTATAATAAACTTGGGTGTTCAATGAGGTGGCACCGCCGGAAAATTTAAGGAAATACAATACCCCGTATAGAATAGTAGAATGTGGGCTTATACAAAAAAAGAAAAGTAAAGCTTGCTATATTATTAATATGTAAGGGGAGAAAAACCTTTCCTGACTGTTGTTAAGAATGCGGGCCATCCTCCCTCTCCCCTCGAGCACCACGACTGGTGTTTACCCAGCCCATTGTCATGGCACTTGATTCTATAATGCTCGGCCTTTCATTCCTGTGGGAATCCAAAAGCGATCAGTTAATCTCCTTGCCAACCAGCAGATGGCGCCATTCTGGCTTCCGGAGCATTCAGAGATTAGGTACAGCGACCCTGTGTTTGCCTCCAGTGTCAGCAAGACCACACAGTGATGTGCTTAGTTCCTTATTGGGAGGGGGAGAAATGTAAAGCACTCAAGGTGACGTCATATTAACTGCAAAAGCATATTTCCCTTGAACACCTGTATTAGCAATAAAGCCGCTCAGGATTCGCTGGTTAACAGGTGAATGCACTTTGTATAAAATGTAATTTAATTGCGAGGAAAAAAATCGAGATAATGAACGACTTTAGCCTAAAAGGATTATTAATTAGTAGTCTTTGGGGTGAATATAAACAACACAGTTCTCACAAATATAATATTGGTCCTAACATCTCTTTCAGGAAAGAAGACTTACAGATACCGAAATAAGAGACCTACAAATGTTTAGTTTTGGAGATAAAAGTAAGTGTCCCATTTAAAGTGAAAGCGCGTATGGGGCTTTCACCCAAAGCAGCCGCTACAGTGAAAAACGGTTTGCGCTGGTAATTAAATATTTAAATACGCATGGCCGCTAAAGTGAAAGTGTACCGCACCGTATATTAAATAATGGAATAAGAGCGGCCGCTATAGTTAAAGCGGATCACGCTGTAATTAGAATAAATACATTACTTTTAAAAATAAAAACGGGCGGGTGCTGCGATGACGTGGGTGGAAAAGGGGAAGAGCATTAAAGAAAATAGTGCTCACTGACTTATAAAGCAGACCATGTAACAACACCAGTAAAAGGTCCAGTCGTTATGGGAGGTAACAAAAGCAGACAAGGCGGTACCAAGGAGGGACTATGGGAATCGCGGCGCAAGCCGGTGTCTCCCTGGGTTTTTTCGCACGGTGGAACGATCCACACAGCGCGTGAGTCTCAGTCAGGTAAGCGGTGGGGCTGGTAGCGTAGGTATTTAGAGGGGACGGTTGGCGGGAGCGGTTATCTCTGAGGAGATTTTGAAGGCTTGCGTTTAATTAACGACAGCCTTTGTTTTCCTCAGAACTTATGGTCGGCCTTGCGTGGGGATAATGACGGAGTCAGCGGCTGTCAAGGACGCGCTCCGTGTCATCTACGAGGCAGGCCATGAAGATCTTTTGATCCCCAGCGTGTCGGTGGTTTTGGCAGCGACGGGGAGACGCCCGAAGCGCGTTGTGGTGCTCGGCGTCTCAGAAGCTGTGGTAGAGTGTTTACCTTCTCGGAGCCGGTCCCAAGCAGCGGAAGATCGAGCTGACACGGTACCTCTGCAGTTCCAGAACAGAGGCCGTCCTTCACGTCGGAGCGGCGGCGGAAGGCTCCAGGCTTCTCTTGCTATGAGGGAATCGGGTCAGTTGGGGGCGGTATCCGGTGTGGGATTCAGATATACCGAAACCCAGATGATTTAATGGAGGGTAATCTGACGAGGGCCATTTCGGCGGTACGCGCGCAGGTACACTTCTGGAAGTCGCTCCCGTTGAACGTCATGAGCCGTATCACCTTGCTGAAGATGATAGTCCTTCCCAAACTATTGTATCACTTCTCAAACCTACCAGTTTATGTTCCCACTAAGACTTTCCGTGACATGGAGCGTCTATCCCGAGACCTCATATGGAACAAGGGCAGACCCAGGGTCGCGCTGTGGAAGTTATATGCTCCCACTTCTCAGGGAGGGCTGGCCGTTCCCAACCTGGAGTTGTACTACATAGCAGCTCAACTGCAATGGGTGACGAAATGGCTTCATGGCACTAACCTTAAAGACACGGCGACTTTGCAGCAGCCGTGGACTCACGCCCAAATATGTAATCTATTTCACCCGGCTGCCCGGACCCCGCGTCCGCAACAGCTTCATCTGGGCATTGCCCATCGATGTTATAAAAGGAGCTTGTACCTCACTTGTGCGATGCTCCCGTATGCCCCGATCATACCGCTCTTAGGGACTCCCAGAGGAGAAATGAGCACCTCTGAAACCACCCTCCGGCATTGGCACACAGCAGGAATAGACACTCTGGGTGATTTTTACAGGGACGGCACGCTCTTAACATTTGAGGAGCTAGCAGAGGATACTGATTTACCTGCTGGACAGTTTCTTCTCCACACTTCTCTCATACGAGCTCTTTCGGCCCTATTGGGGGATTTAACGTCCGAGCCGCCGATGCACCTGTTGCTGCAATATCTGCACGTCATGGGGGCAGGCTCTCACATTGTGCATTGGCTGGTGACGGCTTTACTCACGCACACACTGAAGCATATGCTGGCGCTTCGTGCCCGCTGGGAGGCTGACAGGGGTCGACCCTGGACGGACAAGGAATGGACCACTATCCTAGCTGGTGCTACATACATACCACGGAGTTCTAAATTCAAGCTAATGCAAACATATATCATACAGAGAGCGTATCTATCTCCCGATAGCATCAATAGATACTTTAACATTGCCACCTCTGAGTGCCCACGTTGTCATCAACTTGACGCGGATCTACTACATATGTTGTGGGCCTGCCCCTCCCTTCAACTGTATTGGCGGGGTGTTGCTGCAGCGTTGGCACTCTGCACGGCCACCTCCCTGCCGCCCACGTGGGAGCTCTGCATTTTGGGGGCTTATGTCAGGTCCAAGAAGAATAGGGTTACATCACGATTCAGAGATTTAGGACTAATAACTGCCAAGCGTTTAATTACGAAACGGTGGAAGCAGGCGAACCCTCCGGAGACGATCAGCTGGACGCACTCACTTCAGATATGGGCGCAGGCAGAAAGCACAGCACTTCACAGGGAGGAGACGGCGGGGCTCCGTAAATATCCCATAGCACTACAATGGGACGCCCTACTGACAGCTTTCAACACTGCGAATACTGGGGAGGGCCATCACACCTAGACAGTCGTCCCATAAGATGCATACCGACGGTTCTGGGGGGAGGGAGACGGACACATGGAGACCTTCATTCACTCACCTCTCACCGGATGCCGCTTAGTGGTGTGTGCCTGACGTAGCGTAGCCCTCTGCCCCCCCCCCTTTTTTCTTTTTTCTTTTTTTTTTGTCCCGGTGCCTACGCACCTGGAGCGAGTCCATGACACTGTCATGCTCTCGACCTCCGCCCCAGTGCTCTATCCTGCCATACCTCCTGCATTTAAAAGTCCCATACTCTATAATGCAATGACTTCCAGAACGGTTTTTAGAAGGCATCCTTTTAATTATGTTGTGTATAGTTTTATCTTGAAAAGGTTTAATTTGTTGGGGTATCTGCTTTTATCCTTTCTATTTCCCTCTGGCACAAGTCCCTCATCGGCCTGGTGCACTGGCCACTGAAGACTGTTTTCAACACTTGTCATTCGCAAGACAATCTGATAAGGGTGGCCTTACTGCTATAGGAAATGTTATTAAGTAGCACTGGCATCTTTTTCTCTCCCTCACTTCTCACTTGGTTATACTCCTCTCTCTCCGCGAGCGACTAAGCACTGTGGAGAGATATGTAGGTCTGCTGATCAAGGAAGATGTTAGGGAAGATAGTCACTCGATTAAAAATGTGTATGTTGTAACGCATTGTACTATGATCGGCAATGGGTTTACTCGAAACAATACTGACGCAAAATGCAATGTATATTTGGAAACACTGCTCTTATTTAATTTTTGTTTTCTGAAGATCTGTTATGATATGTACCATGAGCAAATGGGGAAATTTTTGGAAAACAAAACTAATAAAGATATTTAAACAAAAAAAAAAAAATAGATGGTCTGACAACTTGATATCTGCCAAAGAATTGCCGCATGTTGTTCAGAAGAAGCTGGATGTCAAGTTACAAGCTGGCAGGATAGCAGGTCCTTTTAGTCAGCGTCCTTTGCAGACGTTGATTTTATCCCCGTTTAGCATAGTTCCCAAGAAATTGTCTGGAGAATTTAGATTAATTCATCATTTATCATGGCCAGAGGGCCAATCTATTAATGATTTCATTTCCCCTTCGGACTCTAATGTATCATATACGTCTGTTGATGATGCTTTACGGATGGTACTGATGGTTGGGTATGGTGCTGATCTTGAAAAATGCGATATTCAGTCAGCTTTTCACTTACTGCCCATACATCCATCAGACTTCGAGCTTCTTGGCATGTTTTTAATGACTCCTTTTACATTGAGTCATTCCTATGGGTTGTTCAGTGTCCTGTGCACTGTTCGAAATGTTTAGTACTTGTCTACAATGTTATTTTTCGGAAAAAAGTGGTCACAAACAGGTTTGTCACTATTTAGACGACTTTTTGTTTGTAGGTAAGGCACATTTAGATCAGTGTCGCAGAGTTTTATGCATCTTCCAGGACATGGCTGAGGAGTTCGGCGTTCCTCTGGCTCTGGAAAAAACTGAAGGTCCGTGTACCAAACTTACATTTTTGGGTATAGAAATTGACACTGAAGTTATGATGGCTCAGTTGCCGGCAGCAAAGGTGAGCGAAATCAAGTCCTTTTTGATGGAGATTATTGACAGGGAAAAAATTGAGCTCAGGCAGGTTCAGCGCTTGTTGGGCTATTTAAACTTTGCTTGTCGGGTGGTCCGGGCTGGCAGAACTTTTTGTAGGCTGTTGGGGATGGCAATGTCAGGAACATTCCTTCCTCATCACAGGATTAGACTCACTAAAGCCATCAAAGAAGATCTCTTGATTTGGCTAAAATCTTTGGATGATTTCAATGGAATCTCTCTCTTTTTTATGGAGTATAATACTATTTGGCAGTTTCAGATTTTTTCAGATGCCTCTGGGGCACACGGTTTTGGTCTGTTTTGGGAGGGGCGTTGGTGTGCAGAGAAATGGCCTCCTCATTGGCTCCTGCAAGGTCGCAGCATTGCTTTTCTTGAATTGTTTCCTCTCTCTGTGGCTCTGTTAGTATGGGGTGATGAATTTAAGGACAGAAGTGTTCTCTTCCATACTGATAATATGACTGTGGTCGAGCTCATTAACAATCAAAAGGCAAAAGATGTGCGGGTGCTACGCCTTTTGCGGGTTTTTATGCTGCAGAGCCTTAGATTAAATATTGTGTCTAGAGCTAGATATATTCCGGGCATTAACAATTCAATTGCAGACGCGTTGTCTCGTTTCAATTGGCAATAATTCCGCAATCTGGCACCGGGGGCGGACAACTTCAAAACTTCAATCCTGCAAGACACCTGGGTGCTGGGGGAATGAGAATCGTCGATTTGGTTGAAAAATCTTTAGCCCCTTCTACCAGATGCAGTTATCGACAGGCCTGGACGGAATTTTTAAGTTATGCTAAGTTACACAGTTTTGATCGAACTACAGTTGGTAACAAATGTTTTATTTTACAGTTTGTTTTGTACTTGATTAATAAGGGTCTGTCTCATACAACCATTTCCGGAAAATTGGCTGGCATTTCTTTTTATGGTCGGTTGTGGTGGGGGCAAGAGTTGGTGGGGGATGTTTTGTTACGACGTATGTTGAAGGGTTTTGGGCGGGAGCGTTCGTTTTCTTTGCCTTTACGCAAACCAGTTACTTTTTCTCTTTTGCAGCAACTTTTATTACAATTACCAGTTTGCTGCTATGACAGGTGGGAGGTTTCTCGTTTTAGGCTTTGCTTGATTTGGTTGTTTTTCGGTGCTTTTAGAGTTTCTGAATTGTTGGGTTTACGGGATCAGATGGGTATTCAGACAAGCGAGGTTCAGGTGCAAGGAGGGAAGCTCAGGATTCTTTTGAGGAGGTCTAAAACTGACCAGCTAGGTAAAGGCACATGGATTCATTTGACCAGTAGTGGCGTGCAGGACTGCGGTCCTTTGGGGGAATGGGAGTCATTCGTAACTTCTGCTGATTTTCAACATGGGTCCATATTCTCTCATCGTAATGGGAATAGTATTACTAGTGCACATTTATTGGCTGTGTTACGCAAAGCTTTGATATTGCTGGGAAAAAAAACCTTACTTTTTGGGACTCACTCTTTTCGTATAGGGGCAGCTACTGAAGCGTCTAGATTGGGTTGGGATGATATTAAAAGGATTGGTAGGTGGAAATCTGGTTGTTGTGCTCGTTATGTGAGGAAATAATAACTGTTTTTACTTAATTACAGGCTAATTTTGTTTTTCCGCCTAGGTGGTGTAAAGAATTCATTATCAACGAAAATACGTACATGGATAGTAGACCATTCTTTCATTAAATGGTCAGCCATCTACGTAGAACAGCAGATTTTACGGCAGAGCGCTTGGACTTCCTAGCAAAGGCCATGAAGTTTTATGGAAAGGGAAAGGTGGTATGAGATGGGAGGGTTTATTTCCCATGCTATCTGAGCTGTCTTCCGCAAGAGGTTTCCCAGATTTATTAATTATCCATTTGGGTGAAAATGATCTAGTGCCATTGTCTGGTTTATCCCTTTTAAAGAAAATTAAATTGGACTTAGCTGTGATAAAGAACAATTGAATGGGTACAACACTGGTTTGGACAGAGTTTATTTACAGGCACCATTGGAGGGGAGCTCGCAATCACACTGCGATGGAAAAGGCTCCCAGGAAACTCAATCGGGCAATGAACATTTTTTGCCATGCAATGGGCATTAAGGTTTAGACTCATGATAATCTCACAGGTGTGGTGAATCATCTTTTTAGAGAAGATGGGGTCCACTTATCCCAAATGGGTCAAGCATATTATATAATGGAGTTGCGGGATTTGTTAGCGGAGTTTTGGAACGAAAATCTCTGGTGTTCTGTCAATGCAAGTTAACTTTGTTTTAACAAAAATGTTCAGGGTGAGTCTAGGAAAACTCTTTGGTTTTCCTGGGTGGCGTCTCTTGGGGGTTTGGATAGTCTGGAGCGGGCTTATCCTTCCCTCTGGGGTGGGGGAGAGGGTTGGAAAGCTTGATTGGGATTCTGCAGTTCATGGGGTATTTTGCTGAAAAGTCTTGTTGGGAATATTTGGATTGCTATCAAAACGTTTTAAAGCTTAATGACAATGTGGTATTTTTATCAACATGGTTTATTCTGGGGAAAAAATATTTTCTGTTACCTGTCTTAATAAAGTGGCCTTTAATGCTAAGTAAAATAACAATGTGTGGGTTGTAGTTATTGCGCGATGGGGACCCAGGGGGACCGCGGCGCGAGCCGGTGTCCCCCTGGTGTTTTTCACGCGGTGGAACAATCCACACCGCGCGTGAGTTTCAGTCAGGTAAGGGGCGGGGCTGGTAGCATAGGTATTTAGAGGGGACGGTTGGCGGGAGCGGTTACCTCTGAGGAGATTTTGAAGGCTTGCGTTTAATTGACCCACCCACCCTCCCACTTTTTTCGTTAGTTTACTGTAGGCACATCTTGCTGCATATGTTTTAAAAAAAATAATAATTGTTTACGTCACATTAGGTCAGGTAACAGTTTTTTCCTTCCTTTGGTGTTTTTCTTCTATAAGTGTTTCTTGGGGGTTTGGATAGTCTGGAGCGGGCTTATCCTTCCCTCTAGGGTGGGGGAGGGGGGTTGGAAAGCTTGATTGGGATTGTGCAGTTCATGGGGTATTTTACTGAAAAGTCTTGTTGCGAATATTTGGTTTGCTATTAAAACGTTTTAAAGCTTAATGACAATGTGGTATTTTCATCAACATGGTTTATTCTGACCTTTTATGCTTAGTCAAATAACAATGTGTGGGTTGTTGTTATTGCGCGAACAAGCCTAATAAGGACTCAGAAGCCAGCGTTTACAAAGGACAATGACACATGCAAATTAAAAATATGGGTGGAGAGTGGGCGGGGCTTCAAAGCCAAACTCCACTTGTGCATGCCTCGCAGCAGCGCATGCGCTGCCCAGGCTCGACCTAAAAAGGGTTGTTCACAGTAAATTATGGCTTTATAGATGTTACTGGTGTACTATTGGTTGTTGCAATGATTATGTTTTTCATTCCCATTGGCTAGCCTGTTGCTAAGCCTCTTGGGATTTGAAGTTCCACTGTTCTTGACGGCGGCTATAGAAATAAAAGCAAATTTAGATAATCATATTAGGATATTCCGGTCTTGACAAAATTACACCCGCTGAAAACAGCTCCGAAACATTCGCACCTCAAACAGCTCGGCAGACATCACAATAGAGGACTCACTTGAAATTCTTCAAAGCTACAAAGAGATTGCGCACATCGATTACAGAGGCGCTGGTAGAGCAAAACCGTATATCATTCAAAGGTTACAGTTGGCAGCATTTGTGGAGATAATTACTGTTTAGGAATACCACCAAAGCGCAGTGTTTCAGAACTATTCGGCGTCCTTCGTCAGGGTTTTTCGGTTCTATGCCATCTTTACAGAGCACTTAATTACCAAGTGCTGAGTAGCAAATTAGTTTAAAAGAATATTAATTGGTTCATGTGCTCCAACTCCACTCCATATCAAACGATGACAAAACCATTCAAATTATATTCAGAACGACAGCCTACCCCATAAATAAACAAGACTCGTATAAATGTATAGTTGCTTTTTTATTTAAGAAGAGTGTTTTTGCATATTGTTGACTTAAATGCGTTTGTTTGTGAAGCTCAAAAAGATAATCTTTAAAATGTATAGTGCTCGATACCTAATAGCATCATTGAAATAAAAAATGATCTATAGCTATCACATATAGTATCAAACTCCTAATCAATATTCATATTAAAAATGAATGAACTCCTACCTACTCGTGTACATATGGGCCCAGCCTGCTTCATAGGAGGGAGGCGCTGCACATGTGAACCTTTGGATGTGTAGAAGACATATTTGTTGTGGTGGGATTTCTTCATTACGATTCGTTTTGCCTGTCCTCATTTAAGCTGTAAGTATTATGTGAGTTGACTGTATGTGTGTTTTCTGTTGCTCCTTAGACAGAAGTTGCATGCTGACTCATGATAGCCCATTCTTTTCTTTCTTGAGATTCATCCACATACTGATGGACCTGAATATCATTTATTCTGCGTTTCTTGTCGAAAGGCAGGCAGACAGCATTGATTTTCACTGAAGAGCAATGGATCGAAATACTTTATTCGGTACATTTTTAAACTGAAGCTCAATCACTAGGGACAGTCGAAATCTGTGGTGCATATTTTTCTGGCAAAAATTCAGATTTCTTACTTTCCTGCAGAAGAAGTTCTCTGTACAGTTTTAAAGAATTGGCCACCTTTGCATAGATTTGTCACATGTTGGAAATTGTCCTGAGGATTTTCTGACCGACTTAATTTCAAGTTAGAAGGAAAGTGTGTCGAAACATCAGAAAGGAAGGAGGAATAACTGGAGTCAAAGATAAAAAGTCATAGTGGTGATTTTAAGCACCAACTAGCAACATTGCAGACACTGACCTTGGGGGGTGATCCCGGGGGTGAGGGGGGGGGGGGAGCAATCTATGTGTACAACTGTTCATGCTGCCACTGTTATGAGTTCTTCTTTTGAATTGTAGGTAACTCATCTGTTTCTAACGCCTAAGTTGCGTGGGCGACACACGTTTGCAAGTACGGCTAAGTGGCTGATATACGGTGGCTATTGCCACGCCTTAAGAGACAACATCAGAACTGATAAGGAAAATGCAGCCGGCTCCTGGGCGGGTGGTGGTTGGCACATAATTCAAATGCAGGTTATATCAATTTGACTACTGACCAAGTACGGATTAACAATCTGCATATGCTCACGAACTTCTGTGTGTAATGTATGCTGCCGAAACGTGTATTCTTTAAAAATAATAAAAACAGATTTGCAAAAAAAACATTGCAGACACTGACCGATGTACACATTCCTTTAAATACCTGATCCAGCTAAGTTGCAAAATGGGCTAGACAGTGGACACTTGCATGGTTAATTTTTGCTATGTAAGCCACTCAATGATACTCCTATAATTTAATGCAACAAGTGCATGCACTCTTTGGTATCCAAACATTTTTCTTTCTTCAGTGCATCAAAATATTTGTATTCATGTTAGCCTCTGGTGGATTGCCAGTGCATAGTGGTGGTGTGCAAACCAATATATTTATTTAATTTCTGTGGCGCACCAGATCGGGAGCGGTGTCGTCCCTTCTGGACTTTGGTGCTCCACCCTGGATCCGCCCATATTAGTTAGCTGAGACAGCAGAGCGCAGCGAGCAAGAGCAAAGCATTTCTCTTAAGAATGACAGACAAGGGTCTTGATTTAAAGCTTTACTTAGAAAACTCAAATTTAATTACAAAAAGATGGGCTATCAATGTTCTCATCAGTAAGCATTAAATCAATAGGCATATGGCTTTGTAAGGTTCAAATATAAATCTAGCATAGATTCTCCGTCATAGAATGGGGAAAGGGTCTCTCCTTTCGTCAAGAAATTGCACTCTTTTATAGTATTTTAGATAAAGACACATCTTTTTCATTAGTATATAGTTCTCAGCTTATAACCAATAAGAATCAAGCAAGAAGCAACAGTTGCATCAGAATACTTTTGGAGATATTTACCTGTTTCAAATACATGGGGCTTGGGTGTCACTTAGTGTCTGTTCTCCGCAAATGAAATGTTACATAGTAAATCAGACAGTTTGGGGCAGTTTCTTTCATCCTTGGATAGGTATATTCTGTTTACACAGTTTATTTCTTCAGCTTGTGAGATTTACAAGTCTTAATTATGACAGAATAAACAGAAACTCTGATCATGTGTTAGAATGAGATGCCACGTTAAAAATGGCTGCTAAGGCCTAAGTTGTCCAAAGTAGCAAAACACAGGTTATTCAGTAGAAAATTAAAAAATTCATAACCATCCACGTTCACAATCCCCCCTTTCATGATTTCCAAAATCATCCCAGTTCCATTCTCCGGAGTCATCACAGAACTGCCGTCATCAATCTTGGGCTCTTTGGTTTGGACCCTTGAAGTTCCTTCAACCCATCATAGAAGCCTCTGTGCAATACTTTGAATTCAATATCTGTAATTTTCCTCTTTTTCCCATTCATTGATCTCGGGCTCCTCCTCCCACAACTCAGTCCACCAGTTGTTGAAATTTGTTGACAAAGTTTAAAGAAAAGAAGCACACATGCAGGGTCTATATTATCGCTCGTAGATGTGTTATTAGAAGTTTTATTATACCTCCTCTTAATCTACCTTGCCAGTTTCCTACCTTAGAAAAATCCCTTTCTGATTGAACTAAGTACTGAACCTACTCCTTCCCAGGTGCAAGTTTTTTCCAATTCGTGCAGCTCATTAGTAATGTTAGAGATATAAGTGATGTAGCTTTGAAGCATGTTATCTATTTTAGTAATATACAAGCAGCATTCATTCCCTTGCATGGGTTTAATTTGCAAATCCCGCTTTTCTTTGGTAAAAGTATGTCCAGCACAAGATGATTTTGTAATATCATTGCTCTCATTGCAAGCAGTTCCTTGTTAATGACTGTTTGGGCACCTGCTGTATTGGTCGACAGACTGTCTACGAAACTGGACAATTTTCAGATTTTCACATCATTAAGTGTTACTCCAATTGAAGATATTAATGCGCCAAAAATGTTGTTCATTATTTATCCAAAACTATGTTTACTTCATTTCCGAAAGCTCTCAGGTCTCACATTCAGATCATTAGTCAGTAAATGTTCGGGAAAACCAGGGCATCATAACAACTTCTTACCTAATAGTATGGCAGCTAGAAGTAAGCCAATTTACCACACACATAATGTATACCCTTGCTACTAACTTCTAGCTCAGCAAAAGTTATATTTGTGACTAAATATCTATGGTAACATTCGTTCCATCCCACATCCTCTACCGTCTCACTTCCTTTATGTCTGCAACTATGCATAATGGCCCTCTTTTCTCCATATCTAAATTTACATTTGGGTGAGCATTGTTCTTTCCCGGTTCAATCCTTTCAACACTTTCTATTGTCTTCTTCTCCCTAGTTACCTTTCCATTCTCCGTTCTAATCCTGTCATTCAATTAATCTCCAAATGTTCTTTCATCTGGGCTAATTTTGCAGGTTAGCACATGCTCGTCAGAGTTAGTGAGGTTGGCATTTGTTAAAGGTGTAAAGAATTTAATCATATACTCATGTGTATGCATTCACGTGAAAGGTTTGACGTGCCTTTCGATCTGCAGAAATAGGTTAGAGTCTTTGTTAAATGTTTACATCTTATAAGGGCAATCATAATTGGAAGAAAACAGCTTTAGCGAACTTTGGTTATAGACAACATTTACTAAGTGTTAAGTGATATTATGCACAGCTTTCACCTGCAGATGCTGGAAAATAGGAACATACAATACAGTTGTGAATATTCATTATCTTAGTGTATTCTAACAACATTTGAAAATATACATCCTAACTAATACCACTCTTTTTTTTATAACATATTTTTATTAGCATTTAGGTATACAGTTAGGTCCTTTCACATTACATTTTCAGCATGTAAAACATTTGCAAACGGTTATACGGTTTTTCTGTTTTTCTCAGACCTGGAGAGCATCCGCAAGTAGCATTCGAGTCGGTGGCTACGCTAGCAAAGATGGCGGACGTGCTCGTGTAGAGCTCCGGCTGCCGGCCCAGTACATCGGCAGTCATCCTAGTTGTTGGGACTGGGCAACAAACTTGTACGTTGCCCAGACAAAAGTGACAACAGGCGCAAAGGCATGAGCCTGAAAATAGGAAGCGGACACCGAAAACCATGGCGAAAAAAGGTGGGAGGCGATCCGACACAAAATGGCGACCCCCAGCACCACGATTGTGGCACAGAGAGAATGAGGAGCGGAGCCCTAGGAGGGACTGAGGTCCGCTGAGTGCAGCCCCCAGTTTTGAGCCTACTGCATTGCCCAGGTGAGGAGTGGCCCTGGGGGTGCGGGTTGCGTGCTGGAGGTAACCAGTGTCCCTACAGCGGACACAGAGCGGGCCCGAAAGCGAGGGGGAGATCCCGGCCGAACATGAGGATAGAAGACTCCAAGGAAAAGTGCCCCCCCCCTCCCTCCATCGCCCAGTGCAGGACTTAGTGATGGCGGCTGAGCGCAGGGGGTGGGCGTTGAAAATCGAGAGTGCTGACGCGGGGGGCTGAGCAAGTATGGTGGGCCCCCTAAGCAGGTGCTACACCTGAAGAGTACAGGAGACTGCTTACGTGCCCCCATAACACGGAGAAACTGCAAATCACAGCAATAAAGCGCCAGTTGGCCAGGGACTGCTACCCGACAGGCTCTGCAGAGTAAAGACACTAGAAGCGACCCCTCGCTGTGGCCGCGATGGCCCGAGACACCTCGAGACGCCTGTGCTGGGGCCTGGGCAACGCTGAGAACATTGCCAAATTCGGTATCTGCGGCCCCAGAGGGAGCTGAGACCTAGGAGGGCCTGGGGCCCGTTGTGTGCAGCTCCTGGGCCGGGCCGGGCCTGGGCAGCCCTCAAGTGAAGAGTAGTCCCCGGGGCACAGGTTGCATGCCAGTGGCGCCCGGCGCCCCAGTGGCAGATGCAGAGCAGGCCTTAAGGCGGAAAGATAATCGTGGCCGAGCCTGCGGTTGGAGGGCTCCGAGCAGAAGCGCTCCCCCGCGAAGGACATAGTGACAGCGACTAGGCACTGCGGGCGACAGAGGCTATGTGGGGGGCTGAACAAGTATGGCTTCTGAAGAGTAGAGGCACCAGAAATGGTCTATCGCTGTAGCTGAGACGGCCTGGGGTGCCGTTGCTGGGGCCTGGATGACACTATAGTAGGGAATAAATCATTACCAGATTCAGTGCCTGTGGCCCCCAAAGGAGGATATTACCCACTGACTGCCACCCCAGAATTGACCAGGGAGAACTGTACGTAGAATGGCACAGGGGAGGGCTAGCCAGACAGCGACGTACGGGAAGAAGCAGAAGGAATGCGGGAAGACCAGGTACAAAATGGCGGCCCCCTGTGATGAAATCACAGCAATAGGAAGGTGAGGAGAGAGAAGCCCCTGTGAGAGCAGGTGTTGAAAGAGTGCTGACTCAGGATCACAACAGAAGCGACACCCGACCAAAGCGAAAATTGCCAAACTGGCAATACTGCAGTGGGGTCGATGCGAGCCTGCGGGGAAGTGGGGGTTGTAACTGGCACCAAGTATCGTGGGCTCTGCAAGGAAGATGCTCCCCTTGCCCACTCAGTTAAGATTAGGGAGGCAGCCTGTGGGCACCACAAGCGGTGATTTCTGTACCAGAGGGGGATGCGAGACATCCACATTGGCAGAGGCAAGAACTCAACGCAACATGGCGGCCCCCAGCGACAGCGCTGCAGCCAGAAACTTGAATGATTGACCTCTGCACGCCACCAAAGCAGCCAAAGTAACAAGTGCAACGACAAAGCGCCTGTGGCCCCTTGTGTGATGGACAGTACAGCCTGAAGTGCCCACACTAGAACCCGGAAGCTCCTGCACATTATCTGCAACTCATGTGCAGCCAGCGAGGACAATATCGTGACGCTGCGGAGAACTGAGGCCAAGCAGAGATCTGGACTGTAGTCCCCCCTCCATTGGCCAGAAGCCTTTAGGACTGGTAGTTTTTGGGCCCCTCCAAGAAAGTGGTGACCAGCCAGAAGTTGAAAGGGTCTATAAATACAGCAGAGCCCCAGACTGACGTAAATATGGAGCAGCAGCGCCAAACTAATGGTCCACAGGCAACTGTCCCAGCACGTCAACAGCCCCTGATGGACCTAGACCAAACCGAAACATCTAATACTATCACGCAGCAAGCGATGTCTGACAAATTGGACAGAGTGCTGGCAGCAATAGAACACTCCTGTATCACAATGGAGGACAGATTTGGGGCCTTGTCCTCGGACCTTGGCTTACTACGCGATGATCATCGGAAATTGGCTGATAGAGTAAGAGAGAGAAAAACCCTGACCAACTTTCAACCGCTAACTAAAGCACACCAGGACAGCATACAGAGCCTCCAGGTCCGGGTGACTAAGCTAGAGGAAAAGGCAGACGACTTGGAGGGGCGATCCTTCCGCAGCAACATTCAAGTGATCAACCTGCCGGAAGGAGTAGAAGGTTCACATCCCGAAAGATACATTGAGACTTGGTTCAAATCATTCACTCCGGATGCTGAACTCATGCCTTTCTTCTCAGTGGAGAGGGCCCCACAGGGTCCCAGCCCCCCACCCCCAGAATGCCACCACGATCGCTGCTCCTGAAACTGCTTCACATCAGAGATAGGGGCGCTGTGCTGAGGGTGGCCAGGCAAACATGGTCTGCTCCAAGTCGAAGATAGGCGGGTGATGATCTTTCCTGATTATTCAAAAGCAGTGCAACTGTAAAGGGCCACTTTCATAGAAGCAAAGAAAATGCTCCGCCAAAAAGGAATACAATATTCGCTGCTGTTTCCAGCCCACCTTAGAATCATTAGCGATGGAGGCACCAAATTTTTCACAGACCCAAAGGCAGTGTTTGACTGGTCAGAGACCAATATTCTGGGCGGCTTACAATGGGAGACAGTCCACAGCTCGAGGAGATCGGGGGCTCGGGGGACCCGGGGAAAACAAGAACATAAGAAACAGGAACAAAGAGGATGCAGTCTAGCTGTGGGTCCCCCTAACCTCGAGGGAAAAATAGCAGAACGGAGAGCTATTCAGGCAGCAGCTAAATTGGACATAGCTGCGGCGGCGTCAGACGGAGAGCATGGCCCACATATCTTCTCGTCTGAGGACAATTCCAGGGATACAAGTGTTTCCCGTGAAGACTCAATAACCCCTCCATTGGTGGCTCCCCAGACGGCGGACACATTGATTTAAAAGGGCCAATCACTTCAGATTAATCTTCTTTCCCCCTTATGTCACACACACATGTCGCGTACATAGTAGTGTCAACCAGAAATATGACACTGAACACTGCTACCAGCAACTGCCCCGAACCACACTAGACCCACGACCAAAACACACAGCAAAATGGGCCACACAAGGCTATGAGCTCAGAAAACAAAAAGAGTACACCCCCCACAATACATGAGAACGCTGTTGATACATATAGTTTGGACGTATCACCAGTTGTGATAGGTCCGCAATGTTGGAACCTAGCTCCTCATGATTAGCTGTTGCATCTCCCAGTTGTTCGAAACCCTTACGAACACAATCACATTCGGTGCGGGCGCCTCAATCTGTCAGACCAGCATGCGGGGGGAATAGGGATGAAGACAGAACGCAATACTTCTCATGTCCATTCCCCAGGTTCCCTAGAACTAAAAGAAACCTTGTCAAATACAACAGATATTAGCTTCCTGACCTTAAATGTCAGGGGAATGCACACAGTAAGAAAGCGGTATGCAGTATACTCGTATACAAAGCAGCAGAAGGCGCAGATCATACTACTGCAAGAAACTCACCTCACTCCAAAAGAACTAGAGCGAATACAGAAGCGCTGGCGGGGTATTTTTTGTGCCACTACCTACTCTGCATTTGCTCGGGGCGATGATATGGCTCAGACCTGGGGTTCCATTTAAAGAAGCACGCAGAATAGTGGATAGAGAAGGGAGATATGCATTCCTAGAAGGACTATTAGATGGGCGTTCTCTATTAATAGGCAGCATTTACGACCAAAACACGGACCAAGGGTGGTTCTTGGATTCACTGTCGACAATTCTTCTACAATTTACACATGTGCCATGGGTACTAAGGGGCGACTACAACTGTGTACTAGACCTGTCCTTGGATCGACCGCATCCTCCAGGCTCAGGTTCCCCCACGCAAATGCACGCAGAATGATTCCGCTTATGGACACAACACTGGGCCCTAGCATATGCTTGGCGGAACCAAAATTCAACCACTAAACTATACTCCTACCATTCAGTAACCCATGACCTGCGGGTGCGACTCAATCGGTTCTTATGCTCGCAGGAGATATTGCCCATGATCCAACATACAGACTATTTAGGGAGAGTAATCTCAGATCACGATGCACATCTGTTTACCCTTAGATGGAGACCACCCCATCCACCATTCCCGACCTGGAAGTTGCAGCGCAAATGTTTAGAGGACCCTGTGTTCCATCATGATCATGAGAATAGCATCGTAGAATACTTTGAGGACAACACCAACACAGCATGCAACAGAATGCTAGAATAGGATGCTTTTAAAGTTGTGATACGGGTAGTCTGTATCAGACAAATAACTGGAATCCGGAAGGCCCTTGATAAAACTCTCGAAAAGGCAGAACTCAAACTAGCATCACTGACTAAAGCAGAAAATGCAAACACGGTGACCCATGCTCAAGTCGCGGAGGCTAAAATGGTGCATGAGTAGGGCTTGGCAGACTTAAGGCGATACAACTTTTAGCTATACGCAGCTAAAAGACACAGGGAGGGAGATAGATCAGGCACACTCCTAGCCTGGTTGGCCTGCCAGCACCAGGACGTCCACCCAATTACCGAAATTAGGGACCCTTTAGGCGGGATCGCGACATCCCAATCTGATATTTTACGGCTCTTCTGCGATTACTAAGCAACGCTTTATCAATGTCCCACACGAGACAGTTGGGAAGCACTCACACGATTCCTAGAACCTCTTACAATGCCCCAAATACCGAGGGAAGATGGAGATCTTCTAGAGGCAGAAATTACATAGTATGAACCCATGCATTGGCCCGAAATAAAGCCTCGGATGGACGGCTTACCCGTAGAACATTATAATACTTTCATTACTCAATTGACACCGCGACTGACCACTATGTACGCGGCAGCTCTGGAAGGGGGGAGCTACCAGGCTCGTTAAAGAAAACTTTTATAGTCTCGATCCAGAAACCTGATTGAGACCTGATACACCTGGACTCATACAGACCAATTACGCTACTCTCTACTGATTGCAAAATTTTGGGTAAGATCCTGGCGGACAGGTTAAGCCCTTTGACTCCACCACTCATACACCAAGACCAGAATGGATTTGTGCCGGGTAGAAATACGTCCCAGAATATCCACATGCTTTTTCAGGTTCAGGATCAGGTTGGAGAATGTTACCCTAGGGCGGCCTGCCTGATCCTGGACCTTGAGCAGGCGTTTGATACCCTAGCATGGCCATACCTTTTTGAGACGTTGGAGCGAATGGGAATATGCCCCACGTTTAGAGCATACATAAAACTATTATATACGAAACTCACCTCCAGAGTACGGTTGGATAAATACATTTCCTTGCCCTTCCCAGTAGAGACGGGTACCAGGCAGGGATGCCCCCTCTCCCGCCTCTTATTCGCCATGGCTATGGAACCCCTAGAGATTTGATTACGGCAGGAGGGGGGCGTATGGGGCATTCCGATCGCAGGAAGCACCCATATAGTAGCAATGTACGTGGATGACCTATTGCTATACATGAGTGACATAGAGTTCGATCTCAGCACCATAGGAAACATTCGCTCGGATTTTGCAGCCTCAACAGGACTCAAAATCAACTGGGCGAATTCTGTTATATACCCCTAAACCATCAACTCCCCCCATGGGAGATAGGATTTGGTGAATCTTGCATAACATGGAGCACTGGTGCTCCGCGATACCTCGGTATCCGACTTTATCACTCTCCGGCCGACCTCTTTGAAGGTAATCCCCACCGAGCCTTGATGGGAGCCAGGACATGGGTACATTTCTGGAAGGCCCTGCCCTTGGGGACCATTGGCGGAATCGCCTTAGCCAAAATGATCTTTGTACCACAATTTCTCTGTTACTTCGCCAACACTCCTGTTGTCCCCCCGTGTTCCTTTTTTAGTGAATTAACCCCTTCACTGCTATGCCGTTTCCCCGCCAGTGCTAAGCCTTTTTTTGGCTATTTGGGGTAGTTCACGCTTAGGCCCCTGTAACTTTCTGACCACATAAGGTATCCACGCCAAATTTGCGTCCTTTTTTTCCAGCATCATGGGGATTCTAAAGGTACCCAGAGTTTGTGGATTCCCCTGGAGGGGACCCAGAAATTAGCCAAAATAGTCTTTTTTTTTTTAAATGGGGAAAAAAGGGCTCCAGATGAAAGGTCTGTTTTTTTCCTGCAAATGGTATCAAAAAAGGGGTTGTGGTGCTGAAATGACCATCTTCCCAGCTTTAAGGGACAAGCAGGTTTTTGTCAGAGAACCAAAAAGTTTTACACAGTTTTTGCATTTTTCTGGGACATAGCCTATTTTTGCTATTTCTTGTGCTTTCAACTCCTTCCAGTTGATGATAGAAATTGGTATGAAAACAATAATGGAACCTGGAAATCTATACATTTTAGAAAAGTAGACAAACTTCTGAATTTAGCAAGGGGTCATTTGTGTAGATCCTTCAACGTTTCTTCATAAAAACTAACAGTTAAATATAGGAAAAATTGAAAATTAGTTGAAAAGAACAGCCATTTGTGTAAACGTTTTCACCTGTAACTTCTTCTAATTATGACAGCTGTATAAAAGCAATATACCATTACATTTGCTGGACCTTTCTGGTTGTGGGGATATATAGGACTTGTAGGTTCACTAAGAACCCGACGAACCCAGAGCCAATAACTGGGCAGCGTCTTGCAATGTTTTTTTCTTATGTACCGGGTATATAGCAATTATTTTGGGAAAATGCATACATGGAAAATTTGATATGATAGACACCTATGTATTTCTGAAATGGGAACAAAATATAGAGTTTAGAAATGGTAGATATTTGCACATTTCCGAAATTGGGAGTACCCATACTAGCATGATAATTATAGGTCATTTTTCAAAATGACTTCTTTTTTACACATTGTCTTTCATTTGGAAGGCAGAAATGCATTGAAAGTCAATAGGTAATAACAGTTGCTCTACAATTCTGTGTTACACTAAGTCTCCAGAGAAAAATGGTACCTCACTTGTGTGGGTAGGCCTAGTGCCTGCAACAGGAAACGGCCCAAAATGCAACGTGGACACACCACATTTTCACAGTGAAAAGTTACCCTCTTTTTGCAAAGTGCCTAGCTGTAGTTTCTGAACCCTAGCTCTGCCGGCACCTAAGGAAACCTAGCAAACCTATACATTTTTGAAAACTAGACACCCGGGGGATGCTAGGGAGGCATGGCTTGCATGGATCCCCCAACATTTTCTTACCCAGAATCCCCTGCAAACCTCAAATTTAGCTGAAAAAAATCACTTTTTCCACACATTTTTGTATGGAAAAGTTGTGGCATCACCGGGCTGACACAAATTTCCTACCACCCAGCGTTCCCCTGGGTCTCCCGATAAAAATGGTGCATCACTTGTGTGGGAAGCCCAAGTACCCGCGACAGGCAAGGGCCCAAAACGTATTGAAGCGGCATAAAAATTGCCTATCACAAAACGACCTGGTTTTGCAAGGGGGGTCACCTGGGTTTTTGACTCCGTGTTCGGCGGCCAGCCAGGGAAACCTACCAAACCCACACATTTCTGAAAACTACACACCCAGGGGATTCCAGGGAGGTATGGCTTGCGTGGATCCCCCATGTTTTCCTACCCAGAATCCCCTGCAAACCTCAAATTTAGCTGAAAAAATCACTTTTTTGGGGGGATATTTTTTGTGGGGGTGGGGGCATTGGTATAACCATTTTGGGCAACCCCTACATGAATAAAAAAAAAATCTATGGTTTCTAGTGGGCTCTCTGCCCCCCTGGGGGGGGGCAGATTGGGGGCTACTGCCCCATATGCTCCTCAGGGGAGGCAGAAAGGCTGTAAATGTGGCGGGGATGGGGGCATTGGCATGCCCGTTTTGGGCAGCCCCACCCTATTTACATATGGCAATAAAAAATCCCTGGTGTCAAGTGGGCTTTCTGCCCCCCTGGGGGGCAGATTGGGCTCTACTGCCCCATCTGCCCCCTGTGGGGGGCAGAAAGGCTGTAATGGTGGCAGGGTGGTGGGGGCATTGGCGTTACCATTTTGGGGAGCCCCCACCCTAAAATAAATTGCGCAAAAAAAATCCCTGGCTTTTAGTGGGCTATCTGCCCCCCAGGGGGGGCAGAAAGGCAGTAATGGTGGCGGGGGTGGGAGCATTGGCGTGCCTGTTTCGGGCAGCCCCACCCTAATCAAAATTACGCAAAAAATATCCCTGGTGTTTAGTGGGCTTTCTGACCCCCAGGGGGGGCATAAAGACTGAATAATGCCAATTGTTTTATGGGGGGGGGCGAAGGCCCTTGCCCCAGTGGCTGCTCCCCTCTCCCTGGTGTCTAGTGGGTGGATCCCTGCTTGGGGATCGCCCACCTGGGGCAATACCCAAGCAGGGATCCACTGGGGAGGGGCACCATTGGATAGGGGAGATTCTCCCCTATCCAATTATACCTCTCTTGTCTTTCTATGTGCTCAGGGGGCTGAGATAGCCCCCCTGAGCACGTAGAAAGTGAAACTGAAATGAGCTAAAGGCTCATTTCAGTATCGGTTTCAGCGAAATGACGTCAGCGCGACGTGCGCGCTGATCGTCATTTCACTGAATCGGGTAGGGAGGCCTCCGGTGCTGGGGAAGCTCTTCCCCACCTCCCGAGGCTACATGGAAGATATAGAAATCCCTCTGGTGCCTGCATCAGAGGGATTTCTGGGGCCATGTACCCTGACGGCCGGGAACCGTCGTGCGCACACAAGCACCGTTGTGCACGACGGCTCCCGGCTGTCGTGCTCATGGAAGGGGTTAGACGCTCTACTGAGTTCCCTCATATAGGGTGACAAATATCACAGAGTCGCTCTCCCAAAACTGCAACTCCACTTGAATCAAAGAGGGTTGGGGGCGCCATCTTTTGAGGCCTACTTTTACGCAGCTAAAACTTAGTGGATATCTTGATGGACGTCGGGGCGCCACTTAGCAGAGACCGCCACAGAAGAGGGGCCCATGTTGATACGGGCCATCTGTCGCCTACTGCTTCCGTGCACACAACCCAGAGCGTCGCACTCGATTCGGTTCACAGCAGGACTAAAAAAATCAACTTTTTATTTTGATCTGGTTATTTATTCAACCTGTTTCTTAAACAAATTTATAAATGTATGTACATTCTTCAATGCATAGATAGGAGAAAACAACTTTTCATTTCAGAAACACATACTGTGATTTAGACAAACATTAGTACAACATTTAGACAATTCCAAATATATAACAATATACAAAAACAAAACGTGAATACATCAATACACCAATTTATATTCAACAACTAACAAAACCCTTCTTCTATATCATTCAAAGTGAAGGGAATGCCTCACACTGGGACCAAATTATGTAAAACAGTGGAACTTAAAACTTCTCATCCTTAACCAACTGTACATGAGCTCAACACAAGTTTCAAATCCTCAGTGTGCAATACTCAAATGCCAACACGTTTCGAGTCCCGGTGAAACTCCAGGGGCTCTCATCAGGGCTTCTGAATTATGGGTACTGGTGTAATCTATAACACCAATAAATACAAAAGGGAATTTTTATGTCACTACTTTTTTTTAAAACAAGGAAAAAGTGCACTCCGTCTCTCCTAGCAGGAAAAACAATGAGTATGAATTTACCTGATGAAACAGATTTCATCCATCAGGGCCAGTTCTTATTAACTAATTGTCGTGTGTCCTAGGAGGTCCTGTTCGAGACCAATTCTATTATCAATTTGCATGTACATGTACTGCAAATACGCAATTACACATGAGGAACATACTCTGCCTACCTTCATTGACGGACACAGCCTGCTTTTCTTTCGTTCGATGCAGGTGGTGAAAACAACAATGTATCAACCCGTTCCCTTAGACAAGATTCTAAACGCGGGGAAAGAGGGGGGCAACAATGTGCCGCTAAGTTATTTTAGCCGAAACTCATGTTCGCTATGATTTCACGCTTGCTTCCTAGGAGGGAATTAAGCGTTTGACTTTCAAACATGCGTACCTTCTCCAGTTTTTCTCAACTTCGAACTGGTGCGCCTTGAGTTTCTGAACTCCAAGTTATTTCCGCAAGTCTAAAACAAGACACGGACACATTAGTTATGTGGCCTCTCCGACTATCACAATCTATCAAATTGGACAGGACCATCCAAGAAGATTACATATAGTTAGACTTTCCGTCTTTGGACCATTCTGCCTCGTACTTTCCCGGCACGCCAACGCTCATCAGCTAAGCGCGTTCTCTTGGAGCCATATTCACTATTCCATGTATGTATGGATTCATGGGTATTGTAGTTCATTGGGTTTCACCAATGAAAGTGGTCATCCATCTAAAATTTGAAAAAATACCTTCCAATGCCTTATGGGTCTGGAAGTTCTGAGTCCGGTCTGAATAAACAATTGGGCAGGATTACAAGCACAAAGGTAGTTATCTACTTCTTGCCTAAGATCCACAAGAGATTAAATAATCCACCGGGCGACCAATCGTTTCTGGGTGTGATTCTCTTCTCGAGTCAATTTCTAAGTATGTAGATATCTTTAAAAATCCGTTTATGACTGAGGTTCCATCATATTCAAGAGACACCACAGACTTTATAACAAAAGTCAAAGGCCAGTCCTTTGATGTTCAAACACAGTGGATGGTGTCATTCAATGTCACTTCTCTGTATACACAGATACTTCAAGACGAGGCCCTCCAAGTCACTGAAATCTACCTTGAGAGTAGGCCCAGGCCTCACAGGGTCCCGACTGCATTTATTCTACAACTTGCTGAGGTTGCGCTTAAAAAAACGATTTCAAGTTCGAGAACATGTTCTATATTCAGACCAAGGGGACCCCCATGGGTTGCCCCTTCGCCCCAGAAATGGCGGTCATTTCATGGCGAAATATGAAGAGAAGTTTATCTTCAATAATAATCCATTCCAAAATAACATCCTTCAGTGGTTTCGTTATATTGACGACGTTTGGTGCCTTTGGAAAGGCACACAAGATGATTTGGAGAATTTCCATGGTTGGTTAAATACCAGACATGAGGACATCAAGTTCAGCTCAAGTAAAAGTAAAATCAGCTTAACTTTTCTGGATGTTGAAGTACTCCCACATGAGAATGTCTTGACAACCTCATTATATCACAAAACAACTGATAAGAATACAATCCTACATCATAGTAGCGCACACCCGGGAAGTTTAAAGGATAATCTTCCCAATGGACTACTACTGCGGATTCGCCAGAATTATTCTAGGAAGGAAGATTTTGAGTGGCATGCAGCGATTTGTTGTGACCAAATGAAGAACAGGCGCTACCCCCAAAAAAATGCTGAAGCGTGCAACAAAAAAGAGTGTGGTATACGCCTCTGGATGTTCTCCTTAAAAAAAAAGTGAAACAAACTTTGGAACGATTAGTGTGTGTTTTAACCTTTGGGCCTAACACAAACAAATGCAGACAAATTATCCTAAAAAATTGACTCTTATTACAAAACTTGCTATGTCCATTCGAGAGGCCACTGTTCGCCATGAAAAAGAACAGAAGTATTAGACAGAAATTGTAAGGGCTGATATATTTCAACCTCAACCAAAAGCCAATCTACGCACACAGTGGAAGCTTAAACCCATAGAAGGCCATCATAAATGTGGAAATTGTGCAGCCTGTGACTCCACGCTAGAGAGTAGAGTGGAGAGTAGTAAAAATTGGCTCTTCCCTTTCCTTGACTAGTCTCACTCTCTTAAGGTGCGAACCGGGCACCCAATTTGGCAAACCAGCATACTTCACAGGAGTGTTCGTAATCAGGATGATCTGGTAGGGGCCTTTCCAGCGTTCCTCTAGACACGACTTTCGAACATATCGCTTTACATGAACCCAGTCTCTAGGGTTCAAATCATGGCATGGAGCTGCACTCATGGATGGGGTGGCAATGTCATTCCGGTGAGAGAGAGAACGCACCATATCAGCCAATCCTTTGCAATGTTTAAGCACTAAGTATTCTGCAATATTCACAAGGGCAGTCGCTGAAAAGGTAGGAATTCTCATGGTTCTCCCCATCAGAACTTTGTGGGGAGGGAGACCTGTTCACCTACATGTAGTGCTTCTGATGCTCATTAGTACTAGGGCAAGGGCATCCGGCTATTAGAGAGACGTAGAAGAATATGCCTTGGTCAGTTTTGCTTTGATCGTCCCATTCATCCTATCTACAATCCCTGATGCCTCTGGTCGGTAACTGCTGTGGAATCTCTGGTCAATCCTAGGGGTTGTGCATAGCAACTGCATTATTTCACTCTTGAAATTACTGCCTTGATCTGAGTCGAGATGGACTGGCATGTCAAATCAAGGGTATTAACTCCCTCAGTAGTAGCTCGGCAACAGTCAGACAGTCACATCTCCTGGTGGGGTATGGCTCCACCAAAAGAGAGAACTAACAATGACTAACACATACTTCAGCCGGCTGCAATGAGATGTCTCGATAAAGTCGACTTGAAGTCGATTGAAAGGCCTATCTGATTAGCTTGTGTGACTCATAATCACCTCGACCCTTTTGCCAGTATTATGTTTCCAGCTCACTACACATCTTTGGCACAAGCTCTCAGGCATGTTTTGAAAATGAGGGATATACCAGCAACACTTAAATGTCAACACAATTTCATCCCTCCTTACATGAGTTGGGACCATGCATGTGCCTCACCATGGCAGGCAACATGCAGTCATAAGCGCCAGGATGCCCGTAGGGCAACAGCCGCGCTATATAAGTTTCACATCAATCAATCAATCAGTCAGTTAGGACAGGATTAGCATCACTTCACACCCATATGTCAATGGCATCCTTTGTACATCCTGCCTTCTCCCATTTATAATGCCCGTCAGTGGCGGTTCCACCGCCATCACAATAATTTTTACACATTTGGATGGCGGGCAGATGTGTGGCCGTCGGAAAGACCTTCCGCCATTGATCCGACGGGCTCATCTGTCGGTCCGTCAGAGGCAGAGTAATGCTTACAATGGTGGGGGTGCCTGACAAGCACTGCCGTAGGCATTACAATGTTCCTTTCCATCGGTCCTGTCATGGTGGTGAACTTGCCATGAAAAGGCAAGCGGGAAGGGACATTGGGGGCTCGTAGTGGGCCCCTCTTGCCCCCCTGGGCCTCGGTTTTAGGGGCAGCTATTGTGCCCCCTTCATATTCCTGCACCATGTGCCAAATAGCGCTGGGATATGTTTCAGGCATATTTTATGCACTGCGATGAGTGCTGCAGCCCGCAGCTCTCGCCACAATACATAAAATAGACATTGCGACTGCATTGATGGCGGACGCATCCTTATCTGGACTGCAAGACCACCGACTGATAGTCAGGCGGTCCTTTTCTGAATGTCCGACGGCCATCCTAATGAGGCCATTAGTTCTAAAGTCGGTTTTCGATTCATTCCCCTCCTTTATTCGGATTAGATGGCAGGCTCCGTGTAAGTCTAGCTTTGTATAGATAGTAGAGTTTCTGACTTGGTCAAGGAAGACTGGAATTAAAGGAAGGGGCTTTCGATATTTGATAGTAAACTTGTTAGCCCTTTATTCCACATATGCCTGGAGATCCCCATTCTTTTTTGGCACACAGAATAATGCTGAGTAGACTGGTGAGGTGGAATGATGAATAAACCCAATCTCCAATGTCCAAATATTCCCATAAGTATTGAGTCTCCAACTCTGTCAAGGCAAAGACTCGACTACAAGAACGAGTGGCCCGGGGAAAAGGTCTATTTGACAATTGTATGGCCTCTGTGGAGGCAATTGAGTAGTCTTGATAGGATCAAAAACGGCCAGATCATAATATTCCTTGGGTTGTCTTGGTACAACTTCTTCCTGAGTAAGTGCATAGTGTAAAGGTGTTTGAATCACTTGAGCCTCTTGGTAACAGGTGGTGGTACACAGGGGGGAGTCTAAAATAACTGTGAGAAGTACCAAATCTATTTTCGGGTTGTGATATTTCAACCAAGGTACGCCCAGGATTACACCATTTGTGGGAGTGTCAATTAAGTCAAAAATTAGTTTCTCCGTGTGCCCATTTTCACAGACTAGAGTTAGGGCTTAGGTTTGAAAGCAAATTAAACCTGAGTACAGTTCGGAACCATCCACTGATCGAACTGGTTCTGATTCTGACATTAGGATTTTAGTTAAGCCCTATTTAGCGGCCAGGATAGGTAAAAAAAAAATTTGCCAGGTGCCCCAGAATCTATGAGCATAGGTAATACATGCCTCTGTTGGGCCGCTTATACCACTGTCACCCTAATGTTCAGGTGGCGAGGGACTCTGTTCCATACGCTGGTGAGATATTGCAAGATCTGAGTCATTCCTCTCGAAGAGATGATCTTGTTTCCCGACTAGAGCTCTTGTGTCCCTGGTCCTGATTGGGATTATCCATACTGGCCACGGTTTTGTTCTTCTTGGGTTTGATAGTACATTACTGGGCAAAGTGTCCTCCCTTACTGCAATAAAGGTACAGGTTTAGTTAGCTGCAACGTTCTTTTTCTTCGCTACACAAGGGTCCTTTTATGCCTCAATTTACATTGGTTCACCTTCTGGAACCTTATTACCTGATTCTCTCTTTTCGGTTTTAAGAATAACTATCCTAGAATCATGACTGGTTTTGTCTCCTAATCGATGGTCTAATTTGACCACCAGGTCAATACATTTGTAACAATCCTCCGGGAGGTCCATGCTATGTTATAAGGAATCTTTAAGATGGTCTCTTCACTCTCAGTAAAAAAGAGATGTTCTTTTTTTTTCTTCTAGCCAACGTGTTTCAGCTACTAATCAATTGAATGTAGTTATGTAGGTTAACAGATCTCCCATCCCTGTCGAAGATTTAGTAGCTCATTGTCGCTTTTATGAATTAATATGAGTTTAGCGAACAGTTTAGTGTTGGCAGTCTTGAAAGTAGGATAATTATATAGAATAGGGTCATTATTGTCAACCAGCTGAATTGACCAATTGGTCGCCACTTCTCCTACATAGGAAATAATAAAAGCTACCTTGTTGGCGTCATCGGCAAAGACCTGGGGTTTACATAAGAACTGTAATTGGCACTGACTCAAGAAGGCCGCAAAGTTAGTGCTGTCACCATCAAAGCATTCTGGGGGGGGAGGAGGGAGGGGCACCGGTTTATGTGTGGCGACAGTTACATGCAGATTCTGATCTGCGCGTGGAGAGACAGCCTTGTGGAAAGGTTCTCCGAATGTTAGGGAAGCTAAAACTGGACGAGTTACTTTTGGCTGGGCATTTCGCCATTGTGTAAACTGGACCTTGTTGTTGTGCTGGAGCAGAGTTTTCAGTTTGAAAATTCTGGGGCTTTTGAAGCTCTGGCATGTCTATTCGTTGTATTAATTTATTAATAATTAATAATTAATTATTTGTCTTGTGCAAGTGTGTTTATATTAATCAATCCGTTTGTCCTAACAAGAGAGAGTTATACGTGGGTGTGCATAAATGTGCTGTTTTAAAAAATAACGTGCATGTTTTCATGTTTAAACGTTGCTATGTGCTGTTTATTTTTTAGCACAAAACGCTTTCTGAATTAATGCTTTTCTATGTTGCAAGAGCTAGATAAATGCATACACATAAGGGTATTAGTGGGGTTAACACTGTTTAATCACTATGCTGTGGTAACGTTGTTTTGTCTCTTTTAATTAAGATGGTCTATGGAGGCCTATGTTGGTCTAAGAAAAGATGGCCGAATTGTGAGCCTGGCTGTGATTTAAATATGAAAACTGTGACGAGGGAGACCCCTGCTGGAAATGGTCCTGAAGCTAACTGACCATGGTCCTTGCTTGAAAAACTTTCCATGAGGACAGCAGCAGTTTTTGGGAAGTCTCCAAGTGAAATGAAGGTGTCCTTGGCAGCCTTGGGAAACAAAGGAGCCTTAGAGAGAAGCTCTGAACTGTGGCTCGATAGCCGAGGAGAAGCAGGATTAATATGATACATGTTTTATTTTCTTGGTTCCTGTTCCGTAGTTTTCATTATGTGTACTTTTCCTGAGCGGAGATTCTCAAATGTAGCGATGTTACATCCTTTCCTTCTCGCTCTGCTCAGCAAGTCTGGCGGACATTATAGTTTTTTTCTATGTTCCCAATGTATCTTTCTATTGTTTAGAAACTATAAGATGTTAGGCTAGAGAGGGTCTTTGCCTCTTGCCATTTTGCCTTTGCCGCGTACCGAATCTGCGTTGCTGAGGATTGATGCTGAAGGGACTTCGTCTTGAGAGACATTTACCGAGAGACTTGTCCTGACCCGTTCTGACATTTAGCTAGAATAGGTAACTATGAGAAATGATTTACTCTAATTGATTTTCTTTGACTAATTTTAGATAAAGCAATATAATTTTAAACATGGTGTTGGATATTCTTTCTTGTCAATTATTGGGTTTGTGTTATTGATTATTGTTGTATATATTGTATAGATTATGCTTAGGGACAGTCACAAAAACCAGGTCTTATCGACCTCGGTATAGATGCAGGGTGTTTAGGAGTGTTTCCTTCCACAGGTTTATTGCTGGTAGAGTATTTGAGCGTATGTTAGTGAAATGGGCCCTAGCGTATGATGAATGCATGTGCGTGTAACTGTGAGATTACTTTATCCGTGGTAGTGGGAATATTGTACACACCCTGATCTCTATCAATTTCCTGGTAGCGGAGATTGATGGTTTTTGATGATTGTCTTGATTAGATAAGATTGTTTTTATTGATTATTGATTATTGGTTCATGTTGGTATATGTACTAATACTATATGTTGGAGTCGTAATGTTGAGTTATATGTAGTGCTTCTGGAACTTGGAAGCTGTAGCAGTTCCGTAGTAGGGCAGAGGGAAGTATATGCTGCTCTCGGGAAAGACGGAATTGTAAGGAATAACGTGTGACAATTGAAGTTGCGCGTCACATTGTCTGGGTTCGGAATCAGTGACATCGTCGTATGTTACTATTAGATATTTCTGGTATATAAGGAGTGTGTATGATAGTGAAGGTTATCTGTGAAACTCTGGTCTTAAGTCCCAGGGATCCGTAAGGATTTCCGTTAAAGCTTATCGCGGGAGGAGTAATAGGTATTCTCTGAGCTTATTTGAAGAACTGGGCAAAGAAAGCTTGCTTAGTTAATGTGTGTTATAATTCTGTAGTGGAGCAGATTGTCTGTTCTCGGGAAGCAGGATTCTGTGTGTATGTACTATATTTCCTTTGTATGAATGTGCGTGAATGTTTGTACATTTAGTTGATTGTAAGACTCTTTGGACAAGTCCTAGAGGAAACAGTTAATGAATGTATGTTAGTAGGGCAGAGTGGTAGAAGTGCTACTGTGTCAATGAAAGGTTTCTTATGAAATAGACTCTCTTTTACTATTCTGTGGTTAGCGAAGCAGACAATGGAGATGTTTTTATGTTGTAACTAATAGATTTTGTAGAAATTTTGACACGAGGTCTACTGAAAAGATTTTGTAAAGGAGGGGTAGACGAGTGACAGAAGACAGGAGACAAGCAACTGCAGCGACTGTTGACGTCAGAAAGACCGCGCTCTGATTGGATGGTAGATCAGAATAGTGCCCGCGCTAGGATTGGTGCGTTAGTGTGAGCCGCGCAAGGATTGGTAGGGCTATTTAGTGACGTAGACGTTCCAGGATTGGTGCGTTAGTGTGAGTCGCGCTGCAATTGGTTGAAAATTCGTATTGTATATTTATAATACGGAAGGAGTAGAGAGTTCTTTGTAAACGCTAAAATGTATTACCAAGAAGAGAAAAAGAAGGAGACATTTTTTGGTAAAATTAAAAAGTGGTTTAGCAAGGATAAAGATGTTAAAACAAGAGAGGGTGAGTTGTTACCGTAGTTTTCATTATGTGTACTTTTCCTGAGCGGAGATTCTCAAATGTAGCGATGTTACATCCTTTCCTTCTCGCTCTGCTCAGCAAGTCCGGCGGACATTATAGTTTTTTTCTATGTTCCCAATGTATCTTTCTATTGTTTAGAAACTATAAGATGTTAGGCTAGAGAGGGTCTTTGCCTCTTGCCATTTTGCCTTTGCCGCGTACCGAATCTGCGTTGCTGAGGATTGATGCTGAAGGGACTTCGTCTTGAGAGACATTTACCGAGAGACTTGTCCTGACCCGTTCTGACATTTAGCTAGAATAGGTAACTATGAGAAATGATTTACTCTAATTGATTTTCTTTGACTAATTTTAGATAAAGCAATATAATTTTAAACATGGTGTTGGATATTCTTTCTTGTCAATTATTGGGTTTGTGTTATTGATTATTGTTGTATATATTGTATAGATTATGCTTAGGGACAGTCACAAAAACCAGGTCTTATCGACCTCGGTATAGATGCAGGGTGTTTAGGAGTGTTTCCTTCCACAGGTTTATTGCTGGTAGAGTATTTGAGCGTATGTTAGTGAAATGGGCCCTAGCGTATGATGAATGCATGTGCGTGTAACTGTGAGATTACTTTATCCGTGGTAGTGGGAATATTGTACACACCCTGATCTCTATCAATTTCCTGGTAGCGGAGATTGATGGTTTTTGATGATTGTCTTGATTAGATAAGATTGTTTTTATTGATTATTGATTATTGGTTCATGTTGGTATATGTACTAATACTATATGTTGGAGTCGTAATGTTGAGTTATATGTAGTGCTTCTGGAACTTGGAAGCTGTAGCAGTTCCGTAGTAGGGCAGAGGGAAGTATATGCTGCTCTCGGGAAAGACGGAATTGTAAGGAATAACGTGTGACAATTGAAGTTGCGCGTCACATTGTCTGGGTTCGGAATCAGTGACATCGTCGTATGTTACTATTAGATATTTCTGGTATATAAGGAGTGTGTATGATAGTGAAGGTTATCTGTGAAACTCTGGTCTTAAGTCCCAGGGATCCGTAAGGATTTCCGTTAAAGCTTATCGCGGGAGGAGTAATAGGTATTCTCTGAGCTTATTTGAAGAACTGGGCAAAGAAAGCTTGCTTAGTTAATGTGTGTTATAATTCTGTAGTGGAGCAGATTGTCTGTTCTCGGGAAGCAGGATTCTGTGTGTATGTACTATATTTCCTTTGTATGAATGTGCGTGAATGTTTGTACATTTAGTTGATTGTAAGACTCTTTGGACAAGTCCTAGAGGAAACAGTTAATGAATGTATGTTAGTAGGGCAGAGTGGTAGAAGTGCTACTGTGTCAATGAAAGGTTTCTTATGAAATAGACTCTCTTTTACTATTCTGTGGTTAGCGAAGCAGACAATGGAGATGTTTTTATGTTGTAACTAATAGATTTTGTAGAAATTTTGACACGAGGTCTACTGAAAAGATTTTGTAAAGGAGGGGTAGACGAGTGACAGAAGACAGGAGACAAGCAACTGCAGCGACTGTTGACGTCAGAAAGACCGCGCTCTGATTGGATGGTAGATCAGAATAGTGCCCGCGCTAGGATTGGTGCGTTAGTGTGAGCCGCGCAAGGATTGGTAGGGCTATTTAGTGACGTAGACGTTCCAGGATTGGTGCGTTAGTGTGAGTCGCGCTGCAATTGGTTGAAAATTCGTATTGTATATTTATAATACGGAAGGAGTAGAGAGTTCTTTGTAAACGCTAAAATGTATTACCAAGAAGAGAAAAAGAAGGAGACATTTTTTGGTAAAATTAAAAAGTGGTTTAGCAAGGATAAAGATGTTAAAACAAGAGAGGGTGAGTTGTTACCTCCACCGAAAACACCTGCATCCTTTATGGCTGCAAGACATGGGTTTCATACCTGTATATGGTTGGAGAATTGGGTTAGGTATTGTGGTAAATAAAAATCTTCTTTACCGGACTGAATTTCATACGGAATCTTAAAATGAAGTAAAATAGCTCAGAATAACAAGAGGCAGAATCCGTGGTATAAGAGGTTTTCTAAATGGGCTTTATTCCATTCAAAATGGCCGACTCGAGTCGCGGCCTTCAGGTTCCGTCACCAAGAAGGTTCAGGAAGTGAAGTACAATACTTTATTGACAGACATGCATTTTTATAATAAGTACATTACAATGAAACGAATGTAGAAGGCGTAACATTTGATAAGAAAAGTGACATGACAGGTACGTAATCGAAACTAGGCGTAATAAGGAATTAAAGAAACATGATTGGTTAGGATTATCAGACATAGGTGGATCTATAAGATAATACTTGGCATAGATGCGCGCGCAGCAGCATGACGTGTAATTGACGTGCAACTAGGAGGTGAAGGGGACTTGACATTAACTCTACATATGGAGACGAAAAGTCTGAGGGGTCAAGTCAACCTAATCCCAAATCATATCTAACATCCTATGTTTAAAGAACTATGTTATCCACAAGGAAGGACTTTCGGACATAATCTAGTCTATACTAACTGTGTGCGTGCACAAACGCCTAAATGTCTATGTGAGATGCGAGAGGCAGAAAACTTTCCATGGCAGCAGGGCTATGAACCATTTGCAGGAGGACGGAAAGGCTGAGTCCCTTGCTTGTGAGCTAGAGGAAATGTTTACCTAAATCACTAGACAGGAATGCATCGGCTGAAGAGAAAAATAGATAATTCGAAGGTGAAATACAGCTTCTTGGCAGGCAGGCGAAAACTGGCCGAGGCAGGCACCGTTAGCTGCACAGGGAGTAGGACAAAGTTCATGGATACAGATGCGAGCTCAAGCTGAAGCTGTCAAAGACAGAGAGCAGGGAAAGGCTTTGAGGACAGAATCGGGCCTACTTGCCTGAACTGTAAAAATGGAGTAACTGAGCCATATAAAGTCGGTGGCCTTTCATGCTTAGGAATCGAATATCCAGCCCATTGATGGCGGATCTGACAGAGAACATGTTGACGGTAGACACACATGTGTTTGCGTCTTAGAAACTGGAACTGGAGGGAACATACATGTACTTGTAACATGCATACAGAACCGTTGGGGTCCAAGATAGGGGACATAACTGATCAGGAAAATCCACATTTCCACATTCCCTCCTTGTCCCCTACTTGCCCTTCAAGAGATATCAATCTTCATCATTCCATCGATTTGCTCATGGAGCATCATTTCTTCTTCCTTCTTCTTCCGGCATTTTGAACGAGAACTTTGATATGGAATGCATGATGTGGCACACAGACCACAAATCGCTGGTCCACATTGCAGGCATAAACAACAACTGAAGAGCATAAGAAGGCCAATACCTAGGAAGGATAGAACTCTCCATCCCCAGGCTGATATCACACTCCAAAACCACCCGGACCACGTCCAAGTGCCTGGATTTTCGTGTATCTGGCTTACAATCTTATGAAGGCGTGTTATAGCTTTATATACAGATGGCGAATTTTCTGGTATGAATATGCAGCAGCTGGATCCGATGATCCTGCAAGCTCCGCCCCTATCGGCCAGGATGACGTCGAGGACAAGACGATTCTGGAGAACAACAATTCTCATCACTGATTGTTCCTCTGTCAGATTGCCTAGGGCGGCTATAGTCTCATTTACTACAGCTTCAAGAGTCTTGGTTAGTCTGCGTATCAGCTTACTATTTGATATTGTACCTATATAGGGAAAGATACCTTTATTGAAATCTACATACTTGTCCCATGCCGTTTCAGTATAATCGACAACTGGGAGATCTCTACGCTCTCTTTTGTGTACTAAATGAACATTTCGATAATAATCAGGGGGAGCTAGGAAAACAGGTGGCAAAAGGAATGCTATGTAACAGGTACCATCCCAATCTAGAGGCAGACGCATATATGCCGTCTGATCACATATAAAGTAAGAATGGCGAGAAGCTCTAAATGAAGATTTACCTTGATCACTATATTCTACTGTAGTAACGCATTGGCTATGGCCCATATGTATGGAACCAACTTTTCTTACACATAATTCACCCTTAACTGGAAATACTGACATAGTGGGCAGAATTAGTTCAACTTCGGTTTTGACATTCAAAATCATAAGATTAGGCGTAAAATTACCTAATTTATACACTTCATTTTCTAAATCAGTTCCTGTTCTACTGGGGTGACCCTCCTTATTAGGGTGACAGACTTTGAATAAAACTAGATTCAGATTTCCCCATATCCAATGTTGTTGATAAACTGCTGTGTCTGGGTCTATGGAATTTAATAAACTAAACCATGCTCCACAGGAGCCATTGTGTGTGAACGGATGTGGAAAGAAAGGCAGAACTCCTTTGTTATTCTGATAGGGAGGGAGTCGGCCACACACCCAACAATTGGTAGCATTACTAGTCTGATGGGAATGATGTAACATACTAATGAAGGTGTTGTTGCGCAGCGCAAGTCTATAGGACAACTCATGTGGGGGTAGGTCACTAAAAGAATGTTCATCAGTTATATTGAAAGCACGTTTAGAAACAGGATAATACATATGCAACAATATACTTGCAGTAACTATTAAAAAACTCAAGGAAAACAAAATTAATAAAGTCACAATACAGTGGCTACGCAGTAATTTACAATAAGCATGTCGTTTCATTATGATTCTGGACTCTACGTCATTCAGACCCAAGGGATACATGTCGGGACAGATTCAACCGCTTCACCTTGGAGAGGACTTAAACAATCAAATCGTCCGACAGTTTGGATCTGAACCTGAGTTTCTGCTTATAGAGTTCTGTGCTACTGGCCTCAGCCAAAGGTAGCTTTGAGTCAATGGGGGAAGACACACGGGGAGTACTGTTTGTGTCAGGAGGAAGTCCATGAAATTTTTTGACATGGCTGGAATGCACCCAGCCTTTTCTCCCTTCGATCTTTACAGCTGTTCTGGTCGTCAGCAGGACCAACTTAGGAAGCCTCCACCTTGGCTCCAGTTGGGTTTTCCGATCAAAATTCCTGACGAGAACATAATCGCCGGGAATTACGTCATGAGGTTTCACCTCGGTGTTGTCGGGAAAAGCTGCGACTACCTGTGAACGACAAGATTGTAGTGCAGACATCAAAGAAGCCAGGTAATCTGTCAGCATATTACAGTCAACATCAGTTATTTTACGGGGTATAGGCGTCCCCCACATATTCGGTGGTCTACCAAAGATCACCTCATAAGGGGATAGCCCTGTTCGAGAGTGTGCTACCATCCTCATGTAAAATAGCGCAACTGGTAAGGCTACTATCCAGTCCACACCTTTTTCCTGACATATTTTAGACAATCTGATTTTTAAAAGTTGATTATGTCGTTCCACGAGACCTGCTGCCTCGGGGTGTCGGACACAGTGGAATTTCCACTGATATCCCAACAAAAGTGAGACATGTTTCATTAATTCGGATGAGAAAGGCTGGCCGTTATCTGAATATACAACACGTGGTAAACCGTACCGTGGGAAGAATTCTCGAACTAGCTGTTTGGCAGTAGTCGGGGCAGTGTAACCTGATACGGGATACGCCTCTGTCCAACGGGAGAGAGCGCAGACAACTACGAGAACATATTTGAATCCTCGACAACGTTCCATCTGAATATAATCCATCTGGAGGACTTCAAAAGGATGGTCAGGAGGCTGAAATCCACCCTGCTCTACGGGAACACTCTTTCCTGGATTAAACTGACAACATATCATACAGGTACGAACCTTTTGTTTAGCTGCTGCTCGTAAATGTTTGTTGAACCAAATGTGCTGAATGCTGTCTAGCATAGCCTTCTCTCCTAAATGTGCTGGACTGTGAACTGTAGCTATAATGGCTTGAACCATGGAATCAGGGAGAAACCATACAGATTTCTCCTTCGTCATCCATCCCTGATCTGTCTGGATCCCTCCTAGTTCAGTCCACTTCTTTATTTCTTCTGCTGTGGCGTGTGTCTGTATGTCAATTACGTCAAGTGCGGGATCCTTAATTGTCATACACTGTGTTGGTGTCTGAACTATTGGCTTTGTCATGTCTAATGTGCGATTCTGAACAGTCTGTTTAGCTGTTCTATCAGCTAAATCATTGCCTTGAGAAATGATATCAGTAACCTTCGTGTGTGCTTTACATTTCATAATCGATATAGCAGTGGGTAGATGTATTGCGTCTAACAAGGCATGAATGAGGGGTCCGTGCTGAATGTGGGCACCATGGGAAGTTAAATAACCTCTCTCTCGCCACAGCACGCCGAAGTCGTGTACAACTCCGAATGCATAACGTGAGTCAGTGTATACATTAACTTTTTTATTTGTGGCTTGAATACAGGCTTGCGTTAGAGCAATAAGTTCTGCTGCTTGGGCTGAAAAAGTATCTATACAATTTGTCTCAATAACTTCAGTGTCTGTTGTGACTGCATACGCGGCCACTAAATCTCCTGTACTTGTTCTCATGCACGATCCGTCTACATACAACGTCAGGTCTGGATCTAACAATGGAACGTCTGTCAGGTCTTGTCTGGGTTTCGTCTTTATTTCAATGATTTCAACACAATCATGAGCTAGTGGGTCTGTTCCAATTACAGGTAATAGTGTAGCAGGATTCAATGTATTACACCGTCGGATCTCTATGTGTGGTTGAAACAATGTCAGTTCATAACCGGTAAGTCTTGCTATGGTCAAGTGTTGTGTTTGTGTTCGGTTCACAAGAACCTCTACTGCATGTGGTACTTGTACTGTCAATGGGTGTCCTAATACTATGGCATCGCTTTGTCTGATTGCTAAAGCTGTCGCTGCCACTGATTTTAGGCATGCAGGCAAAGCCTGAGCTACGGGATCTAATGTACTGGAAAAATAAGCACATGGCTTGCGTGATCCTGCTTGATCCTGAGTGAGTACTGACAAGGCAGTACCTTCGCGTTCTGTGACAAAGAGTGTAAAATGTTTGCTATAACATGGTGTTGCTAAAACAGGTGCTTGACATAAAGCTTCCTTTAGGCTTTCAAAAGCTTGTGTATGTTCCTGAGTCCAAGGGAGAACAGTCGATGTGGCTGCCTCCTGTGTGGTTAACTGAATGAGTGGTTTTGCTAGAAATGCGTACTGAGGGATCCACTGCCTACAATATGAAGTGAGGCCTATGAAAGCTCGCACTTCCTTTTGCGTCTGGGGTATTGACATGTTAGCAATTAACTGGATGCGATCTGGTGTAAGCTGCCTTCCCTCCTTGGACAGCGAGTGACCGAGATAAATAACTCGCTGGACACAGAATTGCAGCTTAGAAGGAGACACCTTGTGCCCCTTGTCGGCTAGAAAATGTAAAACTGTCAGAGAAGCCTTTTCACATTCAGGTTCGCTTCTCGCGGTGATCAGCAGATCATCGACATATTGAAGCAGTGCAGTATTGACTGGCATGTGGATACTGTCAAGTTCTCGTTTCAGTGCTTGGCTGTAGATGCTGGGGCTTTCTGTGAATCCTTGGGGAGCGCGCGAGAATTTAAAACTGCGCCCATTTAAACTGAATCCGAACAAGTATTGGCTTTCCGGATCTATTGGGACGCTGAAGAAGGCATTCTTGAGATCAATTACAGTAAAGAATGTTGCTTCGGAATCAATTGCTGTCAACAATGATGATATATCAGGGACCACAGGGAATTGTGGTACAATACACTTGTTTAGTTCACGCAAATCAATAACCAATCGGTACACTGGTGGGGCAGTAGGATCAGTTCGTTTAAGAATCGGAATTATCGGTGAATTACATATATTGGAGTCTGTTTCTACAACTACTCCCTGGGCAATCAGCTCATCAATGATTTTCAGCAAAGCCACTACAGCATCATGCGGTAACTTGTATTGTCGCATTCGTGGTAGTACCACTCCTGCTTTCAATGTGACTCGATAGGGTGTAATGTTCATGCAGCCAACATCCGTAGGGCCTTGTGCCCATAGATGTACTGGTAAAGTCTGTAGTCGGGGATCCATGTCTCTAGACACATAGTGACCTTTAAAATCACGTAAAAACAACCTTACTCCTTCCGGAGAACAACATATTATGGCTCCTAGTGCTTTCAGAGTTTTAATTCCTAACAGATTTTCTGGGCATGATTTAGTAAGCAATAAATCTGTAGTTCGTGTCAAAGGTCCTATCGTAAGTGGTAGAGGCTGTGATACTTCATTAACAATAGGTTTTCCTGAAAAACCAAGGGAAATATTTTGAGAGCCTGAGAGGGGTGCCCCTGGAACTTCACTACGTTTTATGGTTGTTCGACTTGCCCCTGTATCGAGTAAGAATTTTCTATCTTGACCTAATAATTCACTATGTACATAAGGTCCTTCTTGATCCACAGGAATCTCGATAAGCGGTAAGTCAACTTCCCTCTCTAGGCTTGTTCATGCGTAACGCTGATACTCAGGGTATTCATACTGTGCAGTCTGATACATTTGTCGTGTTGTGGTTTGTGTGGCAGTAGCAGGCAACGGTGGTGCAGCTGGCACAAACTGTATGGGTTGCTGTGAGGCTGGCATGGACTGTTGCTGAACTGGCATGGACTGTCCATGCTGCATAGCTCCTTGTTCATTCTGATCGTGTCTAACTAATCGTGGTCTCTCTTTTGCAATACCTGTAGCTATATTACGTTTCAGGACTGGGCAATCGTGTACATAATGGCCTAGTTGTTTACAGTAATTGCAGGTTCCTTTTACAGGAACTGCAGAATCACCAGAATGTGTCACACCCTTTTTGTGACCATCTGCTGGTACTGTCTGAGAAACTAGCATTTTCATTTTTGTATCTTTCATGCGTCTATGCTCGTGTTCTTGTTCATCCCTAATTCTATTGTGATGATACTGTAACATTTGTAGCATTTGCGACGGAGTGTTACTTTGCCAGGTACTCTCGAATTTCAATATTCTATTCTTTACTGGAGGCAATGCATTTTCCACTAATTTTGTCACAAATAAATGTGGATATGAGTCACTACTTGCTTTTATACCACTATTTATACCAAAACATTTTTCAAATCGAGCATAATAATCGCTTGTGTCTTCATCTTGCTTTTGTTTGCAGGCTGTGATTGCACCCCAATCTTCCTTTTTTGTAGTTAATAAACGTGGCAGTACCTGTACTAGTAAACCTGGTAACAGTTTAACTTTATCCCCGAGCCCTGAACCTGCAGTTCGGCCCCTTTCTTCCTCTGCTAATGCTGTCCAGTCTATCTTTTGGTCTCCCACTTCCCACTCTTTTTCTTTCAGTTTTTCATAAATGCCAGCAGGCAAAAGCACCTTTAATATCGTCATAATATCAGGAAAGGTGTACTCTCCCATCAGTAACATATCTTTAATTTCTCGGTGGAAACCCGCTGGGTCTTTGTCATGACTAGGTACTACTTTCTTCATTTCTAATAATTCCATTTTTGATATGGGTGTGTAAACAAATACACGGTGAAACTCATTGTCTTCGCCTTTTATTGGGTGCACTTCTCGTAAGGGATTTTGTCTATCCATATAGTACGGCGCTCTTTCTCTGCGGGGCAGCGAGAGAGAATCCGGACTTACAAAAAGGACATACTGTTTACGTGACACTAATATCTCTTTAATTAGCTTGTTACTAGAACCTCTCCATCTGTTCATGAGTAGTTCCGTTAATATATCAGGTAAAGGACCAGGGTCAGCATGTTGGCTCTTATATAATATAAGGAGTTGCTGAATCATATAGATTCCAGCTAAACGTTGTTCATCTGTACTGAGATTAAAAAACGTGTGTGCTACGGTCTCATCACCGTATTTTTCAGGACTGTCAATCCAGTGAACGGCTGATCTGGCTAATTCTTGCTCATCCATGGAATCGAGGAGGTGGTAACCCCTTCGTTCTCGTAGTATTTTATCTGCGGCTTGAAACGAATGTTCAGGAGACTTCAGATTTATTACGGGCGTCGGATACGTTCTGCCATTATTTGGGCATACAGAGTGTATGGGATCAGAAAAACATCGAGTATTTTCACAGGATCTTCCTCTGCCTACATAGGCTATGGTCTCTGACTGTCTTGCGGAATTCCCTGATTCGGACACTTCATCTTGCTCAAACTCGTCTGTTCCCAATCTTTCTTCATGAATACGTTCTATTTCTTTACGGATTTTTCGGCACATGGCTATTATACAATTTTGTTTATCGTGTCTCCCTTCTGATATATTCTGACTCCATCTTGTAAGAATAAGCATTGCATTCGGGTCTACCCCCGGACGGTCTTGATTTCTGATTACACAGTTTATGAGGAAACGTAACAGTTCCCCCTGTATCTCTACTTTCTGGAATTCCATAGCTCTGTTAATACATCCTGGATCTCGTCCTGTTTGAACAAAATGATATATGTTATCTAGATGCGTAGTCATTCCTGGTAACCTTGCTAAATACTCTGCGGCTCGCCTGATACGTAATGATGCCAGGACCATTTCGTCCTCTTTACCAACCACCGGGTCATATCTACAATTAACAAGGAGTTCCTTAAGCGTACGTTCACTTACGAATTTAGGTGTACGTGAATGCGCTGACTCTTGAAAAACAAGTTTACTTATTCTAGGTGGTGTAAAGGTACTGCTAGCACCTCCCGTGGCCCCATCTGGGGCGTCGGGTGTGAATGGGTTCGTTGAACGTGACACAGCAACTATGGGTGTCGATACCTCTGTAGAGTCGACTGCGGAGACAGATGCGGAAACAGATGTGCTTGCCGAAGCTTGTGTCGGGACTTGCTGTTGCACGGGAACAGATACCTGATCCTGACGTTGAACCCCTCCGCCAGACGGTCTATGTGGTGTGGCGTTAGCATACTCGGGAGCTGCGTCGTCTAGATATGAGGAAAGAAAGACATCTTCTGCGGTTCTGGGATGCCCTTTTGGATGTACCTTAATTGGAAATAATGGGGGTGGCAAGTCTTTTGGCAGTTCTGGAGCAGCCTTAGGTAGTCCTTCGGCTAGGAGGGGATACATACCATTCATAAGAGCATTTCTCTGTCTATTTACTTGTTCTGATTTCACTCGGATACCTTCCTCAATTAATAGATTTTCTTGAGTTTTATTTGAACTTTCTTTACTCCTCTCTTCTTGTCTACGTGCTTTTTCTGTTCGTCTATGAGATTCTTTACGCCATAACTCAACAGCGTCTTTCTGTGACTGTCTGACCTTTCTTTTCCATAACTCTTCCTCCACTTTCATGATGCACTCTGCATCTCAGGTTCCCGCTGCGGGCCACCTTTGACTTTCCGGCAATCCCTTGGTATAATCTACCCATAGATCAAGAAACAATATGGCATCTAAGCCATGCTTATGGTACATAAAATGCCCTGGAGTGTCCCTAGGAGGAATAGGAACTGCTTCTTCAAGCACCCCTTTTCTGGTAGTAATCTGTCTTAACTTCGAGAAGAGCGGCATATTGACAACTGATCTGATACTTACTCTTGAATTTTCTTAATACGAAAAGACACAATAATGAACAGTGAACAATGAACAATCATTCATACCACAATATTTGAACACTTTAAACATTAAACATTAAACATTGTAACAATGACCGACAATGATGACAGTCTGCCTAACTAATCACCACGCTGAATTCTTGACAATAACTGAATGCTTCGGAATACTTGATATACTGCTAAACAGTACATATACACTGCTAAACAGTGCAGACCGGATTTGTATACCCAAATCCGTCTTGACCGGCACAACCTATGTGCGCGTCAACACGCCTCCCCGGCGATGGTACTCACCGAGTAGCTCCTTGAAACGGAAGGCCTCAGAGAATGGACAGGACTCGACGACTGCGGACATCGGACCCTCTGGACATCGGGATTTCGAGAAACCTGGTGGGCCTCTGTATACCTCGGATCTTGCTCTCTCAGCTAGGCTCTGGTCGGGATACTTCGCACTTCTCACCGCCTCGTCTGGGTTGATCGCAGCCTCAGTCGCCCCCGCTTGACCGGAGGGAGCTTACAGGAAATCCTGCTGGTACGCGTTTATGGTCCGTCCAGCTGTGGCAGGAGACCGGGCCTGCAACGCACCGCCGGCGCGTGAGATGAGAAAGTGTCCCTATTCGGGCGCCATTATGTGGTAAATAAAAATCTTCTTTACCGGACTGAATTTCATACGGAATCTTAAAATGAAGTAAAATAGCTCAGAATAACAAGAGGCAGAATCCGTGGTATAAGAGGTTTTCTAAATGGGCTTTATTCCATTCAAAATGGCCGACTCGAGTCGCGGCCTTCAGGTTCCGTCACCAAGAAGGTTCAGGAAGTGAAGTACAATACTTTATTGACAGACATGCATTTTTATAATAAGTACATTACAATGAAACGAATGTAGAAGGCGTAACATTTGATAAGAAAAGTGACATGACAGGTACGTAATCGAAACTAGGCGTAATAAGGAATTAAAGAAACATGATTGGTTAGGATTATCAGACATAGGTGGATCTATAAGATAATACTTGGCATAGATGCGCGCGCAGCAGCATGACGTGTAATTGACGTGCAACTAGGAGGTGAAGGGGACTTGACATTAACTCTACATATGGAGACGAAAAGTCTGAGGGGTCAAGTCAACCTAATCCCAAATCATATCTAACATCCTATGTTTAAAGAACTATGTTATCCACAAGGAAGGACTTTCGGACATAATCTAGTCTATACTAACTGTGTGCGTGCACAAACGCCTAAATGTCTATGTGAGATGCGAGAGGCAGAAAACTTTCCATGGCAGCAGGGCTATGAATCATTTGCAGGAGGACGGAAAGGCTGAGTCCCTTGCTTGTGAGCTAGAGGAAATGTTTACCTAAATCACTAGACAGGAATGCATCGGCTGAAGAGAAAAATAGATAATTCGAAGGTGAAATACAGCTTCTTGGCAGGCAGGCGAAAACTGGCCGAGGCAGGCACCGTTAGCTGCACAGGGAGTAGGACAAAGTTCATGGATACAGATGCGAGCTCAAGCTGAAGCTGTCAAAGACAGAGAGCAGGGAAAGGCTTTGAGGACAGAATCGGGCCTACTTGCCTGAACTGTAAAAATGGAGTAACTGAGCCATATAAAGTCGGTGGCCTTTCATGCTTAGGAATCGAATATCCAGCCCATTGATGGCGGATCTGACAGAGAACATGTTGACGGTAGACACACATGTGTTTGCGTCTTAGAAACTGGAACTGGAGGGAACATACATGTACTTGTAACATGCATACAGAACCGTTGGGGTCCAAGATAGGGGACATAACTGATCAGGAAAATCCACATTTCCACAGTATACTAAAGAAGATGGTGTTCTAGCATTTCCAGAACATGGTTCATTTAATCTGGCCGTGTTGAGAAATTTACGGGAAAAGATGTTATGTCTTGACCCGAAACCGAGACCTACACAGTTCGAGGCTTTAGTGGAATGGGAAGAAGAAGTACATGAGAGAGAAAAACAAAGATCTGGAGGGTATTATAGGTATATGTTTGGGAGGAGACATGATCGTGAGACTCATCATGATCGAATGAAAAGGTGGCGAGATGTTAGTATGTCAGAGGGATTATATCCGATGAGAACAGTTGAAGGAGGAGCAGAAAGGGTTCCTGAGTCAGAAATAAGAAAATATGGAGTTAATGAGTATGAGGATGAGGTCTTGAATGACATGATTTACAAAAGACCACCTCCATATAGACCAGAACCGGACAAAAGTACACCAGTTGTTTCTCCGATAAGAGATACGGTGTGTGTTAGTGAGACGGAAAATGAGACACCTGAGGTAAGGAGTGATCATTACCTTGATGAGAATGCCAGACAATTAGCCAGAACTACAACAGAGTTGACAGAGAAGATTAGGGAGTTAACGAAGAATCTAGAAGCTGTTACAGTGCCTGTAACAATAGGTCCAGTTATGCCTGTGTTTGACAAACAGAGGACAGGTGAAAATGGACTGGTGATTCCATATGTTGGGAATAATCTGACAAATTCAGTTGGTCCTTCAGGAGATTCAGGCAAAAGAGCAGAGAGAAGAGACCTGAGACAATCAAGACATGACACATGTAGTGAAATATTGGATGCTAGTGAAGCTAGTTGTTCAGGGATGCCAATTTTAGAACCGCAAAAGAGAGTGGTTCCAGTGAGAAAAACTGCTGAAATAACAGTTGATGATTTGAATGATTGGATGAAGGTTCTACAGAAAAAGGATAAAGATTCACAAGTAATTGATGTAGCTAAGTTACGTGTAGAACTAGAAGAGCTAGTCACAGGAACAGTTCCAACAGAGATTCTGAAGAGTCATCATGATGGTGAACTAATGTTTATGTGCAAAAGTGTTACCTGGAGAGCAAGAAATACACATGACAGGCTAAGAGCAATAGCAAATGAACAAGGAGTTGACATTGATAAAGTGAAAGCTTTACAAAGAACTTACAGGATGGATTTTACAGAGAAGGACATTGAAAATTTGAATGCTACTGGTAGAACAGGACAGATTAAGGAAATGGTAGCATTATTGCGAAGATGGGGTGATGTAGAAAAGTGGAAGGATAGGTGGTACAAGAAAAGAGATGAGGCTGAAGATAGAACAACTTATTCAGCATTTCCAGTGAGAGAAAAGGAGAAACCAGTGGATAATTATCCTATGAGAGAAATACCTGGAGGAGGATATGTACATGTTCCATGGACCAGACAGGATATTTTATCATTTACGAATGATTTCCCTCGATTGAGAGAAAAGCCCGTCGAGTGGTATAGGCAGGTAGATAGATTTGTGAAATTGTCAAAAGTGCTGTGGGTTGACCTGAATAGTCTGTTTGATATAATTGTTCCAGCAGACTTGTGGACTGAGTGTAAAATAGTTGTGAGTTGGCCTACTGAGGAATATCCAAGAGACCCAAGAACAGGGGCACCAGATCCAGAGGTAATGAGGAAGTATGATCAGGTGATGGTATACCTGAAGAGTAAAGTACCTGCAAAAGAGACAGACTGGGTAAAGATAGATCGAACACAACAGGAAGCGAAAGAATCAGTTCATGCTTTTTACGAGAGGCTGATACTGGCATTTAAACAATTCAGTGGAGATGAACACCTGGGTGACAAAGATTTGAGTCATTTTGTATACAGATTTGTATATGGCCTTAGACCTGAAATTGGTGAGAGAATTCGTGAGCACACAGTGGATTGGCAGAGTAAGAAAGTAGATGAGATCCTGAGGCATGCAAAATACTTTAGTGATGAAATTGAAGCAAAACAAAGAAAGCTGAAAGAGAAAGCAATGTGGGCACAAGTGAAAGTTGCGGAGAGACAGGAAGCACAGTTAGTGGAACAAGCAAATAATCCAGGAAATAATGCAGGGAATAGACCTAGATATGCAGGAAAAGGAAAAGGAAGTCTTGAGGAAGCGAAGAAAAAGTTTCCTTGTCACAACTGTGGCCAATTGGGGCATTGGAGATCGGAGTGTCCTAATCCACCATTAGTGAGTAATGAAAATAAAACTTTAAATCAACAGGTGCAGAACGAAGGAAATAATCAACAGCAGCAACAACAGAAAGTTGTGAGACAGCAGAGTCAAGAGCCAAAACCGCCCTTGCCGCAGAATAGAGGGTTACAAAAGTATAATCAGGATTCAGGATTCTACAATGATGAGCAGGTAAACAAACCAAGACGTTCTAACAAAGTACAGCAGTACTTGTTAAAGAGTGAAGGGAGTGAGTCTGAGGGTGATTATTGACGGTGCCGAGGAGAGGAAGAAGAGTGCATACTTGGTGCAACTCTAGAAATAGACCAGGCAGGACCATTTGTGGATGGGAAAATAAATGAGGAGAGTGTTACTTTTTTGGTAGACACAGGTGCGACAAGATCAACTGTCAGGTCAACAGATGTTAGAAATCTTCCTCTCTCGGATGAAGCAATCCAAGTAGTTGGTGTAGCCAATACACAAATCAAAACACGTCTTACTGAACCTGTAAGAGTACAGATAGGGAAATTTTCAGACATGCACAGATTCATTGTCTGTGACACGAGTCCAGTGAACCTATTGGGTAGGGACTTGTTGTGCAAAATGAACTGCACAATTTTTTGTACACCGGATGGAATAGCCTTTGAGACACCAGATGAAGATGTTTTGTACCGAGTGACTCTAGAAAATAGAGAAAGTGAGTTAATTGGTGCATTTGCTGTGTTTAATCCGGAGGATTTGCCTCGAGAGCTGAGAGACACAGTGAAAAGGACAGTTTGGGATTTTACTGGAGAGGATGTGGGATTGATGAATAATGTAGATCCAGTGAAAATTGCAGTAAAAGAGGGAATTACATATCCTAACATTCCTCAATACAAAATGACACCAGAAATAATTGAAGGGATAACTCCTATAATTGAGAAAATGATTCAGCAAGGAGTCCTGAGAGAACTACTGAGTAGTCCGTGTAATTCACCGATAATGGGACTAAAAAAGCCCAATGGGAAATTTAGGATCGTACAGGATTTGAGAAAAGTTAATCAAATTGTGGTGGCATGTTGTCCTATTGTGCCAAATCCATCAGTGATTCTGTATCAAATTCCACATGATGCTGAGTGGTATACAGTGATTGATTTGTGTCATGCGTTCTTTTCAATTCCATTGCATCATGATAGCCAGCCGATTTTTGCATTTAGGTTTGGCCAGCGTATCTTAGCATGGTGTCGAATCCCACAGGGGTATACGGAGAGTCCTTCGATATTCAATCAGTTATTGAAGAAATCGTTGGAAAGTTTGATCATGCCCGAGAGTTCAGTGCTAGTGCAATACATTGATGACCTATTGGTGGCATCAAAGACACGTGAAGCTTGTGAAGTAGATACCATAGCTTTACTGAATCATCTGGCAGATGGAGGGTTAAAGGTATCTCCAGCCAAATTGCAATTTTGCAAGAAAGAGGTGCATTATCTTGGACACAATATTGAAAAGGGTCTGAGAAAAGTGACTACTGACAGAATCAGAATAATCAGAGAAATGAAAGCTCCAAAAACCCAGAGAGAAGTGAGAATGTTCCTGGGTATGGTGGGTTATTGTCGTCAGTGGATAATTAATTTTTCCTTGATAGCAAAGCCACTGATTAAACTGACAAAAAGTGAAATGACAGATCCATTGGATCTAGATGCAGAACAAATGGCAGCATTTGAAGAGCTCAAAAGTAAAATGTGTGAGGCTCCAGCTTTGGGTATGCCTGACTATGAAAAAGAATTTGAGCTGTACTGCAGTGAAAGAAATGGATGTGCACTTTCAGTGTTAATTCAGAAGCATGGATTACTGAGAAGGCCTATTGCGTACTTCTCATCGACACTTGACCCTGTAGCTGTGGGTTTACCAGGTTGTCTAAAATCTGTGGCTGCAACATGCAGGAGTCTGGAACAGAGTGAGGGGATCATAATGGGATATCCTGTAAGGGTATTCGTACCTCACAATGTGGCAATTCTTTTGACAAGAAGCAGGACTCAGTACATGTCACATAGTCGATTGACTAAATATGAAAAAGTGATTCTGGGAACATCAAATGTGACGCTTGAGAGATGTGTAAATGTGAATCCAGCGACACTTTTACCAGATATTGAAAATGTGGGTGTGAAGATGGAAGATGATCATGATTGTTTGGATGTGCTTGAGTACTGTACAAAACCAAGACCAGACATAAGGGATCTACCCTTGAATGAGAGTGATCATGTGTTGTTTGTGGATGGATCATGCCTGAGAAATGATGATGGTGTGCTATGTGCAGCATATGCGGTATGCAAAGTTTCAGAGGTCATGGAAGCATCACCATTGAAAGGAGTGAAATCTGCGCAAGTTGCTGAATTGATAGCATTGACAAAAGCTTGCGAAATTGGGAAAGATTTGAGGACGACTGTATTGACTGATAGTCAGTATGGATTTGGAGTGGTGCATGATTTTGGCCAACTTTGGCTACAAAGAGGTTTCTTGACATCGAGTGGAACTCCGATAAAGAATGCTGAAATGATTGGTAAATTGCTTGAGGCGATACAGCTGCCTAAGGAGTTAGCAGTTGTAAAATGTGCTGCCCATGGACTAGGGGAGGATTTTATAACGGTCGGAAACCGTTATGCGAACGATGTTGCACAATATTGTGCCAAAACAAATCAGTCCATCAACAGGGACAGAGAAGGGGAAATGTCTTTACTCTCTGTGATGTTTACTAATGTCTTAGAGACCTGGGATGAAGTGAAACAGTTGCAAGATGAGGCAGGAGAGGAAGAGAAAAAAGATTGGATTAAGGCAGGATGTGCTCCAAGAGAAACAGACCATGTTTGGGTCTACAGAGATGGCAGACCAGTGATGCCCAACTCCATCTTGTCGTCAATGGCAAGGATGTATCATGGCCAGGGACATTTGGGGAGGGACGCGATGGTTAGGTCGTTCAAGCAAACCTGGTACAATGCAAAGTTCAGGACAATTGCAGAAAGCATCTGTCAGAAGTGTTTAGTTTGTCAGCAATTTAACACTGGGAAAAAGACAGTGGTGAGTCTGGGGACAATAGGCAGAGAAGGAGGTCCTTTTACAAGAATGCAGATTGATTTCATTGAGATGCCCCAAGTAAACAGACTGAGGTATGTTCTAGTGGTAGTCTGTTTGTTTTCAAGGTGGGTGGAAGCTTACCCGACTAGAAGAAATGATGGATTAACAGTGGCAAAGTTACTGTTAAGGGAGTTGATTCCTAGGTACGGGTTTCCAGTAACAGTTGAGTCTGATAGAGGTGGACATTTTCAAAATGAGCTCATGGTTTTGATTTGTGAAGCATTGAAAATACAGCAGAAGCTACATTGTGCATACAGACCAGAGGCTTCTGGTGTGGTTGAGCAGATTAATGGCACAATCAAGAATAGGATTGGAAAAATGTGCTTAGCCACTGACATGAAATGGCCAGATGTTTTACCTCTAGTTCTGATGACTATGAGATCTACTCCAGATAGAACTACTGGTTTGAGTCCGCACGAGATAATAATGGGACGTGCAATGCGCCATGCATTCGTGCCTTTCAATAAGTTGGTGACAATAACTGATGACATGATTTTGGATTACTGTAAAGGCCTGGCTGACGCAGTTCATTCTGTGTTTCACCAGGTTGGAGAAGAAGCTACCACACTTGAGAAGAAGCAAGCCCATGATCTGAGTCCAGGAGACTGGGTGAGGATAAAAGTTCACAGAAGAAGAAATTGCTTGATTTCAAGATGGGGAAGGCCGAGACAAGTTATTCTGACTACGACGACTGCAGTAAAGTGTGCTTGAGTGAAGCACTGGGTACATGCAAGTCATACTCTGAGAGTTCCAAACCCAAAAGAAGGGACTGGTAAAGAGTATTTTGAAGAGTCAGATTCCAGCGATGATGAAGATACAGAATCAGTGGGGAAAGAAGTAGGAAAAGCTTCGAATGAACCACTGCGAGTATCAGAGAAGAGATCGAATTCTGTAAAAGAGCCTGAAGTTTCAAACAGCAGTGAAGGAAAAAGAAAAGAAAAGAGAAATCACACAGAGACTACTCCTGAATCAGAAGAGGAGGAGATTGAAGAACCACTTGAGATTATACTTGAAGAAGTAGGGTCAGAAGAAGATAGAGAGGGACAGATTGCGGAAGACCCCCGAGGAGGTGTAGGGAACATTCTTGATGAGCCAGGTGAAGGGACAAGTAGACAGCAAGAAGATTGCGTGTCGGAGATCCGAGGAGGGACAGGAGTAGGGAAGTCTCAAACAGTGGTGAAAAAATCTGTGGAAAAGAAGAGAGCTGCTGGAAAGCGGAAACAAGAGGCACTTGAAACAGATGATGAAGATGAACAAACAGAGGGTCGAGTTCTGAGAAAGAGAACTTGGATTGGAGAAAGAAGTAATAAAGAAATAAAGCCGAAAAAGGTGTTAAGAGGAGATCGTTGGCCTAACAACAGAGTTAAGAGACTGAGATACAAAATAATAAGAGCAAATACATCGAAAGCTGAACAAGTGAATGAAGTTTCGAGTCAAAGTTCAAAAGCTGAAGGAGAAGAATCAAAGGAGTCAAAGGAACCAGTAGAAATAAAAAGAGTAAGAAGACCCAACCAAAAGTACAGATCGCCGGAATGGTCTTATGTGGCACTGTCTGAAGGAGGAAAAGAAGAAGCAGTGACTCAAGATAATCCGGAAGAGATCTTGAGAGAAGTGGTTGAGGAAGATACTGGTGAAATTCTGAAAGTACTCTTGACTGACATTGGAGAAGAGTCGAGTACTGAGGATTTTGATGTTGGAGATCTAATACAATTTGATGTTGAAGAAATTGAAGTGAAGAATGACAAGTATCCAAACTGAATAAAGGAAGGATTCACTTGGATTAAGTGAACGAAGAGATCATTTGGATAAACTGAAAGCTGAAGAATTGCTGAAGAATTGGAAAAGTTCAAACAGTAGTGGAGTAGTAGAGGCTAAACTAAAATGGCTAACATAGAGGATAATAGAAATAGATGTGCCTTCTTTAAAAGGTGGTGTAGGATGTGCTGCTGCTGTACTGGATTATTAATGCTTCTATGGGGTGTTTTAGTTTTATTAGTTACTTTTAAAGTAGAGTTTGAGATGCATACAGAGAATGTGACAAATGTAGAGAAGAATTCACAAAAAGTAGTTCCAATTAGAATTAGTAATACTTACATACACAAAGATAGGTCAATTAATAACTTTTCTAGTAATGTTTTTTCGAAACTGTTATATGAATATGTGAAGACAATGGAAGTAAGGGATTGCTACGTCTGTATGCAATTACCTGCATCCGTTTCAGAGGGTGTTACTTATCATCATTTACCAGCTACATATGGTATTTCCTGTAGTATTTTAAGTAGTGTTTTTTATTTGTTAGGGAAGGTAGATTACAAGATGTCTAACAGAGATAGTATTTTTGGGCACTTGCCAATGAACAAAGAGCTGAATCCAGCTAAAGAAGCTAACACTTTTGGTGAGATTTTTATTGAAGAAAAAGGATTAACATTAGATTACATTTTTAAGAATAATTTAACTTGCAGTTTGAGAGGAGAGGAGAAAGCTTTCCTGGATATGGTAGAAGAAAGGAGATTGAACATGCATGAGAAAGCAGGAAAATATAAAGTGAGTGAGACAATTTGGGACATTGAGATGGGAAAAGAGTTGAAGAATGGGGCTAGTCCAACTTTAGCTCTAGATGCACCACAGAAGGGTAAACTTTGTATTACAAGAAGGAAATCCCAATATGATACATATTTTGTCGGGACTAGTGAGTGCCATGATACATACTTCATTGCAACAGGTTGGGGTTTCAGAGGTGGAGAAGATACAATTTTTCCAGGAGTATATTATGTTTGTGGGAATAAGGCTTATTACAAGTTGCCTGACCATTGGTATGGCACATGTTATGTGGGCCTAGTTTTTCCAAAGATTTTTCATATAGATAAAATAACAGATGTAGAACATATTAACTTACTAATGCGTTTTAAGAGAGAAACTTGGTCTGAAATAGTGGGTGATATTTTTGGGGTTTTGATTCCAGCAGTGGGAATTTCTTTGAATGCTTATGGAATTCGGAAACTGTCCACAGTGGTTGATCGCTTATCGACAAATACCGCTGGAGGGTTTCTTTTGGTGAATACGGAATTAAGTGCCGTACGTGCCATGTCTATGCAAAATCGACTTGCCCTTGATATTCTATTGGCCAAGGAGGGTGTAGTCTGTGGAATGCTGAAAGTTCAACATTGTTGCACTTACATTCCAGACGAAAGTAAAGACCTGAAGGTCTATATCAAAAATATTACTGATTTGCATGAAGAATTAGTACCATTTGAAACTGAGAGTTTATGGACTAAAATAGCTAATAAAATGATAGCTGTTAAGGATTTTATTGCAAAAATAGGTAGTACTATTATAGGTAGAATACTGTTTCCCTTAACTTGTATAATTGTTGCTTTATTAATAATAAGATTGGTGTGTGTGTGTTGTAAAAACAGGGGAGGGAGGAAGAAATTGAATAAAGAAAAGAAAAACAAGAAGTTGAAAAGAGAACCTCAAGAAATTGAACTAGAAGAATTGAGGGAGAGTGTTTACTTAGAGACAAAAAGGGATGATGAAAGAGTGACTGGTGTCTAATGTTGTGTAAAGGGGAAAAGACATTTCCGATTTCTCCTAAAATGGGACTAAATTTTCACTAATTTTTTTTTTGGGTTTATTTGGTGATAAAATCACCAAAGGGGGGATTGCTGGAGCAGAGTTTTCAGTTTGAAAATTCTGGGGCTTTTGAAGCTCTGGCATGTCTATTCGTTGTATTAATTTATTAATAATTAATTATTAATTATTTGTCTTGTGCAAGTGTGTTTATATTAATCAATCCGTTTGTCCTAACAAGAGAGAGTTATACGTGGGTGTGCATAAATGTGCTGTTTTAAAAAATAACGTGCATGTTTTCATGTTTAAACGTTGCTATGTGCTGTTTATTTTTTAGCACAAAACGCTTTCTGAATTAATGCTTTTCTATGTTGCAAGAGCTAGATAAATGCATACACATAAGGGTATTAGTGGGGTTAACACTGTTTAATCACTATGCTGTGGTAACGTTGTTTTGTCTCTTTTAATTAAGATGGTCTATGGAGGCCTATGTTGGTCTAAGAAAAGATGGCCGAATTGTGAGCCTGGCTGTGATTTAAATATGAAAACTGTGACGAGGGAGACCCCTGCTGGAAATGGTCCTGAAGCTAACTGACCATGGTCCTTGCTTGAAAAACTTTCCATGAGGACAGCAGCAGTTTGTGGGAAGTCTCCAAGTGAAATGAAGGTGTCCTTGGCAGCCTTGGGAAACAAAGGAGCCTTAGAGAGAAGCTCTGAACTGTGACTCGATAGCCGAGGAGAAGCAGGATTAATATGATACATGTTTTATTTTCTTGGTTCCTGTTCCGTAGTTTTCATTATGTGTACTTTTCCTGAGCGGAGATTCTCAAATGTAGCGATGTTACATCCTTTCCTTCTCGCTCTGCTCAGCAAGTCCGGCGGACATTATAGTTTTTTTCTATGTTCCCAATGTATCTTTCTATTGTTTAGAAACTATAAGATGTTAGGCTAGAGAGGGTCTTTGCCTCTTGCCATTTTGCCTTTGCTGCGTACCGAATCTGCGTTGCTGAGGATTGATGCTGAAGGGACTTCGTCTTGAGAGACATTTACCGAGAGACTTGTCCTGACCCGTTCTGACATTTAGCTAGAATAGGTAACTATGAGAAATGATTTACTCTAATTGATTTTCTTTGACTAATTTTAGATAAAGCAATATAATTTTAAACATGGTGTTGGATATTCTTTCTTGTCAATTATTGGGTTTGTGTTATTGATTATTGTTGTATATATTGTATAGATTATGCTTAGGGACAGTCACAAAAACCAGGTCTTATCGACCTCGGTATAGATGCAGGGTGTTTAGGAGTGTTTCCTTCCACAGGTTTATTGCTGGTAGAGTATTTGAGCGTATGTTAGTGAAATGGGCCCTAGCGTATGATGAATGCATGTGCGTGTAACTGTGAGATTACTTTATCCGTGGTAGTGGGAATATTGTACACACCCTGATCTCTATCAGTTGAACTACCCCTGCTAGATTGCCTAGATTAGTCATGTCTGTGGCTAGGGCTTGGGCCAAGTCATCGGTGGTGATTTGGTCAAGGTCTGACATGACTTCGCCCAAAAGTGACCACTATTGTTGTGGCTTGGTCTTCTCTGTAATAAGCCACTCACCTGAATCCAAGGTGGTTCCGATGGGGCGATGCTGAATCCCCGGATTCCTCATAGGGGCCCATGCACAAGGTCACGATTAACACTGTTTCGCAGTGGCTTCATAAATATGCAGTAAGGCAAGGCATGGCAAAGCGCTGCATGCGTTACTCTGTGTCAAGGAGTTGTTCAATGGGCATTGCTGTGGGTGTTCCCGCGCAACACCCATGAATTTAGAAACTGCCACAGATTTACAAAGTCCTGTAAACCCAGGGAAGCCAAAAGCGAAGGCCTCCCCAGAGTAGGCGTAACAAGGAGAAATGAAAAATGTCCTCTTTCCATAGAACGAGGACAACACCTCCATGTATTATTTTTGTGCAGAAAGGTGTCTCTTCCAACGCAAAAACAATCCTGCCAACAACGCAGAACAAGGGTGCCTGTGTTGGCGCTAGGCGCCAAATTATGCACAGGCTGAGACAACAGGAATGCACCGTATCTCATAGATACAATGCATTTCTGCCCTTTCGATTTGCCGTAGGACAGGGCAGAAAAAAGACATGCAGCACTGCCCTGTGCCAAATCTTTGTAAATGAGGCCGTTAGTGCAAGAAAGTTTGAGAGAACCCTTCAAGAAGAAGCTCACTGGAATTGGAATCAAGGATTACACCCACCACCTTTAAAGCTCACCAGCTGCCCCTGCCCTTGAGTAGCCTTTACTCAAAGTCTTAGGGGACTGGCATCACATGTCGAGGGTGAGGTGCTCTGGTTCATGTCGAAACCGCTTCAAGAAAACAAAACTGAAGGGCTGATGCAATTCTAACGTGTTTTTACAGAGAAGGCATTTGCCAGCCTTGTGCACGCGCCTGTTCTGATATCACTATGTGCTCTTTCACTACTGCCTTGCAAGAGCTACGGATGGTGTGCACACACAAAGCCACAACAGCGCAGTTCACAACAAGGGAGAGACGTGGTGGCGGGCCGGGTGTCTTGCACACACACATCCTGAAAGTTTGTTATCAGTCAGGGCGCCTGACAAGTGCCACAGTCCCCCGCTAGCTGCTCTGCTGCCAGGGCAGACCACACAGCTATCACACACCTTCCTTTAGCTGGTGGTTACCGGCCGCTAACCTTTATTTGACCCTATTCTGCAGTAAACGGAAGTGAAAGTGGAAAGACGAGCAGGATATCAAACAAGACCCTGACCTACTTTAAACAATTAACATCAACTGATTTAAAAATGTATTTTCCTCGTGTGCACACACAAGTTAAAATAAAATAAGCAGGTGCGCTGTATTACATTATTATAATGACCATTAACAAAACTATGTACATATGACTTACAGCTTAAAGAAATCTTCACCACTGGAGAATCTGATTTTTTTCCAATTACATTTTATTTGTTTTTCCATAGCATACACTGCTTACAACATAGAATCAGAGGCACATTTCAGAACAGATTCCCCCCACCCGCCAACATGAACTCGCAAACCTCCCAAACCCCCCTAACTTTAAATGGTCACCTCAAAAGAAGAAATAGGAAACAATCATACCACAAGAGTCAGCTTTTAAATACCATTAGATTGTTGTTCTTGAACCAGGGTCTTCTGTACAGGTCAGGGCTGGAGGAAGAGGGGTTGGTAAGGGAGGGAAGGACAGAAAGGGTAGAACTGGTCTGGCAGTTGTGTGGAGGTGTCATTGCATGTTCCCCCCAAGCCATAGAAAGGAGATCGGGCTGGGCTGGGTCTGAGGATTAGTTGGTGTTACAGCCAAAGTTTCAAGTGATTTTACTAGCTGGAGGCTTTGGGCTGTAAAATCAGGCCCAGTGTTTCCACGCCCAGAAAAACAGGTGCCGGAACAATGGAACATTTGTGATCTGGCGGAGCAGAATGCCACACTGGAAATTCACCCCACCTAACTCTTAATTGGACCCCGTTTATAGTCTGGGAGAATGTGTAATGCGTGCAGACACCTATACCTATATAAGGTCTATATACTCTTCTAGTTGTGCTAGTTCTTTGATGGTTGTGGACGCCCACAGATGAGTTTCTTTTATAATTTTTCAGTCCCAGCCTAACACTCTGGATACCCCAGCCAATATGGATAAGCACCACAGTTGTAGTAGTAAATCAGTCATTTGATCTCTTCCCATAATAAAAGAAATATATGTAAGTCTTTGGTGTGCACAGCCTGTCTATGAGACTAATTCTCATTTAAAGCTGCCAAATTGAGAGGTGGTAGGGCTGTACTTGTCAAAGGCTATGTGAGGAGTTTTGGTGCCCCACAATAACCTATGCAATGGATTTTCAGTCTCTTAGAAGAAAGATTCTGGGGTTGAAATGGGGAGTTTTTTTTAATTCTATAAAGAGATTTGGAAAGCCTGATCATTTGTATTTAGTAGGTTTGCCCAATTGAGACATTGAGGCTTGTCCACATGTACTGTGTCACCGCTTAACCTTCAAAGGATGAGAGCTGGATTTTGTTTGTAAAAGTCCTTTTGGGCCCTGCTGATTTCTGTCCCCAAAACCCCATTCCTCCTTATGGTACCGTGTCTCTAGACCATTCCAGTCAGGTCCATTGCCCAGAGTTAAAATAGGTAAAGAGTGGCTATGCCCCAGTTGATGGTATAGCTTGAATATTTGTGAAACCAAACAAATATTTCGATCATTCAAGGTGTAGTGGAGTGTAGGTTGGCCAATAAAGCAGTACAGAGATATGCTGTCATCTGTGTCATTCCATCTTCGGAATCGCTATATATTTCAATCCCATCTCACCAAGCACTGCCTAGTCCCCCTACCAAGGGTAAGCATTCTTTAAAAAAAAAAAATAACAATCTTTTTATTAACAAAAGCTCGAGAGACATACAGAGACAATAGCATGAGGGCAGTAGTTGCCATATACAGGAAATCATAGTTAACACATTCTCGGGTTGAGTAGGCCCCTTCATTATAAGGGTAAAGCTCGAGAGACCACATCATACAGAGATAATAGCATGAGGACAGTAGTTGCCATATACAGGAAATCATAGTTAACACATTCTCGGGTTGAGTAGGCCCCTTCGTTATAAGGGTAAAGCTCGAGAGACCACATCAAACAGAGATAATAGCATGAGGACAGTAGTTGCCATATACAGGAAATCATAGTTAACACATTCTCGGGTTGAGTAGGCCCCTTCGTTATAAGGGTAAACATTCTTGATAATCAGGTTAATATACAACTAAGAGAACCACAAAAGAACCCGTGGGACCAGGCCCCGTGCACACAGGACCCCAAACAAGTATTTCCATTTCAAGTCAAATGCTTTTTCCGCATCAAGTGAACATACCACCAGTGGGCCATCGTGATTTTTTAATGTAGTCTAGACCAGTGCTTCCCAAACCTTTAGAATTACGACCTATTTTTTAGAATGACAATCTTTCGAGAACCACCTAGCTTTAATGGACATAAGGCTTCCGATTTTTTATGTAACTAATGCATCGTGTGGCAGCATATGGTAAATCACAGTCAGCACATATTCCATTAAAATGACCAATGGATTTGTACAAACATGGAGTTTTACTTATAAAACTGTATTGCACACAAATGATAATATGTGGAAGTTGGGTTTCAGTGAGTATTTATCATTTGTGCATCATCAAGTAAACTGTCGTGATTTGTTTTTGTCCTATCAAAATCCTTGTTTCCATTGCACTTCAGAATTCCCAAAAAAGTGCTTAATTTTTTGCTGTCCTAGATGCTGAATGTTTACAGTTCAATAACAGTGAAATACATTGTGTTCTATTACAAACAATGACATCATACAGCCTCTCCTTTCACACACTCTGTACCCCAGGAAGATTGTCATATGATTGACTTTTCTTTCTCTGACTGCAAAGTGAGAGGAGTTTGCAAACCCCAATACCTATGTTAAAAAATAAGCAGCAAATTGTCTGATGGTAGCCTGACATTTGACCTCTTTTTGGAAGTGCAGAAAATGCAACAAGAATTTAAAGGCATTTATTTATTACTTGGACTTTCACCACCCACTAGATATCATCTCGGGACTCGCAGTTTGTGAAACACTGTTCTAGACAGCGATATTTAGGAGTGAGAGTGGGCAGCATGACTTGCATCGGAATGCTAGTTTACTTTCTTTGCAGACTGGCACTATCATAGCTTGGGGCACGCCAGGTGACATAACTCTACCTTCCCTTGTGCCCTTGAACAATTGCAGTAAATGCGGGGATAAGAATATGAAAGAGAAGTTCGTAACTTCGATCGGGAGGCCATTAGGCCTGGGAACCTTACCCAAGAGTAGTACGGGACTTATGGCTGCTGCTATTTATTCCGTTTTCCATAGCTCATCCAGCTTACTCTTATCTGTAGTTGTCAATTTAGAATTTCCAAGAACATCTAGAAAATGTTTTGTTTCCAATTCATCTGCCTGATATTTCAGGCTGTAAAATGTCTTATGACAAGACCTCAATTCGTTAGTTTTGTTATCATCAGGCCTTTGTGTACAGTTTTGTCATTTACGATCTTACTAGATGTCTTTTCCCATCTGCTTAGCCTTGCTATCAGTTTGCCTGCTTTATTTCTGCTGTTGTTTATTCTTTTTCCAATACCAAAAACAGTGCTTTTTGGCTGCATATGTGACCGGCTCTTTATATATGTTCTTGGGCAGTGTCAGTGTTCTGTTGGAATCTCCGTCTAAGTGTAATTGTGCTCTCCTATCTACCTCTAAGAACCTTTCCTCTAATTCTTTGATGGGCTTGAATCAGGATTGTTTCTTAAAGACAATCTGGGACATGGCCAACTTTTTGGTATGCTTCCCACGCGGTACGCCTCAGGTTTACATACGGTGCCTTCATTCTCGCTAAAGAATTGACTGGCGACCATTTTTAAATGCTGCACCGGGGAAGTGTCATGAAGATCCCATGCATATAGGCTCTATATCGTCTTGTGATCCCCATCTCGCCGAGCTAGTAAACAAATTAGTTGTGAATTATCTGCTGTACCTCAGGTGGAACTCTGTCAATTTGGCTATGTACACAAACTCCTCATGCATGAAAAAGCAGCCAGTCTGGCAAGAGTGTGGTGAACACCGGAGTGGCATGAGGAGTGAATATCAGTGCTATGGTACATCCTCTATTTCGCTCTCACAGGCATCACATTAGCAAACTTGGCAAGATTCATAAGGTGAGTCACCTGCTCAATCTATGTCCTGATCTGTCACATCCTTCATGTCATTTAGCTCTCAAAATTAGCATGCAACATATTTAATAGTGTGTGGGGGGACTATATACACAGAGTTGTTTTTTAACTCCAAATGTCCCCACATTCCCGAGACATAACACAGAATTCTTCATGGTCTGTTCTCCATGGTGGATACTATGTTATGTTGAAGAGCGCTGATTTATGGGCATAAATGGCAACCTCCCATGACCATCTTGTGAATCAGATGTGAGCTAGCAAGGAGTATGCAACTCTTCCTATGAACTAAAATGTGTTTCTTATAATGTTATTTTCTTGGAATATCAGTAAGACTAGCCAGTGGTATTGTAGGAATTCAGATAGAACTCCTTGTTTGACTTGGTCCCATAACCCATTTACATTTCAGTAGATTCAGTGGATGAATGACCGGTGGGAGTGGGTGCTAGCTTGTGTTTTGTTCGCTCATCATGCTTGGTCCTCAAACCGGGGTATTTTAAGATACCTTTCCCAGTTATAGCAGTGAGAGTCTTAAAGGCTTGTAGTCCACTCCATCCAAATCACCTTGACCCACACTTTTGCATTGCATGTTCAGAACTACTTACCTCTCTAATGCACAAGCCTTGTAACCCTACCATTGAAACCATCAAAGAACCAGTGTATGTCATATACACTATGAAGTAAAATTCAATAGCTCAATTTACAATAAGAGCTGTTCAAAAGAAGGGTGATGGTTGTGAATTGTCTGGTTATCTTAAACAAAAAAATCACAAAACATTGTGATAACGAAATATTATCACAAAAAACTTTATAACCAAAATATTAAATTTTCTGAAAACCCTAATAAATTAATCATAATATTGTTTACAAAAATATTGTCAAAAAACGTATGAAAAATTACCAACAATCAAAACCCAAAATATAGAATACCAAAATATTGAGCAACATGGAAATAATGTAAAGCAACGAAAATATAGAAAACTTACTCAACTTTAATTAAACAATTAACAAATAAATTCAAACCAAAAAGTTGATAATGAGTTAAACTGGATTAATTACAATTATTTCAACAGAGAACTTTTGAAACATTCTAATTACTGCTGAGCAAACCCTTTACAAACGAAAGCGTCTACCCAACTAAAAGCGCACCAGCACATTGGAGCCTGAATTTGCACAATTTAAAGTGCTTGCCAACAAAACTCATTAAATGACCTTGGTAGATATAGCGAATATTTTTTATCATATTTATATCTCCAGTGCAGAGCAAAAGTGAAAACACGAAAGTACCAACCCCAAACACAAAAGAAAACCCATCAACAGCCACCAAAAAAAGATGACTAAGACAAAAAAAGTAAATATGAAATTAAAAAGGTAAAAATATTTAATCTAAATATAACTAACCCATAACTAAATGTATTTGAAATGAATGTAATTTACACTTCTATTTTTTATAACATTCGCAGACTCCAAAGTGTCCAAGACAACCAGCTACACTACCTCACAAAGGGGGAAATCCCTCCTTACAGACAAGGGCTACAATTACACCACAGAGAGCACCACCAAAGAGAAAGAGTACTGGAAGTGCACACAAAAATACTAAACAGCTGCTATGGTTGCTCAACCACCATTATTTATACAGTGGAAAATGTAAAGGAACATACCCATCCTTCAAACACAGCAGAGATACACATTTGTTATATAGTTCATGACCTAAAGAAGCTAGCACAAGCTTTTTGCCACCTAAAAAAAACTGTTTTAAAACACTGTTCTCCCAGTGGGCCTGAAGACAATTTTGGGACAGTTACCAAATCTAAAACAAATATCAACAAGAACCGGTTAAGCAGAACAAAGAGTCACAACTGCTCCTAAAAAGAACCAGAAACGTAGACATACCAGGCCACCTGTAAGTAACTAATTGAAAAGAATATGTTATCCTATATGATAAATAAAATAATGACAAGCTAATAATAGTTTCTAGCACTACTAACAATATATGAATATCATGGCCTGTCACAGGTCCTCAACCTCATTCCCCTCTTTTCATGGGCATTATAAGCCATCCCTTCAATTCCTTGCTTAGGGAATTGCCACTCAGGATGCCATCAATGCTGTGCGGCAGGTGTCATGCCACCCAGCATTGTGGCAGTGACAGATGAGCTGCAAGTGCCCCCCCATCCCAACACCAGCACAATGAATCCTGTCCCCATGTGGGCACCTCAGAAGCTGTGATCATATGCCCCATCTGAGTTGTAGGCTACAGTGGGATTCCAGGATCTGCTGCAAAATTCAAGGATCCTGGGATTCAAAATCTATCACAGGACTAAAGGGTCGTGTGGATTGATGCTCTACTAAAGGATTCTAGGATTCTGCAGTTTACAAAAGTCACAACCAGGGCATGGTCAGGTGCTTGGATTTCTTCCCTGTTGATGAGATGATGATGTGCTCCTTATTCGGACTCTGCTCTTCTCCTGTGTGTCCAGCTCTCAAGTTGAGATTCTCTTCAAGCCAGATGACAGGAACATCTTCACAGACGTTTTTTGTTTGCTTCGCCTATTAAAATGTCATCACATCAGAGACTTTCCTTGCATCATTGGGATTATTGAGCCTCTATCAGTGCTGTCTTGAGAGGCCTCAGGTTAGTGATAGCTAGGGAGGGATAAATATTACTTGTTTGGACTGAAGGGTCACTCCTTCGTCCTCTGCACATATGAACTGGTAATCTGTTATGCCCTTTTGTTTTGTAACAGCTGTCTGTTGGGCTTCCACAATGGCATATGCAGATCCTGTGTAAACCTTTGTTTCACATCAGTGTCGTAAGTTGTAGGGCATTTATTGGTGCTATGGGACATCAGAACACGACCAGTCTCATGACAGTTTTTTTTTTTTTTTGCAGATTTATATAGCGCAAACTCGAGGAGCGCTTTACATGAGCACTGGTTACGTTACCAAGGACACATTAATTAAAAAAAATAATAATTGGGTAGGCATGGGGATATTAAGTGATTTGCCCAGAATCACAGCATGTGGACGCGACCCCGTGACTCGAACCGTGGTTTCCAGCACCAAAGTCAGCAGCTCTAGACGCCAGACCACATCATTTGGCTCTAACAAGATAAATGTACTGTGCCATTAATATTTTGAATATCAATGAGAATGCACCAGTTGTTAGAGTAAATCTTGTATAGGTCTCATTTCCTGTAGAATGTTCACATTCTTGCAAAATCTATGTAAATATTAAACTGCATGTATTTTAAATTAACATAAGAGCGGAGAGCAACAGCAGCCTTGTGTTCTGTTTAGTATTAAAAAAACTATTATTCTTGAGAGACGGCAGAAAACCCAAGAGAACTTTCATGTAACAAGATCACCTGTGTGACTACAAACGGAGTATGCCTCTTGTAAACCTATAAAAAAAAAAAACAAGGTTTTACTATATTGCATAAGCATCAAAATGATCCTAGAAGGTATTAGTGAATATGTTTGCTGGGTTTGTAATGGTCGCCCACAGGCAACCCAAGCCACAAAATTAGCAAGCCAGTGACAGTAACACAGGAATCCAAGGTCAACAGCAAACCAAAAAATCAGAGAGGGGGTAGGAGAACAAGCACAGCAACCAATACCAAGAAGTAATCCATAGGCAAGTCAGAGTTTAAGCAATTGTTCAATAAACACAACTAAATCTTAATCTGACGGGCCCGTCCGAGTTCAGGCAACCGGTCTGCAAACAATACCAAATCATTACTAGGCTGTCCTATTTTAGGTTTCAATTTATAATAACTGATAAAACCGCACTAAAAGAGATTCAGCCCTCATCAGTGAAAACATATACACACTGATAATCATCTGCACAACCACAAACTAAGATGGCATTCAAAGAAAGGAATACCAGAGAGAATGAGTCGTTTTTATTTCTTTTTGAAGAGGGCAACGCAATGTGACTTTGTTTTTCAAAGTAGCAGCAAGAAAGACTGGTCTTAGATTATTCTGCTCCATGTTTGTTGTTTGAAGATGTCGCTAAAATATTCTTTCTTCTTCCTTTTGTTTCCCCCAGTTTTGTGTTCTTGGATTAAAGTTGCAGGGTTTGGTCCAATGTAACTATTATATACAGGTTGGAGAGTCTGGGAATATTAAAATCATATTTGATTTTTTGATGGTGTTTAATTATTTCACTGATTGATGAAATGGCTGGCTAATAAGAATATTGGCAAGTATGTACTATCACATTTATCCATAGAATGGGTAAAATCCTTTGATACATCAGCCCTCTTTTCGAACAAGTCAGTATTGAGAGCAGGTACCTGCCAAACACCTCAGGCTTTAAACATTCAATAAAAGGTGTAGCGACAGGTATCTGTGAAAAGAGTGTTGTTGCCATGCATGTGGGATAGTGGTGAAAGCATGACAGAAGACTTTCCACATTAAAACAAAATTTATATCTGAAAGGTGTCTCATTGTTATGTGCTAGATATCCAGTGGTGGCTCCTCCGCTAAGGCGGAGGAGCTCCGCCTCACTGCTCAAAAGGAAAAATAAAATGATAATAACGTATTGTTATTATCATTTTATTTTTCCTATTGAGTCAGTGGTTCTCGGGGTGCTGGCCAGATCAGGGAGAGGAGTGGTTTACACTCCTTAAGTGGGCATGACTGGTTGGCCGGCCCTCTTGGGCCGGCAAACAGTCCTGCACACTTTGCATCTTCTTCATAAGGCTTGCTTTACACAGCCTGATGAAGAACATGCAAAGCCTCCTATTCCCTGTCTGAGCGCCAATCCAATCTCGGACGAATCTCAGACCAAACACAACGCTGCATTGCAGCATTGTGATTGGCTATGGGGAGCCCGGGCGCTTCCTTTTGCCGGCCGAGACAGGAAGAAGAGGACGGAGGAAGGAGACAGCGACCGGACGGCCCAGGTAAGTGGTTTTTTTCTTCATTTTCTTTGTCGCCCCAGCCCCCACACTCCCATCCGGTAGCAGCCACTACTGGAGATACCTTCCACTAATGCTGGCTTTTTACCCAACTGCACTTTACTGCGGAGGTTTTTGAGCTGACAGTTACAATGTTAACAGCAAAATGTCAAGTCATAGAATACAATGTGATGTGTGTTAAGAGGTCCGGACTGACCTAAAGAGATACATGAGACATTTTTCATGGGGACTCTTGTCAGTTATGAATGTCCATGCAACAGCAACTCCACGGTATTGTAGTAAGGCAAAGAATGCTGACAGGCAATGGGAAACATGCTTAAAGCATTGCATTTCAGGTGCCTTAAAATGCAGGGCTACATATTAATTGGGTGTAAATCACAATTTTATAGGTTTAGCAAGGTACTATGTTGTTGGCAGGGTTGATCACCCCTACAATGGCATAATATTCAGTAAGGAGTAGGTGAACGACTGCCCCACTGTGTCCAGGAATGATTCTATTAAATAAATTAAAATATAACACTCTTACTTTTTAAATCCACCAATAGTCCTGTAAACCAGAATGAAAATGTGCTTAAAACAGTCTAACATAATCCTATTGGACACATTACCAATTGGAAGACACTACATACCAAAAAGTGTTTTAGATACACTGGAAAAGCACTTAGTTTACCTATTTTGAGGGTTAGGCAGTTGAACAAACACTTATAAACACCGATTTGAAAAGGGTTGGAAAACTCTGAAAAAAAACACTGAAGACAGGACAGCCTAATCATAATCTAGAGGACAAGTCAGGCAGAAGGCCAGTTAACCAAGAAGAGAAACAAAACTTGCAAAGGTGAGGGACGCAATAACTGTGAACCAACTGTAGCGATAGTGATAGAGCTATACTACACTGAAAGTTGCAAGGCACCTTCCTTAGGAAACTGGGCTGCCTACAAAACCCTGGTACCACTTATAACCTGGGAATGTCTCCCCTTAACCTTCACCAGTGATTATCTTGGTGCCCCATTCACCTTAGAACAGTATGTCATAATCTTCCTGTATTCTAATGCTGATTCGATATTACCAGTCATAGAAGGTAATGCATGCGTCCACATAACCCCCTTACTCCTGACAGGACCCCACTACTTTGGGCCCTCTTCTCTTAGTGCTGGTTTATGTGGGATATTTTGGTCAAATGAAGTTGCTAATCTAGGAATGTGGACATATGTGGAAGGTTCCCAGAAGCATTCCACTGGTCCATAACCCTTCTAATCCAGCTGGTATTGCCATTGACCTTTAATCAAGTAGAGCCTCAACATCAAACCCCAGAGGCTCATCCTTGATGACTGGAGAAGGGGGATTAGTTGTTTTGCATTTGGCAGGATTATCTCTGGAGAAAAGATTTGAGAAATGTGTGGAATAAATCATGGATTTCTCTGGACATTCTTACTTTGCTGCACAACATGTGTTTGGAACGTAAAGCATGCTCCATTTGTTTTGAAGTTACTTAAAGCACGCTATTAGGGCATAGGAGAAGCAAATCTGCATGCAAAAATCTTGCCAAATGAGCACACCTCAAAAAAGGGGCTCATCAGTATACAAAGGAGTGCATTCTATCACTTTCACAAAAAAATAAACATTTTGCCAGGCCTAATCCTATCTTTTTAAAACATATAGGTTATCACTAACATAAGCCCTTGAAAGTCCATAAAGCAGGGTGGATTGTATTTAAAAAGTAGGACATGTGTTTTTAAGTTTTCCATGTCCTGGTAGTGAAAAACTGCTAAATTTGTTTGGGAGCAGGTAGACATGCAATGTTTGGACTCAACTGAATTGTAATTTAACATCCTTTTTAATGGTTAGTCAGATTTTAAGTCACAATTCTGAAAATACCTCTTTTAAAAAGTTGGCAGTTTTTTGTCCTAACCGTTTGGTGCCTGCTGCCAGTGTCCTACTTCACATGAATGTGAATAGCTTAACTGTTGGGCTTTGTCTATCCCTCCCAGAGAGTGAGACGGAGGGGGGCTAAGTGCTGGCCAGATGGGCCACCTGCCAGGATGGTTCCATGTCCCACTTACATTTTAAGGGGCTTGCCTCCAACTCACACAAAGTAACTTGACCCCAGTATTTTGTCACCCCAGACATGTTGGAGCCTTGGCAGGGGAAGGGAAGAACTTTCCAGAACCAGATGTGGGGGTAACCTATCAGATTCTGCCACCTCGAAGGCTGGCACCAGGTATAAATATTGGACTCACAAAGCAACTCTTCAATACACTCCTGTACCTGTGGAGAACTTCAGTGGGACTGCCTTGGACCCCCAGAGGATTGCCCTGCTGCTTGAGGCCACCTTGTACCTCAGAGGACTGCCCTGCTGCTTGAGGCTTGCCTTGTCACCCCAGAAGACTAACCTGCTGCTTGCGGCCTACCTTACTGCTTGAATCCAGAACTACCAGAGTGACTTCAAGGGCTAGTTGGCTGGCCTCCTGGGTGAGCTGCAGGGACGTAACAAGCTTCAGAGGCCTTGAACCCTACACCTGGCCTCTCCTGGTGTGAGGCCTAACCCCTCAAATGATGCCTTAGAAACCTTTTCACCAAAATGTGGCTCAAGAAGAAAAGACTAGGACGTACCTGCTCGCTGATCCGCCTAAGGTGTATTGCTGGTCCGCCTGACTCTGCTGTAGCTCCTGATAAGTTCATCTCCCCAGCAGCTAATCCTGTTCAGTAGAACCTCTTGGTGAAGGTGTAAGGCCTCTTGGAGCCCTCATTGGCTACAGCCTGCAGCTTTGCCTCGCTGGAGATTTTCAACTTCCAAAAAAGTCAGAAGTTCAAAATGTCTTCTAAGTCCAAAGGTAAGCTGAGACCAGCCGCCACATTCCACCTCATTTGTCTGACCCACTCTCCATTGGGTTCGGCCTTAACTTTTGACTTTGCCCAAGTCTCATTCGACAAGATGCCCGCGGTTGGCGCTTTGATCTTTTAGGCACTCTTTTCCACTAAAAACTTAAAAAATGCATAACTTTGGTTTTACTGATTGGTTATAATGTATTTTGATGTCATTTTATTAATTAAAATATAATCTATTTTTCTAAATTGGTGTGGAATTTCTCTTCTGTTGTGTTTTTACTTAATAGCTTTTTGAGTGCTGCAAAAATACTTTACACATTACCTATAAATTAAGGCGGACTGCTTTTGTGCTAAAGTACCAGAGGGTTAAGCACAGGCTAATTTAGTGACTTTTGTGGTTCCCCTGACAGGGATTGTGGTTGTTGCCTGAGTAGGGCTTCCACCACCCTCAACCAAAACGACAATTTCTTATAGGACATAAATTGAACTCCAGTTTTTTAGAGAACAATGTCCTTTGCAATAAACTGAAGTTAACTGTCAGCTTATATTGTCATAGCTAAGAGGAACTCAAAATAATTCGAGGATTGGGAGCTTCAATTAGATTGAAGCAAATCTTCTCACAATGTCTTGGATCAGTAGCCATTCCCAATCTGCATTGGTTCTGCAGAATAAGCAGTTTGCAGCGGAACAGCCAAAGCAGATGAAATCCTGTGTAGTCAGCCAGCTCTTTCTGCAGGTGATCACTCTGCACAAAAGCACTAAATCAGTGAATGCATTAGAGGTAGTTGGTCTGGTGGCTACCAATGAAGTGCTTAAGTAAGTTCATCTCTGAATTTATGGTAAAAGACAGCAGCAGAACCTCATCCGTACAGGCTGCTTTTGATTGTTATGTGTAAAGCGAGTGATGAAAATTATCATATCCTTAGAACAGCAGAAGAGTGCTAAGAGAAACTTTGGTGTGGACTACTACTGCAGGGATAAGAAAACTTAGAGGACTCTCAAGGGTGCCTGGGGAGCAGCAGCGGAGGAGATGAAGTAGCTCCCAGATTAGGAAGTGACAAGCATGTTGGAGTCTGCTTCAAGAGGTGCAGCGTGGCTGCCACTATTCGAGGTCTACAAGCGGTGAAAACAACCTAAAACACCAAATGGAATCCGTCTGTACTCAAATATAAGAACAAGAGGATCAAAAGACTAGAGGTGGGGTGGCGGGCGGTATCAATGCAAGAGAAGGTGTACCCTTGTTTAGAAGATCACAGTATGGATGGGCACTTTTGGGGCAAACCCAGTGGTGTCCTTCTAACAAGGCAATTTTTGCTCTCTGTAGAGGATTGCCTGTGAATAAAAGAGTAGATTTACTGGCTGGAATGGAATATACAATGAGTACATGGGATTACGTCAGGGGTGCATCCCTGGTATAATTCACCTTGGGGAAGGTACACCATGACATTAAAGGACAGAAGGTAGTATCAGAGTGGGCAGAAGGAACACCTGAATCACTGAGACTGATGTGAGCAGAGGGGAAGAGAGAGAGAGACTTTGTGTGACAAGGTGTCAATCAGTACACCTTTTGGTAAAAAAGAACAGTGCACCATTGATGGAGCAAGGTTTCTCATCTAAAGAAACTTGCTCTTATGCAATCCTCTCGAATAACATGTAATACTGTAACCAACCTGTCCGGGAGTACTAACAGTGCACCACATTTTACATAATCCTATCTAGGGGAAGCTTTTCTATGTGCTATCTTAATAAGTAATCCGAGTGTTCTAAAAATGGCCGCTTAAAACGCGGGAACTCTTCTGCGCATGCGTCTACCACATCACGTGGTATGACGTTCCTCTGTCACTTGGTGGGAAACTTTGCAGCTGCGCAGTAGCTTCTAAAATGGCCGCTTAAAAATAAAACGCTAATGCAGAAGCCGTGCTGAAACTAACCTATGCACATACTACTAAGCTATTAATGCAAAAGTTTTATTAAGTAAATGGGGTTAGAGTAGAAGTAAGTGGTATACAGTGAATTCATTTAAGTTTGTATTCTAACGTGTTCTTCTTTGACTTTATTAATAGTTCCCATTTGGGCCTTGGAGGGTGACCGCGTCTCTGTTTCCATATGACTTCTACACATGCGCAGAATGTCTACTTGCCCTGAACAAGTGAACTAATTTTGATTGACTGCCAAACTCAAGCTCAGCAAGGACATGGGAACCTAACTTTCTGAACCCTACAAGAGGAAATTAAAGCAACATTGTACAACAAATTTATGGATCATAATATGAAATGCTTGTGGGAATAAAGCTTGTGGGTATTGAAATTAAGGGGAGGAGAATTAGACAATAGCCTAAAGAAAAATATTGCACTTGGTATGATGTGATGTCCTCAGCCCACTACTTGGCCCAATCAAATTGCGGGTGAACATGGGATTGAAACATTTGGGGGTGGATCATACACTTGAATTTGGTATAACAGAGGTAAGTTCTAGATAGTTAGACACACTTGACGCTGATGCTATGCTGAGATGCTGCCCGATTTTACTGCAATCTGACTGAATAATCCGACACTAGGGAAAATTTGCGGAACAACCGAGGTGGCACACCTAGGGAAGGGTCTGGACATGCCCGAGCCGGAGAGAGTAGCACCAGAGAGGGATGTAACGCTGGCGTTGCAGTAGAAGAGGTCACCTTCCCTGTCCTGAACTGAATCTTTTGTCAGGGTCCTCACACCATTCTAGGTAAATATATCTGTAGGGTAAATGCTCCGTTTTTGTCCTCTGTCCATTCTCTCCTCAGGTGCTGTAATTGCAAGAATTTATTGATGCAAACTGATTATAAGCTAACTGTACTGTTTGCCTGATGGAGATCTCTGGTCTATTCATGTGTATTTGATTTGACTCACAAAAATCATTAATTCAGATAAACATTTAAACTTCTTTAGTGTCTGTGGTTCTTTTAAATAAAAGTTAAATGCATTTACTGTATTTCATCCCTATTCTAATCTACTACTAGATCTATACGACAGTGCATTTACTCAGGAGACAGGAATGGTAAGAATACTAGTGTAAATGTTTACTAGGGTAAACAAAAGTGATGACCAGTGGATATTTACTAGCTGATTGATTGTATGAATGTATATGGGCCCAAACGAGTGTTCTGTGTATGAATGTGTAGCGCTGGTAAACTCCGCTGCATCAGTTTTACTTGGTAGCAGAGGCATGGTTAGTATAGTTAGTTAGGTGAGGATTGTATTTGAAATTTTGAATTATTGATTTATGTTTTAACCAAAACCCGTTAGGTATTGTTTCATGTTGTCTGGAAATTCCCGGGAATATTGAAGAGAGGGTGGTAAATAGAAGCCACACTGCAGTGAGGTTATTGGTCTGGATCGAGAAAGTGCGGAAAGTTACGCAGGACAGGAAGCACTATGTTAGAAAAAATTTCTTGTGTGTTGTGAGAATAATTGGTAGCGAGGAGTCCGCTGGTGAAATTTTGGTATTATATCATCTAGAAAGGGTAATACTGAAAGAGTAGCAGGTTCTCTGATGCTTGTGTGAAGAGTAAGCGGAAAGGTTTTACTCGTAGTGTGTGAAGAGTAAGCGGAAGGGTTTTACTCGCAGTGAAAGAAATCTTACTGTTCTTTGATTAAGTGGGCCAGACACAATAGCGCATGTTCATATGTTGTTAATTAATGAAATTTGTATGAAGAATTGTGAGAAAATACGTTTTTGCATTACCTTGTAAAGGAGGGGTCAGTTGCGGGTGCTGCACTGACGTCACTGAGAGCCGCGCTGGGATTGATTGAAACAGCAGGCGTGTAGTTGATGCGAAATTGTAAAGGAGGGGTCAGTAGTAAGGAGTGAAACTGACATCACAGAAAAGCCACGCAAGCATTGGCTGAGCGAGCGAACAGAGTAGAAGTTGATTGGTCCTCAGAATAGAAAACGAGCTGGTATTGGAGAATTATCTGAATTAAAGCAAGTGTTTGATTGGTCATCAAAATAGAGATACCAAGAATAATAATAGATAGAGGAGATTGCATATACAATCCAACATTAACAGGCACTCGACCAGATAGAAGATTTGTAGGGTTTGCTTACGAGCAGTACCTTAATCAGCACAAGCAGGCAATGTACGGAGAAAAGAGAAAAATGACTTATGCAAAAGGTCAAGAATTATTTCAAAAAGGACAAACCCATTAAGAGTAGAGAGGGGATTCTCATTCCTCCTCCAAATATGCCTGCATCATACATGATGGTGGAGAGAGGTTATCATACTTGTGTGTGGTTAGAAAATTGGGTAGAATACACAACGGATGATGGTATACTAGCATTTCCTGAGTACGGAAGCTTTAATGGAAGAATACTGTACAATTTAAGAACACGAATGAATGAATTAGAACCCAGACCTAGATTGACTCAATATGAGGCTTTAGAAGAAAGGGAAATGGAAGCATTTGAATGTGACAGACCCCGAAGTAACAGGACTTTAAATAAAAATTACCCGAAATTTTCCCGGCAGACTAGAGATAGTCAAATGAAACAATGGAGACAGGCCATGGTGGCAGAAGGGTTATATCCTGTGTTAACATCAGAAGAACAGATAGGAGGTAAATGTAAGCAAGCACTTAACCATGATAGGTAGCGGAGAAGCAGAAGAGGGATACCTAGAAGACATATTGATGAAAAATCCTCCACCTTACAATGACGGCTTCAATAGAATGATCCCTAGTGCTCCAATGTTAGGAACACCTTTGGTTCCACAGATAGTACATAACACCACAGATAGGGTACTTCAGGAAAAAGAAAAGGAAGCAATAACTAAGAATAGAGATGAATTGATTCAGAAAATAGCTCAGATAAACGCACATCCCGAGGCGCTGAGCATACCAGTGACAATAGGTCCGGTAGTTCCATTGTATGGAGAAAAATCAAATTGTCCCAAAGTTCCTGTAATGCCTACTACAAGCATGGAGCCAAGAAATGAAAAGGCAATAATAGATGATCAAGCAAGTGAATGTGAATCAGTAATATCATTGATGGATTTGCCTATAAAAGATCCAATAATGGAAACCCCAAAAAGGAATTTGCCCAGCTGTTCAAAGGAAGTTAGACTAGAAACATCAACAGGACCTAGAAGTGAAACCATAGTAACCCCAGAAGATATAGAGAGATGGTCTCAAGAAATAGAGAGCCAAAGTCACAGCCAAAATATTAGACATTTTTAAATTGAGAGTAGAATTGGAAGAAAGGGTTGCTGGAAATGTGGGTCTGGACAGGCTAAACACATACAGTGAAGAAGAATTACTATTTATCTGTAGAAGTATTACACGAAACACCAAAGTATTCCATGAAAAGCTGACTAATTTGGCATCGGAAATGGGAATTGACATAGGGAAATCAAAAGTGTTGCAGAAACCATATAGAGCAGAATTTTCAGACAAGGAAGAAAGTTGCAGATCAGAGAGTTGTTATTTCTGTTACAAAAGTGGGGAGATCTTGAAAAATGGAAAGTTAGATGGGCAAAGAAAAAGGAAGAAGCACAGGTAAATCGATCAACATCTGAGTATGTCGTAAGGGAAACAGAAAAAGCTGAAAGGTTGTATCCGATGAGAGAAGTACCCGGAGGGGGGTACGTACATGTGCCATGGACTAGGCAAGATATTTTGTCTTTTACGAATGATTTCCCAAAATTGAGAGAAAAACCAGTACAGTGGTACAGACAAGTTGAGAGGTTTGTGAAAGTTTCAAAAGTTTTATTGAAGGATCTAGATGGTCTATTTGACATAGTAGTACCTGCAGATTTGTGGACAGAATGCAAGATTACTGTAGATTGGCCTAGTGAGGAATATCCAAGAGGCTCGAAAACAGGAGCTCCGTCAGAGGATGTAATGAAAAAGTATCATCAGGTAATCACCTTTCTGAAAAGTAAAATTCCCCCAAAAGAAACTGATTGGGTAAAGGTAGACAGAACAACTCAAGAAAAAGATGAGTCTGTACATGCCTACTATGAACGTCTTTTACAGGTGTTCAAACAGTATAGTGGGTTTGAAAGTTTAGAAAATAAAGACATGACTCATTTTGTGTACCGATTTGTGTCTGGGTTGAGATTGGATATATCTCAAATGATTAAGCAGCACATGCTGTGCTGGCAGTCAAAGCCCATCGAAATTTTAAAATATGCAAAATATTGTGGGGACGGAATTGATAGCAAGAGAAAAGCTTTAGAAGAAAAAGTAATGTGGGCTCAGGTAAAATTAGCTGAACAGCAAGAGCTTCAATTAAGTAAACAATCAGAAAATCAGGGAAGAGCACAAGGTCAAAGTGACAATTATGGGTGAAAGCCATGGGGAAGATTAAATCGGGAAGAGGCAAAGAAAAAAATTCCCTGTCACGGGTGCGGGAAGTTGGGTCATTGGAAGAACGAATGTAAAGCCATACAAGTTAATCACGCCCCAAATCAAAATTTGAATCAACAGACGCAGAATGAGGTGTTAATGAGTCATCAGCAACAGGGTATAGATCTTCAGAGTCAGTTGCCACCTGCCCCTAGATCAAATTTTGGGAGTCAAGCCAAGTACAGTGTGGACGCCGGATTTCCAGAAGGAAGTGGTAAGAAATTTTTTGTAACATCTCAGTTTCTTTTGCAGAGCCCACTGATTGATTATGATCAAGAATGACGGTGCCAGAGGGGGGAGGAAGGGGAGTGCGTACTTGGCGCATCCCTACCGGTAGATCAGTCAGGGCCTTACATAGAGGGTAAAGTGAAGGGAAATAATATTACCTGCTTGTTAGATACTGGCGCTATCAGGTCTTCTGTGAGAACAGCAGACATTCCTAACCTGCCCCTCTCGGGAGAAGAAATATAAGTTGTAGGTGTTTCAAACAAACGGATTAGCACTCCAATCACAGAACCCATGGAGGTGCAAATTGGCAAATTTAAAGAAATGCATAAGTTCATGGTCTGCAATTCAAGACCTGTAAACTTGCTTGGAAGAGACCTATTGTGCAAAATGAATCGCGCTATATTTTGCACACCGGATGGTGTTGCAATACAAACCCCAGGTGAAGATGGAGTTTACAAGTTCATGTTAGCTAAACAGAGAACAGAGGTAAATTAATTATATTCAATGATGACCCAAAATGAATTACCTGCAGAAGTCAAACTGACTGCAAATGCAGAAATATGGGATTTTACTGGAAAAGAAATAGGATTAATGGCAAATGTAGATCCCGTAAAAGTGACTGTGAAAGAAGGTGCTGTTTACCTGAACACCCGACAATACAAAATGAGTCCAGAAGTAAAGGCAGGTGTTGCAGCAGAAATAGAGTGAGTCGAACAAGGCATTCTGAAGGAAATAATGAGTAGCCCGTGTAACTCACCTATAATTGACATTAAGAAACCTAATGGAAAATACAGGGTGGTTCAAGACCTCAGGAAAATTAACAAAATTGTTGTACCATGTTGCCCAGTAGTGCCTAATCCAGCTGTGATTCTTTATCAGATACCATGGAAAGCAGGGTGGTTCACAGTGATTGATTTATGTCATGCATTCTTTTCCATTCCACTGCATCCAGATAGCAAGTTCTTATTTTCGTTCAAATTTGAAGAGCATGTTTATGTTTGGAATCATGTGCCTCAAGGGTACACAGAAAGCCCTTCAATTTTTTATCAGATTCTCAAAAGAAGCCTTGAATCTCTTGTATTGCCCAGAGAGTCAGTCCTGGTGCAGTATATTGACGACCTATTGGTGGCGTCAAACACACGAGAGGACTGTGTGACTGATTCAATTCCATTGTTAAATCATTTGGCAAAGGGTGGACATAAATTGTCCCCTGAGAAACTTCAGTTTTGTAAAAATTCAGTTAAATACCTGGGACATCAAATAGAAAGAGGAGTTAGAAGGGTGACCTCTGAAAGAATCAGAATAATAAGACAAATGCAGTTGCCACGAACCCAAAAAGAAGTAAGAATGTTCCTGGGAGTTGTAGGGTATTGTAGACAGTGGATTGTAGGATTTGCTTTACTAGCGAAACCTCTGATACAAATGACCAGGAAAAGAGAAAAGGATCCTATTGAATGGGACGATGAAAGTATAGAATCTTTTAGAAAATTGCGTTAATGTTTGTGTGAAGCACCTGCTTTGGGCATGCCCGAATATTCAAAAGAATTTGCATTATTCTGCTATGAGCAGGGTAATTGTGCACTTTCAGTTCTAACACAGAGACACGGATTAATGAGAAGGCCAGTGGCCTATTTTTCTGCTACCTTGGATCATGTGGCCTGCGCATTACCAGGTTGCCTGAAAGCTGTGGCTGCAGCTTGCGTAAGCATAGAACAGAGTGAGTAAATTGTGATGGGACACCCTGTCAAAGTGTATGTTCCTCATGCAGTGGTGATTTTACTGACAAGGACCCGAACACAGTACCTATCTCCCAGTAGGCTGACAAAATATGAAAGAATAATATTGGTAGCTGAAAATGTGACAATAGTGAGGTACACAGTTCTAAATCCAGCCACCTTACTGCCTGATCCTTATCATGAAGAAGTGAGGGATGAGGTTGAGCATGAATGTCTTGATGTGACTGAACTTAGTACCAAACCACGTCCTGACATCCAAGAAGAACCTTTGAAGAACGCAGAACATGAGCTGTTTTTAGACGGTTACTGCATGAGACACGAGGAGGGAGGATTGAGTGCTGTTTACGCTGTATGTACATTAACTGGAATAGTGGAAGCATCCTATTTACCAGAAGTCAAATCTGCACAAGTTGCTGAATTGATCGCCTTAATTAAGGCATGCAAAATTGGGAAAAATTGGAGAGTAACCATATTTACTGACAGTCAATATGGTTATGGGGTTGTGCACGATTTTGGCCAACTGTGGATGCAGAGGGATTTCATTACGTCTTCAGGGACTCCTATTAAAAATGGAATGTTTGTGAAAGAATTGCTAGAGGCAATTCAATTACCAAAAGAAGTGGCCGTGGTCAAGTGTGCTGCTCACCAATCAGGAAATGACTATGTGACTGCCGGTAACAGATATGTTGACCAGGTTGCCCACCACTGTGCAAGGCATAAGATTGCCTTAAACAAGAAAATCGAAACTTGTGGAATCAGCTGCCAACTTATGCTACTTGCAGGAGCGGGAACCTGGGAGGAGGTGAAAGATCTACAGAATGCAGTAGATATGAGAGATAAAGAAGAGTGGGTGAAAATAGGATGTCAAAGAAGGGCAGAAGATGGTGTGTGGGTTTGTTATGATGGCAGACCAGTCATGCCAGACAGTATGCTTGCGCCAATGGCTAGAATGTACCATGGAGACACACATGTGGGCAGGTATGCAATGATTTGACTTTTCAGACAAGATTGGTTTAACGCAAAGTTCAGGAATGTAGCAGAAAGTCTTTACCAGAGATGTTTGTCAACAAATGAACCCTGGCAGGAAAACTGTGGTCTGCATGGGAAAGATTGGAAAGGCAGAAGGTCCTTTTGTGAGACTCCAATTAGATTTCATTCAACTACCTGCTTGTTGAGGTCTGAAATATGTGCTTGTCATAGTTTGTTTATTTTCAAAGTGGGTGGAGGCATACCTGACCCGAAGAAATGACAGCTTGACGGTGGCCAAACTTTTATTAAGAGAACTCATCCCAAGATTTGATTTTCCAGTAACGATTGAATCAGATAGAGGGTCTCATTTTTATAATGAAATAATTTGACTAATCTGTGAAGCATTCAGTTGAACAGAAATTGCACTGTGCTTACCGTCCAGAGGCTTCTGGAGTGGTAGAACAATTGAATGGCACAATCAAGTCAAGACTCGGAAAGGTGTGTGCATCCACCCCACTGGAATGGCCTGATGCTTTGCCTCTTGTTCTGATGGGACTCAGAAGTATTCCAGAAAGAAACACTGGACTGAGTTCCCATGAAATACTCATGGGAAGAGCAATGAGACAAGCATGTATACCAGGACACAAGCTGTTGAATATAACTGATGACTTGGTTTTTGAGTATTGCAAAGAGTTGGCTGACAGAGTGCGTTCCAGTGCTTAATTTGAGCCGGAGCTTTCCGGTGCTAAGCACCGGCACTTAATTTGTTTCCGGTGCTCGGCACCTAATTGTTAACCTCATTATTAAAACAGTCCACCACATGGTGGCGCTGCTCATATTAATTTAGAGATGAGCAGAACAACGGTTGTTTAGAAATACAATATACATTAAAATTGCTAATACCTGCCTCCCCAGCCATTCCTTTAGCTTTGGGGACCTGGAATAAACTGAAGTGTCGCATTTACATGCGGGAGAGATGGTTAGGAGCTGTTTTGGCAGCGATGACAAGGGCAATGGGTGGTGAAAGCTGCAGTGGGCTCCTGGTCATAGCCCTGGTACTTAAGATTTACAAATTAAGCACTGGTGCGTTCTATCTCTCATCAGGTTGGGGAAGACACTTTCAACAGACAGCTGAACCACTCACATGATCTGAATCCCGGTGATTGGGTAGTTGTGAAGAATCACACTCGAGAATCGTGCCTGACACCAAGGTGGGATAGACAGCATCAAGTCATTTTAACTACCTCAACAGCTGTAACGTGTGCAGGATTGCCTAATTGGAGTCATGCAAGCCATACCAAAAAAGTGCCAGCTCCTGAAGAGGAGTTTCAGTTGAAGCGAGAAATTGATGTTGCTGAAGGTTGTGCAGCTGAAGAACTTCTTATAGAAGATCCTGAAGTAGCTGCCCAAGATCAACCAAGCACCTATCAGGATGACTGGGTCCTAGTGGTGGACATACCTGAAGTACTTATAAAAGCTAGAAGTCTAACACAGTTAGATAGACAGTAAAAGAGTGAGGACCAGACAGGTGTAGAAGAAGTCGCTCAGGAAAGTAGGGAAACGACTGTTAGGGAGCCTGAGCAGGAACAGTTAAGGAGAGAACAATATACTCAGACAGAAGAAACTCAAAGCACTGTTCCAGAGTCTGAGGAGGGACAGTCAGGAATTAGAGAAAATGTTCAGGCAGAAGAAGGTAAAGAGGTAAGAAGACCTGAACAGGACCAGATAGGCATAGAAATGCAAGTTCAGGATACAGAAGAAAACCCAGACATCACTAATCCTGAACAGGGTCAGATTGAGGTAGATGAACCCATCCAGGCAGAACAGGCCGAAATAAAAAGCCCTGGACAAGGTAAGATAGAGAGGAAATCAGAAGACGAAGCTGATCAAGTTGTGCCAAAATCTAAAGAAAATAAGAGGAGTCTTGAAGAACCTGGCAGTGCAGTGAAGTTTAAGAAGAGTCTAAAAGGTGATATTTTGGCCAAGAATTATCAAGAGACTGAGATATTGACTTAAGACAATCAATGAAGAACCTGATCAAGTAAATGATGTAACAAGTCAATCTTGATCTTCCAAGGTGATACCAAAACGTAGGAGTCAGAGATTAGAGACATTGAATAACACGTTCAAGGGACCTGAATGGACATATGTCATTCTTGAAGACTTTGAAAACCTCGATTTAAATGAAGAAAGTGATGAAGAGCTGAATGTTGAGTAAATCGAGGAAGAAGTGAGACCGACTTGAAAGGGAGAAGACACACAAGGTGTTATCTCTTACCAGGTTCTGAATTAAAGAAGATATAATCTTCTTTCCCAAGATGTCTGATAATAATGTTGCCGAAAAAACAAAACAAAGCTGTATAAAGAAGTGTTGCAGGATCTGTATATGTAGTTTAATATTAGTCCTCATAATATGGGTAATATTAGCAATAGCTATTCCCTACCTGATGGTTAATGACAAACAAAATAGTACTAACACACATACAGAAGTTGCAAACATTAAAGGAGATAGAGTAGACTTAGAAACACCAGATGAGCTAGATTTACCTCACACTGTAGATAAGAATGAACCTGATTTAAATGTATTTGCAAATCTCTTAGTACATTATGTAGAAACTATGGAAGTTAGTGATTGTTACGTTTGTATGAAATTGCCAAGATCAGTAGCTGAAGGGGTAACTTATCATCATTTGTCCCTGACATATCGAATCTCATGTAGCGTACCAGCTAGTTTATTCTATAGAACTGGAAAACTGCAGTATTATTATTCAAATGTAGATGTAATTGTTTCAGAAGTTCCCATGCAAAAGAGCATGAACCCTGTCCTTAGTACTAGAGACTCACAATTCATGGGTGAATAGTTCCTAACAATGAAGACAATAGATTTAGCTGATGCACATAAACGCAACTTAACCTGTAAATTGCATGAAGAAGAAAAGATATTTTTGAATTTAGTAGAAAATAGGAGACAGGATTTCCGAAGAAGAGCCTCAGAACCAAAACCTCAGATACCTAAATGGGCTGAAAGGGAGGACCTTTTAGTAACTGGCAACACTCATGCTGCTATGTCTCTGGACTTTGAAAAGAAAGGGAAAATCTGTCTCCACAGGCTTAAAACAGAATAGAACAATGTATTTATTGGTTCCAGTGAATGTGAACATAATTTCTTAGTGATTGGGGGTTGGGGACTAAATGGAGGAACTTATCCAGTATTTCCTGGAATTTATTATATTTGTGGAAACAAAGCATATTTTAGGTTGCCTGATCACTGGTATGGGAGTTGCTATTTCGGAATAGTATTCCCTAAAGTCTATCATGTCAAAAGAATCACTGGAAGCAATAAAGACAGTAATTGACTAACAAGATTTAAGAGAGAGAGTTTTTCTGAAATAGTAGGTGATATATTTGGTGCATTGATACCTTCAGTCGGGGTTCTGTTAAATTCTCGGAAAATTTGTCAGTTGTCAACAGTAGTAGATCGGTTATCTACAGACACTGCTTGAGGATTTCTGCTGATCAATACAGAATTAGTTGCTGTCAGATCTATGGTTTTGCAAAATCGACTTGCCCTTGATATCTTATTGGCAAAAGAGGGTGGAGTCCGTAAAATGCTGAAAGCGCAACATTGTTGCACGTATATACCTGATAAGAATGATGTAGAAATTGGAAGATACATTAAAAACATTACTAATTTGGAAGAACTGAAACCACTGGAGGTTGACAGTGTATGGAAGAAAATAACAAATAGTTTTTCCACCATTAGTAGTTGGATTTCTAACATAGGTAAAGGTATTTTAGGTCAAATACTATTGCCGATCATGGGCATAACCTTGCTAGTTCTGATGATAATGTGTTGTCGCAAATGCAGTGAGAAAAGAAAAAGGTACAAAGGGAATGAGAAAGGCAGAAAGAGAAAATTAGAAGAAATACGACTTGAAGAATAAACTTACAAAAGAATGAATTAAGAGAGATAAGGGAAGGAATGAAAGGTTTGAAGACATCGAAATGGTAGACTGCTAAAGTTGGCATCTGATTAATAGAAATTAGTGATGGCATAAAAAGCCATCAGAGAGGGGATTGATGGAGCAAGGTTTCACATCTAAAGAAACTTGCTCGTATGCAATCCTCTTGAATTACATGTAATACTGTAACCAACCTGTCCGGGAGTACTAACAGTGCACCACATTTTACATAATCCTATCTAGGGGAAGCTTTTCTATGTGCTGTCTTAATAAGTAACCCGAGTGTTCTAAAAATGGCCGCTTAAAACACGGGAACTCTTCTGCGCATGCGTCTACCACATCACGTGGTATGACGTTCTTCTGTCGCTTGGGGGGAAACTTTGCAGCTGCGCAGTAGCTTCTAAAATGGCCGCTTAAAAATAAAACACTAATGCACATGCCGTGCTGAAACTAACCTATGCATGTACTACTAAGCTAATAATGCAAAAGATTTATTAAGTAAATGGGGTTAGAGTAGAAGTAAGTGGTATACAGTGAATTAATTTAAGTTTGTATTCTAACGTGTTCTTCTTTGACTTTATTAATAGTTTCCATTTGGGCCTTGGAGGGTGACCGTGTCTCTGTTTCCATGTGACTTCTACACATGCGCAGAATGTCTACTTGCCCTGAATAAGTGAACTAATTTTGATTGATTGCCAAACTCAAGCTCAGCAAGGACATGGGAACCTAACTTTCTGAACCCTACAAGAGGAAATTAAAGCAACATTGTACAACAAATTTATCGATCATAATATGAAATGCTTGTGGGAATAAAGCTTGTGGGTATTGAAATTAAAGGGAGGAGAATTAGACAATAGCCTAAAGAAAAATATTGCACTTGGTATGGTGTGATGTCCTCATCCTACTACTTGGCCCAATCAAATGCGCGTGAACATGGAATTGAAACATTTGGGGGTGGATCATACAATTGAATTTGGTATAACAGAGGTAAGTTCTAGATAGTTAGACACACTTGATGCTGATGCTATGCTGAGATGCTGCCCGATTTTGCTGCAATCTGACTGAAGAATCTGACATTGGGAAAATTTGCGGAACAACCAAGGAGGCACACCTAGGGAAGGGTCCGGACATGCCCGGGCCGGAGAGAGTAGCACCAGAGAGGGATGTAACGCTGGCGTTGCACTAGAAGAGGTCACCTTCCCTGTCCTGAGCTGAATCTTTTGTCGGGTCCTCACACCATTCTAGGTAAATATATCTGTAGGGTAAATGCTCTGTACTTGCTCTCTGTCCATTCTCTCCTCAGGTGCTGTCATTGCAAGAATTTATTAATGCAAACTGATTACAAGCTAACTGTACTATTTGCCTGATGGAGATCTTTGGTCTATTCATGTGTATTTGATTTGACTCACAAAAATCATTAATTCAGATAAACTTTTAAACTTCTTCAGTGTCTGTGGTTCTTTTAAATAAAAGTTAAATGCATTTATTGTATTTCCTCCCTATTCTAATTTACTACGACAGTGCACTTACTCAGGAGACAGGAATGGTAAGAATACTAGTATAAAGGTTTCCTAAGGTAAACAAAATTGATGACCAGTGGATATTTACTAGCTCATTGATTGTATGAATGTATATTGGCCCAAATGAGTGTTGTGTGTATGAATGTGTAGAGCTGGTAAACTCCGCTGCATCACCATCATTGGGAAGGATAAAATGTGCAATCCCATGCAAGGCAATAGCATCATTCAATACTCAGTGGTGCAGACAGGAGACAAAACTCATAATGCTGGTAATGGCAGAACTCAGGGCAGAGCAGATATTACTTTAACATCAAAACAATATTATGGCTGTGATCTGAGACACCAGTATGCTGCTTGAGACCAAAATTGACATGGTCTCCAAAGGAGTCAATCTAGTATCCACGAACAGGCGAATAATTACTGACAGGGTACAGTCTGTCAGAGGTAAGTGCCCTGAAAAACACAGTGTCTGTGCTGGTTGAATTTACTCACAAGCTGAAAGATAGAGCTGACGATGCAGAGGCTGCTATCAAAAGAACAGCCTGCAATTTACTTGCTTTTCAGAAAGGAACTATCAGCTTAGTTGTTTTTTTTGGAAGACTGGATTTTGTACTGCTGAAGCCCAAGAGTCTGCCTGTCTGCCCTTTTCACAACAGTAAGGGTGCTCAGAGATTTAGAGCCACTTTCTGGAGCGCTGCACAATGCTCTGCTTGCCTGAGCATTGTCATGGTCAAGGGTTTCCTTCTCATGATGAATTCATCCTTCATTAGTGCACTTGGAAACCCTCCTGGTGCTCGAACACTTCCCATCTTGAGTGACAACACTCCCTTTATTCAATGTAACTATTTTGAGTGGCCTTGAACACCTTGATTTACCTTTTCCTAACCTTACTGGCAATTGAATGCATAAAACATCTCCCACCACCAACTCTGAATATCTCATTTTGTGCACGTCATCTCTGTTTGCCTTTAATTGATTTCTTTTCAATCTATTTCTCACTTGGCCAAAGTCTACTGCTCCTTCACCGCACTGGTTGTGAGGCTGCTTCTTAAGCAGCCACCATAGACACAAATCAAATGATGGGACTCTACCTCTCAATGATCTGAAAGGACTAACTCCAGTGGTGGAGTGAGGATGACATATGTCCGCAATCTTCCTCTGATCATTTGCTACACAGGAATATTGTTCTGCAAGGCCATGTGAATACCTTCCTTTAAATAATTGATACACCCTTCTACCAAACCATTGGTCTGGGGGTCATAAATGGTTGTCTTACTGTGCATGATGTCATGTGATTTAAGGAAATCTGTCATTTTATGGGACATGAATTGTATACCATTGTCAGTGACAATCTCTGCTGAATATATCTCTCGTGAATTTTAATACTTCCTTTGTGGACGCTCTCCACAAAGGTCACTTCAGGCCACTTAATCAAATAGTCAACCATCTCAATGACATAGTGCATGTGGGTAGGTAACCCCTCTAAGGAGCCTGCAATATCAAAGGACAGTTTTTACCAAAAAGAATGAGACCATTGCACAGGTTGCAATGGAGGTAGAACACATCTAATGGTTTTGTTACACCTAGAACACTCATCACAATTTCTTACAAAGTGATCTGCCTCACAGTCCATATCGGGCCACAAAAAAATATGTTCTCAATGTATGCTTGAGGGCTGACATACCCATGTGTCCTTGGTGACTGGCTCTCATGTTGACTTCCCTGACTGTCTCAGGAGGCACACATTTTTTTGTAAACAGATTTTATTGGTTTTTCACCTCCAGTACAACATGGTTACTGACCCAGTCAAGTCAGGATTAAGGTTTTCAATCTACCCATGTGTAGCTCTGGGTATGCAATAATGTAATCGCAGTATTAGTTACCAACACAACATTTAACCTGTTTCCGACCTCCCCCCGTGAGTCAACGTTATGCAAGGTATATAGATTGAGTGGTTGCTGTGTGTGTGTAGATTTTGGTGTGGCGTGCCTAGGTAAGGTGCTAGTGTAGTCCTAGGCCGATTCAATAACCCACTAGGTTTGATTTTAGAAGGTCAGTATGGCAGTCTCATTTTTTGTAAGGGTGTGCGTTCTCTAGAAAGGGCTCATAGGGATCTTGTAGGTGCTCCTTCGGTATTTCTCTGGGTCAAGGTGGGATAATTCGTCCAGTAGGGCTTACCAGGATCTAGCCATCTCCATATTTTCCAACCCCTCTTAGCCACTCTCAGAAATTTTCTTCCCTCAGGAGGCACGCACTTGTCATTCCTAAAAATAATTTTGTTTACTACACTCAATTCCTCTGCAACTTGTATCAGGGAATGTAATCCACCCTTCAATTGTTTGATAGGCGGCCACCCCCACACAAATGTACTCCTTTGCTTTAGTCAAAACAACATTTTTGGCATCTTCCTCAATGCACTTCTCTTCTGTTATAGGTACCCTCTCAATTGTACGATTCTCACTCACATTTGCAACATCAATATAATTTTCTACATACTCTTCAACCTCTGCAGTGGGACAAGATGAACGGGAAAGGAAATCTGTGTAGATATTAGTCCTTCCAAGTACATATTGAACATTGAAACAGTATTCCTGTAATTTTCAGCACAACCTAGCTATTCGTGCAGTGAACTTTGTACCAACACCCGGGTACAGGATGTGAACTTAGGGTTTATAATCTGAAACTTGAACTTGTATCCCAAAATGAAATTATAACACCCACGGAGGAGTAGGGAAATGTAATCAAAAAGCGGAAGTGTGATCCACAGGTGGCATGTGCTCTGTGTGAAAATAGTGCCCTCACTCACAAAATTGTGACATGCTTCATCATTGGGCTTGCTTTACTACACCCCTGCGCAGACCATCGCCTGGGATGGAGCAAAGGGAAGGAAAGAAAATACAAACATAAAAGTATATGTATTTTGATTGAGATTACCAAAAGAAAAGTGAAGGGAAGGTTAAAGCTAGCTCAGTGGTGTCCACTCTTAACAATTTATTCCTGGGCCCACCGACTAGGTCTAAAAACTTGAAGGATGATGGTGATAGGAGAAGATAAAGAGTTCCTTCACCCCTCCTTACTGCCAAAGTGTTGACATGTTTCTTCTGTTTTTTAAGTGCCCACAGTGTTGGGTCACACCGGTATTTCTCAGGACCCTTCGGATCCCAAAAATGTGTTACCCACTGTACCCGAGTTTGGTATCCTTGGAATCTGTTACTTCCAAGCAGAGGGTACCCCTATGTAACTCACACTCGATAATCTGTAGGTGGAAGACACAGAACAAGGTGGAATAAAACTATTCGTACATGGGTTCCTAACAAGTGTTCGTGCTCCGACACACAACATCCCTACCCTTAAACTCTCATCTCTCAAAGCAGATCCGTACCACCAAATTAATCCCTATAACCAAATCATTATGGAATGTTATCGTAATGTCCATATTATGACCCACCATTCATTCATGGGATAATTTTCCTAATCTGATTCGCAGGTGATCATTCTTTCCTAGACCGAAGTTCAATGTACATCCGTTGCGCACACTCATGCCGCGCCAATAAATTCAACTCACTGAGTTCAGTACACTACAATGCTAAAACTGTTGAGAAATTGGGAGACCAACGGGTTACTAGGAGCATGGCACAGACCCTAACACCAGGCACGAGCAGGGAGGCTCACTAGTAGTAAACCTATCCGACACCCCTCTAACCCCCTCACAGGAAAAACGTTTGAATAGAGGGCTTGGCTTTGTCCCCACAAACATGTTGAATCCTTTTCAAATCAGGCAGGAATTAGCTGCATTTTTTAGGAACATAAGACTGAGGGTCTTCTTTGAAGGGAAGGAGAATAGAGAAGCACAATCTGGTGACACTTCACTATGACTCAAGTCATCCTTCACCCCTCCAACTATATCACTACCACTTGAAGTGGCCACCTTCAAACAGACGGTAACCCATGACTTCGAAGCCCTGAGGAGGACGGAGGACTGACCCTACATGAACCTGAATAACATGGAAAAGGAAGCACTGCAACCACTTAAAGACAACCACTTCCTCGTAATCAAACTAGTGAACTAAGGGGGCACTATCGTTATCCTTAACAAGAGAACATACATCGAGGAGTGTCTATGTCTCTTATCAGACCGACAAAACTATCATATCTTGAGTAAGGAGCCCACCATGGAAATTGCGAAGGATATTACATCCCTAGTGGAAGAGGGCCTAACCCTTGACTGGATCTCAAAACAAGAAGCTGACTACTTGAATAAGGACCATCCGATCACACCATACTTCTACATACTCCCCAAGATACATAAACCCACACGTCCGCCCCCAGGCAGGCCTATTGTATCAGGGATCTGGTTCATTTTAGAACCCTTATCACAATTTATGTCTTCTTCCTGAAACCCCTAGTACAGAAGATGCAAGCCTATCTACAGGATACACGAGACATTCTGAACTTCATCAAGGAGATTGTATTTTACCCCCAAAATGAATTCTTGCTGGGCCAGGACATCGAGGCCCTATACACTAACGTCCCTCAGAGAGAAATTCTGATGGTGTTGGAAGACATCTTGTTCGGAGAAGAATGGTTATATCAAACCCCTAAGTCCTTCATCCTTGATTTGGCAGAAATTGCCCTTACTAGAAATTTCTTTGAATTTGATGGGACCCTATAACTTCAGAACCACGGCACATCAATCGCCCCGCCCCGAGGCTGGCTGGCTTGTACGTAGGAGCTTTCGAGAATGCCAACATCTACAACGAAGGAAACCCATGGTCACAAAATATCAGACTTTGGTGCAGATTCCTTGGTGATGTCCTGGTGATCTGGAGGGGTGACGAGCAGTCTGTCCAGGAATTCCTACAGTGGTTGAATAGTCGCAACCCTTTACTACATTTCACATCGACCGTGACTAATACAGAACTACCATTTCTGGACCTGGTCATAAAACCTATAGAGGGGAAGCTCTCTACCTGTGTTTATCATAAACCAACGGCCAAAAACTCCTTAATCTCCTTTGAGAGTTTCCACCCCAAATGCCTGAGGGAGAATCTACCAGTGAGGCAATTTTTTCGAATACGGCAGAGCTGCACCGACAGAATGAGTTTCAACAAGGAAGCGGAGCTCCTGACCGAAAAACTCCACAAAAGAGGATACCCAGAAAGAGTGGGCAAAAAAGTGAAGGAGAGAGCAATAAACATGAACAGAGACAATCTACTGGAGAAAGTGGAAAAACCGATGGTGACAAAAACAGTCTGTGTTACAACTTTTAACACAGCCTCATACCATATCAAAAGGTTAATACTTAAAAATTGGCGCATACTAAATTCGAATGGGCTTGAGTTGGATAAACCACTGTTCTCCTTTAAGAGGAGCGCAAACTGGAGGGATCAACTTGTCCATACACAATCTAGGGTTCCTAAAACCAGTCTCAAACAGGGACCAAGGGCGCTATCTCCGATCACGGGACATACCAGATGTGGTTCATGTGATTTATGCCACCTGAGAGAAGATTCAAAGAATGTGGATGTGGGACTCCCACACCCGTGGAAACAGAGAACACATACGAACTGAAATTCAGATAATGTCATCTATCTTATCAGATGCCCATGTCGGAAACAATATATAGTCATGACTACAAGGAAAGGCAAAATACGCACTATGGAGCACAGGAGCACCATTAGGTTCCAAAAGTCAAACACCAAACTCACAACACACTACCTGGAAGAGCACCACACAATCAATGATCTAGCATGGACCGTACTGGACAAACCCAGGCTAAATTCTAACTCAGGAGACAAAAAGAGACTTCTTCTGATGACGTAACAAAAGTGGGTGTACCGACTTAAGAGTAATGAGATTGGGGTAAATGATGACATCCAGTGGAACTCTTTAAATAGATAGGGTTCTATGAGACCCCTGGTAGCCCACTATGCCCAAAGACCGAGAATTGCAGTCTTAAGCCCTAGGTATAAACTCAATCACATACCTAATTGAACCCCCGGGACATATCATAGTGCCTCTCAACGATACAGTCTGAGAGCAACAAAGCATATCCCTGAATATGGGGTTTTGGTAGTGGCATTCCATGTGTGGCATCAACCTCACACTAGGCGCCCATGAGAAACATGGGTGGCTTTGGCAAGGAACAGCGATGTTCTTATCCACTATGATCCCCCCTAAAAACACTATATACCAGTAGAGTTGTCCCCTCTTGGTGGTTCAACTAAAGAGGGAACATAGGAATCGCCGCTTTGGCTGGATAAGCAAAGAAACACCACGATAGGTGTCTCCCTGGACTAACTATTCTCCCAACATGCACAATGAAACAGTGTCTCTAATTGTAGGACTGAAAAGGAAAATCACACCATGATGGGCACCACACGAACAATTGTGCCAATATACAGTATGATATAGGTGAATAATGCACATTATCAACTTTGATCAAACTGTTTGTATTACGGTGGCAATGGAGCCCCGCTATTATCACTATGTCCCATCTCATACCTGGTATAGGAGCAAAGAACACTAATAAAGCCATTACAAGTTCTCATCTCATACCTGGTACAGGAGTTATGCACACTAATAAAGCTGGTGCCGGGTATTGAAACAGCAAATAATAATATACAAAATAACATCGCGCAAGGAACCACTTGCTTGGATCTAGTGCATTCAGGAACTGGGGGATGTATCAGAACGTCACTGTCACGTGACTGGGAAGCCGATCACGTGTTTAAATCCACTCGTTATGAGAGGAGAAGCGTAGCAACATCTCGTTACCTACACGGCGAGAGCTGGATACTTTCCAGGGAGAGCACACATCTTGATGAAGTAAGGAGTTGTAGGGTGGGAGAGTTCCGCAGGACGGGACCACCACGAGATGCCTTGCCATTGTAGCAGGGATTCCACCGCTGCCAGAGACTACACGAACACGCTGGGTCACTGTTAATTCTTTTACGGTTACCAGGTTTTTCACGGTTCATTTATAATCAATATAAATGGGGCATTCACTGCCAGCCTCAAACATACGATGGGCTCATCGATATCGGGGCAGCATTTGGAAGCTTTAATAATCTAGAGGGCTTTATTGATTTATGTATTTCATATACATCAGGACATTGTTGATATGTATTACCTATCCCTGTGAGTTTATCTGAAGTACTATGCTACTGTCTAATCCTTAATTGTGTATGTTTTATTCTCCTCCAGAGTGTGACTACAGGGGGTCCCTCCCAATTTCTCGCCAGTTTTAGCATTGTAGTATATGGAACTCGGTGAGTTGATTTTAATGGTGCGGCATGAGTGTGCGCAAAGGATGTACATTGGACTTCGGTCTAGGAAAGAACGATCACCTGGGAATGAGATTTGGAAAATGATCCCATGATTAAAAGTTGGGTCCTAATATGGACATTACGATAACATTCCATAACGATTTGGTTATAGAGATTAATTTGGTGGTACTCATTTGCTTTGAGAGATCAGAGTTTACGGGTAGGGATGTTGAGTGTCGGAGCACGAACAATCGTTAGGAACCCATGTACGAATAATTTTATTCCACCTTTTCTTTGTCTTCCACCTACACAGATTATCGAGTGTGAGTTACATAGGGGTATTCTCTGCTTGGAAGTAACAGATTCCAACGATACCTAACTCAGGTACAGTGGGTAACACATTTTTGGGACACTTAAAAAACGGCAGAAACATGTCGACACTTTGGCAGTAAGGAGGGGTGTAGGAACTCTTTATCTTCTCCTATTACCACCATCTTTCCCATTTTTAAACCTAGTCTGTGGGCCCAGGAATAAATTGTTAAGAGTGGACACCACTGCGCTGGTTTTAACCTTAACTGCACTTTTCTTTCGGTGATTCAATCAAAATATATATATTTCTATGTTTGCATTGTCTTCCCCTCCCTTTGCTTCACCCCCGGCGTTGGTCTGCGCAGGGGTGTATTGAAGCGAGCACAATGATGAAGCATGTCACAATTTTGTGAGTGAGGGCAGTATTTTCACACAGAGCACGTGCCACCTGTAGATAACACTTCCACTTTTTGATTACATTTCCCTACTCCTCCTTATGTGTTATACTTTTGTGATAGGGGAGGTCGGAGTACTGGATTTTTTCCTCTCCCCTTTCTCAGTGTGTGAGGTTCCCAAAATGAAATGCCTGAAATTATTCAGTGCCCAAACACAAGCTAACAATTCCCGTTCAATGGCAGGATAGGGTCTTTCAGTCGAATTTAGAGTATGGAAATTATAACCAACCACCTGCTCATCATGGTCCCGCTTTTGGGAAAAGACAACACCTAGACCATAGGCACTGTCGTCAACTGTAATGGTCCATTCTTTGCATATGGCAAAAGGTCTTAAATGTTTTATCAAGTTAAATGTGTTTACTTGTTCCTTTCCCCAAGTGAACTCCTGCCCCTGACAGAGTAGAACCCTGAGAGGTTCCATGAAAGTTGCATAGTCCTTGATGAACCTCAGGTCGTATTCATACAGTCTGCAAAAACAAAATGTAACTGTTCCTTGTTGACTGGTGGTTGTGCTGAATTGATAGCCCTCACTAGAGATCCCTTTGTAACTAACCCTTCGGCTGTTAACTTATGGCCAAGCTATTTCAATTTGTTCCTTGAATAAATTGTATTTCCTGGGAGAAAGAACAAGACTGTTGCTTTCAAGCTGTGAGCAAACCTTTCTCAAAATTTCCATGTGTTGTTGTGTGTTGTAGAGAAGACCTGAATGTCATTTTGGAAGCATTTGATATGGTTATCCAAATCTTTGAAAAGGTGACCCACAGCGCGCTGAAACACCAACGCCAAATGGCAATCAACGGTATTGGAATATTCCAAATGATGTGATAAAAGCTGTTAGTGGTTTGGAATCCTCAGTCAATTCAACTTGGTGGTACACTTGGTGAAGACAAAGGGTAGAAAACTCAGCAGCTCCATCCAATATTGATATCAGTTCGTTGACTTTTAGTAAGGGATGTTGATCAATAAGGATGTTGGCTTTGAGTGCTTTGAGATCCACATGTAAATGTAGGTTCCCATCACTCTTCTTTATCAATACAATGAGCGACACCCATTCAGAGGATTCAGTTTCCTCTATTCCTTGATGCAATAGTTCCTGTAACAATTTTTAAATCTCCGCCCTTACGACGCTACCTTTGTGTCTGACAGGTGTGGACCACGGCTTGAGCTTAATACGATGTGTAAAGTCAGTTCGTTTTCCCAAGACCTCGCAAAATGTTTTGGAAAATTCACGAATGAGCTGGGTACTCAAATCATCCCCATGATTTGAGAGGACAGGACTAGGGACATTGTGGTTTAAAACAATGCATACATGCTTCTGGCCTTTCCATCCCAGAACACAAAAACTAATGATGGCTATGTACATTTTAATAAATGCAATTCTTTCCTTGAATTCCACTGTGGTACAAAAAAAACCCAAGACTTGGATTATCCTACCAAAAGCTACCACTCGGATGGCAGGAATTTTAAGCATGTTCATCGTTGGGCCATATTTCGATATGTACACCTCTGAAGTAATAATAGTGTAGGGTGATCCCAAATCTACCATGACCTCCAAATCCTTGCTCAACACTCGAAGAATACACATTGGAGGTTTGTCCACAGATCCATCTAACCTTACTTCTACTTCTCTGATAATCTAGACAAAACTGGTCTTGATTCTTCTTCATGAGTGATGTTGCTAACAGTCCATGAGTCTTTGGAAATGTGGGCCAATCTGGTCTTTACAGTACACCGACCTTCTTTGCAAACTCTACGGAAGTGTCCAGTGCATCCATATATGTAGCAGTCTTTATTCACGACTGGACAATACTTGCAGGAAGCTATGTCACATAAGAAGCAAGAAGAAAGATTGCTTAGTTTCTCATTATCTAGCCTTATTTGGTTCTTGTCTATTAGAATTGCCCATTGTGGTAGCCGGGGCTCCTAATGGTCAGGGGACCAAGCCAAAGAAAGTCTCAGGGTACCAGGTGAAAGTGACAGACTCTTTTATTCTCCTGGTGTCAGTCAAGGGAGATGCGTAAAGCACTTAACAACAAAAAAAACAACAGTCAACAGTTTCCTTCACTGTCTCTGGGTTCTTCCTTGCGTTCTCAGGGCGGGTTCAGGAGTGCTCCAGGGGGTTTGCTTCTTGGTGGTCCGGAGGGGCGTAGGGAGAGAAAACAACAAAAGAGTACCGGGTTTTAGTCAGGGCTCTTTTCAGCAGTTGTATTTGTGCTACCACCACCTTTGAATCGGGCGTGAGGGGGAGTGAGGGACCTCCTACAAATCTAGTGACTCCTCTCCCCTTCCTACACAGTGCCTCCCTTCCCCTACCTACCCCCTCCCTTCACTATCTCCACCAACCCCACCCGAAAGGTCCCCTAAGTGTCACTCGCCTTGAGCCACGGCCCGTTACACGGACCGCGGCGCTGGGACCCGGGGCGTCTTCTCCTCTCCTCTGCCCACCGGGTTGGTTCGCGATGTATACCCCACTCCTGGGTTCGTCTTTACTCCTGTCGCCGTCCGCCTCTGTTCCGTCGTCTCGTCGTCGCTTTCCTCTCTCTTCCTGGCTCTCTCCGTTCTCGTGTCCTTTCTCCCGCTTCGCCTCGCTGGTCTCGTTCTCTGCTCCGCGTCCTCCACACCCTCGCGTCTGCTTCTGTTCTTTTTCTTCTGTGTCCGGCTCTGCCCCCAGGTTCGAGCCAGAGACTAGTCCGCGTCCTGCTTCCGGATCAGTACGCAGCGGCTCCAACCAGCCCCACTTCCGGTCCACCCCGTCGTCTTCCTCACACCCATCAAATTACAAACTTCATTAGTTTTGTTGGGAGACCAATCATCATTTACCTCCTGCACCCATGAAACTGGCTGCTCAATAGCTTTGGGAGATTTTTTCACTTCCTCATGTGCTGGGTCGCCAATTACCTAGTTTCCCTTGGATGCGCTTGCTATTGGTTTTGACCATCAGTTGATCATGTATCATTACATCTGTGGATTATCCAGAGTTGCAAATTGTCAATAATCCCCGCACTGCTGTTATGAACTCATCAAATGATCCCCTCCTTTTGCCTTCTGGTATAAAAATGATAACATTCAAGTGTGATACTAATAGTGGGTTTGAATCTTCGTTACAATCTTTCGAATGCCTCTTAATAATCATCAAACTCTTCTTCGCCTTCCAGTGCTTCAACTTTTGGTAGAGTACGGAAAATGTTGCTGCTTTTAGAACCTAGACAGTGTAAGAGGATTCCTTTCGTCCAATCCACAGACAATCCAATGCCATCTATGGCTACGAAATATGTTTTAAACTCTTCCTTCCGGTGTTTCCAAGGAGTATGAATTTCTCATTTAATTGGCAGGAATTTCTAGGGAGGATCAAATTGCATGGTTCCTTAAAAAAGAAGCAATGAGGAGGTAAAGCAACGAGAAAAACCAAATCTAGTAAAAGTCTGAGAATAAATATATTGAAAATGTATGTGAACATAACAAGGAGGTGTGATAGACATGAATTAAATGCCTACAATGCTCGCGTTGAATAGAAAAAGTCTAAAGTAGTAGTGGCAGGCAGTCTCTGAGAAAAAGTATGACCACGTCTAATCAAAGGATGAAGGGTTTTCCCTTAACGACACTCCGCCTCAGGAAAACAAATAGGTGTGGTTTAATCGATACATGGGACTAGAAGCAGGCTTACAAAACCATGGTGAAGATTTGCTGAAGAGTGTCCGATGAAGCGCAGCCATGCGCTCACCCAGAGAAGGGTGGTAACAAGGTCACTCCTCTGTTAGCTATGAAGAAGTACAGGTAGCGCCGGTCAGTATACCCCAGCGCGACTCACCGCTGGTATAATGAGATCAGCCCTCGTTGTGTTGTGTTATAGCCTTGTCTGGAACCCCACCACCTGGCTAGTTTAACTGCTTGCACCACAGTTCTCCACAAAGAATGACAACACTGCTTGGATCTGCTTGAGAAGAAAAGCACTGAAAGCGTATCTCATGCCTCGTTGCCAAATCCAGGTATTATGAATCACCACTTGATAAGGTGAAGAAACCTTTCTTACTTCTCAAGTCAAAGGGGAACTCATCCAGCAAAACAAACCGTTTCAACTGTAAATGTTCTAGATATCGTTCAATTGGAACGTACCAATGTAGTGAATGGAGGGAGGGATTTTGAGCAAGGGAAACAAGGGACAGAGAGGTAAACAAAATAAGGAGATGCAAAATCTGATGTAACACATTATAACAATGGTGCTCTGCAAGATCAGACAGAAAAACGAGGCTCACCATGCTTCAGAACTACAGGACACTAGTGCAAGCTTAGGTGAACATCCAGACTCATAGAGCATTGACAACTGTTCCTGGCAAATATGAAGTATAGAGGATGGTTGACCCACAGGAACCAGACTGTGATGAAAATAACACCATGATAAATACTTTCAACCGAATTTTGATCAAAGCAGAAGCAACAAGATGAAGCTGATATGGTTGGGGAAAACAAACAATGAGGAAATCAACTCAGTTTTAGAGACTGATTAAATGGCTAGGATGAACATTTGATGAATACGAGGGTGGGATGAGATCAAGGGTAGGTACTTTTTGTGTGCTGACTCACACTAGAGTTAATCTTAAAATCATAGACAGGGGAATAGGGCAGGCGGAATGTATATTTACATTAGAAGCGGTTGAAAAGTTTTTTTCAGGGCCTGCAATGCCCAGCCTCAAGTTGGAGAGGGTCTCTGCTCTGTGAACAGCCTTGTGCGAATCCAAACTAATTAGAGTAAATATGGGTGGAAGAGATTGGGAGATGATTAGCTAAATGGAAGTAGGGAGAGGCAACATAATTTTCTACTTCCTCTTCATTAAACAGGGACATGGATTGAGATCTACCTGACCCACAGTCATAGTTCCTTCTCAGCGGCAAGTGGACACATCCAGTTTGAAATGTTGGGTGTAATATGATATGATGTCTGTGTTTGGTGGGGGGAGATAAGATTATAGTTCACGGAGGCAAGCATGGCGGCAGTGACCTATACACATCGAGTGCACCCTAATGTATTATAATACACGCTATTCATGGCATAGCTAAAGAAATGCTTCAAGAGACCCACTTAACTGCATCAGAAGTTGACAAGGTGCACAAGAGATAGCATGGGGAATTCTACGCTGCTAAATACTCCAGTTATGCATGAGAGTTCATGGCGTGGGAGGCAACAGGGAAGCATTTGAAATAGTACGGTTTGATGGATAGTGGAATGAACACACCAAACATAGTTGATAAGCAGTTCTTATGGGAGATGCTTAAAGCTATGTTAAAGTACCTAGGAATAATGTAGGTGGGGGGCAGGTGATCACTATTGTTACAGATGGCCACATAGACAGGTGCCACCTAAGGACAAAATGAAACCAGTACTTAGAAGGGTTATGAACTAAACCAGACTGATAGATTTATGGAGAACCAGCATCCTACGTTTAGTGTTCTCTTATTTGGCCACTCACAACACTCATAGCAGACTAGACATATTAATTGAAACTGAAGATCAGGCCAGATTTAGTTGGGCAACCTACCTGAGTAAATTTCTTTTGGACCACTCCTTGCTGTTGGTACAGTATACAGAAGTACAGTGCTATGGTGCCTACCTGGTGCCTCTGTTCTGAGGCACTGTTGAACTGGAACTTTGTTGGAAGAATAAGAGACATTGTACAACAATATTTTCAGCTTACTTGGGAATATACAGAAAGTAGGGCTTTTGAAAAGCAATCAAGGTGAATGTATGATAAAAACCTTGGCAGAAGAAAATGATTAGAACGGTCCGCGACAAAACATGGCCCATTCAAGGAAGATGGGGCTGCAACTCTGCACATCTCCTCATATCGAAGCGCATCTTCTTCTGCAGTGCCCCACTTACGTACAGCCCCTATTCAGGCCGCCAGGGGCCCCTCAGGTACGCGCCAGTGCATTGTGATACCTCGCTTGGGCAGCAGAAGGGCTTGTGCTACGAAATGCAATTGGACCTTGTTGTGTTTTCGTCGTTTGAACATTCCAAAACAACAGGCTTCCCATAAAGAAATATCGGGGAGCTCCGTGACCTCGTGCAGTCTGGCGTGAATAGTGTTCCAGTAGCGCTGCAGGTCAAGCCTAGTACATGTGAAGGAAGGTTGTGCTGGGGTCTAGCAACGGGTGCAAGCAAACTATGACTCTGGGTACTGGCCCTGAAGCTGCAATATAAAGAATTGTATATTTTTGAAGCGGGAGTCCAGGGACACCCTCTTCGGGAATTCCAGAGTGCGCTCCCACTCCTTATCATGTAGTGGCCTCTCAAATCCCTCTTCCCATTTATGACGCAGCTGAGCAAGCTGGGCAGGTGTCGGTTGCCGAATGGACTTGTATATACAGGTGATAAGATGTCAGCCAGGGCCCATGGTTAATACTGTATGGAGCACTTGATGTGTCGCGGGCTCCCCCCAGCCAGGTCCTCGAGGCATTTACAGTCAAGTATGATTCGCCTATGAAGCATGAACTGCCCTATGGTAAGCCCGCCCTCCCCCGCCAGCTGGTCAAAGGGGAGAAGGTGGCCCTCGTAGATTAAGGAAGCCATCTCCAGAAGTGAGTGGTCCATCCAGGTCTGTAACTCCTGAGGGGTGTTATAACCCCCACCCCGGGCCGGCTGGCTAGCGGCAGCAGCGGGGTGTATAGTGGGGCTCCTCGAGACAGACGATGAATGCGGAGCATACAGGCCTTCGCAATAGTTACTTGTTTGGAATAGGTCGAGGCAGGCCGGGCTCTCAATAGGAGCAAACGGCGGATTACCAGCAGCGGCAAAAGTCCACTGTCAGAGCAGGCCTCCCCAGGTACAGCCCACTGTCCAGCGAGATAGCCACTGGAGCAGTGCCACCAGTAAGTATGCCTCAAACGATGGAGCTCCCAGACCCTTCTGGTTCACCGGCAGCTGCAGCTTAACCAAAACGACTCGCCGTCTGCCATTTCCCTAGATAAGTGAGCAAAGCAGTGTGTCTAGCTCCCTGAAGAAGGAGCAAGGAGGGATGACCATATGATTGGCAAAATAGTAGAGGAGGCGAGGAAGCATGACCATTTTTTCCAATGCAATTTTGGCTATAGGAGCCAGGGGAAGGGCTCTCCAAAAGCCCACTAATAATCATAATCCCGCCAACGTTCTGCAGTGGTTACCATCATAGAGATCCTGGGGGGTATGGTACAGATGGACTCCCAGATAACGTAGCGCTCGTTCGTGCCAGGTGAGGCTGGAGTCGCCAATGCACCCCTCCCACGGGGGGAGGTCAGGGCTGAGAGGGTAGAATGACAATTTCGCTCAATTAACTTACAGCCCGCTGCGTCTGCGAAGTACAACAACGTGGCCGAAAGAGGTCTGAGTTCAACCGCAATGTCCCGCAGATAAAGAAGGAGGTTGTTTGCATACAAGACACACTGTGAGTCTCTCCTATCAGGGGAGATGCCCCATTCTCTTCCCTCTCCCCGTAGATGCACCGCCAGGTGTTGCTTCACCAGGGCAAAGAGCAGGGGGTAAAGCGGGCACCCTGATGCATGCCCCGAGTCACAGGGAAGGGGGCCGAGATGTTAAGACTTAGTCGTACCCGCGAGGTGGGGTTAGAGTAAAGTCGCTTGGTGTAGGCTAAGAGTTTGGGTCCCACTCCCAAGCGACAAAGCACCGTGAACAGGTAAGGCCAGGGCAGGGTATCGAATGCCTTCTCCAAGTCCAGGATCAGGCAGGCAGCACGGGGGAAAAGGCCCTTCACCCCATCCTGAATGTGGAACAGACGGCAGATGTTTTGAGATGTACTCCTACCAGGTACAAAGCCATTTTGGTCCAGGTGCACGAGAGTAGGAAGTATTTGGGCGTAGTGATCTGCCAAGATTTTGCCACAGATCTTGTAGTCCGCCGTCAGGAGGGCAATTAGTCTATAGGAGGCCAGTAGGGTGGGATCTCTATCTGGCTTCAGAATTGAGACTAGAAGGGACTTGCGGAGTCGGGTGCTAGCAGGTTGGAAAAGGCCTTATAGTATTCCAATGGCAAACCATCCATTCCCGGGGTTTTATTACAGGTCAGGTCTAGGATCGCCTGTTTCACATCAGCCAATGTGATCTCCGCGTCCATGGAGGCCTTCATCTGAGAAGAAATCTAGAGCAGAGTAAGAGCGGTGAGGAACTGGTTTATAAACCACAAAGATTGGTGCAGCAGGTGTAGTAGTCGTAGAACATCTGCAGAATATCAGTTTGGGCATGGATCACGTCACACACATTTTACAGGGGTTTATAAGGAGAAAGGGCAAACAGGGATACATCACGTGACATAATTTCTGGAAGGGGTGAAATTGCCTGGGACTCCAAAGGGGCAGAGAGACATGCTTGATGCCACAATCACAAGATAGGAACTAATGGAAGTCTTTCAGGGGCCATAAAGGGGAAAAACCACCTGAAAATTCCAGTAGGTTTCTACTAAATGCACCTCTTTGCCTATAAATTATTATATTTCTGAAAAAGAGTAGTGGGGAGTTTGCCAGCTACTATGAGGGAAGCAGTAATCATTTCAATACAAAACTAGACAAAGATCACACAGTCAGTGCTGCATTTAGCTCTCTCTCAGTGATTAACACAGATGACAAAATAATGAGTAGAATACTGGCAAAAAGGCTTGTGCGTATCATAGGGAAAGAGTCCTGGATCAGTACAGCTTTATTCCTGGCAAAAACACATTGCGCAACCTTAGAAGAGTAATGCATGTCAGAGATTGTCTTAAAAATGTACGAAGGACTACGCATTGGCAATGCTTGACATTGAATGTGGTTTGACACAGTGCTCTGTGGGTATCTGTGGATGGTACTCGTATAGATGGGTCTTTTCCCAGAGTATCTGAGCTGGGTTTGACTACTTTTCAGTGGACTGACCTCTAGAATTAGAACACTGCAGGGGTATCAGACAGTTGGACATTAGAAGAAGGCGCAAGACAAGGATGTCCTCTACCGCCACTACTTTTCGGCTTCGCAATGGCAGCTTCGTGTTATAGATTGAGAGCTAGCAAGAGTACATTGAGTAGCACCGCTGGAGACATGACACATGATCTCCTGTACGTAAATGACACCCTCATATACTTGGCAGATCCAGGGCAGTTGGTGCCTGAACGTCTGTTCGAGTAGGCATACTTCTGTGAGGTGTGTGGCCTTCTAGTGGACTGGGATGCACTTTATTTCCACAGGTCTCAATGTTCCCTATGTTGTAGAAATAGTTCAAGGAGCTACATCAACTACTGGTGCCACCGGTCTAAGTGGTAAAGAGAAAGCAGGTGAAAGTGGATATGGTAATGCTGACCTGGGACCGTGGTGAACTGGGTTTACCGAAATTATATTAAATAGTGGCACAGCTGCATCACACATTTAGATGGCAAGAAGAGGGCAACAATTGGGGAAAATGCTGATGCAGGGCTCATCTCCCTAGGAGCTTCTGCAGGATGTGCTAATGATGGGTGACACCATTCATTTACCTGCACAGTAAAAAATACAAGTTGGAAAAACCTAGGAAAGAGCAGTCAAATCGACTTATATAAAAGACCCGGGTTTCCAACAAATATGCCACTTTGGTGCATTCGATCCTTTTAAAAAGATTGAGCAAGGCATGTTGATTAAACACAGGCAAGAAGGAGGGTGCCAAACTCTGGGTAATCTATACCCCAATGGTAAATTCATTACCTTTATAGAGGTAGAGGAGTGATTTAGGGTAGGCAGAGGCTAATTTCTTGAACATACGAGAATAGCAGGGATGGCTATGGAAATGTGGAAATTATCTCCAGATGCCACGGGAAACACAAGCACGATAAAGTCCTTCGAATATGGCAGAAGGATAGAGACTTGTGCTCAGTATATATATATCGGTCTAAGACAACAAGGTGGAATGAGGGGGAACTTGGTAAGACAAAAATGGGCTGCTGACAGTGTGAACCCACTAACAGATAAGGAGTGGGAAAATGCATGCATGCAATAGAAAATGGCTTCAAGATTTAAATTAGTTCAGCTTAATTATCTCCATATAACTTATTTAACCCGTCAAAAAATAGGACTTATATACCAGGGTCGGACCTCTGCTTGTCCTAGGGGTGTGCACCACTGCAGCCAACTTCCTACATATGACTTGGAATTACCCTAAAATAGAGACATTTTGGTCAGGGGTGCCTAGCAGATTAGTGTACTGGGGGACTGCCTGACTTGACACAACAACAAAAATTGTTAGCGTTAGTCATTGACAAAAAAAAGCCCAAAACTGGAACGTAAGATCGCAGCACTGTGACTGGTCCCCACCAAAAGCCAGGTAGACATTCACTGAGCGAGCCCATGAGAGCCTAATGGTTTTGGAATGCGATATGGTCGCTTATTGCTGGTGAGGGCCACATCAAATGGACTAAAAAAAAAAAAAGATGACAAAACTTAGACGCTCTAGAAAAGTGGACTACAATGACTGAAAGACTACCAGACTCTCCATACACTAGTTCCCCTTGAACTGACTACCTTCCCTCAAAGACTGGACAGGGTCATGGGGGATTGCTTCTGAAAGATAAAGAGCAGGGAGGTAAGTGATGGATATGGATGTTGAGCAGCAACAATATAAAACCAAAGTCGCTTTTTGGGGAAGCGATTGCAATAATAGGAGCCAAGGAGCGGGATGGATTAAACAACCCACGTCTATCAATGCACTGCAATGTCTTGAGGGCATGTAGTATATGCATTGGCTCGCGGGGTGATCTGGCCTGCTGAGACTCTAGGGCCACTGATATAAGTTAGAATGGAAACATACATGTACATGGAATATGTGTGATATCAAGAAAGCAGCAGCATTTGGCGCCATTAAACAGCTATATTAGGAAATACGTTGTATTCACTGTACTGTATATCTTTTTTTAAAACAATAAAGATGTATTACATTTTTCTTAAATAGCCATTGACTCACAAGAAACACCCGGGCTCAGATTTCCTAAAGATTTGCTCTGGCACTCTACGCTAAAGTTCATATCTTAGACATCTTACCCCTGTAAGGGGGTCTGTACATAGGAATTTCTACTGGAAGTTGTATCTCTAGTACAAATCCCAAGTGCGACACTGCTGGCTCGCCTTTGCAGCATAGCACAAGGCTGAGAGTCGTATGGAGCAGCCATTTTTATCATGAGAACCGCTGATGATGTCATCAGCGGGTGACCGTAACTAAATCTAGTGCTGGGATATTTATCGTACCTTGTGCAACAGAGTGCTGCAATTTTTCGCAGAGCTCCACTGTCTGCAGTGTAAAGAAATCTGGGCCCAGGTCTATTACAATTAATTACAATTAATGGAAAACAGCAGTTACAGGGCAAGAAGCTGAAGCTATAAAAGGGGACAGCTTTTATCTTCCCCTTATAAGTACCACAAGATAATGCCAATGATTAGAAGCCTGGGTTTGCTTTAAGACTAAACCTGCTACCTGATTGGTGCACCTGTGAGGTGTCTCTTATTAGCAAGATAAATAAACCAGCTTACATACACTTTTTTTGCAGGAGGTGCAGGGGGCACCATAGGGATATGGTATGGGAGGGGCCAACAGAGTCTCTGACATTAGTGTGCCTTACCTTAAACCACAGCATCTTGTTGAAATTAGTAGTCCTAAACGTAGACAAAAATGCATTTGATGTGAGTGATGCTCAGATCTGGCCAGGCTTGCTCGAGACTGGAAAGTCTTGGGGCATTTTCTGGTTCATACTGCGGGGGCTGAGCGAGATTTCGATATGAACGTGATCAGCATGTGACCATTATATTGATGTAAACACTTGCTGAAATGCTTGGTCTGACCTGAACTGTTTTTATCGAATCTTCTAAGAACTGCCTACTGTTTGATGTTGGCATTAACCCAACTAATTGTACTGTTTGATAAGACTTTAAATAATAAATAAAGCCACAAACTTAAGATAATATTTTGCAATGTGTGTTGAGCTGACTCCAAGGGCTAGTTTCTTGTCTGGCCTCTGCTGAGGGTTTAAGTTAGTTGGGACTGACAGGGACTGAGTTCCAACAGTTACATCTTGGAGTCACATCTATCTACCGCTCAAACGATCTGTCGTCAGCGGTGAGCGTTCCCATCCCAGCTAGCATTGCTGCTTGAGGGTATCGCTGTTTTCATATAGGTTCAGAAAACCCTAATGTTTGTAAGCCCATTAGTACCAGCAAAAAGCTGGTGGTAAGCTTGCAGTTTTAGATGTGAAAACCCCATTTCAACACTGTTTCCGCGTTTTATTTCTCATTTCAAGCTAAATTTGAGTTAATGCTACTCAATGCCCTTGTAATGCATAGTTATATTAACTCGCAGTTTCCATACTCCTCTAAATGGGAGCCTCCATCGGTGGTACCTCAAGCTCGGTCCTATTTTAACATGCCCAGGCATGCACATATACCGAGATCTTATCGGTCATTTAACACCTTCTGCCATTGCTTTGCTATCTAAAGATTATTCTGCAGTACTTTCTGAGGCATTGACACGAAGCGACAGTTATTTTTAAAATTAGGTCTCTCACAGGCTGAAAAACTAAGTGGTATATTCACAAGAACGTGTGCTAAACATCACCCAGAAATTCGAACGCAACTTTACACATCGCAACCCATCGCGGGAAAATAACCCTGTGTCAACGTGGAATTCACAACACGGCGGTAGCATGCGATAGTCCGCTGAAAACGCTGCCAATGTCCGCAATACAACCACCCCGACGGAGATAAAAACACAAACCACAACACCAGAAAACGTGCGATGAGCCCATTCGCGATGAGGAAAGCAGGGATAAGCACCGCCAGGACCGCGAAACACATGGCAGGCGGGAATAAGAACAACAAAAGCCTGAACAAGTAAGACAGACCAAACAGAAAACAACAGCCAACCACAATGGAGGCAACCCGACCAAGCAGACAACCCCACCAAACCCATTGGCAACAAAACATTGTACACGGCAGGCCAACTTGGACAAGATGAATGCAGCCTGAGAGTGGAGGAGGACAATGGCAGAAAAGCAGAACTCCAGCAATGATGCGAAAGGCACAAACGAGCAGAAACATGCCATCAACAAGAAGGCAGCAATGCACACCGGAGGTGGAAGTCCAGCGCCACACCAGGAGCTGGATGACATGGAGGAAGTGGTGTTAACCACATCAGTCTGGAGATGGTGGCAAGACTCGGGGACCGGAAACTGCACCAAACAACTGACACAACAGCAACAGGGAGAGGAACCAGCAGGGACTGGGGGACGGGGTGAGATGGGTACAATGGTACACATGCACAACTAAGCACAGCACAACTGCAGACAAACCATGCTCAAGAATAACAACACCAACCAGGAGCACAAGCCACACAACCCGGCAATGTCACACCACTGAAACAAGCACAGACATGAAGACAACACCACATGAAAGGGAGAAGGGTGAGCCAAATCAGAGCTGGAGGGACATCTCACACACAATGCAGCACACACATAGGAAGCAGAGCACCCCAACATCCAACACAATGTGGTACAAACACAAACTTGTGCACAACCAAACACAGGACACAAGTGCCCCTGCCTGTGGCCGGTAAACGGCCATACGCATCTGGCAAAGCATGAAACAGGGACATGATAATGCACAAGTACAAACACACAGTCCTGATGGGGTAGCAATGCACGTATGGCAGGGAGCCAGAGAGTCCGTGGCACACACATTGGCATTCAAATCAAGACACAACACAGTTGGAGACAAGTGAAAGTGCGGAAACTTTATCAACAAGTGCAAGTCAGTACGGCCAAGAGAAGTGCCACGAAATGCAGACAAATGCAGCAACATGTCTGAATGAGGAGCATAGGAAAGAGCCCATGTCCACCTCGGGGGAGTCCCTCACCAACACAAGTAAGTGCCAACCCGCGTTGGTTGTCCGCGCCTGGAACCTGAGTCCTGGCCAATGCAGCCATGTCCACTGTTGTCTTGGGACATGTGACCATATCCACAACATGCAACCATTTGTTGGGACACGTGCAATGGCTCACATCCAGTTGTGGCTGCAGGTACCTTGCCACTCGTCCATGAGCGCGAGTGTAGCTGCGTAGGCCAACATCTCCAACTCGTCCACCACATCTGACATGTCTTCGACGTAATCCATCAGCTGACCCGGACAGATGTGCTGACTCCAACCACTGGACCCAATGTGCCCCAAAACCCAATCGGGTAGTGGCTCAATGTGCTCACTGCACACAACGACTCGTGCAATCTCCCAGGTCCAGGTTCCAGTCTGCATGCCAAACCTCCATGCATGCCATAAGCAGTCATCCTGGTGACACTCCTGGTCGTGGGCCGACAGGGGGCGCATACACACGTCATAATCCAGGTCAGCTACTGTTACGTTGGAGAGTCAGACATCCATAGACCACTCGAATATGCACGAGCGACAATGCAACACAGGCTGCACGCAGGTGACGTGCGCAATGCGGAAGCTCAGCCGGTAACTGATCCGCAGCACTGCCAACGGCAGTGTCTCCAGTACATGCAGCAGACATTGCACAGTACAGCTCCACATGACTGGAGACGAGCATGTGTCCGGGATGGTCTGCCATTGCGTCAGTGGCTCTGCTTGAAGGGACACTGACTTGCCCTGAGACAGTCCTGTGGCTGAAATGGCACAGCTCGGTGCAATGAGCAGTGTCTGTGGGCAACAGGTGCAGGCCTTGGGTGGGGTGGGAGTACATTTGAAGGCCATTTCACGCACGCCAACTATGACCAAGGACTACTGCGTGTGGGATGTGTACACGTTGGTCTCACGTCGGGCAGTGCGTAGTGTGGCAGTCGCAAGCGAATGCTATCGTATCTGTCAGGGGGTGCTGGGCACATGCAAGTTCCTGCTCAGAGCTGCAGATGTGCTACCGCCTGATAGTACAGACAAAGGACCTTTCATCCCTACAGTAACTTCACCAGCTGCATGCATACAGGAGATGTACAGAGGCCGGTCGTGGGTGTGGTGGGACGTCTGTGACCCTGGGAATCATGGATGATATGCCCAGCACAATGCACATGAGCGGACTCACTGTGTGTCACATTGACACACAGCTGCTCCTCCCTGCCACGGGCACCCACACTTGTGTGTGCTGCACGGTTTCATCACATGCACTCCTACGGGACACCATTCTAATGCCTGTCTGCGCATGTCCAGCGCCATGCCAACAACACCACGACGCAGGCCTTCGAAGGTGTGCGCCCACTTGGGTGTAGGCCAATGGTCTGGACAGGGCGGACACAGGTGTCAGCCCATGGCTGACTGGGATCGCGCTGTGAATGAGGCCAGGCAACAGACTCATTCAACCGCAAGACTGATACACATCACACCTGGCATGCATGTGCCAAGACCCCGAGCATTCTTGCGCTCCTACATGTCCCCGTACCTGCGGGCCCGCCCTCCTGGTACATGCCACATTGGAACAACGTGTACTGTGGCCCTGGTGGCGATAACACCCCAAAATTGAGACACACTTACCGCACTTCCTGAACCGGGCAAGGTCCGGACCATGCCCTGGCCCCCCGCCGAACCAGCACACGCAGCCTGTGCATTCAGGGGGCAGGTGCGGGGCTACATGTCCAAGGTCAATGCCAACGCTGAGGTGACATGGCAACGTCCGCAAAAGACAGCACACTGTGATGTTGCAGGGCTCGTGCCCATCATGCTGGCACAATGAACACACGGACACACTTGCTCAGATGGTGTGAATGGCTACGGGCACGTGGGCACGGCCACATTTATTATCAGGCACACTTACCGAGTGACACCTGTGTTGGATGTGTGTGGGGTGTGTGCACACCAGCCGGCAAGGGCTGCCTGGTGCAGTCCGAAATCGACAACAGTGTACATTGTAAAGGACACAACCATTCAACCATAAAGGCCCCATGATTTGTGCTACACAGTTAGTAGCCCCGGATGCACAGCGTCCTGCACGGGCCTGCCGCCTCGGGCCGCTGACTTGTGGTGCACTGGGGCAGGGTCACGGGTGCAGAGCAGGTTCACGGGATGACAAGGGGCCTTGTCGCGGAGTGTCTCAATGGACAGTGGAAGGTGTACCCTCAGGGCAGGATGCAGAGGGCAGGCCCACGCTGATACAGTCACTATGGTGGAGATGAATGGAACAGACACATGTCAGACACCAAGTCCGGTCCAGCCAGAAGAAGATGCAGAAAACCACCAGGCCATGGGCTCTGACACCACCAAGGTCGAACCAGATGGTGCACATGACTCATTGCACACAGAGTTAGTGGCACCAGTGCTGTTATGGCATGCGGCCTGCGATGAGGTGTGTCCAGTGGTGTGGATTCCTCCTTATCTTACCCAAAACACAGTTCCACATGTGTGGCCTACTGGAACGCAGTGTAGGCCTGAGGCAGCGGTCAGCACGGGCCATTCACCGAGTGTCGCCGGCATAGGTTGGATGGCCCCACCGGCCTGCGTAGTTCACGTTCAGTGGCACCACGGGACACGTACTTGTGATGAACAGGGTTGATGGCACCAAGTCAGTTGTTGATAGTGTTCGGTCATCTCCGTGACTGTGATCCGGATTTCCTCCGGACTAAGCCACATCTTCCTCTTACTCCTCTCCGTGTGACCACTGGTGTGGACTCTACCATTCGTGATTCGCGACTAGGTGCTGGATGTGGGACCTACTGGTCCGCAGGGTAGTCCTGGTTCCTCATCCACGTGTCGCCAGCTGGCGTTGAACATGGTTAGCGGCACCACGTGTCGCCGGCTGGCGTTGAACAGGGTTAGTGGCACCACGTGTCGCCGGCTGGTGTTGAATAGGGTTAGTGGCACCACGTGTCGCAAGATGGCCATATGGAACTATGCCTCACTGATCAGGGGGGTCTGGTGCTGTGGCCGCTGCCCCGGCTTTGGGGTCACTGCCATTCAGGACTCAGGACACAGTTTCACATATGGGACCTACTGGACCGAAGAGGACACCGGTGTAGTATGTGAATGAGGAAGGAGTAATGTGGCCAGCGTCGGGGGCCAGCGATGGTCTGCGGAGGCTGCAGAGGTCACGGAACTGGTGCTTGGAGCTTGCACCTGCACGTGGTGGGCCCTCCTTGACACAAGCCGGTGTCGGCAGGTGATCAGTGTGGCCTGGCTGCGCAGGGGGGGGGGGCCTGACGGGTTTGGGGTCCAGCGGGCTGGGGCACGGCAGGCGCACGGGATCGTGGGCAACTCCGCTCACGAGGTCCGCGTCGGCCTCGTGGCGTGGTAAGAGGCGCCACCCTGGCAGAGACGTTGGGCTTTCCGTAAGAGGACCACGCCCAGGGCTATGTGCTTTTTATTCACACCCCTATGCTGGCCCGGTGTACGCCCGGCCATCCCACACCGCTCGTGCTTACGGGGAGGACGTAACAGGCAACATTTCTGCGAATTCCTCCACTGGCCAGGGTGACATGGTTACGTCCATTGTCCACTGCACGCCGTACACCAGAGGTGTATGTCGCCATGGATATGGGTGTGTTCTGCATACTGCGGTCTGTCCAGCACATCTCCACCACTCTTGGCATTGTGTACTTTCCCAGTAATGGTTCTCCTGCCTCCTTCACACATGCCTGGTTGCCACCTCTCCCCACATTCAGCTAGTGTGTGGCTGAGGTGCCATGCCGTTGATGGCTCATGTTCAAGGCTTGCCCAGGTTACCATTGTGAGTTGTTCTGTCATGTCTGGTGGGTGGGCATGTTGTTTTGCATGCTGTATGTGATTTTGTGACATGTGCATTGCCAGAGTTGTCAGTTGCATGGTTGTGGAGTTGAGGTGAGTGGAGTGTTCATTCAGAACTTGCCAAGGGTCTGTGCATTTCCCTTGCTGCCATCCTGGGAACGGTGTTTGCTGATGGACTGTCGGAGGATGGAGGAATCGTGCACACTGGCTGGGTATTTGGAGGCGAGATTGGTGGAGGTTGCATGGTGTTCCGTTGTTGCCTGCACATTGATGTGAGACGTGTGCTTTCTGTTGCGGTGATTGTGTGCTGTGTCGGCAGGGGGCACAGGTATCACATGTGTGCTGTGGATTGTCCCCAACACGTGCGTGCATCCAGCTATGGCGTATGGTCCTTGCTTGGTGTCCAGCGGATCCTGCGCATTGTGTTGGACGTATAGGAACTGGGGTACCAGGCTGATGGTGATGTCCAGGACAGGTGTGAGGGACTTGGATGTGGCTGGCTGTGTGACTCCTCCGACTGTGGTGGGTGTTGGTTGGGGGCGGTACCAGGGGCCAACAGGTGCCGCACAGCCATCAGCTTTGTGTGGGGTGGGATGTTGGTTGAAATGCTGTGTTAGTGCCGTCGGCCTGTTGGGCGTTGTTGGTCAGGATGCGTACGATGGTTGTCCTCTTGGGTCTGTAGTGGGCAATGACATTGTCAGGTGGTGGGTCTGTGTGGCTGGTGCGTTTCCTGGGGGTCTGCTGTCTTTGTCGGCACTGCCTCTGTGGTGGTCCGGGGGGGGGGTTCCGGGTGGGGGGTTGGGGTTTTGGGGTGGTGGCAGTGGGTGTTGTGGCCCTCTTGGGTGTCCGGGCCACATGACCAGTGGCTCCATGGCACCTGTTGCCCTTCCGGTGTGGCTGTGGGCTGTGCTCTCTTTTGTGGTGCAGGCTGTGGTCCGACTTTGCACCAGGTCAGAGCATGTGTTATTTTCCTGCTGCTAACGCTCCTTATCTCCTGTTTTGTGTTCTTATCGCAGTTCTGGCTGGTCGTTGTGAATGTTGTGGAGTGGTGTTGTCGCGGCTTTGGGCACGGGAACGCCTACTCTGCATCTCATTAGCGATAGTTGCGGGGGTCTTCTGTGGCAATGTTTTTTGCGGCTGCTATCGCGGGTAAACTGGTGCTATGGGCTGTTAACACCAGCTTGTGAATGGGGCGATAAATTTATCGCAACTTTGGCTGCGTTAAAGTGCCGTTAACTCGGCGATGGCTCCTTGTGAATATATCCCCCTAAGACTAGAGAATGGACAAGGCAATGGGCAGCACGTGCGCCTGGGGCCCGTACTGCGTTATTTACTTCAACTTGTCTGTGATGAGATACACGGACTTAAACACCCAAATGAGTTTGAATAACTCACTGTGTTGTTAACCTCATGTATTCTTAATAGTCATCAAACTTAGAGGTATTTAACCAAAACATTAGTTAAATATCAGTCAGGGCGCTCACTCCGCTCATCAAACAAATACCTGTTGAGGATCCCCAAGGTGCGGACTGTAAAAAATGGGGACAGGTCCTTCTCTAAAACTGCACTGGATCTATGGAACTCCCTCGCCGCTACGACTTCTTCAGGAAACAAACCATAAAAAATTCAGGAAAGAACTTAAAACATGGTTATTTTAATCTCTGTTTTCCCCCTCTGATTTCCTGTGTTGGCAAAGCGCTATGAGACCTAAGGGTGATATATGCGCTAAATAAATATTTACTACTATCTACCACTACTACTACTACTAATACCATGGAGCTTCAGCAGGCTGAAGTAGCAACTACCATCGTTTTCGGCTGTTTGCCACTCCCAGGTGAAATTCCCTTTATGTTAATTAATCTTGTGTAATTTCCGGAATTTAGCATTATGGTTGTTATGTGTAACACTTGAGATTATGCCAATACGCCACGTTGTGTAGTGACGGAACTGTTAACCTATTTGAAATTAATTTTGAGTTGAGTTTTTACCTGAGAGGTCCATTGAAATCCATCTTATTGTATTTCTTAATTTTTTATTACAGGATAAGTGCCATAGAGAGTGTGGCTACTATGTATATACAGTATCAACCTCCTCTTCCTGTGCTGAATAATCTTCCCTGTTATCTGTTGAACTCTTGGTCATTTTGCATTCAAATTCGTGAGGGAAGCATCATTCGCCCTTTGCCTGGATTCTCTGCTGCATCATTCACCCTTGGAAGTTTTGCATTATTTTGGCCAAGGAAGTTAAGTTCAGTTCTTTGCAAAATGGTTGACGTTTAAGAATGGCACGCACTGCTAGTTTTGGTTTTCTTTATTTTGTTTGATATTATCTGGGGCTGGATGGCTTGATGTTTGGATCATGAAAGGCAGGTCATTATGTGGATTAAGGGCAGGGTCGTCGTAATTATGTAGCAGGGGAGCAACAAATTATTTGACAGGGTTGACTGAATTATGCAAGAAGAAAAGGCAAGTTAGGCTGCACACTGTGGCGCATTTTTCTATCGCATTAATAACTTATAATGTTATTTTTACACATTGTAAACAATTTCACCTCATTAGTTTCAGTTTAATAACCAAATACAGAAATAGGCAACTGAAAGATGACCAGATTCACAGTTGCAAATGGCTTGCCACTGCTTACAAACATGTTGACACGTTTTTAGGTCTCCCCTAGCGAACGCAGCACGTGCGCTGCTTCGCCTTGGCGACACTATTGTTGTCGGTTTGGTGCGCGAAGGGAGACAAACCATGTGCGCGCATGGACAGGCGATGTGCACGTGCATGACGTCTCCTCTCTGCTTCACACGCTCCCACCGCACGCTCACACGCTCCCACCGCGTGCTTAATTCAGCTTTTAGTTTCACTGCGCACTGCAACTATACAAGGCAGACACGCGCTTGTTTAATGACTTTACCGGCGTCCTGACGCTTTCTGGCAAACAAAGACCTGTCCCAGTTTCTGAGAGAGGGTTGGACGAACGTGCACATTAATAAAGAGTTGTGCATCCGGCCCTCTTATCACACTGGAGACACAACTTTTACAGACTCACCTGCTGTTCTGCCCCGCCTCATTCGAGCAGCACAGCAGGATTTAATGAGCGGTGAATGAGGTCTGCAGAGCCCATGAGCCAGCGCTGTGTTCGTGACATAGCGGGTTTACGTGCACTAACCCATCCATTGCTCTCTGATTTTCCCTGCTTAATATTTGACAGCATAATACACACCTTTCAGCGTGTTTACTGTGGTGAATCTCCTACTAAGAGTGGTATTTTTCATGTATGTTCGTGGTCTTTCAGAAAACGGAGTGATGCCTGTCGTCGTTCAGTCGCAACGACCAATCATCAGATATTATCAGATATTTTGGAAAGCCTGGCTTATTTATGCTTTTGGGTTCATCCTTGGTGTTTTAATCCATGGTGACATTTTTACAATATGTAGAATTCGAATTTTAAAGACGTGTTTTTGTGATAATATCTACCTTTCAGATAACGCACATTACACCTCTTAGCTCCTCCGTGATATTAAAATGCCACTCATCGCATGCCTATAATGTTTGTAGGCGCGGTTACCATGGCAACACCAACAACATGCTCAAAGTCAACCAGAAGTCGCATTCCAGGTCTTGAGCTCCAAGTGATAATATTTATTTGGGAATGGGTAATCCATTGTTTTGCTGGATGCCGCAGATAGGGTTCCTCTCTAAGGCAGGGTCCAGTCTGAGAGGACTCCCACAAAACCCCTGCATTGGGTTCAGTTTGGGGGTCACTTGCGAGGTTTAATCTGTGTGTTTATAAACTGGTGCTAGAGGCCATTCAAAGCACTCTGCCCCCTGCCTAACTAAAGGCCCACACTGAGGACCAACCACAGGCCGTGCCCTGCTTGCGCGCTCACTCAGCATTCACCAACATAGCGCTGCTCGTTTCACTTCCCATGTTCGCGGACATTCTAACAGCCTTGGCTCGGAAACTGCCAGTGCATGTGAGGAAAATGCTGAATTAGGGCACCTATTCCTCAGATACAAAGCTCTGCATGTGAAGCAACATTGGTATGAATTTAAAGCAGTCAACCGTGCTCTGAGAGTCCCCTTTATATTCTGTTTCTGCTTCTCTCATCCCCACCCTCTGAAAGGGTAATGCCTGGGGTACCAAAGGGGGAGCCAGTGGTTGCAGCTACAACTCAAATTAACGCGCATGGTCTCTTTCCTCCCCTTCCTTAGTTGTAGGATTTCTAATCCTGGTATATGCTAACTGCACTTCTCCTATGTTCTACGTGAATAAATCCAGTGACAATTCCATCTAATGGCCCCACTAATAATTCATTTAACAGTCATATTAGCAGTTTTATTTTTAAACATCAACATTGCATTTCGCCTACTTCAGTTACGCATGCTATTTCCCAAACACGACTGCTTCATCGTGAAATGTGTATGGGTTTATGCTGAGAGCACGGCATATTATTCATTCATTTATTTATTTTGTTTTATTTTTGAGTTTTGAATAGCGCGACTCATCATTTCAACCACTTTTAACAGCTAAGAAAACAAACATTTACAATGCAATAGGTCCCGCATTTTCGAAACTTTGACCTATTGCAAATGACAATGGCCGTTATTATTGCAGGTTTTTTAAACACATAAATAAAAGGCTATGGTGCACATGCATCAACAAAAGCAAAAGCGATTCCTTAATAGCGAGAAATAAGGAATCGGTATTAAGGAATCGCTTTTGTGAATGCATCAACAGATTCGGTAAAAAATAGCGATTCCTTAAAAATCGCTATTTTTTACCGAATATCCAATAGCGGGGAATGCAAACACCCAAGAGCTAATTGCGAAATCGGTATTACCGAATTAGCTAATAGCGATTTCGGTATTAGCGAAATCGCTATTAGCGATTACGGAAAAGATCGGGTCGCTCCGGGAACGTGTCTATGACATCACCAACCAGGAAATACTGCAGCCCCACCCTCATTGCCTCGCCAGAGGAGCAAACAGGAGCTGGGACTGGAGACTGGCTGAGCACATTGAAGCCACACTACCTGATCTACCCTCCAAAACAACCAGGATGGATAAGGAAGCACCATCCAGCGCAGAGGCTGCACGCAAGCGGAAACGCAAGTTTTCCGACCGGGAGCTGGAGCACCTGATAGAGGGAGTTAGCAGCAAGCACGATCGACTTTTTGGTAAGCTGTCCCTAAAGGTGCCAGAGGCTAAGAAGCGGCGCATATGGCTGCGCATCCGGGAGAGGGTAAATGCAGTTGGAGTGACGCCCCGCAGCATTGACGACCTCAAAAAAAGATGGTATGACCTGAGGAAGCGGGCAAAGGAGAGGATTGCGGAGAGGCTCTGGGAGGCATCCAGAACGGGAGGCGGACCTTCTACAGTGCAAGCCAACACTGCCCTGGAGGAGCTGGTGGAAGGGACGATCGAGCCTGAGGCCGTCGTGGGAGTAACCCAGATGGATACCTCCGGCGCAGCCACAAGTGCCCAAGGTAAGATGCATGCCTGTGCCCATACCCAGCATAGCGTAAATCCATTCCCATGCCCCCAGCAGGATCAGAGTGTGCATGCAGCTTTGGCCCACACAACTTTACTCTAGTGCATCATGGGAGTTGTAGTCTAGTCAGCCCGGTGTGCATGTACAGGATAAAATATAATTACAAATCACCACGTCAGTTGAACCTGGATATAGACTGTTTATTTAGTGGATCACAGAGGGACATGTATGTTTACAATACTACGTAGGTGTAACTATCCCACTAACCATGCACTGTTTCACACACAGATGCATCTCCTGGGGATTCGGACGACAGCGGCCGGCTGATTATTTCCGAGACTCCTGCCGATTCTGACATGGATACAACGCAGGATACGCACTCACCACCTCCACCTGCAACACCACCACCACCACCACCAGCACCACCAGCACCAGCAGCAGCATCAGCTACACCTGCTCCTGCTACAACTTCTACTAAAGCGCCGAGACACAGGTCCCAAGTTCCGCCCATGCAGGTGATGGAAACACCCGCTACACCATCGGGTCAAAGTCTGCGCAGCATCACACCGCCTGCTGCACCACCTGCACGTGCCAGACTCCCACAGCGCCGCAGGTCTCGGCGCAGTTCACTCTCCTTAGGCGACGTTGCTATCACCCCAAATGCTGGCATAGAGGAAAGGATGCTGCGTGTCCAGCGCCTGCAGGGAAGACACATGGCGACAATCAGCTCCAACATAGCGCGCCTTGCAAAGGAAATGCGTGCCATGACTGCGGCGGTGAGGGACATGACCACTGTGGTGGCAGAGGGCAATGGGTACATGAGGGAGGACATCCATGAGCTCACCCGTGCCATGAGGGAAGGCCATGAGAGCGAGAGGAGGCGGCACCGTCAGAACTTGGTGAGGTCCGCGGCCTCTACAAAGGCCATCATAAGGATGAGCAATAGCACCGCAGTGTTGGCACGCCGCTCGGTGTCACTGCAGGTGGACCTTGGACACTTTTGCGGGGATGTTGCCAAGGCTCTAGGGCAGGTCACCGCTGCAGTAGAACACCTGCAGAGCGGCACATTCAGTGCTGGCGCTTTGGGAGGGGAAGACGGCAGTGAGGCTGCCTCGAGATTGAGCAGTGTGTCTGTGGCAGAGGGCAACACCAGGCACTGCAGTTCGCGGTGCTCCACGGGGACAGGCCGTGGTGAGGCGTCGGAGACACCTGAGAGGAGGCTTGGCGTACGTGGCAAGCGCCACTAGACTGAATGACAGTCATACTTGACCGTGGTGGGGCAACCATGGTCCTCCCCTTCCTGACGCTGCACAGCCGTGACTGAAACGGACATTTCTTGTTACATTTTTCCTGGGGAGCATTCATTTCATAGCTTGTTTGGTCGCACATACCTCAGTGCTCCTGTGCATTAAACAGTTGCACCACCAATGAAATTGTAATGTTTCATTCTTACCTGCTTCAGAAATGATGTTGCATGATGTATGTCCGCCTCCTATGGCCCTCTGCTGTGTTAGGGACGTGTGCCTGTCGGTGTTGGGCGGGTGGTTGGTCATCCCGGTGGTCGTCATTCCTGTCAACCTCTATGGGTATCCCCCTTCTGGTCGCAATGTTGTGCAGCATAGCACATACAGCTACAATCCTGCAGCAGGTATCAGGCTTGTATAGCAAGGCGCCGTCAGTCTTATGTAGGATTTTAAAGCGACTCTTCAGAATCCCAAAGGTCCTCTCTATGACATTCCTTGTGCTTATGTGGGCGGCGTTGTATCGTTGCTCCTGTGGTGTTGCTGGATTGATGTAGGGGGTGAGTATATATTCATGCAGGGCGTATGCACTGTCGCCTAGAAGATAGAAGCAAAGACTTAGCAATGGTGATGTTCAGACATGTGTGGTGCTCTCGTGTTTGGAAGAGGTATGTGTACGTACCAAGCAGGAGTCCCTCTCCAAATTCTCCGTTGAGTAGACGCCTGTGGATGCCACTGTGTCGGAATATGTAGGAGTCGTGTGTGCTCCCCGGGAATTGTGCCACTAGGTCCGTGATGATGTGCTTGGCATCGCACACAACCTGCACGTTGATTGAGTGGTATGACTTGCGGTTACGGAATATGTACTCATTTGCAGAGGGTGGACAGATGGGGATATGCGTACAGTCGATGCATCCAATTACATGGGGGAATTGTGCCACCTGGTAGAATGCCTGTTTGGTGCGGTCCAACTGCTGTGGGGTTGTGGGGAAGCTGATGTGGGTGTGGATCATTGTCAGCATGGCGTCTATGAATTTCTGGAAGAAGCGTGAGAGTGCGCTTTGCGATACGCCTCCGGCTACGGCGATTACCCCCTGGAAACTTCCTGAGGCCAGTAGGTGCAGGCTGCATAGGACCTGGACGTGCGCAGGGATTGCATTGGTCCGATGTGTCTGGTGCTGTAATAGTGGTTCCAGGTCTGCAATGAGGCGAATGATCATGGCACGATTTAGTCGATACTTCTCGTACACCTCGTCCTCATTCTGTCCGAGCAAGGTGATGCGCAGTCTGAATACTCTCTCCTGGACCCTTCTCCTGCGCTGTCCTGCGGCATTGATTCGCATCCTCCTTGCAAGCACGTAGAGGGCTGCCATTTTGTGCTAGCCAACAGGGTCTCCTGGGCCACATTTAAGGGTTTGCTGATTAGCACAATCAGTTGCACATGTGTACATTTTTTTTTCTCTTTCAAAAAAAAATTGTGTTGACTTTACCTCCAGGTTCTGATTCCCCTTATTTTGCTCATGCTAAATAGCGAATTTTGGGATTTTCGGTATTTGCGAGTGGTGTTGCATTGGGTAGAGATTGGTTATTAGCCATTGGCACTTGCCGGGAGCTATTTGTGAGTTCCGGTAATTGTGACTTCGGTATTTAGCGATTCGGTATTTTTGAGGATTGGTTAATTGCGCTTAGTTATTTTTCCGGTATTTATTTTGCGATTCTTTATTTGCTCACAATTTGGGTTGATGCATTGGGAATCGGTTTTTGACACTCGCTAACGGGTGATTTTAGCGATTCGGTATTTTACCGACTGGATTTTTGCTTGATGCATGTGCCAGATTGTTATTTACAATGCCAATAGCTCAAAATATCGCAATTGCGAGACCTATTGCATTGCAAATGCTTGTTAGTAACTTTTGATCTGTTTGATCTAGAAACAACACTTTTGGGTTAAAATTTGCAGATAGTGCTGCAGATGAAGGTATGTGGTAAATGCAGCAAATCCATACTTACGCAGAAAAACAAGCAGAGGCAAAATAATCACATAATGCCAGTGATCCTGATTAAGGGATAGAATTTAGGGGACACTTGACATTTTGGTGGAGACCTGGTGTTATATTTCCCTCTTTCTCTTGTATTTCGCTTTCCATTTTCTGCAAGGTGGCACACCTGTTGCATCTTTTTCTGGCAACAGGACATTGGGAGGATCACACCTGGATCAACAATGGTACCATCACCACCAAACCAAGCGATATATCTGGCAGTGCTGCAGTGACTGCAGTTATGCCTGAGACCAGTGAGTCCAAAGTAGAATTGTCACAGGAACAAGAATCAGCAAATATTTGATTTTCCTGAGATAGGAGCAGAGCAGAAATTTCAGCTAGATTCACAGTAGGATGTTGTGACTGATCTTATTTTGGACACATCGCCTTCATTATTCCCTTGGAGGAAAAGAAACGTAACTCCCCCATCTTCTCGAAGCCCAACCCCTTCAGATGAAGGTGAAATGCAGTGCACTCACAGACACAGTGTGGAGGCAGGGAAGAGGATGAACCAGTGAATGTTCATGTTGAAAGTAGCACTGAGGAAGTGCAGATTACTCCTGTTCAGCCTGCTCCTGTACCACCAGCACCTGTTTCCATCTTATTCAAAAATCAGCACACCAGCCTCTACAACAGTTGCAGACCATCCAAAGGAAACCTTAGCCTAAACCTATCCTAGCTGCACCACAACCTCTGGCTTTGACTCTGTAAAGAAGCTCTCCTGCCAGGTTTGGGACTTCTTTAACCGCATGCAAAATGAGGACCACATTGAAGACTGAACAGTTTATTGCAGACCAGTGTGTCAAAGAAAGCCAGGGGGAAATTATGGTACCAGGGGCTAATTGGTGCACATGACAAACCAACATACAATCCTGTGGGGACAGCACCTAAACGATGGCTGTTGCTAACAGAGAAGAACCTGAACAAATCGAAAGAGATGCTGATGATGAAGAAGACATTGTCAACATAAGAAGCACCTCAACACTCATAGTGTATACTTGATACCAGCAGCAACCTCAAATTGACACAAAGAAAATAGGGATGCCATGTTCACTCCAAAGCATCCAAGCAGCCTACTTTCATGGAGGTCACTTGAGGTGGGAGATTCATCACAAAAAACACACTACCAACTATCATGGCTGTGTTCAGGAATGATGCACTGGACCATCGAAACATCAGCTGAGCTTGCCCATCAATACTATGGGAAACTGTCCAAAATTTTAGTGATTGACCTCACAGCTTTTTCTTTTGTTCAAGGGGAGGGGAAGGACTTTATCTAAAGTGAAAGGTTCTCATCTGGACCTTTTTCATTTATTTCTGACGCTTCTCAAGGCATTTGCTGGCAATAGTTTCAATGGAGAAAGAACACACAGCTACCAACATCCTGGAATACAAAAGTTTACAAATTACTGTGGAGTCATGAGCGGGCTGTTAATGGCTAATCAGCCGGTTTTGGAGGCAAAGTGAATTTAAATCCCCAAAGGTTGGCCAGTCATCAATCCTGGCTGGGTGGGGGGATAGTGAAGTCTGACATACGACGGCAAAGGTGAACGTAAATAAAGAAATAAATATCTGCCATCGTATGTCGGACTCCACTACTCCCCACCCAGCCCCGCCCGCCTCGCCGCCCTACAGCGTTACCTCGGCGAGCCGCCACTGGAGATGGGAACCATTTGGACACCTTTGGTTTAACAGTGCACAAGATGGCAGGTGAGTACATTTTCCTCAGACAGCGGAAGTGTATTGCTTGCATTCCTATGGCTAGAGAGTGGAGACCCAGACACTGAAATTCAATAAAGACTTTGTTATCAAGGGGCTGCCGTTTAGGCTTCCTGAAGCAGTGTGGGACTGAGCGATGATCTTTTAGCATTCCACAGGTGAGTTTGCCGGCTTCCGAGGAGTACGGTACCAGGCTGACAACTTGCGTTCTATCCGTTAAGAAGGAGCAGATCCAACAAGTGTGGTTCCTTGCATGCCAATCTCGTGCAGGCTCCTGATGAGGATGGGGTGTTAGACAGTGTCAAATGCTGCAGAGAGATCCAGGAGGACGAGAGCTGCCATGTCTCCTCTGTCAGGGATTATGTGGATGTCATCTATGGCGGTGATGAGTGGTGTTTCTATACTGTGTATGGGCCTGAATCCAGACTGCGTGGCATTGTGGAACTGGTCATTGCTGAGGTGGTTGATTAGGCATAAGTTGACTTAGTTTCTTTAAGACCTTTGCTGGGTATGGTAGGTGGAGGATAGGTCTGTAGTTGGAAACGTGGAGTCAGTGGATGACTTCTTGAGCAGGGGCTTGATGGTGGCATGTTTCCAGGTGTCCGGGAATGTGGCTAAGTCGATGGAGGTGTTGACTGCTTCACTGATCAGTAGGAGTCCTCTGGTGAAGGTGTGGTGGGGGAAAGGTCAGATGGGGCCCCCAGAGTGGATCTTTCACAATGAAAGGATCTTCCCCTTGAATAAAAAGAACACTTGAAAGTTTACATCTTCTAATACCTTTACAAAGAGTAAAGTTTAGTGATCTTCACTTAGTATCATTTACCAGAAATACTGCAGAAGATTCAGTTATAATTAAAACAACATCTTATTTTTTTTTAGAGAATATAACTGCAACAATCATTAATTCAGAAAAAGATAATCATAAATATGGTAAAGAGCATATCGGGAAGACTAATACAAAGCTGAGTTTGATTATGAAATGAGAATAATCGGAGTGCAACCGCTGCCTAATTAAATACTTGAAGAGATAGTAAGAGAAGCAACAGATAAGATAGAAATAACAACAACAAATGGAGAGAGGTCCAAACAATTACTAGGAACCAGGGAAGAAGAAACAGATTTCTGAATTTAGCTACCTGCAATGTGGTGGGATCGTAAGATGTAAAAAAATGGCTAGAATATGAACGTGGGAACATGAAATAAAAATGGAATTACAAGAAAATTAGCACATTTCTGAGATTGACTTTAGCAATTTTATGATAATTGACTAGAAGGTAGAGAAAAGGCCTCATGGTATACCAGCAGGAGGTTTATTTTTTTATACAAATATGTCACTTCATCTAGATGTGATTCAGATATGTCATGATACTGTCATATATATTTTTAGCAATTGTAGTACATTTGCTAAAGACAGCTATAGAAATCTAGACAAATGATATTGTGCAAAAAATCAAGTACAGAAAATGGAAGATAGCTATTTCCGTGCTTAGTTTACTGGATGATGGAGAACAAAGTTATGGTGGAATCTCAGGTCTTTTGATGGAAGACAGTGCTGCAAAAATTCCTCAGATCTCGGAGTTGGGTTGAATATGATGGAATCTATGAAATCCTGTTGGTTCAGAGCCTTCAGAAGAAAAAAACTGTTGGATATTGTTAAAACATTTAACTTAGTTGTTAATAACAGTAGATTTAGGGTTGATTAACCTGCTAGGAAGACATTTGATAATGGAAGAGCCACTTTTCTACTTGATTTGTTGTCTTAAAATCTCAATACTTCTTGTGTAAAATGAGATCCAAGAGGGTGGACATTGTGGCAGTGACCATCATCCACTTAAACAGGATATTGAGGTGAAGACACAAAATAGGGATCATCACCAATATGGTGACCACTTGTAGATAGTAAATGGGAAAAAAAAAACACACATAGTTCTGCTGCTGCTTACGGAAGCAGCTGAAATCTCTGTGTGTAATACCAAGGTGGTCCATGAGGGAATCTACACAGAAACACAGATTCTCACATGGTATCCCCCAATATCTGCAATCCCCATTATTTCCCTGCCCAAGGAATTACCGTGACTCCAATAAACGGGAATGCTCAAGCGGAAAATTCTAGAGATTAGAAGGGGCCACTTTTCATGAGGACCTTAGTGCACTTCTTTTTGTTAGCCATGATCAGCAAACCACAGAAGAACATTATTAAATAAAATTCTCAGATACTTGTATTGACAGACATCTTCAAGTGGCCCATTTGCCAAAGTCCAAGATGTTTTTAATAGACTTCTACCAAAGAAGACTACTTTAACTTTTGGGATTTTTGTATTTGCATTTCAGATAATTTTTCATAAATTTGCCTTAAATTTTAATAATCACGCAAAAAACAAGTTATGTGAATTTCGCTCACCCCGAGACGAAAGAACCTTTCATTGTGGACTTCCTGGCTACAAACTTCAGGGCAAGTACAGGGTGGATCATGTTCATCCCTGGATGAAAACTGGATTTCTTTTATTTTAGTATATGTTTTTTGCATTTGTGTGGATCATTTCTACGATTTGTATGGTCTCTTACCACTTTTGGAACCAGGATGGCTTTAAATGTTCTGAAATTCTCATTGACTCGAGTAAAATTTGTCTGTGGATATCGTATTTGGTTGTGTTTTGTATTGTTTAGAGGTGAGCATCATTGATGTAGTATATTATTTTTGTGAAATATTGGACTACATTGCATGTTGCCAGCTAGATCTTTTTAGGGATTTCTTCGGAGTCTTGTTTGAATCGATTTTTGTGCCCAAGGACTTTTCTCATGTTTTATTCTGCTGGAATGCTTGGGATGGCATTACTAGTCTGTTTTGTGACTTTGAGGCAATATTATACATATATGCATATGGTATATTTAAGATAACTTGTACTGGATGATATATATGTGGATTGGCATATGGATGCGCCGATGATGTGGTAAATGCTTATCCAACTTTATGGCATGAAACCTAATTTCCTCATAATGATTATAGGGGTAGTTTCTAATATGTATTGTTGTATTGAGATAAGCCCAAATATACCTTGGTATGAATGTGATGTTGGAGTAGTAAATGCTTAACCAACTATATGGCTTGGAGCTGTGTTTTGCTTGTGATGGTGCCAAGCTTGTGTCTAATATGTATTGTTGATGTAGATCAATGTATGGACATCATTTATTGTAGGGTAAGGTATAAATGTACCTCAATAAGAATGTGCCCATGCCAACCTCCCAGTGAAAATGTTAAAACCTGTTCTATACATGTTGTATATTACAAACGTTTTATATAATTTTCATAGGGTACTCCATAATGAATCAGCTTAATATCCTGACCAGTTCATTTGTGTAAGAAACCTTTCACAACTCATGTCCTATCCCATACACTTCAAAGGTCCCACACTGAGCCCCATCATACCAGAATAAAGGTCTATTAGTTCTTGCTATTGACTGACTAGGTCATTAACTGATGTCATTCATAATACACTCTGAATCACAAGCCCTGCTGTCAATCTAAAGAAGAAATAATTTGATACAGGGATATCAACAAAATTGGTCACTTGTGGATATCTGGTGCACGCACAATCCCGACACTAGGGTGTATTCATATTACTCAGTGCCTCCCGACTTGCACATCCGCATTGACCATATAGTAGGGTCCCTTGCGCTCTTCTCCACAATTTGGCAAACACACTATCATGGCCGCACGCACTCGGACCATAACCTTCAGTCACTACAATTCAAGTGGAAGGTAGCCACATGGTGCCTCCAACCCTCAGCACTAGAGGATTTGCCATTCCGGGAGGCACTGGGTACTGCAACAGCTGAATATTTGGAATTTAATGATGGCTCCACCCACAACAAACTCACCGAGTGGGAAGCCTTCAAGGTAACCATTAGGGGGCAGAGCCTGAGTATTAGCTGGAACATCCGCAGGCACCTAGAGGACAGCATCATTATAATTGAGCGTTAGCCCATACAGCTGGAGACCCGCTAAGTGACACAATCGGAATACACACATCAGCTGTATAAAAAACACGGGGAACCCGCCTCCCTCCTAGAACGCCTCCAATGTATAAACTACGCAGCACACTACTCTCATGGCCATGCAGACTCAGACCGAACGGGGAGCCTACTGGCATGGCTTATGCACCAGGAGCAGGCTCTACATCCTATCCAAGACTTGCAGAATCGCACAGGACGCCTGCTACGTACACAACATGAAATTCATATTGAATTAATTCAAAACTACAGCTCTTTGTACACATCAACCATCAATTTTGAAAGTGGGCGCTTCAAAACTTTTCTTTCTCACTTGGGGCTCCCCACCATCACCCTTGTGCAACGTGCAGAGCTGGAGGAACCAGTCACACTTTTTGAAATTTGTGAGGCCATCAGCGCTCTAGCATCAAGTAGAAGCCCTGGGCCTGTCAGCCTGCCCTCCGAGGTCTATAAGACATATGTACACACATTGGTTCCGCACTTACACATGTTATACAATGCTGCTCTCGAGGCTGCCACGCTTCCCACATCACTACGTGAAACACTACTAGTTATTGTTCCGGGTACCATTAGCTAATGCACTAAACTCCACGAACATTCTTTTCCATATGTATGCAGATGACACTCAACTTTACCTGGAAATCACCTCCCCTGAAAACCTCACATCACTCAACACTACCCTAACGAATACTCAAAACTGGCTAACCGAGAACCACCACCTGCTCAACACCTCCAAAACAGAGTTTCTTCTCATTTCTCCTCCGAATCAAAACCCCAAGTTAGACCTCTGGATGAAGCACCTCACAGCCTTCAATTGCTCACCCCACATTATTGATTCAGCCAAATCTCTCGGAATCACAGGACAAGCACTTGAACATGAAGAATCATATTAGTAAGGATTGCCAGGGTGCTAATCACCAGATGAGGATACTCAGTAATCTCAAACCATTCCTTCCACAAGTTGACTTCAAGCAGGTGGTCCAAGCGCTTGTTTTGCTGAGGCTTGACTATGGCAGTGCTACGCTCTGTGACCTCCCCAAATATACCTTGGCCCCACTAAGGGCTCCCTTGAATGCTGCTGCCAGATTGATTTCGGGTACAAAAATAAATGCTCACATATCCCCAGTCCTAAAATCCCTAAATCGGTTGCTCTATGAAGCAAGAATACAGCTAAAGATTGCCTGCTTGTCCCACAGAGCCCTCCATTTCAAAACCCCTGGTTACCTGGCTCAATAGCTAGAATTATCTGGAGGCAGTAGACCATCAAGAAGTGCAAACTCTTTCCTCTTGAAAGCACAGATTTTTCTCAAAAAGAGTATGAGTCACAGTACTTTCTCAGGCTCTGCCCCGAAGATCTGGAACTCTCTACCACCGGAAGTCCGCAGAATCTCCTCCACGGTTGCTTTCAAAATGGAAGTAAAAATATTCCTTATGAACAAGTCCTTGCCTTAAATGGGTTTGGATCATCTGTTTTAATGTATTGGACTTACACCGTTAAGCCCAGAGTCGGTTGTTAAACTCCTATAATTAATTGTTTGCTCCTCTCCCAATTCGCTATTTTCTTTGATATCCCCTTTGTCATGTTCTTGTTTGTATACTTAATTGATGCCTGTCTTTCCCTTTATTATTTCCTACCCTCAGTTGCTTAAAACAGGCAGGGACCCTGCTGATCTGGGCTCCTACCGCCCCCTGGCTCTCTTAAACACAGATTATAAAATCCTGGCTAAGGTGCTTGTCGACCGACTGGCACTGCTGGTCCCGTCTCTGGTCCATCCGGACCAGAACGGTTTTGTCCCATCTCGCAGCACATCAGTGAATTTGAGGTGTTTCTTTTGGATCTCTACATATACCCCACGACAATGGTCGATATTGAGAAAGCCTTTCGACTCCCTAAAGTGGGACTTCCTTTTTGACACTTTGGCCAGATATGGCCTTGGAGGCAGATTCCTCCGTCTGATCCACTTGCTCTACAGCACACCAACAGCTAGGGTAAAGAATGGCTCCTATATTTCTGTCCCCATATCATCAGGGGGAATATGTGATGTTACATCATGGTCTTCACACCGCGATACCTTTACAACGCAGGAATTACAACGCAAGTTGTTACAACGACTTGCGCTGGAGGGCGCTTGACTTAGGAATAGTATGATTTACTATTCCAACTCCAGCCTACGTTACAGTAGGAAAGGTGTTGGAATACTAATTCATACTATTCCTTAGCTTAGAGCGCCATCCAGCGCAAGTCATTGTAATGACTTGCGTTGTAATGCCGGCGTTGTAAAGGTATTGCGGTGTGAAGACCGCGATGTAACCAATGTTTCCCCATCAGGGGTGCCAGCTGTCTCTGCTGCTTTTCTCCCTGGTCATAGAACCTCTTGTAGCTGCCAACCGAGGACGGGGCGCGGACTGGGTATCCCCCTTGGGAGACGGCACACACATAGTCTCGCTTTATGCTGGCAACATTTTATTATACCTTTGAGATATACGGTGGATCCCAATCACCTTGGCCCAAATACTCGCTGTCCTTTGTGAACATGTCCTTATCCTTTCACGCCTGGGTGCCCAGATCCTAATCTCACTCTCAACAGTAGTCACATTAGATGGCAACCCAACACTTCCCGTTACTTAGGAATAAGAGTGTATCATCAGCAGGCATACCTGCTAGATGGGAATCTGGGGAAGGTGATCACAGCTCTCCCATCTCAGATGTCTTTTTGGCGCAGACTTCAACTGTCGGTCATGGGCCGGATAGCCCTTTTAAAAATAGGGGCCCTACCCAGACTGTTATACTATTTTACCAACCTACCTCTGTACATCTCGCCCTCCTTTTTCCGCACATTTGAACGGGCCATGAAATAATTCATATGGAACAATTCCCGCTGCTTTGTAGCCCTCACTAAACTTTACCTGCCATCTAAACGGAGTGGATACCAGGAAGACCGTCACCCACGCCCTCGTCACCAATCGCTTGGACTATGGGAACACTCTGTACGCCGGCATCACCACCAAGCTGCAGAGGAAACTTCAACGAATCCAGAACGCGGCCGCACGACTCATCCTGAACATACCCCGCCACCACCACATCTCCGGACACCTGAAGAAACTTCACTGGTTCCCAGTCAACAAGAGGATCACCTTCAGACTCCTCACCCACGCACACAAAGCCCTGCACAACCTCGGACCAAAACTCATCAACCACCACGTCTCCTTCTACACTCCTCCTCGCACCCTACGCTCGAGCGGACAAGCCCTGGCAGCCGTACCTCACATTCGCAAAGCCACCGCCGGAGGCAGGTTTTTCACTGACCTAGCAGCGAAGACCTGGAACTCTCTTCCCAGCCACCTTCGCGCCATACAAGACCACCTCCCCTTCAGAAGGCAGCTCAAGACCTGGCTCTTCGAGCACTGACCCCCCCCCCCCCAGCGCCTTGAGACCCTTACGGGTGAGTAGCGCGCTTTATAAATGCAATTGATTGATTGATTGATTGGATTGGCGGATCCAAACATGGAACAATACTACCTCGCCTCACAACATCAATGGGTGGAAAAATGGCTGGCGGGACTCTAGCTACACAACACTGCTGCTCTCTCCCTGTCCTGGTCGACTGCTTCTATACTTCAGCTGTTTCACCACTGTGCCAAACACAGACTACCTGAATCTCTTCTACTGATAATTGCATCTCGGTGTTACCACAGAAGTATATATATTACTCGCTCGTCATTGCCATAGGCAGGGCATGACACGGGCGGCCTCGTAACCTCATCCACCGAGCTGATGGATTGGCTAGAGGTGGAACTCCACACTTTGAGCAACCTGTATCAGGACGGCACCTTGGTGCCGTATGACACACTGACAGTCACTGGCCTACCTCCCAGTCAATTTCTATTGTACAACTCACTAATTATTGCCTTGGGTAACCAATGGGGGAAATGACCAATGAGCACACAACACATTTAACCATTCAGTACTTACATGTCATGGGATGAGGGAGGCATCTCACTAAATGTTTTGCGGCTTCACAGCGACAACACACAGAGGTGTCACTAACGCCCTTGAGGCGACACTGGGAGGCATCGCCCCTTCACCGACAAGGAATTGGCAGAGGTATGAGTAGTCCCACCTATATTCCCTGCAATGCTCCTTTTTGCCTCATGCACTACATTATCAGTCAGTCAGTCAAAAATCTTTATTTCGGCCACTAGGACCATAAAAGCACATTAAAAAAACTTACAATATATACACTTTCTGGTGATATGCTTTAAGATATCTGCAAAATAAATAACACAATTTAATTTACTGGTCTAGCAAAGATCACAAGGTGCAAAAGTACATCTCTTCGAGTAATCCCCAAACTTGATCCTAATTTATATGTGTATTCCTAAAGCTGCTACTTCTTTTCCCTCTTTTGCGGAGCAATAAAAAACAAGTGTGGGATCGAGTGATCAGTTTTTTTTTTTTTTTTTTTTGTCCTCATCTCACCAATAAACACTTGTGGGTCTTATGAAGCCGCTTAAACGATTTATGGGGGAGGAGGCCCACGGCTTACCACATATGTTTCCGTTGGTTGGCCAGTCCCTTGTTTGTGTGGGTAACTGGTGTAATCATTGGACAAAGGTGTGAAGTCGTAGATTGTGACCCCAGTTCATAAACGGATGCCAAAGATTAGTAGACGCATCCCCTATTCCATCATATTCCAGATGGGCCATGGCGAAGGAAGCCTTAAGCCACTCCTCTCTGGTGGGTGGATGGTGGTCTTTCCATCTCTTGCATATTTCCCTTCTTGCAAGCAAAATCAAGTATAACAATAGACCTCGCTGCTGTTGTGACACCTTGATGCAAAATAGGCCATCGTCCCCAAAGAAAATCAGTGACTTATTGACCTCTATGATAGAGTTAAACAGATCGCTGAGAATGTCACCGATTTCTTTCCAGAAGGTCTTAATTTCAGGGCACTCAAAGAATATATGAAGATCATTTGCTAGGGGGATCTTGCACCTATAGCATTTCGGGGTTGGAGCTGGGGCGAATTTCGCGATTCTCGCTGGTGTGTAGTAAAGTCTATTGACTACAAAAAAGTGGTTCTTTTTTAAAGCTGCAGGTTTGATGAATTTATACAGCAGCTTCAGTGATGGTTCAAACAGTGCTTCTATTGTTGGCTCAAAGGGGGACTGCTCCCATATTTTGATCGATGAGGGTGTTTCCGAGTCTACCGCTTCAAGGGCTAGGTTGTACCACACTGATACCTCTTTTTTTAAAGCCTGGGCAGAGTGGCACAGCCTTCCTACCTCCCAGTTTCCTTTTACTTGCTCTTTCTCTGCTTCGTACCACGAGGCAAGCTGTAAGTATTTAAACCTGGAGAAACCTGTGCCGATCCTGGCCCTCAAAACCTCCCACGGAAGGACCCCCTCTGTGTCCACCAATTCCGACCAGGTTGTAATTCCAGCCCTTTTTATAGGTAAGGCCAGCCCGTCCTTTAGACAATGAGGTGTCCCTGGGGAGTTCCAAATAGGGGCATGGGGCGAATAATACCCTATCCCCCATATAGTTCTTACTTTAAACCAGAGAACTAGAGCTGCCCTTAGAACCTTCAAGCGTACTTTTTTGAAGTACTTTGTAGCACCAAACTTGTGCAAAAATGCCTCTACTCTTCCTCCCTCTTCTGCCGTTCTTGTCATTTCATAGAGCAGTTTCCCCCATGCCGAGTCTCCAGGTCTCACCAGTAGCGATCGAATAGCTTTAAACTGGAAGGCCACTGCGTACCAACAAATATCCGGGAGTGCCAAACCCCCCTTAGCGAGTCTACGCCTTTGTTTTTTCCAAGACAATCGGGTACCTTTATCTCCCCAGATAAAACTCCCGATCTTACTCTGAACTTTACTTATTAAGTTTTGGGGAAAAGATAGAGGAATAGCAGAGAAGACATAGGAAACCTTGGGGAGAATGATCATCTTCACCAGATTAACTTTCCCGTATATGGTCAAAGGGAGATTTCTCCATCTAGAGAAGAGGCGATCTATTTCCTTAATTACTCTGGACAAATTTAGAGAGGGGACTCTGGCTAGATCTTTGACTATGTAAATACCCAAGTATTTTAATTCTGCTGAGCCTACTCCTCCCCATTGTTCAACATTCCAGCCCATCACCTCCATCTTAGATTTATTTACCAGGTAGCCTGACAGAGCCCCAAATTCCTCCGTAATAGACTCTAAACGAGAAAGCGCCACACCGGGATTGTTCATAAATACAGTCAGGTCATCAGCGTACAGTGCTAATTTGCAGCTGTAAGATAGAGATTTGAAGGGATGAATATCATTATCTAGCCTGATGACTTGGGCTAGTGGTTCAATGTAGAAGTTGAACAAAAGTGGAGAGATCGGACAACCTTGCCGAGTCCCTCTCTGAATGCTAAAGGCTGGTGTAAGAGTCCCATTCAGTAAGATACGCGCAGATGAACCTTGATAACAATTTCTCAGAGTTTGGATAAAGATTGGCCCAAACCCTAATGTTGCCAGTACCTCCCATAAATAAACCCAGCAAACTCTGTCAAATGCTTTGGCCGCATCCAGGGCTATTATAGCCAGAGGGTCAGATCTTGTGGTGGCCAAATCGATGTTACCTATCATTAACTGAGTTTGCTCTTGGATCTGCCTGCCTTCTACGAACCCCTTTTGATCTGGATGAATCAGCTTAGGGACCAGCTTCGCCAGTCTCCCTGCCAACACGCCCATAAAGATCTTATAATCGGCGTTAAGCAGGGAGATAGGGCGATAAGAATCAGCACTAAGTGGATCTTTACCTGGTTTGAGGATCAAGACTATAGTTGCCTCTTTCCAAGACTCTGGAACCCTACCGGCAGGACTATAGACCGCATTAAAGAGGGAGCACAGGGCAGGGGTCAGTTCTTCCGCTAGAAGTTTATATACTTCATTTGGGAGTGAGTCTGTACCGGCGGCTTTTTTATTCTTGCTTTTATTAATTAGCCTATTTATTTCTTCCATGCTGATGGGGGCCTCTAATTCCTTTCTGCTTTCCTCTGTTATAGAGGGAAGAGATTTAGTGCTTAACCATGCTTGAACTGAGCATGGGGAGGGCTCCAAATCCTCTTTATACAGATCTGAAAAGAGGGAAAGTAAGCAGGATTGGAGATCTTCAAATCTACTCGAGGTCTCCCCCGTACTGTTTATTGTCAGTGTATTAATGTTATTTTTTACTCTATCTGTTCTGGCCTTCCATGCAAGTAGAGCCCCAGCTTTTTCGCCGTACTCAAAATTCTGCATGTTCCTTGCGTGCCATTGTACCCTGCACTTTGATTCTAACTTCCCTCTGTATTCCCGTCTTACATCTTCCAGATCTTTTAAAACTTGAGGTAGTTGTTCCGAATCTCCCTGGAGAAGTCTGTTCCTATCTCTCTCCAACTGACTTATTTTCGCCTCAGCAGATTTTAGGGCACTAGCTTCAATTCTGTTTTTAAAACAGATGAGGCTATGAAAGTTACCTCTCAGATTAGCCTTGTATGCATTCCAAATAAAATCCCATGACGTTGATCCCCCATTTAACTCAAAGAAGTTATTAGTGGAAAGCTTAACAGCCTTAATGATCTCAAGATCGGACAGCATTGCTCTATTTAGTGTCCATCTTGACTGCAACGCCGTCCCTTTGGCTCTGTAGACAATCTGAATTGGCGCATGGTCGGAAAGGTGACTAGGTTTAACTAAAATATCCTCGATGTTATTGAGGGATGGAGAGTCTGCCAGGACATAATCGATTCGGGAGGAATGTCCGTACTTTTTGCTATAGAACGTGAATTCTTGCAAATCACCTTTCTTTGCCCTCCAGATGTCTGCCAAGTCTAAGTCCTTTAATAAGTTAATAAAGGCTCGACGGGATTTTGGGGCACCGATGTAATAGCTCAGGTTGGATCTATCCCTAACTGGGTCTAAGAGAAGGTTAAAGTCACCACCTATGACAAAAGGGGGCATTGCCAGAGTTAAAATCAACTGAAGTTTACCGATGTAAGAGGGGTCGTCAGTATTTGGTCCGTAATATGACACACAGGTTAAATTAGTGTCATCAATAGAGAGAATGGCCACCAACCACCTTCCGTTCCAACGACCAACATTTAATACGAGATGAGATTCATTTTTTTTATTTTTTACCCACTGCTCCCCACCCGTGCCCACCCTACCACATTTCCCCCAACCCCCCTGTGCCACCCTCCACCTTGAGGAACCCTCCCTTCCAATAGGCAAGCCTATTCGACCCCTACCCTCCCCCCCCCCCGGACTATAAAAAGAGAAATGGAAAAAAAAAAAACATAAGTGCGCTTGATAGATCTAACTTGAACCGCGTTAAGCCACATAAGGATTTCTTATTTTAACCCTCATATTCTGCTTCTGGATCTACCGAGGATACATACAAAAGGCCTATTTTCCTACGCTGCTTTTAATTCTTTCTATTAAAACGTCCGTTTCTTCTCCAGTTTTAATTTGGTGCATCTGGTTATTCCACATTACACGGAGAAGAGCGGGAAACTTCAGTTGTACCTTAGCACCAATACCTTTCAACTCCTCCATTCTTTTCCCCAGCTCCCACTGCCTTGAGGCTGTCGCATGAGAAATATCAGATCTTATTTGAAAGGAAAAAGGAGTAGCCCCCCCAAAGTTAATGGAGCCCTCTTTGAGAGCGGAGGTCAAAATCAGTTCCTTTACTGAATAGGTCAAAAAATTGATCAGTATTTTCCTCGGCTTTGACTTGGCTGGGTTTCTTCTAAAGGGATCTCTGTGAATTCTCTGAATGTCATGAACGAGGTCAATCTCTGGTGCACCTATCAGGACTGTTTTTTTTAGGAGAGAAATGATGAATCCCTTTAAGTCTGCACCCTCCAGGGCTTCCGGGACATTCAGGATTCTTAAATTGTTTCGGCGGGAATAATTTTCCAAGCGTTCTAAATCCTCTCTGAGATCCTTATTCTGAGCTAGTGTTTTAGCCAACTCCCCAGCTGTTGAATTTATAGAGTCCTTTATTTTCGGGATCTCCAACTCAATTGCGTCAGTTCTTAGTGAGACCTCATCCAATCTGTTGGAGAGAGCCTCGCAAGAGGCTTGAATGGCTGCCTGATTGGTTTCAGAGATATTGAATCTCTTAGATAGCTCCGCTTGGTTCATCTCAGAGACCTTGAATCTGTTCGACATTTCCTCTTTGATAGCAAATAGGATGTCAGCGAGGGAGTGCGGCTCCGTTCCTGCGGTAGCTGAGCGTGAGACTGATTCTGCATTTACTGTAACAGGGCCCAAGGCCGTAGTTGTACCCTTCCCATCAGGGTTATCTGGTAGAGTCTTTTTAACTGATGAGGGAGAGACAACAGAGCTAGGGTCCTCATTTTGAGAGGTCTCTACCCCTTCCCCATCTGTCTGGGCTCCTTGTAGGGCCAGGGGGGAGTACCTATTCGTGAGAGGTATGCCAAGGCACACCTCTGCTCCGATCAACTCATGAGTGAGAGCACCCCCCCCTTTTCATAGGAGAACCAGCGACCGGGTCCAAGCCAGGTTCATTCATTTTCAGGCGAGAATTAACCAGTTGTACCTAAGGGATAAAAAACTCAAAAAAAATTAAAAGGGATGACAAAGATTATAGAGACGGGAGAGTTTACACATTTTCACACAAATATGACAATGTAAAGATCCCAGGGGAGGGAAAAAGATCACGGGAGGACACCTTGGACTTAACCCCGGCAAGTAGTGTCACCTCCATCTCTTCGGTAAATAGCTCAGTTATCTCGGAAGAATCTTTGGGCACAATTGGGACAGAAAATAGATCGAATTTTTTATTAGAAATGGAGAGACTACGACTGGGGGCAAAAGTAACATCAAAAGATCAAAAACCAGAAGGGGGGGGAGGAGATGGCAGGAATATAAACAGAACCAGCAAAAAAACAAGACAAGAACCAGTGGGCAGGTTGACTCGCTCCAAGAAAACAGGAAACTAGATGATATTGGTGCCTCTGGGTCTAAGGAACTTATGATAGTTAACCTCTCCAAAAAAGTATTGACAGCTGATGACATTTCTGTATTAAGCAAGGGCCTAGGATTCTGCCCCAATCAAACGGGTAATGATGTTGATGTTTTTGTTGATCTTTCGAAATTTGTACGATTACTGAAATTGAAGGACCATTTTTCCCGTAATCCATTTGTATGTACAAAACCATCTGAGGAGTATGTTCCACCCTCACATACTGTAAATGAAATAAATATTTTGCAAGCAATGATGTCTGTCGAGTATGAAACCCCTATTGAACTAGAGTTGATTAGAGATGAGTTGGATATTTCAGAGGATGTGTCATTGGACAGTGGTCTAAAAACTAAATCCAAATACATTCCACATGGTACACACCCTAACATAGACTTGTTTAGAGATAAGGTCACTCAGGGGCTTTACAAAATCTGGGAACATCCGACCCCTGGGAACAAGAGAAAGTACAATCTAACTGCAGGCGAGAATGAGGCACTGAGGGGATTAAAAACTGACACGTCTATAGTCATCCGTGAGGCAGATAAGGGGGGGAATGTCGTGATCATGGAGAAAACAAGCTATATGGGTGAGATTGCACGCCAGCTATCGGACACTTCATGCTATACAAAACTAGCGGGTAATCCAATTAAAACTCTGGGTGTGCATATCAACATGAGATTACTGGAATGGAGGGACAATGGTCTTTTAAGTGAAGATGAGTGCAGATATCTGATGGTACAAAAACCCACCTCCCCGTGTATATATATATTGCCTAAAGTCCACAAGGAAGGTCCATTTCCACCTGGACGCCCCATAATTTCGGGGGTAAACTCACCCACCGAGAGACTCTCTGAATATGTGGACCATTATATTCAACCATTGGTCCAAAATCTCCCAGCGTACATCAAGGACACGAAGGACATATTGGGTAAATTTGAGGGCCTAGTCTGGTCAGAAAACCTTATGTTTGTCACACTGGATGTGACTAGTCTCTATACGTGTATCAAAAAAGACTTTGGAATCCAGGCACTACAACACTTTTTGGGTCAAAGAACAGCGGACCATTGTTTGCATAATGAGGTTCTTCTGGAAATGACGGAGATAATTCTATCAAAAAACTTTTTTCTGCATGATTCAGAGTGGTTCCATCAGATCCAGGGAACGGCCATGGGCTCCAGGTTTGCCCCTGCTTATGCCGGGCTCTTTATGGGCTGGTTTGAGCGGGGGCATGCTTGGGGACGCCACGCGGCGAAATGGATGGAAAATGTCATTTTCTGGGGCAGGTACATCGATGACATTATTATGTTATGGGATGGACCTGCCCCAGACCTTCTGGAATACTATGCTTATCTAAATGAAAATCCATTCAACGTGAAATTCACAATTGAATATAACAGGGAAACCATTGATTTCCTTGATGTTACTTTTTACATCCATGATAATCAAATTCAGAGTCGCACCCACAGAAAAAAGACTGCATGCAACAGTACGTTGCATTTCTCGAGCGCGCACCCTAATCATGTAATAAACAACATCCCCTATGGGGAAATGATCCGGATGCGGCGCAATTGTAGTATGGAAAGTACTTTTCTTCAAAACATTAATGAAACAGAACAGCGTTTCCTTAGTAGAGGCTATCCTAAGGCAGTTTTGGATAAGGCACATAAAAGGGTATTGAAGATGCCTAGGGTTGATACCTTGAAGTCAAAAACTGTACAAAAAGAAGACAAACCCCGAATCTCCTTCAATACACAATTTAACAACAACAGCAGTAGAACTTACAATGTTCTACGAAAGAATTGGCACTTATTGAAGGACATTCCAAGTCTACAAGGAATAATCCCTGAAAAACCTAGAGTAACCTATAGGAGAGGACAGACTTTACGTAACAAACTATGTCCAAGTTATGTTACGACTCCTAAGCCTCAAACTTGGTTACCCCCCATGACAAAGGGTTTCTACACATGTAATGAATGTAATGTGTGTAGATTGGGCAAAAATAAGACCAAAACATTCTGCTTTAACACCAATCGTACATATGAGATCAATCATATGATTAATTGTAAATCGATGTTTGTGACCTATATCTTGGGCTGCCCATGCAATAAGATCTATGTGGGCAGCACCAAGAGGCCACTCAAAATTAGAATACAGGAACATCTAAGAGCACTTCGGAAGGGTGATCTAAGATACCCCTTAACCTATCACATGCAGGAAAACCATGGAAACATGGAAGATCTCTGGTTCATAGGAATAGATCATATCCCCACTCACCCAAGGGGTGGAGATAGGGAACTGACCCTTAGAAAAAATGAAGCTGCATGGATATGTAGACTCAAATGTGTAGAATTGGGTCATAATAGCGATGATGAGATGCATTATTTTCTTTAGTCATTGCATTGGTCCCAGCCAAGGCTATACATTCCCCGTACTCTTTGTTTTTATGAAATTTCTAACTAAAACTCATGAGAATTAGGAAAAAGGTGTATGTTTCTAAGAAATTCAGGCATCCTTAACGAATGCTCTTACGAAATTATTATATGTTGAAAGCTGAATGTGAACTGTCTATTCTAATTTGTCATGGAAATATTTTTTGTTATTGGACGCCTCACTGCAAATGACCAGATGTGACTCTTCTATACTCATTTATCAAGAATATACTCTTGTTATGGAACGCTTATTGAAGATGACTAAATGTGATCTGTATATATTTTAAACCAATGTATACATTGGGAGAGAAAATTAGAACAGTTGTCCGTTTCGAAATGCTCTCTTTAAAGCTGGCTTTAAATCTAATAAATGTCATGCCAGCCTTTCTATATGTACCTCATTGTAAATAATTCCCGGGTTTGGTTTAATATGCACTATCTGGCTATATACTCCATCATAATGTATAATTTTACAATACGCTAATGTCATAATACTTTCGTAATGACATTTCATAATCACCGTAGAATAGAAATGTGCCGCTTTTATTAATTGTTGACGTCATAAGATATATATGATCCATAGCCTACATTGGCTTAATTCACAATTCTTGTCTATGGCCCGATGATATCTTGACCTGTTTCAAGATGGCGGCCATGTATGATACCTGCTACGGACTTTGGACTGGTACTCCACTTTGACCTCGATCCAATTGGGCATATGGTTAATTTCGTGTGCATATTATGCACACAGTGGGTAGTGCCTGATTGATAGACATAGCACTAACAATAATATCGGATCAAGAATATCACTGACTGTTTATATCTATCCCCGTTCCAAGATGGCTGCCACATATGCGGGATGAGTGACGGGTCCGTATGTTCTATTTTTCACCTAAATCCATAATTCTTAATAGAAATATAACTCATCTCGAGTTTGCTATGTATCTTGCGTGGGCACAATAGGGATCACAAACATAATACTGACAATAGGATCGCGGTGTTTTTTTGATACTCCATAATGGCCGCGCTTTTAGACTACATCCCATTTAAAATTTGGGAGGACACTCAGGAAGCGAAGCATGATTGATTCCAGGTGCTCCCGTAAATGGCTCGTCATCACGTATATTTAAGACATGGACGTGGCTCCTCACCTGGTCTTCACCTTTCCTGTTGCCTGTCAGCCGTTACCAGCGAGACCGCCGGGAGTCCGTCATGTCCGTACTCGGGTAGGTTGAACCATGAAATTCACCTTGGATTCTTAACTGGAGGGAATATACATAGCGGGATATGGGGGGAAGTTTCCCCATACTTAACTTGATATAGAATTGGCGGCTTGTAGGGTTGGGAAGTTCGGCAGCTCGCGGCTTTGATTCACATGTTTCCTGGCCGTTAGCTATTCACAGGACCTTAGATTTACATATTTATTCTTGGTGTTGACTGCCTTACCACACCATGAAAATTTGCACAAACTGAGTAGGAATTACATATTATATATATCACTAATAGGACTCTGGGGTGGTGCTGTTCATGGTGCATTATGATTTTAATTCTTTGTATTATACCAGCATAGGACTGCTTTACAACCTATTTATTCTTTATTATAGACTATGAGGACCTTTCTTTCTCTTATATTACAAGAGTACACCTGAAGGAACTTGGAATGATGTACCATGATCATCCTCCTTTCTCCTTATAATAATAAAATCAAAAAAACGATTTTATAAGACTTTTATGCCCATATGTAAGTATATAACCTTGAGTGGCAATTTTTACTTTGGAGGTCGAATTCTTTGCGCATAGCATTTATGAATGCTGACGATTATAGCTCTCTTTGCTTTTAGATAGTTTCGGCATATACAAGAATCTGGGGAATTCCATCATTGCTACATTTGGACTGCCACTACTCCTGTTATTGCTGACTAAAATTGAACAACTAGTGCGCCTAAAATATATGGTGGGTATTATTAATCATCTATTATTAACGCCTATCCGTCTTTTCTGCCAGGCCCACAATGAACTCTATTAAGTTTTTTACTATACTCTTTTTATTAGCCAGATATGAAACTGCATAGGACCACCAACCTGGGAATGAAAACGATAGAGATACTATAAATATATTAATGACTGACCTTTGCATCAGGAATTTATTATTCTTCCTGTTTGTAACTCCCCCCCCCCCCCCCGATAAACCTTTATGTGGCTTCTGTAAATTGATCGTTTCCCTTTCTCACTCCTCTGTTTTGTTTGGTGTAAACATCACCTTTACACACTTGAATTTAATCAGAACTTGGATCCTATTCCATTATATAAAACAACAATATAGCGCTGTATATGTTGTAATTAGATAGGATGATTCACATGTTATGTATTTATTCAGTAATTAGAAAAACTCATGAACTAGTGATATGAGGTCATATGATTAAAATAGAAAAATGAAAAAATTAAATGAAAAATCACCTCCAAAAAAGTGTTAAAAAGTGTTATTTAAGTAGTTTGTAGCACATATAGGTGTGGCTTGTATATGTATGTTTGTACATTTTGTAAATTCTGTTTTTTATACAAAAGGCTTATGTATTTTTATATGTTTGTGTCCAAACAGCCCTGAAGAAGTCCGCTTCAAGGACGAAACGCGTCGGCTGTGTTGTCCAGAACAGACTGTATTTATAGCATATTGTTTTAATTGAGAACTATTGTAAATTTTGTGAATAAAAAATGACCCTTTTTGAATAATCTTGATGTCGGGAATGAATTATATTAGTATCTTCCCCTCCTCCTTAAAGTGTGGTGCACCTTTGCTTTTTGTTTGAAACAGTAGGGACAGTAGGGTCAGAGGGCGCGGAGACAGAGGCAGAGGCGGTGGTACACATACTTGAAGACATAACCTTATAGTATGATTTAAGAGAGGGGGTTATTTTAACCCTTGAAGGAGATCGTTTTTTTGCTTTCACGCTTCTCCTACAGTTGTCTGACCCTTTGCCTTTGGACTCCGCACCCCCCCTACCGTTTCCTTCTCCGTTTTCCCCCGCTGTTTTACTTCGAATATTACTGGGGGAGGGCAAGGAGAGTAGTCAGGCTTATCAGTGCTTGAGGCGCAGATCACTCTTGTTCGGAGGGTATACCTGTTTATCTTGGGTATATCAGCCTTTCTTGCCTCCTGCTTCCTAATCCCACCTGAGCTGACCCCCAACTCTGAACCTACATCCATGCCATCCTCAATGAGGTGTAGAGTTGTTTTTAAGGGAGAGTTGTAAGGAAGAAAATTTGGCCCCACTTTATCCGAGAACCCCCGAAGCTTGGTACAGGTCTTACCTCGAATTATAAAAAATGAAAATCGACGACTTTCTACCTGCGGGGGGCTTCCTGAGTTACCGTGACCCCCACTGGCCTGAAAATCGGAGGTAATCTGCTGGAGGAAGGGGGCGCCGCTGATCTGTATGTGGCTGCTTCTGTCTCTGCCTCCAGTAACCCGGAACTGATAGGTGACGAGGTCCCTTCTCCGATACAGCGTTGCCGCCTCCTCCCAGCGCCAGCTCCGTGAAACTCGAATGCTCGGCAGTTCGAAATCCTGTGCTAGCCCCGGTCGAGATTCCGGACCTACACCCAGCACAGGTGCGAGCGAGCAGCAGGGGTCCCCCACACTTCCAAATAGAGCGGGGACCGAGGACATCACTTCAAAGGTAAAATGAATTTCTACTGAAAAAGAAAGGGCTTAAACCAACATAGTTGCACCAACACGCTTTACGCTGTCCAGGGGGAGAGAGGAACGGGAGCCGCAGCCATTACCTAGCGGCCGCCATGTTCCTCCCCCCCGAGTGATCAGTTTTAACCATAATATTGTTTTAATCAAATAAAAAGAAATATCTTAAGAAAAAAGGCACATACATAGTGCACATAAATAAGAAAGGATGACCAAGAACAATATGGATTTCCCACTCTTGCTGGAGAATAAAGTGCCTGTGCTGTGTCAAGAAGTACATTTTTGCCAGAGATTGATTCATTCGAACAAGGTATCTTAAAGGGACACAAGCGTAGTACACTTAGTTAGCAGGGAGGTTACCAGGTGCAACCTTTTGTGGGCAAACGCATATTGCACTGGATAGCAAGCAGGTGACCAACAATAGTGTAATATAAAACATGGGATTGAGATTAAAATAATCCTATTAAAGCTAATTATGTACAAAAAATAAAAAGTAGGAATCTCAGAGGCGTTAACGGGGAAACGCGTCTGACCTCAAAAATCATTGGTAGCTATCCAGCCTAAGGGGGATTAGAGGGGAGCTAACAGGAATTCGTAAGAGCTGCCGTGTGAAGGAGTTCTCTGTTGACGATAAAAGGGTGCTGGAGCAGTGACCCCATAATTCTGCCCCATACAGAGTAGCTCCCCTAGCCTGAACCTTATAAAGTTCAACCGCAGGACCTATTACTTTGTGGGAGCATTTATTGTAAACCTTTAGTGCCTGGGCCAGTTTTAGGTTAGCTTTTTTTATTTGGGCCCCCCAGTCCATTTTCTCGGTTAGAGTAATCCTGAGATATTTGAAGATGGACACCCTCTCTAGGGCTATTCCGTCTAAACAGGGGTTCAGTCGAGTGTGATATTTTGCATTGAAAACCATGTATTTGGTTTTCTGTAAGTTAATCTCCAAACCCCTGTTTTTACAGAAGGCGCTGAATTCATCAAGGACCCTTTGCATGCCCATGGGGGATTTTGACAATAAGAGGGTGTCGTCTGCGAACATCAGGGCAGGTATCTTACGGTTTGCTAGCCGGGGTGCATCAATGTCTTTTCCTGCCATCAAGAACGCTATTAACCCATTTATAAAAAGCGAAAAGAGAGTTTGGGCCAGGACGTGTCCTTGGCGTACGCCTTTTTCGACCGGGAAGGCGGCTGAGAGCTCTCCGTTTTTGCCATACCCTATTTGAGAATATTTGCCTTGATGGAGACATTTCATCTCGTGGCAAAGGTAATCTGGAGCCCCTAATTCCATTAATATCTCCCACAATTTATCCCTCAGAACTAAATCAAAAGCGGATTTAAGGTCCACAAAAATGAGATAGAGGCTGCCACTCTCTATGGCCACAGTTTTCCAGAACAAGAGTTGTAATCTAAAGATTTGATCGATGGTGGAGATCTTGGCCCTAAACCCAGCTTGGAAGGGTGTGAGTATATTATGTTCTTCTATCCAGGCATGTAATGGGCCCAGGAGAGCACGTTCATAGATTTTTGGGCTCACGTCAATTAGGCTAATGGGGCGGTAGTTTGCTGGGCTCAGCGGGGAGCCATTATTATAAATAGGAAAGATTTCTGCCCTGGCCCAGGTTGAGGGAATCACCATATCCTGAAGGATGGCGTTAAACAAAGTCCACAAGTAAGGGGTCCAGATGGAGGATTCAGAGCGAAAGAGGTCGCCGGGGATCTTATCCAACACTGGCGCCTTAGCTGCAAGAATCTTGCCCAGAGCTTCCGCAATCTCCTTAACAGTGAACAGGGGGTTATCTCTTTTTGGTGGTTCTGGGTGGAAAGGGGTCACTACTACCAGCCCAACCTCCTTCTCAGTCATTTCATATAGGGATTTATAGTCGTTCCGGTGTTAATCAGATTCCAGAATGCCCGCATATCGTGGCTTTCCAGCGCGGTTCTTAGATTGACCCATTTTTCACACTCCCAATTGCTTCTAGCATTGGCTATAGTTAATTTATAATTTGCCCTGGTTTCCTTGATTTGTAGTCTATGATTTGCCCTAGGCAACTAGGAGCTCTGACTTAGCTGTTCTACAATGATTATTGTACCATAGATGGTGTGGATTTCTGTTCGACCTGGCCTTTCTACTAGGAGCAAAAAAAGGAGCCAGAGTGGATAGCATGTCTTCATGATTATTGGAAACTATAGTCTGGGAAGTTGTGATACCAGTCGTATCTGAGTGGCAGTGTGCTACAGTGAGTAGGGGGATGATTTTTTGGTATAAAGAGGCAAGCTTGGTCTGTGATTGCAAGAGTTCCTCCCAACGAATTCTCCTGCCTCCATTAGCCTGTATAGGTCCAAAAATGGGTTGTAAGCTTCCGCCTAGAGCGCTTCTGTCAAATGGGGCAGATACATCTAGTTCGAGGGCGTTGTGGTCGCTCTCATGACGGGGAGTGATCTTAAAATCTAGGACCTTATGCCACGATTTGATGTCCACTAGGATGTAGTCTATGATTGATTCATGCCCTGGTCTGTTATATGTGTGCTTCCCCGGGCTATCTGATGTTAAATGGCCGTTGCATGCCCTTAGTGAATGACTTAATGTAAGTGCATGCATCTGTAAAGCCAATGGGGTCCAAGCATGCATGGGTAGGATATTGGACTCTGGAATGGCCCAAACTGAATCCTCCTCAATTGAGATACTATTGGGGAGACCATTCAAGGGTTCGAATTGACAATTAAAGCCCCATCCTATGATTATCCAATAGTTGTCTGTTATTTTTTGAAGGAAAGTGGACAGTATGTCAATGGTGTTAGAGGTTTGGCCATAGCTGACCGGGCGTGAATAGACATTAATCACAGCAATTTTGATTTTTGAGGTGAAAGTTAGAGAAATACAGAGGATATCACAAGATGAGGTTTCTATCTGTTTGACCTCACAGCCAAGGTACACACCAACCCAGATGGTTAGACCCCCGAAGGGCCTTCCCCTTTCCCCCCTATCAGCTAGAACGCTATAGGACGCATATCCCGCTCTATGTGTTGCCTCTCTAGCCCAGGTTTCCTGGAACATGCATAACCCCTTTGGTCAATGAATGCCCCCCAATCTGGTAAATCCAGTTGTGAGGTGAGTCCTGCTATGTTCCAGGATAATAGTTGCAACCCAGCTAAATCCATCTCGTTTGCTGCATGGGTAGGGGCCGGTAAACTGGCACAATGCTCCCGTTGTAGATTATTTGTCCCCATCTTGCCCAGCGCCCCCTGATCATAGCCCACGTCGCTAATACTCGTTGCTGTCAAGGGATACTTTGCGATGGGGAGTGTGGTGGGATTGTTTGTCTTCAGGTTGTATTGGGGTTAGTCGGGGGTTGGATGGCCCATGTGAATTAATTCCAGAGTTGCACTTGTTAGGTCCCTCTCTTTCCCCCACGTCCCTTCTCTAGTTCTCCCATGTGCTTCCTAGATCCTCCCTGGTGTAATAAAGCATCTGCGTGCAATTTTTTTACTTTATACTCTACTTGGCAGCTAGAACTTTGGAATAGGGGCCCAGTAAGAGTGAGTCAATCAATTGAGTCTAGAGGGCTAAATCTGTTTGCAACAGGGATGTTATACAGGGGTGGTCGGTTAAGATCCCAATTCTGGTTAAGAGGTGGCCTATCTTCAATCCTCGCGGCCCTGTCGTTAGCAGTCCTTCTCATAATATGAGGGTTTAATCCTAGGGGGTAAAAATATCCTAGGGGGAGGGAGGCTATGCCCCCAGTCTCTGTCTGGTGTCCCCACTCTAAAAGAGATTTCACAGTCTGCGGGTCTCTAAAGTTTATCACTATGCAGACCCTTGGTCTCCAACTCACCCAACTAACCCTGCGGGTGAAAATTAATTCATTTGCGTCTTTATATGAGAATTGCCTATGTTTAACCAGCCAAAAGATACATTTGTTTTTAAGTTCATGGTGGGACTCACTGCATCTCTTTCTCAGTTCTGGCACTCCTACTAGTACAACAACATATGGAGTTTAGGCCGGGGGGAGATTAATACGTGGGTAGGCAATAGGTAGCTAGCTGTTCTCCATTCCCAGAGGTAGAACCTGGTTGCAGGAGAGCTGATCCAGTTGTCCCAGCTGAGGTGTTCCCTTGGGGGGCCACCTGCATATGGCTTCTTATAGCTAAGTTCTGGCACGAAGGTTTTCTCCCTGGGGGATCTACTAAATTCGAGTTTATTGGTTTGGACCTAATAGGGACAATCTCTTGGTTTGGGGCTGGGGAGGCCATTTTGGTGTCAAGAGGTGGAATTTGCAAGACTAAAGATTTAGTTATCTCCACCTCCTTGTGGATTAGCTCTACTTTGCCCACTCAAATATCAACCAATAATGACAGATTGTCGACCCGGTCCGTTAGGGTCTTAAGTTCCTCCTTCATGATAGTCCTAAACTGAGAATGGAGGTCCATCACCAAATCTTTCACCCAGGATGGTTGTTCATGGTTAGCCTGCGATGTATCCCCTGTTCCTTCAGCCACTGGTATGCTGTTCTTTGCTCTGTTCACAGTTTGTTTTTTACGCTTTGGACCAGAAGTGGTCCATTTTCTTTTGGGGATGCTCGCCAAGGGTGACTCAGTGTTGGATGCTGCACAGACCTTTGCGCGTGTCCTTGGGGGTTCAGGTGTTAAGTCCAGTGTTGGCGGTATGAGCGGAGACAAACTGCCATGTTCCTGAGAGGCAGAACAGGGGATTATAACTGTTAATGAGAGACGCCTTTCTGTCCGCTCTGTCTCCGTAGCTACAGCTCCTATTGCTCTTTGCAGCATTTTATCTATTGAAGTTGGTTGTGATGGCAATGCAGGTTGGGGGGGCGACAGTTTTTCTTGGTTTATCCATGGTTGCAATAGGCGGTGATTCAAGGAGGGCTTAAAAATCAGTGCTGTTTAACTCAGTAGCAAATCCCAAGGGCTAAAATTGGCAGCTTTCCACTGCTATTGGTTAGATATTAAGTTTGTGAATGTTACTGTCAATGAAGAAATTTGAAAGGAGAATGCTCACATGTGCAAAGTTCCCCTTGGTTTGCGTTTTAACAGTAGTGCACTAGGCAGATGGATGGCACGAACCTTGAGTTGGCAATCCGATGAGAGAGATGTCCTGGAGGGCCCGTAGTCAAAACCAAGAGGTGTGACCCAGGAATCACGGGCGTCCCGAGCTGAGGGAGCCCGCCAGTCTTTTAACGCGCCTACGGGCACAGGAAAGGCGTCAAAGTTGGCCTCACTGCCTCCTGGGGGCTGTACTCTGTTCTATGGGCCATTCCCCTCACGGCTGGAATCACGGGCGAATCAGAGAATAAAAGGCTTTGTACATAATCTCCAAGTGGAAGAGTCACAGCAAAGTGGGAAAGGGATGTAGTGAGCCACATGGCACTACATTATACAAAAGGCATACCTCACCCCTGCCAAAATAAAAATGTTTCTTTCACTGCACAGACGCAGTCTGCCGCACATGCTGAACTGCTGATGCCGATCTCCACATTCTTTGAGCCTGTTGAACCCTGAACACATATTGGTGATGAATATGACACGTTATTTTGCATGCCATTACTTAGCATGCCATTACTACGCGGTTATTACTTAGCAAAAAACGTTACTACGCAAGTTTTTACTTCGCATACCATTACATTGAAAGTATTAATGTATACGGAGTAAAAACTTGCCTAGTAATAAAAATGGTATGCGGAATACCAGGTCATATTAAAAAAAGACATTTAAGCCCTTTTTTAAATGTTTAAAACACAACACTACTTTAAATAATAAATGGAAATACACTACCCTACACATCTAAAAATGGAAAACACTACCAAAACACTCAAACACTACACTACCCTACACTACTGAAACACCACTATACTACCCTTATCCCTAAATCACTACCCCTTGCACGAACCTACGCATTCCACCACTCCGGTCCCTACACTCATTCACTACCCATCACAACCCCCCGACACTACACAAAACACTAAAACTTGCATATTAATAAAAACAGACATTTACCACAACACTACACTAAATACTAAATACAAATACACTACCCTACACAAGACAAACTCTAAAAAACTACCCAAACACTACACTACCCTACACTACTCAAACACCACTACACTACCCTAAACCCTAAATCACAACCCCCAACACGACCCTGCCTACCCCAGTCCTGTCCCTACTCTCAAACCCTACCCTTCACGACCCCCAACACTACCCTAAACCACTATCCTACACTACACCACACCACAACACTACCCTAAAACCTAAAACACTACCCTCTGCACAACCCTCCCCTGACCCCCACTCCTGTCCCTACACCCAAACACTACCCTGCACAACCCCCCAACACTACCCTAAGCCCTAATACACTACCCTACACTACACTTACACCACACCACTACCCTAAACCCTAAAACACTACCCCATGCACGACCCTCACCCTTCCCCCAGTCCGCCCCCTGCACTACAACACTACCCTACACGACACCCCAACACTACCCATAACCCTAAAACACTACCCTACACTACACAAACACCACAACACTACACTAAATCCTAAAACACTACCCCCAGCACGACCCTCCCCCTACCCCCAATCCTGTCCCTACACCCAAACACTCCCCTACACGACCCCCTCGACACTACCCTAAACCCCAAAACACTACTCATCAAACACAACACTACCTCAATCCTCCCCCTACCCTAAACCCTTAAAAATAGCCCCTCTTACCTCTCTCTCCCCGTGTCCTTTGTTCTCCTTCCTGCGTCTTCAGAGAGGCGGTCATCGTTGCACGTCGTTGTGAGGAAACGCCTCAGTTTCCTCACAACGATGTGGTTCGCTTTACAACGCATGCGTTGTAATAACATGCGTAGAAATGGCTACGCGTTATTACAGCGCATGCGCAGTAAAGCATGCGTAGTAATGGTACGCGGTGTAATGACCGCGTACAAAAGGATGTTTACCATTGGTGATCGGTTGTCAGCTCCTTAGTTGCCTGCACTGGTCATAATATGCCACACACCTGGGAGGGGTGTTTATTACATCTCTACCCAAGAGGCATAAGGCAGAAAGTCACTTCCCGCTTTCTTGATCTGGGCATGTTAGAGGCCAAACGCCTGATCACGAAAAGGTGGAAGTCACCTGACCCTCCTACCTCCATAGCCTTGTGTTGCTCGCTACTGGTAGGGGCTAAGGCAGAAAGCATGGCACTGCACACTGAAGACACTCTAACCCTCCACAAAATCCCCATAGATGTGAACTAGACCGCTATTTTACACGATCTTCAGGCAAACTACCACAGGATACACACACTTCCACCATCATCTCTCCAGTGGAGCCATGAGCTGTGAGACCCTGCTACACCTTTGCGTAGCTGAGGTGGACATGCCATAGGTGGGGCAATATACCCGCCCTCACTCGCTAAAGCCTGCACCTGACGCCTGCAGCCACTTTCGTGCATGCCCCATCTACGATCAGCGCACATGGACCAGTCAACACCCCAGTTGGGCCAGGTTTCTCTAGTTATTCTTGCTCTGTCTAACCCTTACTCAACCGCCTCCCACTATCTACAGGTACAGCCCGAATGGATACGTCATACTCGTTGCGCAAGAATGCTTCCTGTACTAGGATTGGCATCTACGGATATGCACACCCAAGTAGGAAAATCTCATAAAACTGTCCTTTCACACCACTTCCTGTGCAACTAAGACTCCTTGGTACATAAACTGTTCTGTAAAGGAAATACTGTATATTGTATGACAAAACATATTGTATCTGACAATGGTGTTTACAATGGAGTCACCATTACCTGTGCTTGTATCTATTTTAACGTGTTTGCATACGAAATATCAACTAAAAACAGATTTAAATAATAATCAGCGTTTCTGGTGGGCCTGCTGTTCCTAACTTTTGCCTGTGGTCTCTTGAGCTCCTCAGATTAGATACAGTCATTGATTGAAAATTGGTGCTCATCTTGTCAATCTCCGGAAGGGTGAAAGGTTGAGTGAAGCCCCAACTGGAGTCTCAAACTCGTCATTACACTGAGGCCTCTTAGCTTATTGACTCTCTCGTGTGGAGGCTGTGGAGTGTTAGGGCCTTATCATTCCAGGCACAAGAAGAACATTATTCCCGTCACCAAGGATGGCTTCCTTTATAACTGAAAGGGAGGCCTCCATTGATTTAAATGCTTCTAAAGCATTTGGGGTGCTATCGGTACTAGATGCCATGAAGGAAGCGTTAAGCATGGACATGATGCCCGAAAATTGGATCCTCCTGCTTGGTGATTGGAATGCATACTATTAGACCTGGGTGTCTGCTTTTTAAACAGTTTTCTAGATGCTGTCCCGTCTCCTTGTCAGACTGCCTTGCCCCTGGGGTGTGTCCTATGAACCCCATCCTGGGGGATCAGCAGCAGAGTTAGGTATTTTTTCCATAAGTGGCTTAGGCAACCTGATTTTTCGGCACTCCTGTAGGATGACTATGTCGTTAGTGTGGACGCCCGATCAACACAGCCCCAGCAGCCCTGTATTTCTAGACCCAAGTAACATTTTTAGACCCCCAATGCTGCCTATTAATCCTTTCTGATCTGATACAATTTTTAGGGGGAGGGAATAGGGGGATGCTGGTTGTCTTTATCGTCGCAGGTGAACTGCTGGAAGTTAAGTCGCTGGGATTATTATTGCCTATCTTTATTAACTGGGTTTCTATATCTGTGACCTGTTTCAGCTGTTGGGCCTCCTTGCCTCTAATGTATCCTTTGATCAAACCCCTAAGGGTGGGCTTGCTAGCTGCCCACAGTGTTCTAGCTGAAGTGACAGAATTTCTGGTAAGTTCAAAGAAGGCTCTGATTTCCTCCTCTACATAATCGGTACAGTCTTGGTCTACTATGTGCCTGGCATTAAGGCGCCACATAGGCCATATGGGCCCCTGAAGGGGTCCTATTTCTGTGAGGAGAAGGGCATAATCGGAGATGCCTCGAGGAATGGTCTGTCTCAAGAGGATAGCGTCCGCAGCTGGGAGCCAGATCAAATCAATCCGTGACAATGTTTTATCATGGACGTCATTCAAGGGTCGCCAGCAGTCGCAGCTGCGACCCCTGGCTTGCCCCTTGCTACCCCTGGCACTGCCTTTGAGACCCTTGGCCTCAGAGGTGGCAAAATCAGTGCCAGGAACACAGTGGCAGCTTGTCCTTATGGATGTCAGTTGGAGCTGCACGCTCTTTGTATTCTGTCAATTATATTATTACACTTTTGGCTTGGTCTACTTGCAGGGACCCAGTGTTACTTCTTTCAGCATCCCACTAGAGGTCTTTTAAATAAATCGAGGGGCTCTGCTGTTTTCCACTGTGAAACTCTACGAGAATACTACAAAAGACCACAAGGCTGTGACAGCCTGAATGGCACGCCGGTTCAATGGAGGGGCGGCACCTTTCGATACCTGGAGATACACATCTACCGCTGCCCAACCGACTTGTTCGATGGCAACCTGGGGAGGGCGGTCACGGCGCTCAGGTCGCAGGTGGCCTTTTGGAGCATGCTCCCGCTGACAACCACGGGCAGGGTGGCGCTCGCCAAAATGGTCATGCTCCCTCGCCTACTGTACTACTTTGTCAATTTACCGCTGTACGTCCCCCCCGCCTTTTTTGGTAGGCTCAACAGGATGCTGCGGGATTTTGTATGGGGCACTGCCAGGCACAGGTTAGCGCTTGCAAAGCTATTCCTCCCGACGGACAGGGGTGGTCTGGCGGTGCCATGTTTTGAGCACTACTACCTGGCGGCCCAGCTGCAATAGATTGCCCGCTGGTTGGCCGACAGGGGCAGGGATGATACAGCCACGGTGGCAGCCCCCTACTCGCTGGAACATGTGACCGGTCTTTTTTACCCCTTGGCTGCGGTTGCGGGACCGCTGCCGCTGCTCCTGGCTGTGGCGCACAGGTGCTTCAGGAGGGCCTTGTACCTCACGCGCGCAGTAGTGCCATACGTGCCGGCAATACCCCTAGAGGGTTCTCCCGGAGGTGGGGGGGGGGGTACTTGCGGCCCCCGTGCTGACGGGCTGGTGGGCGGCGGACGTGCACACGCTGGGGGACCTATACAGGGATGGTGAGCTGATACCGTACGAGACCTTGGTGTCGGAGGACGGGCTCCCACCCGGCGGATTCCTCACACACCACTCACTACTGGCGAGCTTGACCGCCAAATGGGGGAGCATGGCTACGGAGCCTGGCCAACACCTAACCATGCAATACCTGCACGTCATGGGAAGGGGCGGGCACCCGGTCCGCTGGTTCGCCGCCTCGTTGCGGGAGCACACGGCGGTTGATCTGGGCCCACTCCGAGGCAAATGGGAGCTGGACCTGGGGAGGCCGCTGGCGGACAAAGAGTGGGAGAGGGTCCTCAAAAGCCCAGTGCGTATCCCCCGCAACATGCGGTTCCGTCAAATCCAGCTGTTCATAGTCCACAGGGCCTACCTCACGCCTGAGCTGATTAATAGGTACTTCCACCGCGCCAACGCGCTCTGCCCTAGGTGCCGAGAGCTGGGGGCGGGGTTTTTACACATGCTGTGGAGCTGCCCTGCGCTGCACACCTATTGGAGGGCGGTCAGTAGGCAGTTACAGGGGAGTGTGGGTCGCAGCGTCCCCTTCGACTGGCCTGAACACATCTTACACCAATTTACCAGATCGCCCAAAGACAAGGTAGCGTCCCGATTCCTAGACCTGGGGCTTGTAGTGGCGAAGCGCCTCATCACCAGGAGATGGAAGGCGCACGACCCACCACACACACGGGCCTGGAGTTCATCGTTCCAGGCACGGGCCAGGGCGGAGGGGACGGCCATCCGCAGGGAGGATACCCTGGGGCTGCGGAGGGAGCCCATGGCGGACCGCTGGGAGCAGTTGCTTGCTGAGTTTCGGCGCTTGGAAGGGGAAGGTACCACGGGCTGCATAGGGGAGGCCAGACAGGATGGCGATGGCGCAAGCGGCGGCGCAGTGCAGGCAGTCTCGCTGACGGGATAGCATAGCCCCCACTATCACTGGCCCACAGATGGGGCGTCTGTGAACACTTGGGGATAATTGCACCCGTGGGAGCTGGGAGGGGCGATCCAGGGGTTCGGGGGGGGGGGTTGGGGTAGGAAGGGGGAAGTAGCACACCATGCGAATCACTGTTCACGCTGCCTCTGTTATGGGTTCTTCTTTTTGTATTGCATGTAACTTTTCTGTCTTTATTGATGCCTCAGTTGTGTAGGCGAGATTAGTTTCCATGTACGGCTCAATGACTGGTGGGTGGTGGCGATGGCCCCTCCTCAAGAGAAGACACCGGAACTGCTAAGGGTAAAGTGGCCGGCTCCCAAGCGGGTGGTGGTTGGCGCGCAACCAGACAACAGGTTATCTCCTCTTGACTGCCGGCATGATCTGCCAACCTGTATAAGTTTATGTCTTACTGTGTGTAAAGCATGCTGCCATACAATGTACTTCTACACCAAACTGCAAAACTAATAAAAACAGATTTGCAAAAAAAAAAAAGACCACAAGGCTGTGTGTGTATACGCCCACAGGGCGGGACTACAAATTATCGCTGCGAGTGCGGCGCAAGACTCGGCAGCTGTGCCTCCCCGAATACCAGTGAGCAAGGGCTAGGAAGCCATGTTTGGTTGCAATTCCTGCTGTAGAGGTGATGCTGTTTGTCCCTGCAACCTGCCAAATAAAGAAGGGTATTTCACGTCAGGGTGTGGGGCAGCAACTGTTGGGTTCTTTGCGTTTGTATATATATATATATTTATCCAAAACAATCCTAAAACCTTGACAAGAAGAAGGCACGCACTCGAAGACTGCAGGTTTAAGGCTTCTTTATTTAAAAGGGCCTCCTTCGACCCAACGCCTGAAGAGACGCATTTCGACTGCACCTGCAGCCTTTGTCAATCTGGTCTGCGCCAGTCTAGTTCAAATATTTATATAACACTTCACCCATCATAGACATAAAAGAAATTCATGGAACACATGTAAAACCATACACAACGGCTATTGGGAAATGTCCACATGAGCACGCATTTGCGCATATTGTAAACATTTTTTCATGTAAAATACATCAGACATGACATATCCCACTTGAAATAGTAAACATGCAAATATTCCACCCAATTCTGATAAGGACAAGTGATATTCACCAAATAATACATTTTAAACAATGTTAAGCACACAGCCACTTCAAGAAGTGCTAACAGAAATAAACAGGTTGCATTTTGACAGATATATCATTTTTAAGGAGACAGCACTAATCCGAAATAATGTCCTGTGTCATGATATAATCTTTAAATGGAGTCAGTGACTCTTACATAAGCGCTGCTTCTGGAACCACGTATTTTGACCTCTAATCAATTAGACTGCTGCATCGGGACCATATGTCACACAATGAGGGGCAATATATCATAACAAAGAGGGACAGACCCAGTGACTAAACACACAAAGAGGCAGATTTACAAGCCCCTTGCGCCACGTTTGCGTCATTTTTAACATGGGAAAAGTGACGCAAAAGTGGCGCAAGGAGCTTGTAAATCTGCCCAAAAGTGTGTACTTTCAACTCAAAAGTCGACCTCTTAAATGTAGCAGATATCCGGTTGCGACTCCAAATCCCATATTGCCACTTAATCATCACACGTGCAGTGCAGACGGACACCTAAAGGCCACAGGTATTCGTATTCCATGTTAAATACATTGGGGCATATTTACAAGCCCCTTGGTGCCACTGTGGCGTGACTTTTCCCATGTTAAAAGTGACGCAAAAGTGGCGCAAGGGGCTTGTAAATCTGCCCCATTGTTCTGAAACGCATCGTTTCTTAAGTCCGTGTAATCATTAGAGGCAGTCACAATCAAAATGAAACTGTAAATCACGCCACTCGAGGAAAGAACGACTTTCACTTGATATTACGGACATCGGCTAAAAATGAAAACTCAAATGCAACAAAGTTGATGCAATGAATTGCCGCCGAACACGGGTTAAAGTCACAAAGTCTCCTTGTATGATGCAATGCTGTGTATAATAAGTCTGAACGTGGGGTCGGAGGAGCCCAGATAATAAAAATTGTTAAGCCACATCAGTCCTCACCGCTTCCGCATAGGCATGCACGGTGCCCAGTCACCAAGGACACGCAGGTCTTCCGAGTAAGGCATTTCTTGTCAGGGGAGACAAGGATCCAGTGCTGGCAGTCGACGGACCGCCCCGCTCCGAGACCACTGCCTCCCAATACTGCTGTCATCCTTTGATCCTCATCCCTGCGAATTCTCTGGGGGCTCATCCACGTAGCACTCGCCATGCCGCTCCAAACTGGTTGCGGTTGAGAAAGAAAAGCCCAAAGATGACTGGTGTTGCGTGAAGTGTTCCCCACAAACGCTGAATAATATCCAAAACAATCCTAACTCCTTGACAAGAAGGAGGCACGCACTCGAAGACTGCAGGTTTAAGGCTTCTTTATTTAAAAGGGCCTCCTTCAACCCAACGCTTGAAGAGACGCGTTTCGGCTACGTCTGCAGCCTTTGTCAATCTGGTCTGCGCCAGTCTAGTTCAAATATTTATATAACACTTCCCCCATCATAGACATAAAAGAAATTCATGGAACACATGTAAGCCTGGCTGAAATGCCAGAAACCGGTCCTAGGAAGCTTGTTTCCGGTCCAGGGAAGGCATGGCTTGGCAGTTCGGGCTGGACTGTTCCCATGAGGCACAGGGTCAGACTGATTTGCATATGGCCATGTCTGAACTGGGGTGGCAGAGTGGGCTAAAGAACGGTGATGGATCAAACCCAGATCTGTTGACTGGGTGTGAGTGTTTGATTGGTTCTGATGCTCCGTCCATCACCACCCCCTTTTGTACCGCTTTGTTCGCCAGAAGTTGGCAGGGTATGCTCAGACGTGAGTCCCTTGCTCACTTTGCCACTGGATTCATGCAAGCCTCGCTGAAGACGGCTGAAATGCCAGAAACCGGTCCTAGGAAGCTTGTTTCCGGTCCAGGGAAGGCATGGCTTGGCAGTTCGGGATGGACTGTTCCCATGAGGCACAGGGTCAGACTGATTTGCATATGGCCATGTCTGAACTGGGGTGGCAGAGTGGGCTAAAGAACGGTGATGGATCGAACCCAGATCTGTTGACTGGGTGAGAGTGTTTGATTGGTTCTGATGCTCCGTCCATCACCACCCCCTTTTGTACCGCTTTGTTCGCCAGAAGTTGGCAGGGTATGCTCAGACGTGAGTCCCTTGCTCACTTTGCCACTGGATTCATGCAAGCCTCGCTGAAGACGGCTGAAATGCCAGAAACCGGTCCTAGGAAGCTTGTTTCCGGTCCAGGGAAGGCATGGCTTGGCAGTTCGGGATGGACTGTTCCCATGAGGCACAGGGTCAGACTGATTTGCATATGGCCATGTCTGAACTGGGGTGGCAGAGTGGGCTAAAGAACGGTGATGGATCAAACCCAGATCTGTTGACTGGGTGTGAGTGTTTGATTGGTTCTGATGCTCCGTCCATCACCACCCCCTTTTGTACCGCTTTGTTCGCCAGAAGTTGGCAGGGTATGCTCAGACTGGCTGAAGACGGCTGAAATGCCAGAAACCGGTCCTAGGAAGCTTGTTTCCGGTCCAGGGAAGGCATGGCTAGGCAGTTCGGGATGGACTGTTCCCATGAGGCACAGGGTCAGACTGATTTGCATATGGCCATGTCTGTACTGGGTGTCACGTGGTTTCAGGCCACTCCCTATTTACAGTGCTAAGTTAGCTCAATCACGTTAGCTGTTAGACAACCATCTTGCTGCTTTTGCTGCCTTTGCACCCGACACTGTTGTTACATGTTATTCATTTGAGAAATGCAGACTCGCTCTTGTCTCAAGTGAATGTTATTTATACATCCTTAACAGTTGCTAGTGCCCTTGGTCTGTACATCGAGTAAAGAACTGTTCTAGGACACTAGACGGTGCCGGCTGATTGTGTTCAGGGTGATCGTACCACTGTTTAGTCATAACATGCACGCAGCTGCAAATACCAGAAAGTCGTAGGCTTTAATATTACAGCGCAGCATTTTGTTAGAGCATTCGATAGAAGAGCTGAAGCAGAGAACACTGAGCTGATCCTGTGATGTGATACACCTAAGCTGATCTATACGGTATGGGGTCCCCTATGCAAGCCTATGAGACCTTCTAATAGTCTAATAATATTTTATTAGTTGCTAGAGAAAGGAGAGTGGTTGTTTTCCACTGTCATTATTAATAGGATCGCTCCTTTCATTTTCTATGGTATTGTAACAATGCTAATGGTAATGATCTTAACCATTTGTCTGCTTATGTTAGCCAAAGTACTGTATAACAGGACTCGAGGTTTATGAATAAATTCTTTAAACTTTACTGTGTCTTAGTTATTCTGTTGTGGACTGATATATATATGTGCAAACGGGTATTTCGGGTTCCCACCATTCCTGAGAATAACTAAGTCGCATGTTCTGGGTTGTCTATACATTGGGACCGCCGAGCTAAATCTCGGATAACGAATGTGACACTAAGCTAGTCGGATAAGGGGTTCTTAGTTCTGAGGGGAGTTTCTGGTACACCACAATTCTCTAAGGTTCTGGTTTCCTGCGCATAGTTCTGTGCATACGCAGAATCCCTACAACATGGCGCACCTAACGTTTGGTCTTAATATCTGAGATGCCTTAGTAGTGCTTTTATTAGTCCACAACGCCCTCACTCTGGTTTCCGGATAACGGGAGTGACGGTTTAACCTACCTAGGTTTTAGGCTATAGGTTCTTTCAAGCTTGATAATAAAAAAGGTTACACTAATCTAAGCCCAAGTGCTACTACAGATCTCGTTGTATCTTCTTTTTCGTCCTAATGGCGGTAGAAATTCCCGCTCATAGTAGGGTGTCTCTACGTGCTCATTTGAGGACGTATGGGGTGCCTGATGACGGGATGGCAGTGGTGTTTGTCGTTAGTGCAAAAGCCACTTACCCTTATGAGTTGTTTTACTCTTGGGTTACCTTTGAGGCTGTGGAAGATGTCGATAAAACGTTCGCCAAATATACTGCTACGCAGGTGCCTCTTCATTATACCCCATATATGGCTTTCGAAATTCCTATTTCTACCTGGCAGCACACTATTTGGTTTAATGGCGCCCTCCCCCACACGGTCACCCCGGCGAGACTGGGTCCTTTGTCAATTGAAGGAGCTACCTGGCCGGTGCTGGCCGGACATACACCTCATCCACGCTACCTGACGGTGGGTGTGGATAGCTTACGTATACTACACACAACCCTGATTACGGTCCATAGGGCTTTAGTGCAGTATGTGTCGCGCACTGTACAGGTGGGGGCACCTACAGTTGCGGGACACGGGGCGGATCACCATCATGCGGTGGTGATCAGTCCTGTAATGGTAAACGCGGTTGTTGGCAAGCGCCCCCAGAATAAGGATGAGTATCCTTATTGGCTTGCAGAGAAATTCGATCAACTAGAAGCCGTGTTTCCTAACACTAGTCCTGTGGAAAAACACAGGATACTCACTATTACTTTGCCGAAAGAACTAGTCCCGGACATTGTCGATTGTGACAATTGGGGCAAGGTCTTTGCCGTGACCTATTCGAAGTGCTTCGGCACTACGTCTATGTCGGTACTACCTTCCGTTATCAAAAAAGTCCAGGAGGATCATGGTGCGGAAGCAGCTATTGAGTTGGGAATGCGGCTTATCGACAGCTTCGATATAGTATGTTCCATGATTATGGGAAATCTCTAAGGAGATGCCATGCAGTTTCAAGTGGGAAACATGATGGCACTAATTGCGGATGAAGATAAGCCGAGGGAGTTTGCAAAAGTTATTGCAAAAGCCTATAGGATGGTTGGACGTAGTGCACTAGGCGTGAAACCCGTCATCAAAATTCCTGATGTAGTACAGCACACTAAAGTGAGTTCGTCTACAAAAGACGATAAACCCAACTTTCCAAAACAAAATTGGCGAGCTAAAAAACAAGATAAACAGCAACAGAAACAGAAGACTCGTCCTGCATCCCCTGTTCAGGCGTATGTTGAACGCACTTATGATTTGCGTGATCGTTCTCGTATTAAGTCACCTGATAGGTTTCAGGTTCCTGACCAGCGCTCTCCTCGTTCTTCACAGGAAACAGCGGCTTCACACTTTGGTGGAGGAGACCGTGGGAGAGGCCGGGGTGCTCAAGGACGAGACCAGCCCCGACAGGCGGACGGAAGAGGCAAGCAGGAGGATTCTGCACGTCCACGTCCTCCGTTTCAGAAAAAGAAAGTTGCTGCTATCTCAGCGAAGTATGCCTCAGATGGTACGGACACAGCTTCTGAACATGAAATGGGCGCTGACGCTGCTAGACAGCGTGGCGGAAGTTACAGTAGTGCGGGGAGCACTGCGTCCATTTCTGGAGGCGACAGCAACTAAAATCTATGTAACAGTAGAAACTGCTGATACTCGCGTAGCCCCCCCAGAGAGATTATTTGACGTAGTCCTCAATATTGAGGGTGACATACAATGAAAAATTAACGCGGTATTTTGGGATAATCTGCGACCACCTATGATATACTATTGGCGGAGAAAGATTGGCCCCCGGCTTTCGTTCTAAACGCTCCAAGGGGGGAAGAAGTCATTCTTCCTTCTTTTGGACACGTGGTGCCCAAGGAGGAGTCTGGGAAGTTAGCCGAGGAGTGGGCACGGGTGCTAGCACCCGCGTTGTATCGTAATCAGGTGGGGTGGGATAAATGTTCTACCCTCCACGAAATTCCATTGCGGTCCGATCCCCAGCCTCAACCCCAATACCCTATGCGTCGAGAGGCTAGGTCTCACGTCGCGTCTATCCTTGAACAATTGGAATATCAGGGAGTAATTGAAACGTGTGTGTCACCAATGAATAATCCTTTATTCACTGTAACGAAGCCTGACGGGTCGTACCGCCTAGTTTTGGATTACCGGCACTTAAACTCGCACTGCCGGAATTGTGCGGTACAAAATACCCATAGTTCGGCTCTCGTCGATAGTCTTGTGAGAAAGAGGTTCAAAACCACACTCGACTTGTCCAATGGCTTTTATTGCCATAACATATCCCCTCATAGTTATGAGTGGACCGCTTTTACTTCGGGTGGTAAACAAAAAGTGTTCAAAAGGCTCCCAATGGGCTATAAAAATAGTCCTGGGGTATTTGCTGCCCGTGTGGTCTCTCTCTTAGAGATGGTAGACCCGGAGGCATACTCGTACGTCGATGACATCTACTTAACAGACGACGAGTTGCTTCCACACCTTGCTCGCGTGGACAACATAATTACTATGTTTGCGGAATTTGGTTACAAGTTTAACTTTAAGAAGTCCCACATTGCCGAGTACACAGTTTTATTCTTGGGGTACGAACTCAACAATGAGGGCCGCGGCTTGGCTCCGCAGTTCCTTGAGAAATGCGCACGCCTTCGTATCCCTGCGACACTGAAACAACTACAATCATTGCTGGGCTTTCTGAATTTCGGCCGGACCTACATTCCTGAATATGCCCAGCGTATCAAGACACTATATGCCTTGGTGCAACCTACTTTTACCAAATCTTGCTGGCTGCCAGAGCATTCGGCTGCATTGCACTCTTTGCAGTCTGACCTTCTTACTGCGAAATATTTACAAACTCGTGATAACCACACAAACCTGGTCATAAGAATTGTACCGGGTGTGGAGGGGTTCACGTACTTAACATACAATGAAGGTGACACAGTCCCCATTGCATACAAATCTCATTTATATACTTCGGCTGAAATGCGTTTCTCCACTGTCGAGAAAGTTTTGACAGCAGTTCAGATGGCAATCCTGAAAGAACGAGCGCTATCGCAGGGGAAACGCATGATGGTGGTAACACCATTTCCTGCCCTAGAGGCAGTCACTAAAGCAAGTGTGCCGAATTCTAAAGCTTTGCATCCAAGGTGGATACAATGGGCGACCTCCTTAGCCTCGCCTGACGTCGAATACATCTTTGACGCAGGTCTACAGACTCAGGAGAGTTTGGAGTATGAATTAGTTCATCCGGCTCCACTTACATTGCGCCCGTTGGAGGAGTTCCATTGTGTCATTTACACTGATGGGTCCGCGCAGCCCGCAACTGGATCAAGGCACGCTTATTCAGCGGCTTGCGCAATTGTTGTTGGTACTTTCGTGAATGGAGAATTCATACAGGATGCGGTGCATACGCAGACTTTGGGTGATTGTACCGCACAATTGGCGGAGCTTGGAGCTCTGGTGCTTGCACTGGAGTTTGCTGATTACAGAGTCACAACTCTTATAGTGAGTGATTCTTACTATTGTGTTCAATCTTACAACGACAATCTGCTGTTTTGGATCGCGAATGGATTTCGTGATTCAAAAGGTAGCACAGTGAAGCATAAAACGCTTTGGGCCAGGGTGGCTGAACTAAAAGGCAGTCGACCCCTTGTGAATGTTATTCACACTCTTGGTCACCAACGAGTTGGCGTCCATGCTGTCGGTAACAGTTTGGCTGACGAGGCAGCTAAAACAGCAGTGGCAACATACTTAGTAGCAGCAGTTACAAGATCCAAAAGTAAGATCGATGATGACATCTTGGCAGCCATAGCTGCTTCAGAGACTGGGACAAACTTCCCTAGGGGTTTCCCGTCTCGATACCATTATCACTTAAGTCCTGATAACGTCCCGTTAGTGAGGATTAATGATGTTGGGGATAGAGTTATTCCCAATTCGGACTGCAGGCCGGCTTTGGTACAAGCTGCACACGAGGGTGTTGCGTCAGCGCACGCCGGAGTGTCCGCAACTGTGTCACTGTTGCAACAGCGTTATTGGTGGTACGGTTTGTACAAACATACGCGGACTTATGTCCTCAATTGTGGTATTTGCCAACAAATAAAGCCATCTACGGTGGCGCGTCCACCACAAACGCAGCTGCATATATCTAATCAACCGCTAGCGTGTGTTTATTTAGATCACTGCGGTCCTTTTTCCTCAGACACTGCGTACAAGTATAGCTTGGTTGCAGTAGATTCGTGCACACGTTTTCTTTGGGTGTGGCCACACAGGAGTGCTGACGCCAGGACTGTCATCAAAGCATTGCGTGTCTTTATAGGGAGTTTTGCATGTGGAACCCTCCATTCTGATCAGGGCCCTGCGTTCGCCTCTAAGGCGTACAAAGAAGCTATGGGAAGTTTGGGAGTCCAAGTCAAATTTTCGTCTCCATACCGGCCTGAGGGCAATAGTGTTGTGGAACGAATGAACCGTGACCTAAAGCAATCATTGACAGCCAGGGTGTTAGGTACTGGCAAAAACTGGCTAGCTCATTTGTATGACGTCCAACGTGCACTTAATAATCTCCCTAGAAGGTCTCTGGGTGGGAGGACCCCGTACATGATGCTCTTCGGAGTTCGAATGTTTGTCCCAGACCTTGAGGGTCTCGACATGGCGGCGGCAGCCGCGCCTTTTGACTTAGATGACCACTGTACTGTCTTACAGAATCTTCAAGAAGCAAGAGACACTCTAGCAAAAGAGCACATATCCTCTGCGTCCGAAGCTGGACTACAGATTCCGGTAGTCGGCTGGCTACCCAGAGTTGGTGATCTGGTCCGTGAGAAGGTGGAGAAGAAAAAGGAGTTTGGCCCCTCTTATCGTGCACCAGTGCCGGTGCTTGGAGTTGAGGGTACCCGTACAATTGTTTTGCCTCCACTTCCTGGTCACAGAGACAACAGGTACATTTCAGTTGACAATGTCAAGCTACACAGGGTGGCCGATACTCCATAGTCTGACACCTTCAGTTTCTTGCCCTTCAATGATGCGCAGTTCTGTTGTGGTTCCACCATCTGACATCATGCCTGAAGTTGCCATTGAAATGCAAGTACTTTCTGAGTCTGCTGTGTCACCTGCGGATGGTGATTTGCCAGATGATGCTGAGTATTCATATCCTGCTGATGTTCCATTGCCACTTTTGCATTCACCTGAAATTATCCAGTCTAATTCTTCCTTTGGAACTGAATCATTGACTTCCACTGCCCCTTCCAAATTTTCAAAATTTTTTGCATGGTTCAAGAGACAATTTTTGGTTCCCCCCTGGATTTACATTTGGCTGGTGCTCATTTGCATTTTTTTGTTCATGTCCATTGGTTTTGTGGTGGTGTTTTTTAGGCTTATAAATGGACACTACCTGAATGAACGTTCTACAATTAGATTAATTAATGGAACTTTGGCCCCACATTCATCGTCACACATCATGAAGAGGGACCAGACTTTTGTGAACATCACCGCCTGGCCTGTCCGTGATGGAATAGCATGGGATGCAGTTAAATTTCAAATTCATGGGCCCACGGAAGTGATTAATGTACCATCTGTATATCGTGTTTCTATGGGTGATGTGGTTAAACAGAATATTCGGTCTGATGATTGGGATGTAAAAACTATAGAGACACTGTTTTCTGATTTGAAATACTATGCCGCATTTGATGCTGAGGATTTGTATTTGAATACTGAAAACTATGCAGAGCAGTTTTGTTATCAACATTATGGTACTCATTTTCTTCATAGGGCTAACACATTTCGTAGTTTGGTCAACTTTACTCAGTGGGAACATTGCCCTGCCCCGATGATTGGTAGTTCGAAAACATTGGTCGACAAATTTTCATATTTTTCGGATTTCAGTGTATCCAATAATGCATCCTTTTATTTTAAACTTAGGGATGAACCTATTTCAAAGGTGCGTTTGACACACACTAAATTGTTGTTTTCCAAGTCCTCATGGACGATTTGGCAATTGGAGGGTATGACGTTTGGAAAGATGCTATTGATCTCAAATCGGTTTGGGAAACTAAGTCTTGGCAAGTACAGGGCACAGAAGCGTTACATCGTGCCTGCCTAATCTCAAACCACATGTTATTTTTAAATTCCACAATTTTTCAGACAACCTGTTTTGGATTGGCTATTTCTAAAAAATTAAATTCCCCCTCGATCCCGGATCTGGGTGCTTATCCTGGTTGGGAGAATCACACAGATCTGTCCCTTACTATGTTGCAGTCTTTTATTTCCAATTCCACCTTTAATATTAGTGCTTTGGACCCTAAAGGTTGGTTGGTATGGCAGAGAAGTTCGGATACCTGTCAACGTAGATTTTTAGGGTTGATTCCAGGGTACATACAAGATAGAGTAGACCCTCGTTTTTTGTCCTCACACACTGTCACTACCTACTCGGTAGGTAAATTGTGTCAGTCATGGTTGCACCATTCCACATTAGATTCAGTTAAAATTCACTTGTCACGTTTGCATGACAAAATTGATTTGAATGATTTTGTTAAAGGTCCCGCATTGGGAAGATCCAAAAGATGGGTGTATGCTGTTTACAACGAGGTTTGGAAGTTGTCGCAGATTGAGGCTGCTTCCAGGCTCCGTGCTATTGACCAGGCCAATATGGAAAAAGTATTGGCAGTAATAGATAATAGTATTAATACCTTATCTTCGAGAATATATACATTGGATAACATTGTTTCATCTGTTGTAGATATTGTCCAGGAAGATGTGTCTGTGTTGTATCATGGTCAAAATCAATTACGTTCGATTATGCAATTTGCTTGGACTTTGCAGACGTTAAAGGCGGGGAAAGTACCTTGGGATTACATGAATATTTCTTCTTTATTCCGCCCATTTAATCTGACAGCAAAGCAGCAATTCATGTCCATGAAAGATGCTACGTATTCACTACTGCATATAGAAAAGTTAGAACCTTTGCCTTTTTCTGTGGCTGAGTCTGAGTATGCAGTGTGGCTCATCCATGGGATGGTCACTCTCCCGATTTCTATGTATAGGTTTAGTTCGTGCATGAAACATTACGCCTTGGGCAGATATGAGAAACTTGGTTCTGCATTTTTGCATGAAGTCTGGTCTCTCCCATTTACATATCGATGTGAGAGGGACGGCAAAGAAGTTTATTTGAAGGGTGAGGAGTGTACGACTGCTCCTGATCATTCCGTAGTGTGTAGACATATCCAATTACATGGATCGTGTAATATGAATGCCCCTAATTTAGCTTGCTTATTGAAGGGCATTCCTGTGCCAGTTATAACGCCGTCATTTACGCTGCTTGCTAATGGTAGTTATCTGCTTCTCAATAGTGAGGCTTGCTGTGGGATGTTAGCTGGAATTCCCTATATTGTTTCAGTTTCACGAAGGGTAATTTGCTGTAATAACGTGCTTTTCCCACCCCCGCAAGGCCGACTGGATATATCCATCTGGCCGACGATTCCGACCTTGAAAGCAGAGTTCAATAGGATGAGCAGAATAAGGGCTCTTTTGTCTCAAAAGGAGGTTGCGTTGACTTCGTCACGTGAAACAATTCTCCTTCAGCTGGCGAACACTCGCACGGAAGTTCAAGCTCTTTTGAATACTGACCTCCCCCTACATTTTGGCACATTAATACACACTATCTTCAATGCTTCTTCTATGACTGGTCTGGTCCATTTTTTTAAAATTGTAGGCTCTGGCCTTGTGACGTCTTTCCAGTTTATCTTTGGTATAATACCAGCTATTTTTCATTCTATTTTTTCTGGAGTTTTCGGAGGGTTTCCTCTGATTCTCGCATTAATTGCTGGCATACTCCTGTTGGTCTGCGCTCTACGCTATGGATGCACGACTTGCGCTACTCGACCACGGATTCAGCCTGTTCCATCTGCGTAGCCGGATGTGGGAGTCCTATGGGACTTTACCACTGGCTACCTTGAGTGTCGCTTATGGATTATCCTTCCGGTTCCCGTTTTTTACTTGTGTACAGCCTGTTTTTCACTGTCTCGAATGTCCATTCCAATGGGCTCTGGATATGTGTTTGTCAAACTTGGTGTCGCCTGACCTGGATTTTGATCGACTGATGTATCCCTTAGTGGTTCATGAGTTTGACTGTTCTGGAGTCGGGTTTATGGCCTTGGGTGCGGCGCATGGAGTCCTTGGATTATGGGATATCGAGAAGGCAGCAGTTGACTTCCTGGCACGAAGTTACATCGAGATGCCTGCTTCTTGTCCACGTGGAGTGCTTGATGCTCATTTCCCTGTGGAACACGTGTGTTCTTTTTCTTTGCTGAATTGGATGACAGACAATTTTGCGGATGACTCCAATGATTTTCTACTGGAAGCTGCGGCTGCATATGCTGCTTATACTTTCATACATTGACAATTGTGCTCACACTGTCTGATGGTGAGTCAAGTGGAGAATTTTTTTTTTATTACATATTTTTCTCTTCGAATTTTTTTTCCTCTCATTTTCTGAACTTACATTTCAAGCTCTTTAGTCTGCATCGTTGATCTTGAACTCTGCGTTCTGTTGAAATATTCGCCCCTGGTTATACCGTGGTTCGATCAAAGGGGGATGTCACGTGGTTTCAGGCCACTCCCTATTTACAGTGCTAAGTTAGCTCAATCACGTTAGCTGTTAGACAACCATCTTGCTGCTTTTGCTGCCTTTGCACCCGACACTGTTGTTACATGTTATTCATTTGAGAAATGCAGACTCGCTCTTGTCTCAAGTGAATGTTATTTATACATCCTTAACAGTTATCGTGCACCAGTGCCGGTGCTTGGAGTTGAGGGTACCCGTACAATTGTTTTGCCTCCACTTCCTGGTCACAGAGACAACAGGTACATTTCAGTTGACAATGTCAAGCTACACAGGGTGGCCGATACTCCATAGTCTGACACCTTCAGTTTCTTGCCCTTCAATGATGCGCAGTTCTGTTGTGGTTCCACCATCTGACATCGTGCCTGAAGTTGCCATTGAAATGCAAGTACTTTCTGAGTCTGCTGTGTCACCTGCGGATGGTGATTTGCCAGATGATGCTGAGTATTCATATCCTGCTGATGTTCCATTGCCACTTTTGCATTCACCTGAAATTATCCAGTCTAATTCTTCCTTTGGAACTGAATCATTGACTTCCACTGCCCCTTCCAAATTTTCAAAATTTTTTGCATGGTTCAAGAGACAATTTTTGGTTCCCCCCTGGATTTACATTTGGCTGGTGCTCATTTGCATTTTTTTGTTCATGTCCATTGGTTTTGTGGTGGTGTTTTTTAGGCTTATAAATGGACACTACCTGAATGAACGTTCTACAATTAGATTAATTAATGGAACTTTGGCCCCACATTCATCGTCACACATCATGAAGAGGGACCAGACTTTTGTGAACATCACCGCCTGGCCTGTCCGTGATGGAATAGCATGGGATGCAGTTAAATTTCAAATTCATGGGCCCACGGAAGTGATTAATGTACCATCTGTATATCGTGTTTCTATGGGTGATGTGGTTAAACAGAATATTCGGTCTGATGATTGGGATGTAAAAACTATAGAGACACTGTTTTCTGATTTGAAATACTATGCCGCATTTGATGCTGAGGATTTGTATTTGAATACTGAAAACTATGCAGAGCAGTTTTGTTATCAACATTATGGTACTCATTTTCTTCATAGGGCTAACACATTTCGTAGTTTGGTCAACTTTACTCAGTGGGAACATTGCCCTGCCCCGATGATTGGTAGTTCGAAAACATTGGTCGACAAATTTTCATATTTTTCGGATTTCAGTGTATCCAATAATGCATCCTTTTATTTTAAACTTAGGGATGAACCTATTTCAAAGGTGCGTTTGACACACACTAAATTGTTGTTTTCCAAGTCCTCATGGACGATTTGGCAATTGGAGGGTATGACGTTTGGAAAGATGCTATTGATCTCAAATCGGTTTGGGAAACTAAGTCTTGGCAAGTACAGGGCACAGAAGCGTTACATCGTGCCTGCCTAATCTCAAACCACATGTTATTTTTAAATTCCACAATTTTTCAGACAACCTGTTTTGGATTGGCTATTTCTAAAAAATTAAATTCCCCCTCGATCCCGGATCTGGGTGCTTATCCTGGTTGGGAGAATCACACAGATCTGTCCCTTACTATGTTGCAGTCTTTTATTTCCAATTCCACCTTTAATATTAGTGCTTTGGACCCTAAAGGTTGGTTGGTATGGCAGAGAAGTTCGGATACCTGTCAACGTAGATTTTTAGGGTTGATTCCAGGGTACATACAAGATAGAGTAGACCCTCGTTTTTTGTCCTCACACACTGTCACTACCTACTCGGTAGGTAAATTGTGTCAGTCATGGTTGCACCATTCCACATTAGATTCAGTTAAAATTCACTTGTCACGTTTGCATGACAAAATTGATTTGAATGATTTTGTTAAAGGTCCCGCATTGGGAAGATCCAAAAGATGGGTGTATGCTGTTTACAACGAGGTTTGGAAGTTGTCGCAGATTGAGGCTGCTTCCAGGCTCCGTGCTATTGACCAGGCCAATATGGAAAAAGTATTGGCAGTAATAGATAATAGTATTAATACCTTATCTTCGAGAATATATACATTGGATAACATTGTTTCATCTGTTGTAGATATTGTCCAGGAAGATGTGTCTGTGTTGTATCATGGTCAAAATCAATTACGTTCGATTATGCAATTTGCTTGGACTTTGCAGACGTTAAAGGCGGGGAAAGTACCTTGGGATTACATGAATATTTCTTCTTTATTCCGCCCATTTAATCTGACAGCAAAGCAGCAATTCATGTCCATGAAAGATGCTACGTATTCACTACTGCATATAGAAAAGTTAGAACCTTTGCCTTTTTCTGTGGCTGAGTCTGAGTATGCAGTGTGGCTCATCCATGGGATGGTCACTCTCCCGATTTCTATGTATAGGTTTAGTTCGTGCATGAAACATTACGCCTTGGGCAGATATGAGAAACTTGGTTCTGCATTTTTGCATGAAGTCTGGTCTCTCCCATTTACATATCGATGTGAGAGGGACGGCAAAGAAGTTTATTTGAAGGGTGAGGAGTGTACGACTGCTCCTGATCATTCCGTAGTGTGTAGACATATCCAATTACATGGATCGTGTAATATGAATGCCCCTAATTTAGCTTGCTTATTGAAGGGCATTCCTGTGCCAGTTATAACGCCGTCATTTACGCTGCTTGCTAATGGTAGTTATCTGCTTCTCAATAGTGAGGCTTGCTGTGGGATGTTAGCTGGAATTCCCTATATTGTTTCAGTTTCACGAAGGGTAATTTGCTGTAATAACGTGCTTTTCCCACCCCCGCAAGGCCGACTGGATATATCCATCTGGCCGACGATTCCGACCTTGAAAGCAGAGTTCAATAGGATGAGCAGAATAAGGGCTCTTTTGTCTCAAAAGGAGGTTGCGTTGACTTCGTCACGTGAAACAATTCTCCTTCAGCTGGCGAACACTCGCACGGAAGTTCAAGCTCTTTTGAATACTGACCTCCCCCTACATTTTGGCACATTAATACACACTATCTTCAATGCTTCTTCTATGACTGGTCTGGTCCATTTTTTTAAAATTGTAGGCTCTGGCCTTGTGACGTCTTTCCAGTTTATCTTTGGTATAATACCAGCTATTTTTCATTCTATTTTTTCTGGAGTTTTCGGAGGGTTTCCTCTGATTCTCGCATTAATTGCTGGCATACTCCTGTTGGTCTGCGCTCTACGCTATGGATGCACGACTTGCGCTACTCGACCACGGATTCAGCCTGTTCCATCTGCGTAGCCGGATGTGGGAGTCCTATGGGACTTTACCACTGGCTACCTTGAGTGTCGCTTATGGATTATCCTTCCGGTTCCCGTTTTTTACTTGTGTACAGCCTGTTTTTCACTGTCTCGAATGTCCATTCCAATGGGCTCTGGATATGTGTTTGTCAAACTTGGTGTCGCCTGACCTGGATTTTGATCGACTGATGTATCCCTTAGTGGTTCATGAGTTTGACTGTTCTGGAGTCGGGTTTATGGCCTTGGGTGCGGCGCATGGAGTCCTTGGATTATGGGATATCGAGAAGGCAGCAGTTGACTTCCTGGCACGAAGTTACATCGAGATGCCTGCTTCTTGTCCACGTGGAGTGCTTGATGCTCATTTCCCTGTGGAACACGTGTGTTCTTTTTCTTTGCTGAATTGGATGACAGACAATTTTGCGGATGACTCCAATGATTTTCTACTGGAAGCTGCGGCTGCATATGCTGCTTATACTTTCATACATTGACAATTGTGCTCACACTGTCTGATGGTGAGTCAAGTGGAGAATTTTTTTTTTATTACATATTTTTCTCTTCGAATTTTTTTTCCTCTCATTTTCTGAACTTACATTTCAAGCTCTTTAGTCTGCATCGTTGATCTTGAACTCTGCGTTCTGTTGAAATATTCGCCCCTGGTTATACCGTGGTTCGATCAAAGGGGGATGTCACGTGGTTTCAGGCCACTCCCTATTTACAGTGCTAAGTTAGCTCAATCACGTTAGCTGTTAGACAACCATCTTGCTGCTTTTGCTGCCTTTGCACCCGACACTGTTGTTACATGTTATTCATTTGAGAAATGCAGACTCGCTCTTGTCTCAAGTGAATGTTATTTATACATCCTTAACAGTTATCGTGCACCAGTGCCGGTGCTTGGAGTTGAGGGTACCCGTACAATTGTTTTGCCTCCACTTCCTGGTCACAGAGACAACAGGTACATTTCAGTTGACAATGTCAAGCTACACAGGGTGGCCGATACTCCATAGTCTGACACCTTCAGTTTCTTGCCCTTCAATGATGCGCAGTTCTGTTGTGGTTCCACCATCTGACATCGTGCCTGAAGTTGCCATTGAAATGCAAGTACTTTCTGAGTCTGCTGTGTCACCTGCGGATGGTGATTTGCCAGATGATGCTGAGTATTCATATCCTGCTGATGTTCCATTGCCACTTTTGCATTCACCTGAAATTATCCAGTCTAATTCTTCCTTTGGAACTGAATCATTGACTTCCACTGCCCCTTCCAAATTTTCAAAATTTTTTGCATGGTTCAAGAGACAATTTTTGGTTCCCCCCTGGATTTACATTTGGCTGGTGCTCATTTGCATTTTTTTGTTCATGTCCATTGGTTTTGTGGTGGTGTTTTTTAGGCTTATAAATGGACACTACCTGAATGAACGTTCTACAATTAGATTAATTAATGGAACTTTGGCCCCACATTCATCGTCACACATCATGAAGAGGGACCAGACTTTTGTGAACATCACCGCCTGGCCTGTCCGTGATGGAATAGCATGGGATGCAGTTAAATTTCAAATTCATGGGCCCACGGAAGTGATTAATGTACCATCTGTATATCGTGTTTCTATGGGTGATGTGGTTAAACAGAATATTCGGTCTGATGATTGGGATGTAAAAACTATAGAGACACTGTTTTCTGATTTGAAATACTATGCCGCATTTGATGCTGAGGATTTGTATTTGAATACTGAAAACTATGCAGAGCAGTTTTGTTATCAACATTATGGTACTCATTTTCTTCATAGGGCTAACACATTTCGTAGTTTAGTCAACTTTACTCAGTGGGAACATTGCCCTGCCCCGATGATTGGTAGTTCGAAAACATTGGTCGACAAATTTTCATATTTTTCGGATTTCAGTGTATCCAATAATGCATCCTTTTATTTTAAACTTAGGGATGAACCTATTTCAAAGGTGCGTTTGACACACACTAAATTGTTGTTTTCCAAGTCCTCATGGACGATTTGGCAATTGGAGGGTATGACGTTTGGAAAGATGCTATTGATCTCAAATCGGTTTGGGAAACTAAGTCTTGGCAAGTACAGGGCACAGAAGCGTTACATCGTGCCTGCCTAATCCCAAACCACATGTTATTTTTAAATTCCACAATTTTTCAGACAACCTGTTTTGGATTGGCTATTTCTAAAAAATTAAATTCCCCCTCGATCCCGGATCTGGGTGCTTATCCTGGTTGGGAGAATCACACAGATCTGTCCCTTACTATGTTGCAGTCTTTTATTTCCAATTCCACCTTTAATATTAGTGCTTTGGACCCTAAAGGTTGGTTGGTATGGCAGAGAAGTTCGGATACCTGTCAACGTAGATTTTTAGGGTTGATTCCAGGGTACATACAAGATAGAGTAGACCCTCGTTTTTTGTCCTCACACACTGTCACTACCTACTCGGTAGGTAAATTGTGTCAGTCATGGTTGCACCATTCCACATTAGATTCAGTTAAAATTCACTTGTCACGTTTGCATGACAAAATTGATTTGAATGATTTTGTTAAAGGTCCCGCATTGGGAAGATCCAAAAGATGGGTGTATGCTGTTTACAACGAGGTTTGGAAGTTGTCGCAGATTGAGGCTGCTTCCAGGCTCCGTGCTATTGACCAGGCCAATATGGAAAAAGTATTGGCAGTAATAGATAATAGTATTAATACCTTATCTTCGAGAATATATACATTGGATAACATTGTTTCATCTGTTGTAGATATTGTCCAGGAAGATGTGTCTGTGTTGTATCATGGTCAAAATCAATTACGTTCGATTATGCAATTTGCTTGGACTTTGCAGACGTTAAAGGCGGGGAAAGTACCTTGGGATTACATGAATATTTCTTCTTTATTCCGCCCATTTAATCTGACAGCAAAGCAGCAATTCATGTCCATGAAAGATGCTACGTATTCACTACTGCATATAGAAAAGTTAGAACCTTTGCCTTTTTCTGTGGCTGAGTCTGAGTATGCAGTGTGGCTCATCCATGGGATGGTCACTCTCCCGATTTCTATGTATAGGTTTAGTTCGTGCATGAAACATTACGCCTTGGGCAGATATGAGAAACTTGGTTCTGCATTTTTGCATGAAGTCTGGTCTCTCCCATTTACATATCGATGTGAGAGGGACGGCAAAGAAGTTTATTTGAAGGGTGAGGAGTGTACGACTGCTCCTGATCATTCCGTAGTGTGTAGACATATCCAATTACATGGATCGTGTAATATGAATGCCCCTAATTTAGCTTGCTTATTGAAGGGCATTCCTGTGCCAGTTATAACGCCGTCATTTACGCTGCTTGCTAATGGTAGTTATCTGCTTCTCAATAGTGAGGCTTGCTGTGGGATGTTAGCTGGAATTCCCTATATTGTTTCAGTTTCACGAAGGGTAATTTGCTGTAATAACGTGCTTTTCCCACCCCCGCAAGGCCGACTGGATATATCCATCTGGCCGACGATTCCGACCTTGAAAGCAGAGTTCAATAGGATGAGCAGAATAAGGGCTCTTTTGTCTCAAAAGGAGGTTGCGTTGACTTCGTCACGTGAAACATTTCTCCTTCAGCTGGCGAACACTCGCACGGAAGTTCAAGCTCTTTTGAATACTGACCTCCCCCTACATTTTGGCACATTAATACACACTATCTTCAATGCTTCTTCTATGACTGGTCTGGTCCATTTTTTTTAAATTGTAGGCTCTGGCCTTGTGACGTCTTTCCAGTCTATCTTTGGTATAATACCAGCTATTTTTCATTCTATTTTTTCTGGAGTTTTCGGAGGGTTTCCTCTGATTCTCGCATTAATTGCTGGCATACTCCTGTTGGTCTGCGCTCTACGCTATGGATGCACGACTTGCGCTACTCGACCACGGATTCAGCCTGTTCCATCTGCGTAGCCGGATGTGGGAGTCCTATGGGACTTTACCACTGGCTACCTTGAGTGTCGCTTATGGATTATCCTTCCGGTTCCCGTTTTTTACTTGTGTACAGCCTGTTTTTCACTGTCTCGAATGTCCATTCCAATGGGCTCTGGATATGTGTTTGTCAAACTTGGTGTCGCCTGACCTGGATTTTGATCGACTGATGTATCCCTTAGTGGTTCATGAGTTTGACTGTTCTGGAGTCGGGTTTATGGCCTTGGGTGCGGCGCATGGAGTCCTTGGATTATGGGATATCGAGAAGGCAGCAGTTGACTTCCTGGCACGAAGTTACATCGAGATGCCTGCTTCTTGTCCACGTGGAGTGCTTGATGCTCATTTCCCTGTGGAACACGTGTGTTCTTTTTCTTTGCTGAATTGGATGACAGACAATTTTGCGGATGACTCCAATGATTTTCTACTGGAAGCTGCGGCTGCATATGCTGCTTATACTTTCATACATTGACAATTGTGCTCACACTGTCTGATGGTGAGTCAAGTGGAGAATTTTTTTTTTATTACATATTTTTCTCTTCGAATTTTTTTTCCTCTCATTTTCTGAACTTACATTTCAAGCTCTTTAGTCTGCATCGTTGATCTTGAACTCTGCGTTCTGTTGAAATATTCGCCCCTGGTTATACCGTGGTTCGATCAAAGGGGGATGTCACGTGGTTTCAGGCCACTCCCTATTTACAGTGCTAAGTTAGCTCAATCACGTTAGCTGTTAGACAACCATCTTGCTGCTTTTGCTGCCTTTGCACCCGACACTGTTGTTACATGTTATTCATTTGAGAAATGCAGACTCGCTCTTGTCTCAAGTGAATGTTATTTATACATCCTTAACAGTTGCTAGTGCCCTTGGTCTGTACATCGAGTAAAGAACTGTTCTAGGACACTAGACGGTGCCGGCTGATTGTGTTCAGGGTGATCGTACCACTGTTTAGTCATAACATGCACGCAGCTGCAAATACCAGAAAGTCGTAGGCTTTAATATTACAGCGCAGCATTTTGTTAGAGCATTCGATAGAAGAGCTGAAGCAGAGAACACTGAGCTGATCCTGTGATGTGATACACCTAAGCTGATCTATACGGTATGGGGTCCCCTATGCAAGCCTATGAGACCTTCTAATAGTCTAATAATATTTTATTAGTTGCTAGAGAAAGGAGGGTGGTTGTTTTCCACTGTCATTATTAGTATGATCGCTCCTTTCATTTTCTATGGTATTGTAACAATGCTAATGGTAATGATCTTAACCATTTGTCTGCTTATGTTAGCCAAAGTACTGTATAACAGGACTCGAGGTTTATGAATAAATTCTTTAAACTTTACTGTGTCTTAGTTCTTCTGTTGTGGACTGATATATATATGTGCAAACGGGTATTTCGGGTTCCCACCATTCCTGAGAATTACTAAGTCGCATGTTCTGGGTTGTCTATACATTGGGACCGCCGAGCTAAATCTCGGATAACGAATGTGACACTAAGCTAGTCGGATAAGGGGTTCTTAGTTCTGAGGGGAGTTTCTGGTACACCACAATTCTCTAAGGTTCTGGTTTCCTGCGCATAGTTCTGTGCATACGCAGAATCCCCACAACATGGGGTGGCAGAGTGGGCTAAAGAACGGTGATGGATCAAACCCAGATCTGTTGACTGGGTGTGAGTGTTTGATTGGTTCTGATGCTCCGTCCATCACCACCCCCTTTTGTACCGCTTTGTTCGCCATAAGTTTGCAAGGTATGCTCAGACGTTAGTCCCTTGCTCACTTTGCCACTGGATTCAAGCAAGCCTGGCTGAAGACGGCTGAAATGCCAGAAACCGGTCCTAGGAAGCTTGTTTCCGGTCCAGGGAAGGCATGGCTTGGCAGTTCGGGATGGACTGTTCCCATGAGGCACAGGGTCAGACTGATTTGCATATGGCCATGTCTGAACTGGGGTGGCAGAGTGGGCTAAAGAACGGTGATGGATCAAACCCAGATATGTTGACTGGGTGTAAGTGTTTGATTGGTTCTGATGCTCCGTCCATCACCACCCCCTTTTATACCACATGTAAAACCATTTACAATGGCTATTGGGAAATTTCACATTACTTTTTCAGATGAATGCTGCTGCTCGTTATTATTGCACTTGCAGTTGGGTAAGCGTTTAGCTTCTCTGACTTGCTGAAACGCATGCCTACCAAGTTGTGGAGCTCATTTTTTACTTTTTTATTTTCATATTCTTATTGTTCCCTTTTTTTATTGTTTGCTTTTTCACCGCAATTTTCATTCCATTTTTCATATGCACTCTTTGAGCACTCATTAACACTGTTTCTCTTCGTGTCTTTCTCCCTTGGGTTTGAACACAAACACTCCTTGTTTGCTGGCATTGCACCCACACAAGGAACTCACGTCTCCATACAGCACTTTCACGTTTTGAGGTTGCCCACATTTATCATCCTGATTATGCACGATGCAAGGCCATGAGCTCTGTTGGGTCTCATTCAGTTTCACATTACGTTGTGAGTGCAAATCCTATTATCATGAATGTACCATTCAATAACTGACATGGATCTCTGACTTTTCGTTGTAGTTCCTTTTGGTGGATTTCTACAAAGTCAACTCTCCTTGATGATAACTCTCCCCTGAAGAAGGGTCTCGTTCAACCCGAAATGCATTGGGATTTTGTTTAAGATTGTGACTTTGTTTCTATTGAATTTATATTGCAAGACGGGATTTTGATTGTCCTTTCAACTTTGTACTTTATGATAAACATGAATATAATTGTGGTTTGAACAAAGTTTGTACTACGTCACTGGCTTTTAAGTTGAATACAAGCCGTTTTTTCTTTCATAACAATAATTGGTTGATTTACTTTTATTAACTTTCAGTAAACTCTTGTTTGAGACGTTCGGATCCCTAGATGTGCATCAAGTAGGCTTGGATTTTTCCAAACCTCGAGTTCATTTGCATCATAGTCAAGGGGTCAGGGCTCACACTCCTCTAACGTGATAGCACACAAAATAATTGACACAAAACTGACTTATATAGCATTTATTACTGTTTAAACGCTTAAATTAGGTGTGCAGGCCCACCTTTTTCTATATATATATATATATAATTTCACTATTAGTGTTGTGAAACTGGAGTTCAATTAGTTGAAATCTCACGCTCTCTGGAAGCTAAGGTATGTAAAAAATGCTTTTAATGTATGTTATGTGCATGCTTGTGGGTGACAGTGTGTTTATGTTAGAGTGTGAATTTGTGTGTATTTATGTAAGCATGTGTGTGAAAGTGAAGGTCAAAGGGTGTATACTGTTGCTTCCGCTGGCATTTTGGTAAATTGACGTGTATGTGTTTTATGTGCTGCAGATGAGTGGGATTGGCCCTCCCAGAGGGGTGCCACATCCTCCATGCAAAGCACAGGCCCAATGAATTGGCCCACAGTGAGAGTTAGGAGAAGTGTGTGCAACAACCTGGGCGAGGAGACCGAGAGTTGTCCAGCACGGGGTCTGGGACTGCATTAAAGTCACCCCCAATCAGGATGGTCTCAGAGGGGAGGCCCAGCAGGAGTTCCCGAAGCGTCTGCAACATCGATTGCAGGTTTTGCTGGGGAACATAGGTCAACACAAAGTTATAATGTTTGGCGTCCAGGCGGCACTCAATCCCTATGTGTCTCCACTTGGGGTCTGTGTGAGTCGCGGAGACCACCAATGGAACGGCCTTGTGTAGCAGGATCGCTACCCCTTGTGAACTCCGGGAGAAATCAGCGTAGGACATGTGGTCATATCCAGAACGACCCAGAAAGGTACATTGTGAGCCTAAGAAGTGGGTTTCTTGGACCATGACCACCTCTGGGTGGAAGCGTTTATGTATGCAAAATGTCTGACCTTAAGACAGGGTTATAACCATCTGAGGTAAACCAGGTAACCAGTTGGCTAACTTCATTCTCAAGCAGGGGTCACTTGGTCCAGTCGAGGACCTGTATAGGAGGACTACCATTTGCGCCATGATCCAGTGGGTATGTACGGCATAGAAGCAGTTTGTCAACTGTATGTTAAAATAGAACAAAACAAAACATAAACCCATCCCCCCAACTGCCCCCACCCAAACTTCCAACCCTGAAGCATGTGTTGCCCTGTCCACAGACATTAATAAACCAGTAGGGTGTCCTGGATTTCGTCCAAGACTCCTGGGTGCCCCACACAACGGGTTAGCATGCCCGACAGCCAGTAGCGCTTGCTACCGGGTGGGGGTGGTGGGTCGGGGAAGGAGGGAATGAAAAAGAATAGAAACACTTACCTTGCCACAGCCGGCTGCCACCTCTCCTCGGTCCTCTTCATCTTCTTACCTTCTTCCTGTTTGGAGTCCGGCAGCAGGCAGCACCCGGGCTCTCAGGTTCCCCTAAGCCAATCACACAATGCTGGAATGCAACATTGTGATTGGTCTGAGTGTTGTGGCGTGGCACTCAGAGGGGGACTGGCAGCCTGGGCATGTTCTCCACCCAGGCTGTAATGCAGTTAGGTGGAGAACATTTGAAGTACGTATGATGGTTTGGCCGTCCCAAATCGGCCAGCCAAGCATTCATGCTCTTCATGCGCTCTTGAGGAGTGCCACCACTCCTGAAGTGCTCTGGTGTCACAAAGCCGAGCCCCACCCGCACATAACAAGCTAAGCCACTGCTCGGGGAGCAGTGAGGCGACGCTCCTCTGCCTTACTGGAGGATCTGCCGCCGCTGCTGACCACAATCTCTGTGTATGACAAACCAACAAATGTATAAATCCCTCCAAACATTTGCTACCACCTCCCTGCACCCCAATAAGATTGTTGACCTTTCTAAAGTAATTACAGAGTACAACAGAAGACAACATACTAACAAAATACAACAAAATCTCTCAGCCCCATACAAACCTAACAGAGCACAAAACTACAACACAGTCAAAACGTAACAACTAAAGTACAAAACAACCATAACTCAATGCAATAATTCAGCTAAAAAATGAAACCTCACAAAAACATCCCCACCACAGGCTAGTACAACACAACAGGTATGCACAAATATTTTTGCCACACATTACCACCCCTACAACACTGCTTTCATAATACAATGGTAAAAAGTGTTTGCAGAAAACAGTGTCTTACCGCCAAGAACATTCACTAGAGCCAGTCAAAAATGTTTTGTGAAACAGCCAGACTCTCAACATCTTTAAAGACAAAAATAAGGGGTGTGGCCAAGATGGCGGTGCGAGCAGACGTGTAGTGTCTGAGCTCCCGCCGACGGCCTGCCACAGCACCGGCCTTAGGGTCGTCATAGAGCCAGCTGACCCTCGCTGCGGGGCCAGTTGCGACCGGGAATAGTGGAGCTGTCAGCGGGGAGCAGCAAAGGTGATCGGGAGAGCTCTCCGAGAGATGGGCAGCGACGAATTGGTGGAGAAGTGTGGCAAGGCCTAAAGTGGAGAGTCCGCTCACTGTGAGGCCTGCGGGACAGATTGCCCATACACCCGACTGTTGGAGGTAGCAGTTGCCCGCCGTGACGTTGGTCCCCTGGGAACAGGCGCGAGTGAAGGGATCACAGCAGCGCACATCGCGGAGGGGCGACGGGGCAGTGCCGCGGAGACCACGGACAGCCCACTCCGCAGGCTGCAGGGAGGAGCTTGGGCGGCGGCCCGATTCAGGAGTAGCTCAACGGGCTCGGCATAGGACCGGCCCCGGACGACCCCCACAGGCGGAGTGGCCGTCTCACTGGGAGAGCCGAACTTGGAGAGTAGCTGACGGTGAGCTAGGGGGCTCGGTGGAGGTGAGGTCGGCGCCCGGGTCCCCACAGACTGGAAGGCCTGTGGGAGTAAGCCGCTGGCAGAACAGGCGCGACTCGCACTTGGGCAGAGGTGATCGGCGGCCCCACGCGAGTCGGACGGTGGAGAGCCAGGCAGACTGTGCTGGACTGGCAAGAGCAGGCGTCCTCCGGGACTGCGAAGGAGACGCCGCCGGCGGATGTGGAGGGTCCCGATGGCTGCCCTGCGCCGACTGCCATCTTTGCGCGCTGGAAGGAAATGGCGGCCTGAAGACCCCCCGCGGCCTGGTTGTCGTGCCTAGCGGTGGGGACAGCGAGTGAGGCATCGCCGGAGTGGACGGTGAGGAGACTTTGGCATTGTTGGGAGGGCCCCTTCCTGGACTGGATGCTGGAGGGGAGGGGCCCCTGGTGCTCTCTGCCCGGCAAGATCCCCGGCTCTCTTTGGGACAGTAGCAGGCCGAGCGAGGTGGTAGTGTGCTTGCCTCGCCTCTCCTGAGAGCTAAAGTGGCACTCCCGGCGGCTGAGGAAGATACCCTGCGCACTGCCCAGATCGCAGAAGAGGGGTTCACGGTTGCGGTGGGCACGGGAGCGGAGGCCTGGCTGGATGGTGGCAATTTACTGGCCGCAGTGGTGACGCCGCCCGAGGAGGGGGTTGCCCCACACTAGGACTTGTGCACTTCCCGAGGGCTTTGGACTTGGCGGTGCTGGGGGGGGTACGTACACACTGCGGGACAAGACCGACGGATGGCCAGCTCTCTGCTCCCCCGCCATTTGCCCATAACCCGGTGTGGCTCAGCGGACGCGGCACCCCAGAGGCGGGCGGCTCATAGGAGAAGGTCTGAGGAGAGGGGTGCCCCCATTGCATCAGCTGGAGGTCCAGTGAGTGAGCTAGGGGGGCGGTCCACGCAACACAGCTGCGGTACTTTGGCGGAAGCAGGGCGAGCATCTGCATTGAAGGGCCTGATACAGGTGGAGTGTGGCGGACGCTTCTGCAGTGGCGGGACACGGGGCCTGCGCCGGATGCTAAGATCTTGACCCTTTGAGCCAGCGCGGAGAGCAGGAGGGAGGGTGGTCCCGACGTCTGGAGCTCCTCTTGGCCCGGAGTGCAACACGCTATGGTCCCCCCTAAGGGGCGCAGAGACAAAACCCTGAAGGATCTGTTTGCGCAGGTGCAGGCGGCCCAGCACGCGGACGACATGGCGACCGGCGGTGTTCACCCAGCAGCAGCGAAGAGTGAGGGCGCAGAACCAATTACCATGCCCTTCCTGGAGTCCATGTTTGCAGGCCTGAGGGAGGATATTCACACCCTCAAGCGGGAGTTCACGGCAGAACTCAGAGAGGTTCGTAGAGCGGTGGACAGCATGGGGGAAAGAGTGGCCGAGCTGGAGGGCAAAAGCGTCGGCCGGGACACGGAGCTGGCAGCGCTACAGCAGGAAATTCTCCGGATCCATGACAAGCAAGTAGACCTCCAAACGCACGTGGAGGACCTGGAGAACCGGTCCCGGCATCACAATATACGGATCCGCGGAGTGAGGCTGGACGACGACTTGAAGGACCTTTTTAGGTATACAAGAGAGCTCTTTAATCACATCTTGGGCCGGCCACTCGAGACGGAGCTGCGGATTGATCGAGCACACAGAGTGGGGCCTCCGCGCGCACCATCCGCTCTGCCGCCGGACATATTAGTGTGGGTTCAAGACTACCGCACCAAAGAAGATATAATGAGAAAGGCCAGCCAGATGCACCCGGTTTTGTTTCGCGACCAACGGACGGTTTTGTTTCAGGACCTCTCCGCTCTCACCCTGCACAAACGCAAGACCTTTAGGCCAATTACCGCGCATCTCCAGCAATGCAAGATTCCTTACACCTGGGACCATCCATTCCGCTTGGTGTTTCGGATTGACAATACGCTTTGTCAATTGAGCTCGTTGGCTGAAGCGGACAGGCTGCTGGGAGTGGAGATTCCAGCGGTTGACACCGAGGATGACAGTCCCTCAAGGGAGGTCAGTGATTTGCGTCCCAGGTGGCGCCAGCAGGGCCGTCGACGGCGTCCCAGGAAACCCCCAGTGGCAGACATACTCAAAGGCCAGCAGGCAGCGCTGGAGTCAGCATCCACAAACTCAACGGCTCCCGACCTGGCTGATCCCGGCAGCAGCGAGGGTCGGGCTAGTTTAAAATTCTCTATCCGGGTCATTGGCGGGGGGAGGACGTCCCACCGCAGGCTACTTACTCCACGATGTCATCCTTCCATTCACCGGGAGGTGGAGGACAATGAGTTACAACACAGTTTTCTTCTTGGTTTCTGCTTTGGATTGGGGTCTGGGTTGGGGGGTGATTCAGGGTTCCATGTCCACCTTGGGGGGGGGCTATTGAGGCTCCGTCAGATGATGCCACACATGCAGACTCCTCACTCCGCATTTCCACTAGACTCCCATAGGGGCTTCGATGGGGCAGTTTGGCTCCTTGAGACACCATAAATGCCGGCTCACACACTTAAAATCCTAACTCTCAATGTTGGTGGTCTCAATAACCCCATTAAGTGTAGAGCGGTCTTATCCTGTCTTGAAAACTCCCAAGCCGATCTATGCCTCTTGCAGGAGACGTACCTATTAGCTAGGGATTGCCACCGTCTCCGATCACGGAAATTCCAGACGCAATTCTTTTCCTCCAGTCCTACCAAGTCCGCGGGGGTGGCGATACTGGCGCCGCAGCGATTCAAGGGGGAGGTCCTGCGGAAAGAGGCAGAAATCAGGGGTCGGTTGCTGGCCTACAGACTTGCCCTGGGCACCATGACTTTTACCGTAGGTTCCGTATACGGTCCAAATGAGGGCCAGGAACAATTTCATCAGGGCAACGGCAGACCGACATATTATCATTGGGGGGGATTTGAACCTTGTTTTTGATAATACATTGGGCAGATCCTGTCAGCGGACACACCAAGCCGGAGCGCTCTCGGCACTGGGGATGGGAAGATTGCGGGCTCTGGGGCTTTGTGATTTGTGGCGCAGCTTCCATCCGCTGGGCCGGGAGTACTCTTACTACTCACACGCCCACAAGACTTATGCCAGACTAGATTATCTTTTGGTGTCTACCTCAGTCCGAGAGATGGCGACAGGAACTGAGATAGGGGTTGCCTCCCTCTCCGATCATGCACTGGTGGTTGCTACTTTCACCCTTCCACCCTTGTCACAGCCGGCTAGGATATGGCACCTTAGAGATACCCTCCTACATAGAGCAGACGTGTTTACGCACATACAGGGTTCCATTACTGATTTTCTGTCACATAATGCTAACACTGATACGACTCTGTCTACTCAGTGGGCGGCGCTAAAGGCAGTCCTCCGGGGGGAGTTTATTGCCATATCGGCGGCAGATAATGTAGAGCGCAGGCGTAAGCGGGACGACCTCACGCGCCGGACAAGAGAGCTGGAGCAGATGCATCAGAGAACGGGAGCTCCCCGCGTGTGGCGCCAGCTGAAAGCGACGCGCCAACAACTGGCAGCCCTGGATCAGGATAGGGCAGAGGTTGAAACATGCCTACTATACCGGGGGGTACAGGTGCGGGCGCCTTCTTGCTCACAAGCTCTGTGAAGCCCGACAGAAACAGGGGGTCCGCGAGATTTATAGAGGAGATGGCACGCGAGTTTCAGAAGACGGTGCCATCGCGGAAGCGTTCCGTGATTTTTACACCACGCTTTATACCGCCTCCCCATTGGACGAGACGGAGGAGGCGGACTTTCTGGACTCCGTCACTCTCCCAGCCCTGACTCAGGCACAGGCCGATCTATTAGATAAGGAAATACGGGTAGAGGAGGTAATTGCTGCCATAGCACGGCTGAAGCTCGCAAAGGCCCCCGGACCAGATGGCTTCACAGCCATCTTTTATAAAACGTTTTGTGCCCGGCTCGCTCCTCTCCTCACCCGACTCTTCAATTCCTTCTCCAAACCCGGGGCGATTCCTCAGGACCTTCTAGAGGCTTCCATAGCAGTAATCCCTAAGCCGGGAAGGACAAGACGCAGTGTGGTGCGTATCGTCCCATTTCCCTTTTAAACGTAGATCTTAAATTGTACACAGGGATCTTGGCCAACCGTCTAGCACCCCACACGCCTGGAATTATTGACCCGGATCAGGCGGGTTTTATTCCGGAGCGTCAAACATCAGACAATACGAAACATGCTCTCCATTTAATTGAGAATGCCTCCCGCACGGAGGGAGAGTATCTGCTACTCATAATCGATGCGGAGAAGGCATTTGACCGCGTTCACTGGCCGTATTTAGAGCGGGTTTTGCAGCGGATGGGCCTGGGAGAGAAATTCCGCACCCACATATTTAATTGTTCTAAGTTCCCGTCTGCTTCTGTCCGGGTGAACGGCTACACGTCCACTAGATTTCCGATAGAGAGGGGCACCCGACAGGGGTGTCCTCTGTCACCCCTCCTTTTCGTCGCCTACATGGAACCGCTCGCTCAGCGGATTAGGCAGAATTTAGCGATCTCCGGAATCCGGTTCGGGGGATATGTCCACACCATCAGTCTGTACGCAGATGATGTGTTGATCTCGTTATCCAGTCCGCGCACGGCGTTGCCAGCTTGCTTGGCGGAGTTGGACTCCTTTGCGCGGGTTGCGGGGTTTAAGGTCAATACTGACAAGTCGCTGGCCCTTGATCTCTCCCTGTTAAGATCCACCCGGGAATATCTTCAGGGTTTGCTGCCCATTCAGTGGGCTTCTGACACGATTCCCTATTTGGGGATTCAGTTGGCGCCCACTCTCCCGCAAGTAGTTGCCACCAATTATGCTTCCCTGCGTCAGAAGATTTGTCGGGAACTTGGTCAGCTCAATTAAGACACTTGGTTGAGTGGAGTCGTTGGGATTTGGAGAAGCATTGGTTGTTTCAAGACCAAGCAGTAGCTGCTCGGCCCCTGCAGGAGATCCCCTTCCTTCGCAGGCAACATAGGCCCCCTAACCTGTACGCCTCGTATATAACTTGTGTTCCCCTCGAAGTGTGGGATCGCACCAATATGAAACATGACCATACTACCTTTCCCTCCCCGCTTACTCCTCTGATGGACAATCTGGATTTCGCTCCGGGAATGGACCAGGTCGCCTTCGCGGCATGGAAGCCAGCAGATTGTCATTTCCTGTACCATTTATATGGGGCAGACGGTGTTATTCCCTTTCAGCATTTTAAACAGGAATATGCGCTGCCGGAATCCGAAAGACTCAGCTATTTGCAAGCGCGTCATTGGGCGCTTGATGTGCGAGTTCGCCCGGCGGCTGACAGACGCTTCTCCCCCTATGAGCGGTGGCTCCTTACACGCACGTCGGACAAACAATTAATCTCGGACTTATACAGAATGCTCCAGGTCAGATTTGCACACATCCACAATCCTGGTAGGGTGCGCTGGGAGAGGGAGCTGGGCAGGACACTCAGCCACAAGGAGTGGGAGGGTAAACTATAGGGCCCAGCATTCGGCTTATCATATGGGGCTCACCAAGACTCTGACAAAGGTGGTAAAATATTGGTACTACACGCCAGAACGTCAACATTCAATGGACCACACGAGGGAGGCGTGGTGTTGGAGAGGGTGTGATCATATGGGTACATTGACACACTTGTTGTGGGAGTGTGAACATGTTCAGCCTTATTGGACACAGGTGATTGATGAGGATAGATAAACATTTTAACACTGTGCTGCCTTGATTCCCAGTGTATATCTTGCTTGGTCTTCACAACCCCTTAACGTACCCGCTTCGATCACGCAGAGGTCGGCAAATGGCAATAGCGCTGGGGTCGGCGATACAGAACATTCTTACTCACTGGCGTACCCCTAGCGTCCCGACCTTCACGGGTTGGCTGTACCGTTTGTGGTAGGTCCTCGGAATGGAGAAACTTACGTTGACCATGGCGGGTGAGGGCTCCAAGTATAGGGAGTTGTGGCAGCCATTTTTTCTAGCTCTTTTGGCTACTGAATTCCGAGAAGTCACCTGTCCACGTTACTTATGTTTAGTACGCCTAGCGGACACATCAGAGACGGAGGGGTGAGGGAGTCACATTAGGGGATCCAGGGGAGCTGTAGTGTGGACATGGAACGAGGGGGTTGGCAGAGGGGAGGGGAGGGGGGGTTGTGTTCCTTTTGTTTTAAGGGTATATTAGCCTTTGCTTTAAATTGGGGTGGTTGACCAGCAGAGGCGTATGTCCAGGTGAGGAAACGCATTTCTAAGTTGACTTGTGTAGTTGCATACCCTATACACAAATGGTTGGGATAGCATACCCGGTCAGAATTACTTTGAGTGTTCTGTTTCTTTTGAAATTCAAGAAAGAGTCACACCGATCTACGAAGCGCCTGCTAGAACTTATAGACCTTAGTGGGGCATACCTTTGGGGACAAGGACGTAGGGTACCCCGAATGTCTTACTTGCCTACTCCTGAATTTATCTGACAGTTCATTCCCCTTTCTCCATTTTATCAGACGCGGCCGGCCCGGATGGGTTGTAGGCGGCATGCTGTGTTTAAAGTTGGGAATGTCTGCTCTGACTTTTGTTTTGCTTTGCCTTGCTGATATCCTTGTGCAGTAGCAAGCCGGCCCGCTGGGTTGTAGGCGCTAAGCTCTTGAATTGCTGATGGTTTTCTTTCAATAAAATAGATTTAGGAGGAGCCTAGCGCTTGACCAAGATGGCCGCGTGAGCTCAGAGCTCCCGAGACCCTCGCGCCCTCCGTCGACTATCCTGTCTCTAATCCTGTCGGTATGCATGGCATCGTGTAGATGATTGGTCAGGGAGGCGATTGATGCTACCCGCGGTCGGATTGCCCACCGGGAACCGGACTTACGCCTGGCGGAAGATTGCGGCCTATCTCCCGGGGAAGCCAGGGGCTAGAGTTGGCTGGATGCCCGACTCCTAGTTGAACAACAACGGCCAGGCGAGGTGTGAACTGTCGGACGGAGGTCCCCGCTCTTTCACTTTCGATTTCGCTCCCTTTGTCAGCCCTGCCACTGGAGAGCTCTGGGTGGCTTTATTACCCCAGGGACGCTCTGCAGGCTACTCTGGCGGCCCACGGCAGAACTGATCACTCCTTATTCCTCTCCTTGAGAGGGACCTGTCTTAACTGAACCGACCTGCTTGAAGTCAACCATGTCGGGCAAGGCAGAAGGGGATCGGCTGAAGCCTAAGTCTACCAGGCGGGGAACTTATACCCAAGTCAACAGCATGGACCGATATGCTCTGCAGAATGGATCACCGAGTGGATCGAGCCAGGCGCCGGATGCCCAGAAGGAGGACTTGCCTGTGGCCCCGGAGCTCTCCCTACAGGATGTCATGGGCGCGCTCGAAGGGATGCAGACTTCGATTGGGAGACAGTTTGAGGCCCTGGCGCATAAGGTGGATGCCATTTTGGTGGATGTCTACCTGATCCGTGCGGACTTGGGCAAAACGAATGAACGGGTTAAGAACTTGGACCTCAAGACCACGGGCCTCACTGATGATGTTACGGAACTGCAGACCGAGGTTCGTAGGCTGAGGACCGAGAGTGATCTTGTCGCCCGCCGGCTGGAGGACTTTGAGAGCCGGGCCAGGCGCAACAATGTGCGCGTCATCGGGGTCCCAGAGTCCTCGGTTGACCTGCTTGTTGAGGACTTGGTCCTTAATCATCTGAAGCCTAAGGGCCTTGGGAAGTTCTTTGCGGTGGAAAGGGCCCATAGAGTGCCGGGCGGGAGGCCCAAGGCGGGTGCCCCGCCGAGGCCGATCGTCGCCCGGCTCTTTCATTTTCGAGATCGGGACGCTATTCTGCAAGCGTCGAGGGTGACGGGCCCGGTCCCCTTCCAGAACGCGTCGGTGAATTTCTATCCGGACTTCACCCAGCAGGTGCAGAGGCAGAGACAGGGCTTCCTGGGGGTGAAGCGGAGGCTCCGGGAAAGAGACCTGAAGTATGCCATGCTCTTCCCTGCCAGACTGCGGGTGGTGCACGACGATCGGACATTCTTTTTTGACTCTCCTGTTATGGCCGATGAATGGCTGGACGCTTTGCCCCGGCGACGGACGGGGGACGACACAGCCGAGGATGGAGACAGTGGCCGGGATGGACAGGGCTGACATCTCGGAGCCGGTCTGACTTGACTTGACTATACTTGAAGACTTGCATAGAGTGCAGTAACTGTGGAGGGTTGCGGGAGGACGAGGGGTGCTCTTTTCCTCCCTTAGGGTACTTTTTGTAGACTTTTGGTTTTGTAGGGCGACAGGCACACTGCAAGTTGGGGGGGCTTTGTAAGCTGCAGCAGGGGTGCAGGGTGGGGGGAGTTTCAGGGATTTTGGGTTTGTTGTTGGGGGGTTTATTTTTGCAAGGCATGATGCTTATTTCCAGGGCTGTTCCATGGTGGCTCCTCGGGTGTGGGGTGGGCCTCTTTCCGTTTGAGGATGGGGGGTAGGGGCTTAAGTGTTATAAGCTGGAATGTTAATGGTTTGGGGGATCGCATTAAGCGGGGGATTGTTTTGCAACTCTTGAAACGATCAATGCCGGATGTTGCCCTGCTGCAGGAGACGCATCTTATTGGTAATACGTGCTATGCCCTGAATAGGAAGGGGTATAAATTCATTGCACATTCAGGATTCTCATCTGGGTCCAGGGGTGTGGGCATCCTAGTTAGAGCTTCGTTGCCATTTGAGGTGGACTCCACCATTGTTGATGATAGGGGGAGGTTTGTGGCGGTGGCGGGGCGGTGGGAAGGACGGACTTTGGTTTTAGTTTCTGTTTATGTCCCGCCGGCCCTGCAGGCCTCCACGTTTGCAGATCTGGGTAGGGCCCTGCTGGATCTCCCGGGGGGAATGCTTGTGGTGGGAGGGGATTTCAACGCTGTTGGCTCTGGCCTGCTGGATAGATACCCGCCCAGAGACACAGGGGGGGCTCAGAAATGGCTTCCAGACTTCCTAGACACGCTTGGCCTGATAGACTGCTGGCGGCTCCGGCACCCCACACAGAGCCAATACACGTTCCACTCCGGGGCACATGGTAGCCTTTCCAGGATTGATTACCTGCTCACTCTGGCCGCGCATGCCTCGTTGGTGTCCGAGGCGAGGCACATGGCGCGCGGTATATCTGACCACTCGCCAGTGTGGATGCGGCTGGATCTAGGTCGGGAGGGAGGAGGAAGGGTGGCCCCTATTAACCCTTGGTATTTCCGAGACCCCAAGATGCGCAGCGCCCTGGTAAAGAAGGTAGATAATTTTTTCAAGGACAATCAGGGAACCGTGGACTCGGCAGTGTCGCTGTGGGAAGCTTTTAAGACCGTGCTTCGGGGGGAAGCCCTCTCCCTAGTAGTGGCTGCCAAGAGGCGTAGAGATGGTGAGATTCTGCAGGTGGAGGAGGAGATCGCGGCTCTGGAGGGAGCGATGGAGGGGGAGGTTACAGAGTCCTCACTGCATGAGCTTTGTTTGAAGCAAACTGAGTATAAAGACCTGGTGACGAACGCCGCTCAGACCCTCAGTAGGGAACAGCAGGGCCGACTGTATGATGTTGGTGATAAGGCAGGGAAACTCCTGGCGTGGCTGGACAAAAAAGAACGGGTCAATAGAGTGGTGCCAGAGTTGACGGGAGAGAGGGGAGAGGCGATTGTGGACCCTGAGGGGATTGTAAAGTGTTTCTCGGACTATTTCTGTAGGGTTTATGCCTCGGCGTCGGATAGGCCGCCCGAGGACTCGTGTGACCTCCTCCGTGATATCGAGTTGCCCTGCCTCTCTGCTATAGATAGGGACGATTTAGATGGTGACATAACGGTCGACGAGGTGGCGGGGGCTATCCGCGCGTTAAACTCGGGTAAGGCCTCGGGACCGAACGGTTTGCCGATCGACCTGTACAAGCTGTTCCCGGATAGGGTCGCCCCTTACCTGCGCGCTATGTTCTTGGAGGCGCGGGGGGGTGGGACCCTCCCGTTGGATCAGCGACTGGCGTCGATTGTGGTCATACACAAAGAGGGTAAACCCCGCGATAAATGCGCCTCATATCGGCCTATTTCCCTTCTTAACGCGGAGCCGAAAATTCTGGCTAAACTCCTGGCGACCCGTTTGATTAGGGTACTTGGCGACTTGGTCCACCCGGATCAATCCGGCTTCATCCCGCACCGAAACACAGCGTTGAACCTTAGGCGTCTTCATGGCGTAATCGCCAGGGCGGGCACGCTGCGTGAACCGGCTATTGTGGCGTCTCTTGATGCCACGATGGCCTTTGACACGGTGGAGTGGGCATACTTGTGGGCCGTGCTGGCCAAGTTCGGCTTTGGCCGCGGTTTTGTGAGCTGGGTGAGGTTGCTGTACGAGGGGCCGCTAGCTAGTGTTGTGGTGAATGGTCGGGCGTCGACTCCGTTTCAGCTTGGGAGGGGTACTCGGCAGGGTTGCCCCCTGTCGCCTCTGTTGTTCGCCCTCGCCCTTGAGCCGCTGGCTGCGTGGATACGTTGGCACCTGGATATACGGGGCCTTCGGTGGTCGCCTGAACACGAGGACCGTATTTCGCTCTATGCCGATGATATCCTGTTGTATCTTGCCTCACCTAAGAAGTCACTTATAGTGGTCTGTGACGTACTCACATCTTTTGGTAGGAACTCGGGTCTCGTCATCAATTGGAGCAAATCGTACTTGTATGTTCTTAGTGGCGAGGTTCCACCGATCCCTAGAACATGTTCGATACAGGTCGCCCAGCAGGGTTTCGTGTATTTGGGGATCTTTATCTCCGGGGACTCTGCTGTGCGCTATGAGAAGAATCTGCTCCCCCCCCTGGCACGCCTGAGGCGCGATGTTGAAGGTTGGCGGAGGCTGCCGCTCTCCCTCGTTGGGCGTGCGGCCCTGTTCAAAATGATGTCTCTTCCCCGCTTCCTCTACGCCTTACAGAATACCTTGGGTTGGGTGCCGGCCAAATACTTTCAAGAGGTCGAAGGCCTCCAACGGACGTTGCTGTGGGATGGGCGGCCGCGCATTGCTATTGCAAAGTTGACGCTTCCATGGTACGACGGGGGCATTGCGCTCCCAGACATCCGACGGTACTATTGGGCCACACAGCTGAGCGCGATCAATCATGGGCTTTATGGCCCTGCCCTCAGCCCTGGGTATGCCATGGACAGGTGGTTGCTGCGTGGTGGTAACTACTACAGGGCGTTGTACTCGCGGTCCCTAGACTCGTCCCTCACGGGGCCCACCGGTGTGGCAGTGCGGGTGTGGAAGATGGCGACTCGCTGGGCTGGAAGGATAGGCTCACCCTCGCTACCCCGTTGTTTGAATCGGAGAGATTGGGAAGGCTTTGGCATTCAAAAGGCTTTGATAAGTGGGACCTGATTGGCATCTCCAGGGTGGGTGATGTGCTGCATAAGGGGAAGGTGAAGTCCTTTGAGGAGTTGCAGACTGAGTATGAGCTGGGGCCCTCCGAGTATTTCAGGTATATTCAGATGCGCCACGCCTTCCGATCAGTCCTCGTGGAGGGTGAGAAGGTGCCTGAGTCCTCTCCTTTGGAGGACCGGGTCCTTGACAGCCATATGCCCGAGAGCACGATCTCGCTCATATATAAGAAACTGATAAACGTCCGGGCGGATATGCTTCTGGGGCTGAGGGACCAGTGGACTAGGGATGGCCTCGAGTTGGATGATGAGGACTGGCAGTCAGCTGTTTCTTCTCCTAGGGAGGTTGCGATCCCGTCGCGTCTGAGGCTGGTGCAGCTTAAAATACTGCACCGAGTGTATGTGACGGGGCCAAGGCTGGTCCACATGGGGTTCTCGGAGGACGGCCTGTGCAGGAGGGGGTGTGGTATGGTGGGTACTTTCCTGCACATCATTTGGGAGTGTGGTGTCATTGTGGAATTCTGGAGGAGAGTCCATGCAGTTATGGGGGAGGTGACGGGCATTGCTGTGCAGCCGGAGGCACGGTGTTGTCTCCTGAATGTCTGGGGGCCCACTGACCTCGATGAGGCGCGGACCCAATGGGTGACTCTGGGTAACATGGTCGCTAAGAGGGATATCGCGCGATTGTGGGGCTCCTCGGGGCCCCCCACACTGACTGCATGGAAAGAGAACATGGACTGGAGCATGTTTAGGGAGAAGACGGTCTATTGCTCTAGAGGCCGCCCCCGGAAGTGGCACGCCATCTGGGGGCGGTGGAATCAATACAGGGGGGGAATATGTCTTGCCCCTGATCTGGAACCTCCCGAGGAACAGCTTTCCCCCTGACCTTCTTTCCAGCACAGTCTGGTTTATGAACTATTTGGGCCTCTGCTGTCCCCCTTCTTCCTCCTTACACTATCTTGTAACTGGTAGATGAGTGGGGTCCGGCCTCCCCTGGGGGCTCTCACCATGGGTTTTTAGTGTTCTTGCCTTGCTGGGGTTTGCTGTGATTTTTTGTGTTTGCTTAAAATTGAACCTTTGCACTTCTCTTTGTACTGTACTGGGGACGCATCACTGTTTCTAATTATCGATGCTGCCGAACCTTCGGGTTGTCGGCTGAATAGCTGTGTCCTGATTTTTAAATAAAGGTTTTTCAAAAAAAAAAAAAAAAAAAAAAAAATAGATTTAAAACTAAAGACAGGAATAAATCATACCGAAATAACCCAGTTTTTCATGGGAAAGAAAAGGGCATGACTTCTGCTGATTCGTAAATGCCTTGGTTTATATGTTTAGTGTCACGTGTTATGTATCTCTTATAATAGTGTAGAAGACTCTAGTCTTGCCCTTTGTGGCAATTGAAACTTTGTGAAATTCAAACAGTTTTTACCTAAATGTCTACTAAATCCATAATGTGTGATCGTTGTATTTCTTTGCATGATGTTTAATCACTCTTCGCGTGCTCCTTTACTCTATGAAGCATTTCATTATCTATTGTGTACATTGTCAATATGTAATTTGTGAAAATGTTGTGTGGAGCTCCAATGTTCATGAGTCAAGGGGCGGATCACAGAACCTTTTTTCCTGGTGCTATTTCATGTCGTCACCTTTTAACTCCATTTAGGAAAGCATGTTTCTCAAAGTGGTTACATGTGACCAGAACGTTTGTATATTTTTTTGTTTTTGTTTTGGTGGGGGTGTGTTCCATTTTTTTTTTTGTGCTGCTTTGTTTTTGTGATGCGATATTGCAATGAGATGTTATGTTTTATTGTGGTTGCTGTTCTGTTTTGATCATCTTCTGCCTCCATATTTGTTTTATGTAGTTGTTATATTGCTTTGTGCATGATATTGTGTTAGATTGAGCTGTTTGCTTTAAATATGTCAACCAATGCCGTTTCATTTCCAGCCAACGCAGCACATGCTTTACACCTGACAAGCAACAATTTACCACTGCCTAAATTGGTAAAATAGCGCTTCTTCAGCTCTTCATGTCTTTAAGATATAAGTCATTCCCAAAGTGTAGCAGACAGCTGGCCTACCTGAGGCCCCAGAGCTCATTCATCTGATACAGCCCCTGGGCAGCAGAATAGAAAACAATGCAAGTAAATAAAACAAAATGCTGCTAAAATGTATTCTCAGCTGCCTAACACTTCCTTGCTGTTTCGCTACTTGAAGTGCGGACCCTACAAAATATATGACACCACTCTTGCACACAAGAACAAACACCAACACGGCCAAGGGTCAAAGTATTCCGAAAGCAGCAAGTTATGACAGTATAATGCTGTCGACTGGGTTGGGCTCGGAAATCTCTCCTGTTTGAAATGTGCTTTCCTTTGTTGACAGTGGGCAGGGTTGGTTGTCATGAAATATTTATGGAAAATTCTGTCCCAGCGTTAATCCTGATTAGAAGAGATTATGTCCTCTTTGCTTTAAAAAGAGCAGCAGTCGTGCTCCGCATATGGCTGTCATAAAATGCACCTGATGAGTCAGAGCTCAGTTCCCAACTGTGAGAGTGCTTGTTTAGACTTTTTGTAGCATTTTAGCTATCTTTCTTCTTTACTTAACACAATGCATTGCTTTATTGTATCGACCTGATTTGGAGACACTCCCACTTCAGCAGAACAGACTAAAGAGCACGATTTAGCAAAGCAAAGACAGGTTGGAGTGAGCGATTTCCATCCAGGATAAAATATCCCTGAGACAATGTGAAGTTCATTACCAGCCCGAGGCTGGGTTTTGGCGCAGCCTCCATATATTCTGATTTGTAATCTTACTTTTGAGCACCTTACTCTGTTCTCTCTGTACAACTAGCATAGCATGTCTATTCCTGCATGGCTCCGAAGCTTGAGCCTCACAACTGTCGGTGCATAAAGTGGTCATTTGACTGGTGGCGAGTTATATCAATGCTTAGAAGAAACTGGTGAGTGCCAGTGCTGTTTTGAGTGCGGCCACATGCAGATTGCTTACCTCGTATTTTTGGTGCCATTGGCAAATTGGTGTTTCATGAACATGGCTGGCTGCAAGAGTTATGGGGTCGCACTGGAAACCTTAACTGGCGGATCTCATTGTTTTTACTTGTTTGAGCCAGAATCATAACTCTTTTTTTAAACTGTAATTTTTTCAGTGAATTTCATTATGTTTTGTATGATGTGCTTATTGTACAACCCCAGTTGCCCAAGGCATTTGGCTCTGCACAGAGAGGCTGGTCGCAGGTTCTGGCCATCCCCAATCCACCACAGGCAGCCAACATCTGCTGCATGCCTCCTTTAGCCATAATCACTTAGCTGAAGGACCGCCTACTGACGGGCAAGTTTTAAATAAAATTCTATTTTCATGCCAATTTCATGCCAATAAAATTCTATATTAATAGCAAGTTTATTGTAAATCCATTCTGTCGAGTGAGCAAAATTTCTGGTGAGAGCTAAAATGGGAAACACCTTTTTTCATCTCCCCATGTATTTACCCCGCACAAACCTGCATGAAAATCAGTTTGACGAACTGATTTAGCTAGCGATTTGTCAAATCTTTTGGAAACTCGTCCTGGGGGTCAAAAGTTATAGGGAAAATAAAAAATGCCTTTACAATGAGAAGTTTGTCTGTCCCATATCTTGAAACACAAATTGATGGACAGAATGCAGAACAATGTCATACATTCACCCCAGTACAAAGATCTGGGCCTAAATCCATCGTTTTTTTGCTCACCATGCCATTCCAGTTTGGACCCAGCTATATGCAAATCAGTCTTGACCCTGCGCCCAATGGGAACAGTCCAGCCCGCAATGCCAGGCCAGGTCCTCCCTGGACAGTAAACAAGCATCCTAGGACTGGTTTTGGGCTTTCAGCCCTCATCGGCCAGGATAGCTTGACTCCAGTGGCATGGAGAGCACGGGACCCATGTCTGGGCATACCCGTCCTCGGGGTGGCAAATGCAAAAACACAGATTGATGGACAGAATGCAGAACAATGTCATACATTCACCCCAGTACAAAGATCTGGGCCTAAATCCATCGTTTTTTTTGCTCACCATGCCATTCCAGTTTGGACCCAGCCATATGCAAATTAGTCTTGACCCTGCGCCCAATGGGAACAGTCCAGCCTGAACTGCCAGGCCAGGTCCCCCTTGGACAGGAAACAAACATCCTAGGACCGGTTTCGGGCTTTCAGCCCTCATCAGCCAGGATAGCTTGACTCCAGTGGCATGGAGAGCACGGGACCCACATCTGGGCATACCTGTCCCACTCGGGGTGACAAATGCATTCACCCCAGTACAAAGTTTCAGCACTCCGTCCATCATCTCCTTGTGTTTGCTTTGTTCAACCTAAGTTGGCAGGGTATGCCCAGACGTGGGTCCCTTGCTCACTTTGCCACTGGATTCAAGCTAGCCTGGCTGAAGAGGGCTGTTAACCCAAAACCGGTCCCAGGATTCTTGTTTCCGGTCCAGGGAAGACTTGGCTTGGCATTTCGGCCTGGAATGTTCCCATGAGGCACAGGGTCACGACTGAATTGCATATAGCTGTATCTGAACTGGGGTGGCAAATTGAGCTAAAGAATGATGATGGATTCAACCCAGATCTGTGACTGGGGGTGAGTGTTTGAAAAGTTTCGGCACTCCATCCATCATCTCCTTGTGTTTGCTTTGTTTGCCCTAAGTTGGCAGGTTATGCCCAGATGTGGGTCCCTTGCTCACTTTGCCACTGGATTCAAGCTAGCCTGGCTGAAAAGAGCTGTTAGCCCGAAACCAGTCCCAGGATGCTTGTTTCCGGTCCAGGGAAGACATGGCTTGGCAGTTCGGGCTGGACTGTTCCCATGAGGAACAGGGTCAAGACTGATTTGCATATAGCTATGTCTGAACTGGGGTGGCAAATTGATCTAAAGAATGATGATGGATTCAACCCAGATCTGTGACTGGGGGTGAGTGTTTGAAACGTTTCAGCACTCCGTCCATCATCTCCTTGTGTTTGCTTTGTTCGCCCTAAGTTGGCAGGGCATGCCCAGACGTGGATCCCTTGCTCACTTTGCCACTGGATTCAAGCTAGCCTGGCTGAAGAGGGCTGTTAGCCCGAAACCGGTCCCAGGATGCTTGTTTCCGGTCCAGGGAAGACATCACTTGGCAATTCGGGCTGGACTGTTCCCATGAGGCACAGGGTCAAGACTGATTTGCATATAGCTGTGTCTGAACTGGGGTGGCAAATTGAGCTAAAGAATGATGATGGATTCATCCCAGATCTGTCACTGGGGGTGAGTGTTTGAAAAGTTTCAGCACTCCGTCCATCATCTCCTTGTGTTTGCTTTGTCCCATATCTATACAGTGAAGACCGCCGTCATTGTGTAACTATATATATGCTTTGGATTTATTTTAACCCCTTTTTGTATATTTAAAAACACTCTGAAATTCATTTTAAAGTTAAATCGAAGTTATGGTTACAAACATACCTGAAAAACTACTGAGATTCACTATTTATGGATAACTCTGAAACCCATAACTCACACAACAGCCATGCAAACTATAACTCACACACTAAATGCAGTGTTCATGGACTCACCCTTGGTCTTTAAAGGATGCAATCACAAATTTCATAAATTGTCTCACAGCCCAACTTACATATCATATTACCATTAACACATGATAATGGTAAATGCTGCATTTTAAACCCATCCTCTCATTTGTACCCCCTGTCAAATCTGCACACAACTTGGGGTGCTGGAAGAACTAATATAAATGTAGAATAACTTATTGATTAGTCTATATGCTGTGATCTAATGACATTGTACTTTTAGGATTTGTTACTTTTAGTCATAAATATCATGAGGTGATAAGCATTGTAATTTATGTGGGAGTTAGGTTTGCATGGCTGTAATGGTGGTTACAATCAAAGCTTTTCTGTTGCTGGGGGGGGCGGGGCTTGCCGCGATCGAAGATGGCCACCTAGAATAAGAGCTCTGCGAGCCATCGGCACCACAATTGAACGATCCGGCCATTTAACTGCCATTATTCACTAAACGAGACCAAGAAACGTCCCTGTGCAGCTGAGCCACAGATTGTTAAGATTTGAGCCCGACTGTGCGTGCTGCGAGGTGGCGGCGAAGAGAGCGGCCTCCCGGCTGTGTTGTGGGGTGAGACGTCATCGAGCTCCTCCTGACTCCGGGCGGATGCCCTGCCGGTGAGCCGGATCTGGAGCTGTGCATTAGAACTGAGGAGTGACGGCACTACAGCCAACGCTGGGACCCGCCTGGAGCCCGTGACTATCTGCGTGGACCCACCAGAGGTGAGCTCCTCGCGGGGCTGCGACTGGTAGCCTGACGCGGACTGTGGTGTACATGCAGCGGGGTGGCAGCGGAGCGAAGAGACGTCGACCGGTTCTCCCCGCTCCCCAGCTGGGCGCGACACGCCGCTTTTCACAGTGAGTGCTACTGCGGCGGCTCGAGGTCTGTGTGCGCCTGGGGACACGGGGGCCTTGCTCGGCTGAAGAACGTGTAAGAGCTGCAGTGAAGAAAGTGAGAAAGCTGCAGTGCTGCACCGCGCTGGACGCGGAGCCCTTGAGCCATAGCCTACTGTGGGGCCCCGACACTCCCATAGCCATATACAGCCTGCAGGCAGACAGAGTTTTACCTTAACACCAGTTTGCGACAAGAAGAGCAGCGGAGGGTGAGGGGCCCCGCTGGTGATCTCCCCCGCTTGCAGGGGTCCTCCTAGGTGCAGAACAGCGCTACTGCTTCGCCATCTGCCGGTATTACTTTGCTCAGGAGGGGTGATACGTACTGAGAATCGGATCTTTTAGTAGCACTCCCCTGTGACTATACATACGGCGCCCTGACCACTGCCTTGTCTCCTGACTCTGCAGTCGTATGCACTCTGCCACGCTGAGACTCGGATATAACTGGTCGCTGGCTGCGTGGGGGATCTATCACAAGCGCGACTGGAATACTAGCTGGCTCATGCTAAATGGACCCTTGAGCTGATCGGCGGCATCTTCTTTTGCACCTGCAGCCCTGCGCTCCTGACTTGCGCACCTAGTAGCTGAAGGCATGGGTCGAGTTGATAGACAGATCTGGGGGGGGGGACTTTAATTGCACACTACACCCTGACCTTGATCGCTCTGGAGGTCCGCCAAGACAACGCGAGCAAGCAGCAAAAGTCATATTAGACACGCTAACAGAGCTAAACATGTTTGATGGCTGGCGTTATCGATCATCCCTACCTGGGGGCTTCACGCACTACTCTGCACCCCACAACCTGCACACCAGAATAGATTACTGGTTTCTCTCACGGACACTACAGCACTCTCTTCTGGACTGTGAGGTGTTCCCCCGAACCTACTCTAATCATTCTCCGGTGCTCCTAGTCTTGATTGCCCCACTTAAAAGGCCACCCCCGTATACATGGCGATTTCCCCCTTATGCATTATTAGATGAGATATTTAGAGCAGAGATGTAGGAGGCTATGGAAACCTTCTTTGAGACAAATATAGGATCTGTCCCTCACTTCACCACAGTCTGGGAAACGTTCAAGGTTTATGTATGGGGCGAGGCGATATCTAAACACTCTGGCACGCTCAAATCAATTAGAGACCTTCTGAAGCGCTTGGAACAAACGCTGGCAGATCTAGAGAGAGCGACGCAGACCACAGATGATCCCACACTGCGCGACACACTAAAAGATACACTAGAAGAATACCACACAGAGGCAGATAGGGAAGTGAAATTCATGGGCAAATATGCGATAGCCAGGTTATATGGAGAGGGAGAGCGTCCAGGCGCCACCCTAGCTAATCTTATAAAAGGACATAGAGCCACATCACATCCCATAAATTTGTCCACAGATGACTGCACAGTGCTAACTGACCCTGAAGAAGTGGCTGAATGCTTTAGAGAATATTATACGACTCTCTATCAATCCAGATCTAATGTCGCGCAATCTGAAATCCTCGAATACTTGGAATACATCAAACTGCCATGGCTATTAGATGGTCATAGAGAATATCTGATGCGCTCACTTGAGACGTGGGAAATTAAAGCAGCTATTTCTGCGATGTGAGCAGGTAGTGCGCCAGGGCAGGACGGCCTTACGGTGGGGTTCTATAAAGCGTTTCAGGACTTCCTGGCGCTGCATTTGTTGTCTTTGTTTGAAGAAATGGCAGAGGAGGGCACGATGCCCCCCAAAATGAAAGAAGCGCTCCTAGTAGTCATATTGAAACCTGGCAAACCTCCAAATTACTGCTTGTTCTATCGTCCGCTCTCTCTACTGAATGTTGACACCAAGATATTTGCAAAGGTTCTAGCAAATAGACTAGCCCCATTAATGCCAACCTTGGTGGGAATAGAACAATCGGGCTTTATTCCAGAACGCACTCTTACATACAACCTCCACACAGTATTTGGCGCCATACAACACACTGCTTCGAATAAAAAAGTAGCAGCGATATTTTAGCTGCTGAAAAAGCATTTGATTCGGTGGAATGGAGATTCATGATGCTGACCCTGGAGCGAATGGGGCTGGGGAGCGTTTATTTAAGCTTAATTAGCACACTCTACAACCACCCAGCCGCTAGAGTGAAGGTGGGCGACATGGGCACGACCCCACTGGAAATATCTAGAGGTACCAGACAGGGTTACCTCCTGTCGCCATTATTATATGCCTTAGTAGCTGAACCATTGACGTGTGCTCTGCGAGAGTACCATAGCCATAGGGGGTTACGATTCCCGAACTACAATCTTATTGTCTGTACGTACCCTGATGACACTCTCCTGTATATTAGAGACCCGGCCACCAACCTGTCTGCTGTGCTGCGTGAAATAGTGCGCTTCGGCGAGCTATCGGGCCTTACAATAAACTGGTCAAAATCAATTATATTCCCCCTGACTCCAGCAACTATCCCAGAGGAATTGGATTTCCCGCTGAAGTGGACCAATGACCCGGTGCGGTACTTGGGGATACAGATACACACTGACCCAGAACTTGTGTTCCGAGAGAACTATGGCAGCGCAGTAGCTAAGTTAGAGGATGACATCGCGCGCTGGATTCGCCTCCCCCTTTCCCTATTCGGCAGAATCTCATTAATGAAAATGGTGGTTCTTCCCCGCTTTCTCTTTCTATTTATTAACATACCTATGGTCCTACCTGCCCAATTCTTCAAACGTACCCGTTCATTGTTAATTAAATTGGCATGGGCCAATAAACTACCCCGCACCTCCTGGAAACTAATGATCCTGCCTTATTCGATGGGCGGGTTGGGAGCACCGGATCTTGATCTATATTATCGGGCGGCCCAAGCCTCACACGCTTATTATTGGCTGCACCAGCAGCCTTCCCCTCCGCACCTGCACATAGAGCGCATAACACAGGCTCCAGGGCAATTAGTGACAGCTCTGCACCACCCGCCAATGCAGAACTACTACTATCCTGAATTCAATAAACGCTAAAGTTCATGCATGGCACAGCCTTATAAACAGACAAGCGGCAACCTTATTATACTCACCTCATACGCCCGTAGCCTGGTGCGAATGGTTACCGACGTTAACTTCACCAGAGATGGTAGCAGCTCTACACACATTGGGGTTGAGCACAATAGGAGATTTTTTCAGTGATGGCCAGAGAAAGGAGGGGACAGAATTACTAGAGACTGAACCGAGGCCCACGCTTCTAAATACCTTCCATTACTTCAGTGCCCGGAGTGCGCTGAGGCGAATGCTGGGCGATGAAATGCTGGAACCCTCCGAGGTGCGTTCTTTCACTGCAATGATTCAGGTAACCACTCCTAAACGTATAGTAGCCAGGATTTATTCCCAGACACAGGAACTATATAGAGACCGCCATAATAAAGCCCGACTCGACTGGCAGATGGACTTAGAACGGGACATTACTGACGACATGTGGAAGTACTGCTGTGAGGCTACTAAGCGTATTTCGCTTAATGGGTGATATAGGCTCATCCAGTTTAAATTCTTGAACCACATTTATTACACACCAAAACGCCTCCACAAATATGGACTACATGATGCTCTAGAGGCTGACTTCATACACCTAGCATGGATCTGACCACAGATTGCTAACTACTGGACACAGATCTTCACCGAAATTCAGGCAATAACACAGGTAGATATTAGGCCAGACCCGCTACTAGCATTACTAGGTTACTCCAAGAAGATACAGAAACCCATTAGGCGTCTGGCGGACATGGCGCTCCTAGTTGCCAAACGTGTCTTGGCGATGCACTGGTCCAGGGGCCCCCTCCCCACGCTGAAAGAATGGACTAGTGACATGCTAGATTGCAACACGCAAACAGAACCATACAGTGAGATCCTTCCCCTAAGGAATCGACCGAAGAATTTTTGGGGACTCTATGCCACTTACACCGCGACTAAGTCCACGGTACAAACTACAACATTCATAATGGCAAAGGGTGATCCGATGACACAATAAACATAGCTACAGTATTGGGAGATGTGAGTTACATGTTAACAAGATACCTGCCCAGGGCAGCTAGAATGTTAAACCTTTGACTTTGCTGTCCCACGAGAGATACACAAATTTGGTTTTATAGCCTTGCTAGCTCTGGTTGTTGGTAGTGATTCGTCAATGTGGAGGTGCATCAATCAACCTATGTTCGGATGGAGTGACTATGTGGATCTTGTTTTTATTATACATGTATCATGTTGCAAAGTGGAAACTGAGCCCTTATTCCTGTTATTTTTCTTTTTCATTCTTAATACCCCTTTTTTTATCATCCTCATTTTTATGATTTGTTTGTATTGAATTATTTAAATGGAAAATAAAATAATTAAAAAAAAAGCTTTTCTGTAGCTAGCAGAGAGTCAAAGCCTTCGGGTAAACAGACTCATCTTTGGGACAATGAGCCTGAACTCGACAACAGGAGCAAAAAGTTCCCTAGTCCAATGGCAAACCGTTAAAAAAAATATATATTTTTTTAAAATCTTTATTTTTAGTTTATATAGATCAGGGATACAGTCCCCACAAAGGTCGAATAGGTACATATATGGGGAATACCAGAATCAAAATTATACATTGCCCATTGTGATTTGCTGTAAATCCGTTCATTAGTTACAGCGTCATTAAAGGAAAGACACATTTTTGTATCTAGTAATGCGGACATTCTGCGGATCCACCGCTTTGGATCCACAAATTTGCACGCCACCAGCAATGCCATGATTGGCTAACCACAAACTGACGGGCAGTTGTGGCTGCCATTTAAAGTATTGGCAAAAGGTCACGGGGCTTTAAAATGTATCTGCAAAATTATTGAATGTAGAGATACCCTGACTACATGGGTGTGTTAGAGGAGTGTCAGAGGGACCTATGTTGATCATGAACTTGAGTAAAATGTTTTTTTTCCACTTTGGTAATGTGCGGATCCACTGCGAGGCTCAGTGTGCCCACCATGTAAATATGTGACTGATTCATGAATCTTGAAAAATGCCCTTTCAAACCCATTGAGACACCCACACAGCCTAGTTACAGACCCACCCAGGAAGTCACACACTGACTCACAGACGTATGCAGGCAGTCACACACTCACTCACAGAGCCATGCAAGCACTCACAGACCCACTTAGGCACTCACACACCCACTCGCAGACCCATATGAACACTCTCACAACCACTCACAGACCCACACAGACACTCTCACATCAACTCAGAAACCCACACAGACACTCATGTGCCCACACAGGCACTCACACACCCACTCACATACCCATACAGACACTGACAGACACATCCATAGACCTACACAGGCACTCACAGACCTAGTCACAGACACATGCAGGTACTCACATACCCACTTACAGACCCACACAACCACTCCTACACCCTCTTACAGGCCCACACCTATATTGTCACACCCACTGACAGAACCACACAGGCACTCACCGACCCAGTATCAGAGCAATGTAGGCACTCACACACCCACTCAGAAATCCATGCAGGCACCAACACACCCACTCGCAGACCCACACAAGTACTCACAGGCCTGTGTAGGTACTCACACTCACAGACCTATGCAACCACTTACAGACCCACAGACGCACTCTCACACCCACTCACAGTTTAATGCTAACACTTTCACACCTACTCAGAGTACCACACAGGCACTAACATATCCACTCACAGACCCACACAGTCACTTACAGACCAATCACAGACCCACTCATCCACTCACACACCTATGCAAGCACTCATAGAGACATTCATAGACCAATGCAGGTACTCACACACCTACTCACAGACCCATGCATTCATTTAAACACCCACTTACAGACCCACACAGGCACTCACAAACCCACTAACAGAAATATGCAGGCACTAAAAGACCCACTCACAAAGACACACAGGAACTCACACACCCACACACAGACCTAGACACGCACACACCCCTTCACAGACCCAGACAGACACTTCTACACATACTCACAGACCCAATCAAACACTCACACACCCACTCAGAGACTCACTCATATACCTACTCACAGACCCTCACAGACATACACTTCCACTCACAGACTCACTCACACACTCATACACCCACTCACAGACCCACAGACACTCACATACCCACTCACACACCCACTCAGAGACCCACTCACACACCCACTCAGTGACTCACTCACACACCCACTCATAGACTCTCAAGGCGCTCTTACACCGGTCTGTTAAAAAAGTCATCTTCTTTAAAAAAAAAGTTACCAATTAATAAGAAAGCAGCAGAGATATTGTTCACTTTCGTTCAAGAATGAAAACCAATTGCCTAATGCCTACACTAGTGGAGTGTGTCTCTTTCAACAAAGAATTGCTGGAATAGGAGAAAGGAGAAATTTAGGAACTGGTGGCCATAGACAAAATGGACCACCAGGGTGTCATAATAGTCCTAAATGAAAAATTGCAAACAAAATTGGTAATTGGAAAAATCTGTTTGAAAAATGGAGGATTGGAGAAATGTTTTAGTGTTTGCAAGCACTGTAGAATAATTTAGCATCAGCATTTAAATGTTAAGGAAGGATTAGCTAATGGTGCTATGGGTAAAATTATTGATTTCATTAACATTCCTAACAGGAGTGAGATACAGTACCTAGCAATTAAATTTGATCATATTGACAGCATAAAGCAGATGGTAAGGTCCATTGAACATTTCTTGCTTGTGAAATAATTTTTTTGCTTGTGACAGAAACAGTTTCCAGTTTCCCTGGCATATGCTGGAAGTATTCATGAATCTCATAGTTTAAGTGCAAATTAAACATTGGTTAATATTGGGAACACAGTGTTTAAGGAAGGAATGTCATATCTCGACTTAGAACATTTTCCGGTTTGTATTTACTTGCATTTGATGACAGCAGAGTAAGTGTTGATCTATATTATTTTAAGGAATACAATCGATTAAGAAGTGTTTATGCTCCTCATTTAGGACAGTTTCTCAATTATGAAAAATGCATTATCTGTCCAAAGCAAAAACTTCCAAAGGAGTGTAGCGATGCCATTGGAAAGAAAGAAATGATAGAGAATAAAGAAGTTGTTAAGAATTTTTATTTTTACAATAAGGGAGATATTCTTGGCTACCAGCTGGCAAACCCTCTGGTGTCAACTGCTATGCAAATTTAGTTATGAGCATACTCCTTCGATTACCTCATCTTGTGTATGCAATTAAACATAAACCACAGAAGAGATTGTGTTTTGCACTGTGTGCTTTGTTGCAACGTTTACGTAGAGATAGAACTTTATTAAAAGAACTTAGGTTAGTTAGGAAATAGAATTTAAAAAACCTTAGAAATTTACTGAATAAAACACAGGTTACAGGGATGTTATATTTAGGCTCAGATTGTACATGCACAAAACCATCAAAATTCAGCAGCACTACAACTTATGCCCCGCAGTGCACTCCTTATCACCTCACATATTAGATCACTTATGACATGGTCAGTGACATCACTGATGACATCTCAAATGACATCACTGATGACATCATCCACAGAACCAGTAACACACCCTCTAACACATCCACACAACTACTCCCACACCCACTAATACAGCCATACAACCACTCACACAGCCACTCACACACCCATATAGCCACTCACACCCATGCTGCCACTCATACAGCCGCTCACTCACCCATACAGCAATTCAAACACCCACTCACACACCCATACAGCTTTTCACACACCCGTGCAGCCACTCATACAGCAACTCACACACCCACACAACTACTCACACATCCACTCACATGCCTATATAAACACTTACTCACACACCCACACATACATTTATAAAACCACTCATACAGCCACTCACTTTCCCACTCACACACACACATACAACCACTCACACAACTCAGACATCTACACAGCCCCTCACACTGATACAGCCACTCACACACCCACAAAACCACTCACATACCCAGCCACACATCCACACAGACACTCACATAGCAGTTCACACACCCAGAAAACCACTCACACACCCATTCACACAGGCATACAGCCACCCACACACCCACTAAACAATCTATACACCCACTCACACACACTGACAGATCCATACAGCCACTGACACACCCACACTCCCACAGTTATACAGCCACTCAGATACCCACTTACACACTGATACAGACACTCACACAGGCTTTCAGATAACATATGTTTGAAACAGTATCATTCATTGATAGTACAAAAAGTATACTAATTTAACTTTTGTAGGTGCTTAGTATATATATATTTAAATCAAACAGATCTTTACAAATCACTCACTGGATGTCATCAGTGATGTCCTTTGTGATGTGATCTATGAAGTGTTTGCTTCGTTTGCCCTAAGTTGGAAGTGTATGCCCAGACGTGGGTCCCTTGCTCACTTTGCCACTGAATTCAAGCTAGCCTGGCTGATGAGGGGTGTGTTATCCTGAAACCATTCCCAGGATGCTTGTTTCCAGTCCAGGAAAGACTTGCTTGGCAGTTTGGGCTGGACTGTTTCCACGAGGACAGGGTCAAGACTGATTTGCATATGGCTGGGTCTGAACAGGGGTGGCAAAGTGAGCTAAAGAATGATGATGGATTCAACCCAGATCTGTGACTGGGGGTAAGTGTCTGAAAAGCCATAATTTGGCAGTGTATGCCCAGATGTGGGTCCCTTGATCACTTTGCTACTTTATACAAGCTAGCCTGGCTGATGAGGGGTGTTATCTCGAAACCAGTCCCAGGATGCTTGCTCCCGGCCCAGGGAAAACCTAGATTGGCAGTTCTGACTGGACTGTTCACATGAGGAGCAGGGGCAAGACTGATTTGCATATGGCTAGGGTAGCGAAGTGAGGTAAAGAATGATGATGGATTTAACCCAGATCTGTGACTGAGGGTGAGTGTCTGAAAAGTTTCAGCTCTCCGTCCATCATCTCCTTGTGTTTGCTGTGTTCACCATAATTTGGCAGAGTATGCCCAGATGTGGGTCCCTTGCTCACTTTGCTACTTTATTCAAGCTTGTCTGGCTGATGAAGGGTGTTATCTCGAAACCAGTCCCAGGATGCTTGTTCCCGGCCCAGGGAAAACCTAGCTTGTCAGTTCAGACTGGACTGTTCCCATGAGGAACAGTGGCAAGACTGATTTGCATATGGCTGGGGTGGCGAAGTGAGGTAAAGAATGATGATGGATTCAACCCAGATCTGTGACTGGAGGTGAGTGTTTCAGCACTCCGTCCGTCATCTCATTGTGTTTGCTATGTTTGCCCTGAGTTGGCAGGGTATGCCCTGACGTAGATCCCTTTCTCACTTTACCACTGGTTTCAAGCTAGCTTGGCTGATGAGAGGTGTTACGCCGATACCAGTCCCAGGATGCTTGTTTACGGTCCAGAGAAGACTTGGCTTGGCAGTTCAGGCTGGACTATTGCCATGAGGCACTGGGTCAAGACTGATTTGCATATAGCTGGGTCTGAATTGGGGTGGCAAAGTGAGCTAACGAACGATGATGGATTCAACCCAGATCTGTCACTGGGGTGAGTGTCTGAAAAGTTTCACAACTCCGTCCATCAGCTCCTTGTGTTTGCTATGTCACTGACCATGTCATGAGTGATGTAATATGTGCAGTCATAAGATGTGCATTGCGGGGGCATAAGTTATATTTAGCTCAGGTAACGCTGCTGAATTTCTATGGTTTTGTGCATGTACAATCTGAACCTAACTATAGCGTTCCTCTAACCTTTGTTTTTTTCAGTGAAAAAATAAATTATATATATATATACATTCAAACCATGAGAATGAAAATACATGTGGCCCCATAACAGTTTATTTAAATCAACTGTACTTATAACTAAGTATTCTCACATTTATTACCACTGCACAATGGTCAAATTCAAGTTCAGTCCCACAGTACAGCAACATTTACATGAGAAAAACACTTTTTACTAACTTACAAGTTGCGTATAGAAATGACTTTAAACGGGGAAATAACTCTTCTAATGTTCACATGATCCCTTCTATGTGATTACTGTGCTACACAAATTTAAATCCTGGCTATGTTGAAACACTTGTTGTAAAAACAAATACGCATGAAAAACATTTCATGGCATAAACCATTTATGCAGATGCTCTGAGAATAATAAGCATTCATTCCCATTGTTTCAAGAAGGAAGGACCATCATGGCTCACACAAATCTTCACCTCACATGAATCATGTCCCCTTCCGACACTAAAAAATGGTTTATATATATATATATATATATATATATATATATATATATATATATATATATATATATATATATATATATATATATATATATATATATATATATATATATTATATATATATATCCACCACCACACCCGCCTCTTTGCCAAAAAACGGGTCCGACACATGCTTTTGGACGGATCAGGTAGGTTTAATTGCCACCAAACAGAGAAAATCAAGCTTAAAACACCTGGCAGACGCGTTTCGGCGAATGCCTTCATCATTGCCAGCATTGTGTTTTAAAAATTAGTTGCAATGTGCAGGGACTTTACATACTGCTCGTGGTGTTCCTATTGGTACTCAAGTGTCCAATCACAGCCCTTGTTCTTCAATCACTGTGAGCAGTATTTGCCAAGGATGCTGGTAAATGAAGTCCTGCAGTCTGTAAGGGTCCCCAGAAATAGCAGTGCATGTCAGCAATCCCACACCGCGGACTTTGGTACAGTGACCGGTCCGTACATTAAGTAATGCCCCAGCTTTTAGCCAGTCTGTGAGTCCGCTCATCCACTGCCGCAGGGACCATGGCAGCAAACAACGCCTGTCGCCGTCCAAATCAGCAGCAAACTGCTGCTGCTCTCTCCTCAATACCAGGAACATTATCTTGGGCGAGGGGGCGCCGCTTTGTGCATTCAGCACCAAACACCAACAAAGTTGTCGACTTGAAGCGGAGCACCAGATCGAGAGGCGTGCCGGTCAAGCAGCGTCGACAGCTGCGTACATATCCACCACCACACCCGCCTCTTTGCCAAAAAACGGGTCCGACACATGCTTTTGGACGGATCAGATAGGTTTAATTGCCACCAAACAGAGAAAATCAAGCTTAAAACACCTGGCAGACGCGTTTCGGCGAATGCATTCATCATTGCCAGCATTGTGTTTTAAAAATTAGTTGCAATGTGCAGGGACTTTACATACTGCTCGTGGTGTACACGTGCATGTAATCAAACAGACTGTTTCCCGTTTGTGCAGCCAGTGACCAAGGGCGCAGAGACGCTCGAAACGCGTATGGCACCACAGGATAGGAGTGAGACAGGCTGTGAAGCTGCTGCCAGTGACACGTGTGTGTGAACTCCTTCGTGTGTAGCATTCCTACGAGGGCAACCTTCTGTTTGTGATTTATTGTGGCCAGTCCAGCCACGGGAATGCTCCACCGTTGCTTCAGGCGGATCTCTACTGTTCAAGGAATTCAAGCAGTGCTGAGAACGAGGGGGGCCTGAGCCACTGGAAGATATTAGCAACCTAGCAGCGCTGCTTACTTCTTCCAACCATTTGGGATGATATTTTTAAACGGAGTTACAGATGAACCCACTGGGGTTGTGCACGGAGTTTGGCTATATGAACAGCAACTACCATAATGCTTTGCCATAGCCCACAGGGGCGGGACTCAAATAATTAAATAAAACACGTGCATGTAATCAAACAGACTGTTTCCCGTTTGTGCAGCCAGTGACCAAGGGCGCAGAGACGCTCGAAACGCGTATGGCACCACAGGATAGGAGTGAGACAGGCTGTGAAGCTGCTGCCAGTGACACGTGTGTGTGAACTCCTTCGTGTGTAGCATTCCTACGAGGGCAACCTTCTGTTTGTGATATATATATATATATATATATATATATATATATATATATATATATATTTCCATTGCTCCATCATCAACATCCGTTCCAAAAAGACGAAGATAGACCCAGGTTTGTGTGCATCTTCAAAGATTTATTTTCGAATGCCCTGCACCATCGCCATTACGCGTTTCAGCCTCACGGAGGCCTTGATCACATGATACGCTAACAGACAGTTTTTTTCTTCATTTAAAGTGCCAGTGCGCAAAACCTTGTGTTAAAACACTCCCACAGTAATTCATGGAAATAGAGAACACATTGTCCCTGCATATGTAATCTGTCCCATAGTATGTGCAAAAAAAGCAGCGTAATATAGTACAATGATAAATATCAATGTGCAAATTGACGCTGAGCTTAGTAAAAATATATGAATATAAATATATAAATACTCAAGGATAAAATCATAGCATTGATAAAATACCTTAAAAATGCTAAAAGAATCCACAGCTAAAATGTTATATTAGTTTAAAACCATAAACCTCATAGAGTTGGCAGCATAATATCTATTCCAATCCCTATCTAGGGTACACAGTTAAACATATATATCTTAGTTGTCAACAAATTGGTTTTTAGGCATAAATGCCGGTTGGGAATATCGACAACTAGCTAACCTGGGTTTTTGCAACATTACGAACTCATTACATGCATAAAATTTCAGATTGTCTGCCCCAGTGGGCCCAGACATTCTCACGTGGGAAAATTAAAGTGCAAAATGTGCTGTGCAAAGTGCGCCTTATTACATCCTATCACAGCCGTGAATATGATATGTAAATATATACAAAAAGCTAGTGAGAGTATGATGTCAATTTTCCCCTCAACTTATACACAGAATTAAAATCATCAGTTTCATTAAAAAAGACCTACAATCAAGAGGCAGCAGTCGATCTAAATTCTGATATCTGTCAATAGTTATTCATTTATAGACAGGTAAAGAAATCCTCACTAGCATTCAACCCCTGAGGTGCCTTACTGTCCAATTTGAGTATATATCTTGTTTCCATCTGGCGTAATAACCGTTCACGGTTGCCACCCCTTCTCAGTGGCAGAACCGTGTCAATAACATAGTATTTAGGATGTGACAAGTTGTTTTCATGGCACTCCCTAAAGTGCCTCGCCACTGGATATGCAGCATCACAATTAGTGATGGCTCTAATGTGCTGGAGCACCCGTTTGTGAACCTGCAGTTTCGTACTGCCGACGTACCGCAGGCCACATGAGCACTCCAGCACATATATTGCATACTCCGTTTTACAGTTTAGAGCTTTAGTGATTTTCACCGGAGAGAGCTGAAATGGCGTTTGGTATGTTTGCGTACTGATACCATATTTACATGCTTTACAGATAGCACATTTGATAAATCACTTTCTCTTGCCAAGCCAAGTATTTGTGAGCCTGACCTCTGGCCTGCCTTTCACCAGGGAACTGCTCATAGATCGCGCTCTTCTGAATGCGATACTAGGGGATTTAGTCATTTCTTTACCTAAGACAGGGTCACTGCAAACTAAAGGCCAACTTCTGTTGATAATCCTACGTACTGACTTGTGTTGTACATTGTATGTCGTTATGAGATGAGTAGGCGGAATCTGATTGGTATTGGTGGTGGCTTCACACATCAATATATCCGATCTCTGTCTCTTATTGGCCTTGGTCATAGCTTGATCTAATACCACTTCTGAGTATCCCCTGTCAAGAAATCTCTCTCTACATTCCAGCTGAGCTAGTGTACACTCCTTATCCGAGCTACAGATCCTGCGAATCCTCAACATTTCCCCAAAAGGGATACTACTGATTAAATGTGGAGGATGATGACTATGAGCATGCAAGACCGTATTGCCAGATGTGGATTTTCTATGGAGTCGTGTCTCCAATCTGTCATTAAACACAAAAACCTCCACATCCAGATAAAATATACTACTCTTACTCATCTCAGCCGTGAACTTGAGATTTAGGTTATTGATATTCAATTTGACAATAAACTCCTGCGCTGCCTGTTCCGTGCCATTCCAGATTAAAAACAAGTCATCAATATACCTGTACCAGCAAACAATCTGAGTTCTTACAATTTCGCCATGGTTTGCCATGAGGACCTGCTCCTCCCAGAGCCCCATATGCAAACAAGCATAGCTCGGAGAAAAGCAGGCCCCCATGGCAACGCCCCTGACCTGTTGATAGACTTGGTTATGGAACAAGAAAAAATTGTTTTCTAAACAGTTAGAAATCATGTTCAAGATCATTCTGTTGTGTGAATGTCTACTGATGGGACGTGTGTTCAGGAAATGTTCCACGGCTTTCAAGCCGTCCTTATGGTGGATGCTCGTATACAACGATGCGACATCTAGGGATATTAATACATATCCTGGTTCCCATTTTACATGATTGATTTTGCCAAGAAAATCTCCTGTATCCTGTATGTACGAAGGTAATTTTTTGACATGTTCTTGTAAAAAATGATCAAGAAATTTTGAGGCATTTTCCATAATACTACCCTGGGCAGAGATTATAGGTCTACCTGGGGGTTTACATGCTTGCTTATGAATTTTGGGTATAAAGTAGATTACAGGCATGATGGGGTGTTCAACCTTTAGGAATTTAAATTCATTCAAAGTCAATAAGCCTGCTGATTTCCAGGCTATCAATTTGGTGTAAAACGTGCTCCAAGAGGTTTTGACTGCTTGCATATCGCTACGTTTGTAGCAGTCTCTGTCATTGAGGTGTGAAAGAGCCTCCTCCATATACAGCGTACGCGGCCACAAAACCACGTTGCCCCCTTTATCCGATTGTCTAATGATGATATTGTCATCCCCTTGCAATTTCTTCATCAGTTGGAGGTATGCATTGTCCTGTTTGGTGTACTTCTTAGGGGCGCGTGCAACAGCACACTGGAGTTTTTTCAATTCAGATGTTATATTGTCGTGAAAAATGTCCACATTATCACGCAGCATCATAGGGCAAAATGTTGATTTAATCCTAAAGTTGGTTTGTGAATCACCACCTGATTGCATCATCTCGAGGTTCATTACACTACCCTCTTTATTGCTTTCCTCCTGGAGTTCTTGCATGGCTGAAAAGATATATATATTCACTGAAAAAACCATAGGTTTCAGGGGCGTTATAGTTAGCTGGACATTTCCCTCGTACAAAACCCTAGAAATTCCCCTGCTATAGTTAGTTCAGCTAACTATAACTCGAGCCCCCGCAATGCACTGCTGATGACGTCACATATTACATCACTCATGACATGGTCAGTGACATCACTGATGACATCACTGATGACATCTCAAATGACATCACTGATGACATCACTGATGACATCATCCATTGAGTAAGTGTTTCTGAACAGTTTTAATATGTTTAATATATATAGGGAAAGGCCTGTTGAAAAATAAGTGGGTGTACAAGTGTGTGAATGGATGATTTTCTAGGTGCGTAACTGACTCTATAAGTGAGTCATTAAATGTATCTTACTGCAGACTAGTGACTAAACTGTGTGAATGTCTGTATGTGTCTGTGTGTGTCTGTGTGTTGGTGTATAAGTGGCTGCATGGTTTTGTGAATAGCTATATGAGTGTCTATGTGGGTTATTGATTAGTTGTCTGAGTATCTGTATGGGTGCCTGAGTGTTTGTGTGGGTAGGGTGTGTGTGACTCTGTGACTAGATGTGTGAGTGGGTGATTCAGTGGGTGCATGGTTTTAAGAGTGCATCTGTGATGGACTGTATGGTTGGGTGAGTGTATGTATGGGTGTGTTAGTGATTGAATGTATATCTCAGTTGTACATGTGTCAGTAACTACATATGTGAAACGCAGTGTATATGTGTGTAAGAGTATATAACTATCTATATGTGAGAGTGTGTGATTTTGGGAGTGGCTGTATGCGCCATAGTGCAAGGATATCTGTGTCATGTGCTGTTTGTTTTTCTGCAGGAAGACACAGAATTTGTTAGTATTTTTATGAGTAAGTGAACTTGAGTGTGTTTAACTGTATAGGTGAGTAAATTGGACTGTGATTAATTATTTGCATGACTGACTAGATGTGTCAGTACCTCAATGGATGATTGGCAGTGTGTGAGTGTCTATATAGGTGTATAAATGCACAGAGTGACTGTAAGTATGAGTGACTGTACAGGTGAGTGAGTGGACATGTATGTAGACCTAAAAGTCAATGAGTGGGTGTGTAGTTATTGGTATTGGAGTTTCTATGGTTGTCAAAATGGGCGTTTTAAATTTTGAGTCGGTGTATCAAAGGTTATATTACGGTGTGAGAAGATGCACTAATTTATCACATGGTTGACCTCATCAGTGATGTCATCAGTGATGTAATTTGTGATGTCATCAGTGATGTCATCAGTGATGTCACTGGCCATGTCATGAGTGATGTAATATGTGACGTCATCAGCAGTGCATTGCGGGGGCTGGAGTTATAGTTAGCTGAGCCAACTATAACAGGGGAATTTCTAGGGTTTTGTACGAGGGAAATGTCCAGCTAAATATAACGCCCCTGAAACCTATGGTTTTTTCAGTGAATTTCTAAGGTTTTTTAATTGCTAATTCCTAACTATAACGTGCCTGAAACCTATGTTTTTTTCAGTGAATTTCAACGGTTTTTTAAATGCCAATTCCTAAATATAACGTGCATGAAACCTATGGTTTTTTCAGTGAATTTCAAAGGTTTTTTAAATGCTAATTCCTATCTATAACTTATCTCTGAAGATATCATGTTTAATGATGTTGATTGGATTTCTATATTCTTCAAATTCAGTGTGTCAATTTCATTAATTACATTTTTTTAAATACTTTTTTATCACCATTTTTTAAACTTATTTTTTCAATTAATTCTTTTAAAAATTTACAAATATTATTTGAACTTAATGGGTTTTTCAAACATATTTTCTTATATTTTTTTAACTATATGTTCAAAACTTTATTTTATATATTTTTTTCCATGTTTTTTGGATCCGCGCACCCAACGCGTTAGGAACAGCTCACCCAACGCGAGAGAATCCGTGCACCCAACGCGATAGGATGCGCGCACCGTGCGCGCATTTCGCGTTTTTTTTCTAAAAAAAAGGGGGGGCCCCTGGGGGTCCTTCTAGGACCCCCTAAGCACCTCTAGAGGGTCAGAGTATTTCCACTCTGCCCCCTTTATATGTTTTACACACTTTTTCCCCTTGCTTCTTCAGCCTCGCTTCTACCGAGGCAGAAAATGGCCGCCAACAGTTCCTGGTTTTGAATGTAGAGAGACACTCTACAGCCAATTAGCATTCAGCACGCGATCGGGAGGTTGCGCGCTCGGTTCGGGGAGGGTGCGCGTATGGTGCGTGTACGGTCCGCGGATCCTCCGCGGCCATAGATATCACTAACTTTTTTACCCTAATTTTCTCAGGAACTACTGAACAGATTCACACCATATATGCAAAAGGCACGAGTCCGAATTGAGGACTACCTCTTTGCCAAATTTGGTGTCATTCCGTTCAGCGGTTCAGGCTGTAGCTGCGACAACAGATCCAATGGGACATTGCATGGGGAAAACGCGTTTTGGGACCCCCCTTTTTTCTCGGCCCCCGCTTGACGAATCACCGCAAAACTTTCAGGGTAGGAGCGGAGCGGAGCTGGCCAAAATATATATATATATATATATATTCACTGAAAAAACCATAGGTTTCACACACGTTATAGTTAGGAAATAGCATTTAAAAAACCTTGCTAATTCACTGAAAAAAACATAGGTTTCACACATGTTATAGTTAGCTGGACATTTTACTGATAAAAAACCAATGAAATTCCCCCGTTATAGTTACTGTAGGCAACTATAACTCACGCGACCGCAATCCTCTGCTGATGCTAATACTGTATTTAGACACTTATTTGCCCATATCTTCTTCCATTAAATTTTAGCTATACATATATTACAAATATTTTTTTTTCATAAAGACACATATGTCATCAGCAGAGGATTACGGTCGCGTGAGTTATAGTTGCCTACAGTAACTATAACGGGGGAATTTCATTGGTTTTTTATCAGTAAAATGTCCAGCTAACTATAACATGTGTGAAACCTATGGTTTTTTCAGTGAATTAGCAAGGTTTTTTAAATGCTATTTCCTAACTATAACGTGTGTGAAACCTATGGTTTTTTCAGTGAATTTGTACGGTTTTTTAAATGCTAAGTTACTTTACGCCATTTGTGGCGTGCGCGCCCACTTAACGCAGTTCGTTCCGTGCACGGTTTTTATCAACTTTAATAAGCCCTGTACATTTGGTGGCCTTCGGCCACCAAAAGCACAGGGGGTGAGGTCAATGTGGATAGTGTTTTTTTTATTTCGATTTTATAATTTCATGTTGCCAAAATTACGTTTTTTTTCTCTATTAATAAGCCCTGCACATTTGGTGGCCTGCGGCCACCAAAAGCACAGGGGGTGGGGTAAGTGTGGATAGTGTTTTTTTTATTTTTATTTTTTTACCGTAAGCGTACGGTAAGCTTACGGTAAGCGTACGGTAAGCGTACGGTAAGCGTACCCCGCGAAATTGCCGAAAAAAAAATAAAACCGTTTTTGCTCTTGGGGGATGTTTGGGGACTCCCTCAACATGACTATGTGGGAGGGAGTTGTCAAAACAGCCCCGTAACATGTTTTTGGCCATCATGTTTGATAAACAACACTCAGTGCGAGAGACAAAATGGCGGACGCCGCTTCCTGGTTTCGGCCGATTCGAATGTTTACTAAGATCTAAGAGCCAATCAGAATCGCGCTCGCGCACGCCACCGTAAGCTTACGGTAAGCGTACGGTAAGCGTACGGTAAGCGTACCGTAAGCGGGCTCAGATATATATATTGATTTAAAGGCTATTTTCTCAGAATCTACTGAACAGATTTACACCAAACCTACAAAAGGCACTTCCTTGACCTAGGGACTACCTCTCTGCCAAATTTCTAGTAATTCTGTTCAGCCGTTCGGGCTGTAGCTCGTTCTAAAGGTCCTATGGAAAAATGCATGGGAAAAACGCGTTTTGGGACCCCCCTTTTATCTCAGCCCCCGCTTGACGAATCCCCCCGAGACTTTCAGGGTAGGAGCGGAGCGTAGCGCCCCACCTATTTTGAGAAATTCGCGAGGATTCGTCGACCGGCGCCAAAGTTATTCAAAATAGAATGTTGAGGTTTTCCTATGGAAACGTGGTCCTAACTATAACTACCTACTGGCGACCGCCAGTAGGTAATATATATATATATATATATATATATATATATATATATACTGAACAAATCACAGTTAAGAACTAAGTTATCAATCTGGTTAAAACGTGTAAAACCACTGAAATTCGTTAGTTATGGTTTGCAGCACATACATCTACAAGTGGGTAAGCCACTGAAGGCTCAAGACTGAAGCCTGGCTTTGGCTCATCTCAAGCCTGCAGTGTGATGAACGTCCATGTGACTTGTGTCTGCCAACCTCCAGGATGTGGAGTTATGAACAGAGCTGCTAAGTTTGGAACTGGGGAATCAGGTCTCAGCTTCGGCTCAACAACATAGGGCCTGATTCTGATGCCGTTAGGAAGGCCTCCTAACGGCATTTGCTCCGCCCAAATCGGAACGTGAATGTGTCTTTCCAACCGACTCCGAAAGCCTTCCGAATCGTGCCGTCCAACTTGAATCAGCAGTCGGAATCAGATTTTGTGGGCCATTAGTGGGCGCCACTGCACCTGGAGCCTTCCCAATCTGGCCCGTGGGGGTACCCATGGGTCTTCCCTTACCAGCCATGCACAGTGTGGCAGGCACCAGGGGGTGCCCACCACAGGGTGCCCGATTTTTCCCAGCCACCCCTTTCTTCAATGGGAGCCTATGTATTCGGTCAGAGCAAAGGATCCCATTGAAGTCAATGGGAGTCCAACCAAATCGTATCTGGAAGCATCCGGATGCATCGTACTCAGTCAGTTGGACTCTCCCAATCTGATTCGGTTGGAAACCATTTCCAAAGGCATTCGGTTGGGAAGCTTTCCAAACCGCATCAGAATCAGGCCCATAGGGTGAATCGGGGCAATTCACTTAATCTGCCCTTGCCTATAATCATTGAAAGAGACCTTGTGTAATGTAACTAGCGCTTATCTAAAGTGCTCCAATAACTTAGGGTCGAGTTCCCACTATAGAAGCAAGAATAAAGCCTCTCAGATAAGGAATGACAAATAAATACTCATTTAATAACTGATTTGTACAGAGTGAAACCATAAAACCTGAATAAATTGTGGGCTCCCTGCTTAAATTGTGTGAGCTTTGACAAACATTTTCTTTCACCAAAACTCCTTTTTCTTCATTAGCGCGTATGAAAAAAACTTTCAAATATGTGAGTTCAGAATATCAGTTATACAAAAACCTATTGTGTTTGATTTAATAGACTGTAATTTTGCTCTATAATAATCTGGGCCATGTAAAGGATTTACATGAAGACTGATGGGTCATGTTGAAAAACGATCACTTTTAATAAGTGCCTCTCACTGCAGTGCTATAAAGAGACATATTAATGTTAAGCCTTCAACATGTTAAAAAAAACAACACTTTTTTAAATTTGGAAGACGCTTTATCATATTTTAAATGGCGTTTGTGGCATGATTTACATAGCAAACATTTTCAGTGCTCGGCTCGTACACGGGCTCTTAGAACTGAGCCTCAGCCTTAGCTCTGGCTCAGCTTTCCCTCTCAATTAGTGGACTTGCTCACCTCTAAACACAACACATACTATAACATGCACCACCCACAATGTTGCTCTCTTGATAGCTTGTTAGAAATGGGGGTCTATAGCACTAGTCAGGGTAAGGGGGATACACCTCTAAAATAATCCCTACTCACCCCCTTGGTAGATTGGCACAAGCAGTCAGGCTTATCTCAGAGGCAGTGTGTGAAGCATTTGCACAAAACCAACAGTAATACAGTGAAAACACCACAAAAGTACACCATACCACTTTTAGAAAAGCAACCAATACTTTATCTGTGCATACAAGACCAAAAACAATAAAAATCCACCAAACAGTTCTCAGAAATGTCAATAATCAAAAATAGACTTAAAATACAGTTCCTTAAAGTTGACAGCTCCGGCCGAAGCTATCACGGCGTCGTGAACAACAAATCCAAACAGTTGTAGCTGACCGCTGCGTCGTTGGCCGGCTACGGTGTCGGAAAGACCCGCAAAACAGTACCTTAAGAAATGCAGGGTGTCGGTGACCTCTAGTTGTACTCCGAGGAGCCAGCGTCGGCAGGCGTCGGTTCTGGAGGTCGGTGCAGGAGTCATCGGGCCCTTGAAGTCACACGTGTTGCAGATTGAGCTCCTCGCGGTTGAAGTCGGGAGCACCGGCAGGCGTCGGGGCTGCGGTGCAAAGTGCAGCGGTGCGGAGTGCGGTGCCCTCAGGTCGTGGTGCAGGCAGCGGCTCGTGTCAGTCATCCAGTGACATCGGTGAAACCATGGCTGCGGTGCAAAGTGATGCGGTGCTTGTCGCCGTGTAGGCCAAAGCTGCGGTTTTGGATGAGGGCGGTGCATCATTTAACTTATGAGCAATGCAGGCAGTGGTGTCAAGGTCAGCGTGAAGTGTCACCATCGGAGATACCAGGGTGGTGGTGCAAGCAGAAGCTCAGTGGTGGCGTTGGGCGTCGTCGTGGTCGGTGAGACCAAGGTTGGGTGCAAAGTGCAGCGGTGCCCTCTGCATTGCTGTCAGGACACGGAGCGGGCAGCAGCATCGGAGACTGGGTCGGGTTTCTTTTTCTTCTGTTGCAGCACAAAATACACAGTTCTCAGTGCTGGTAGATGAACTTGAAGTCTTTGCTGTTCCTGAAACTTCTTGAACACGGGCAAGCTCTACCTCAAGCCCTTGGAGAAACTCAAACAAAGAAGTTGCGGAAAGTTCAGTCCAGTCCTTTCTCTGCCAAAGACAGATGCAGCCACTGCAGGCCAACCCAGCAAAGCACACAGCAAAGTGGTAGTTCCTTCTCACAGCTTCTCCAGCTCTTTTCTTGACATGTTACTTAGTCCAAAAGAGTTCTAAAATCCTGGGGTCAGGGCCGAATATTTATACCACAGTTCCCTTTTATCTCTTGTGGCAGACAGTCTCCGTGCTTAGTACAAACCAGCTCTGTCCTCTCTGGTCCAGCTAACTGGCAGGAGGTGGAGACAGCATTGTGTAAAGCAGACCGGGCCTACTCAGGTGCAAGGAAATCTACCACTACTCAAAATGCAGCCCAGCTCTGTTCATTCCAGCTCTGACTCATCCAGGAGACGCAGGACACATCTCAACCCCCAAGTGGCTGTCTCCAGTGACTGCACATCCCCAGCCCCTGTCACTCCAAAGCCAGACAGTCAATCCACAACCCAGCAGAGGCACACCGGATGGTTATGCAAGCAAATGCCTACTTTCTAAAACTGGCATTTTCAAATGCACAATTTAAAAACCACCTTTACTAAAAGATGTATTTTCAAATTCTGAGTTCAGGCATACTAAAGTCCATTCTCCTATCTTGTCCCAGTGGAAAGTTATGCTTGTAAAATGTTACAAAGCAACTCCCATTCATTCCTATGGGACATATAGCCTTTCAAAAGTGAAAAACGAAATACACTGTAATTCACTACCAGGACATACCACACACACCAGGAAATGTTCACACCAGTGCATGTCCTACCTTTCGCCTCCTACACTGCACCCTGTACATGTGGGTACCCTGGGCCTACCTGACGGGTTCCTTAAATGTAAGCAATGGGAAGGTTAGGGCCTGGCAAGTAGGTGCACTTGCCAGGTTGACATGGCAGTTAAAAACTGTGTGCAGACACTGCAGTGGCAGGTCTGATATACATTTACATGGCTACTTCTGTGGGTGGCACACCCAGTGGTGCAGGCCCACTGGTAGCATTTGATTTACAGCCCCGGGGCACACACAGTGCACTGTACGAGGGACTTAGCAGTAAATCAAATAGCCAATCATGGAAAGGCCAATCCATAACACAATTTACCTTAGGAGCGCTTGCACTTTAACACTGATAAACAGTGAGAAAGTGCCCAGAGACACTAAACCAGAAAACACAGAGTCAAAAAAAGAAAGCAAAAAGACAGAGAAACACGACAAAAGATGCCAGGTCTAACATAGCTTTTTAAAATGTCTGCCATTAGCAAACTGGTGCTTCGAGCATGGTGGAAAGCTCAAGTTATGGGGTGTCCTGTGTGCACTGCTAACCATGACTGTGAATTTCGGTGATTTTACGCTTTTGAGGCAGAACCACAACTCAGTTTTTAAATGGATTCTTTTTTTATTGACGTCCTTTAGTGCTTTATGACGTACTTAATTTCAAACTCCAGTTGCGCATAACATTTGGCCGTGAGTGTAGTAGTTGGGCACAGGGCCTGGCTTCAGGCCAGGCTGGTCACCTAAAACAACATAGGTGGCCAGTCCCGCAGCTTACTTTCCAACTAACCTCTGTGCACGACCTTTAAGTGTGCACAGTGAGGGTTGGACTCTGGGTCTAGCCTGCAGCCAGGCCCTGCACCTAATCCACCACAGGCGACCAACCTCTGCTGCGAAAAATGAATTACTTATTTTTTCAGATTATTTTCTTACCATATGGACAGTGCAGTGCCATTGATACACTTTTTAATCAATTAGAAATTATTTCTTCTTGGTGCTTATGATTCTTTGGATTGTTAAAGAACTATTAGAGAAAGAAATCAAGTAAATTCGAGGTGCACCCGGGAACTGACTCTTGATGTCCATTAGAATCATTTGGTTTCATTTACACCTACTTTCTCACATTGTCCGTTTCCTTAATTTCTATTTGCTACATCTGAATAGTCTAAACATCATTTGGAACCATTTAACTAGAATTTCTCATCAAGGCAGGACATCATCGGGACAATTATAGTGTGAAATAACCTATCAATGACTCTGTTACACAATACACAAGAGGGAGCACGAAAGCTCAATTTTGGGGAAACCAGTGCCTGCTAGAAAAAAGAAAGGTTACAGAATTAACAATAGTCATTCTTCCTCCAGTAAGTGGAACCACGCAGTCATAATAGATGAAAGGTATATGTAATGAGATCAGCAAATTAGACATGTATGCAAAAAAATATATACATGTATGTTATAATATAATTTATTTTTCAGTATTTCACAACGCACCAGATATTTTCGTTTCTTCTAACAACTTATATAAACATTTACATTTTTAAACTCTTGTGAGATCCAGTTGTGATGCATCATATCTATTTCACTGTTCTCTTTATGGGAAGAGCACGTTATCTTATTTCTGGTGACATTAACAATTCACTCTCCTTTCGCACATTTTGCTTTCTGATATTGATCGTTTAACATTCCTCCCTCTCCACATCGCTATGGTCATCTTTGCAACTTTGGTTCTAACCTACTAGCCTTTTATGTAGTCTTGTAAATCACTGTAAATATTCTGAGCACTATACACTTGATCAGAGCAATGTATCTCAGATGGTCTAAGATACCCTAACAATCCAGGCACTGGTGGCAGAGGCATCCATGTCTGTGGTCTTCTGGGCTCATACAGTAAGGCAGAGATAGCAGTTGTTGATATCTAGTGGGAAGAATGGGCGTGCCTATTTATTGGTCTTAATGCTTTATTTATTAAAGGGGGCATCCTTTGAATGATGTCGCACAGGTCTTGAAACCCAAGCAGACATCATCAAACAAAAGAACATCATGGAATGTCTTTCGTTTGTGACTGTTAGCGCTGCAGAACAGGGTAAAAAGAACTAGGGACATATTTATTAAGCTTTTATGTATACCTTAGGCCATGCAACGGGAGGCAAGGCGATGCAAAACCTAATTGAGAATTATCAAGCCATGCAAGTCCACCTTGCAATGGGTAAATATAATGCAGGCATGGCAGAAGAGTTGAGGTTTGCAGAAATGAGTGACCATTTGTCTAGTGCACGCTGCTGAATGGTTTGCCTGGATTCGAGACTGAGAACGAGCTAGGTGTGATAGAGGGAGGATGAGCATTTCAGAAATAAGTCTTGAACTTTACACTCTGCAAAACGTGTCAGTGCTCTTATATTGTGAAAAACCCCATAACCCCCAGGTATATTAATGAGCACAGCAGAAATCTGCATCAGATGACATTTATGGGCTTGGTGTAGAGTTGGATGGTAAGAAACAATCCTCCAGTTTGGGGAGGAATTGAATTATTCAGCATTTGAGAATCGTATAGTAGCATTACATGTTCTTGTATCTGAGGTAAGCCCAAAGGAAGTTTCCCAACCAGTGATGAATAGTTCAACAGAAGATCTATCACTGAGTCTACAAACAGGAGGATTTTCAGGCACTAACCAACTTTACTCAAGTCCTAAATGCAGGCTCTGGTAATATAATTCAGACATTATTTTCCTGCCAATATCATTTTTAGACGCGCCATCTTTTAGGTCTCCACCTTGTAGGGGAGTTTTCAGGCACCATCCATCTCTTGGGAACCAGCAAAGAACTGATGAGCATGTGTTCTCTGGGACAGTAATTAATTGCAGTTGTAAAAATAAGAAGGCCTCAGGAGTTGCAACTGTGACCCCCATCCCCAGGGTCAAGATTAGGCATGGGCAAACTGGAAAAGGCCCAGGGCACCTAATTTCAGAGCAAACACAAGGAGACAATGGACTGAGCGCTGAAACTTTTCAGACACTCACCCCTAGTCACAGATCTGGGTTGAATCCATCATTGTTCTTCAGCTCACTTTGCCACCCCAGTTCAGACTCAGCTATATACAAATCAGTCTTGACCCTGCCTCATGGGAACAGTCCAGCCTGAACTGCCAAGCCAGGTCATCCCTGGACCAGAAATAAGCATCGTGGGACTGGTTTCGGGGTAACACACCTCATCAGCCAGGCTAGCTTGAATCCAGTGGCAAAGTGAGCAAGGGACCCACGTCTGGGCATACCCTGTCAACTTAGGGCGAACAAAGCAAACATGAGGAGATGATGGACGGAGCGCTGAAACTTTTCAGACACTCACCCCCAGTCACAGATCTGGGTACAATCCATCATCGTTCTTTAGCTCACTTCGCCACCCCAGTTCAGACCCAGCCATATGCAAATCAGTCTTGACCCTGTGCCTCAGGGGAACAGTCCAGCCCAAACTGCCAAGCCTGATTTCAGAGGGGCACACTGATCCTCCTCACAAAATCTCTTATAATAATACATTTTTGTTCCAGACCGTCGGCGTTTGATCTTTATCTCTATGTACTGCATAAATAACGTTGCTCCCTCCCAAGTAAGGGTGCCAAATTTGGTTTGCTCAGGGGGCTTTCTTACTGAAAGCCTCCTTTGGCTATCCCTCACAGCCCCCTATACCCAGGCCTGTCAAGGAGCTTTTGCAGGACCTGGGTAACTAACAGTAAATGCCGCCACCTTATCATGAATTTTGTTATCTGCAGTGGTGGCTGCCAAGAGGAAAAATAGTGGGGCAGCATGAAGGACAATAAAAAATATATTAAAATGAAAACTTACTTGCCGCCTCGGTGCTCTTTTGCTCCTGATCACAGGCTTCCAATCCAGACGCTGCTGTCATGCTGGTAATACTATTTACCCGCATGAGAGCATCACTGGGATTGGACGGAGTGGGCTGGTTTTACGTTCCCAATGGGACTGGGAGCCTGCTGCTGGAGAACGGAGCCTGTGCTTGCTGTATCTCCATGCAATAGCCAGAAGATATCTAAGTGTGCATGACAGTTTGGACGTCCTAAGACAGCCAGCCAAACTGACATGCGCACTTGCAATGCCCTGTGCCCACCACTCCTCCTGCTGCTGCTGTCAGAGGATGGCCTCTCCCTCAAGACTCAGCTCCAGCTGCGGCTCCATCATGTAAAATTAAATTATAATAAAACTGCTTTATTATCATTTTATTTTACATGTTTTTATTTTCTGGCTGAGGCAGTGGGGCGACGCTCCTCCGCAATACCAGAGGAGCTGGTTGCTGGTTATCTGCCTTATTAATTTATTCCTGCTATTGTGATATATAAATACATCTAGCCAGATCTGCCAACTTTGAGATACGACTCACAGTGTGTTAGAGATGTGGGAGCGTAAAGGGGCCGGGTCAGTGGAAGAGTCCCTTACTTTTACAAGGCTTGAGGGGCGAGGCTTTGTGCTGAGCACTGACCTTACTTCCGCCATCAAAAAAAATCCCTCAGAGGCTGCAACTAATGTCCTGAAAAGTTTGCAATCTTCTTCCTTTCATGGATATCACCTGTGCCTTGCTACTAGACACGAGCTTGAAACCTAGACTTTGCAGGGGTTTCCAGCTCATTTTCTGTCCGACCGTGTGACATTGGTGCATCACCAAGAGACTGTGGGTAGGATTTACTATGATTTTGTGTTAGGGTTGCGTCACTTATTTGACGCAGCCTAATTCATTTTGGGTTTTTACTAAGTCATGCAAAGCCTCTTTGCGTGGAATTGCAGGGTTTAGTAAATACAAAGTAACATTGCTCACCGCACAGTGCTGCCTTGTGTTACCTTGTATTGGGAAGGTGGTGCATGGGTGTTCCCATGTATCCATCCATGGACTTTGGGGCGTTCACAGATTTACTAAAACTAGTAAACCTATGAATGCATTAAAATACTACTCCTTACCAAACGAGGCCTAACGAGAAGTATGTTTGTTTCCAGGGCCGGACTGGGAACCGAAACTGGCCCTGGCAAACTGCACTGCTGGCCCCCCTGGGGGTGGGGGTGGGGGTGCGGCCGGGCTGTTTAATAGGGCCGGTTTCAGCCAATTTTTTTACAGGGGGTCGATATTGCTGACCACCAGTAACAAAAAAGCCCGCCAGGGGCCCAAAACTGGCCCCACCATGGCGGCCCAAAGGGGAAACGCCCAGTGCCCGCTATAGCCAGTCCGGCCCTGTTGGTTTCTCCTCATTACTTCCTCTTTCTATATGTACTGCATTCTGCAACACACATAGGAAAAGAAATATGCCTTTGAGGATTGTTTTTGTGCAGGAAGGCATCCCTTTCTGCACAAAAAACAATCCTGCCTATAACGCAGGGACCATTGCACCATGGTGCAAGGGTGCCTGCGTTGGGGCTAGGCAACCTCAAGTACTCCAGTGTAGGAAGAGAGCTGAAGAGTGCAATATCGTGGTAGATATGGTGCTTTTCAGTAGGCCTGGGAGGTAAATTCCATTTCGCTCGCGGAATTTGTGGTATTTGGGCAATTCCGCATTCCGCGGAGAAATCGGGATTACCAACAATTCCCAGTGTCGCGGAATTTTCCCCTTGTTCGCGCTTTCAAAATGCATTTTCGCGCGCGCAAGAGCGACTTACCGGGATCCCTGCGTTCGCCCGACGGGTTTTCCTATCCGTTCGCATGCGCCACGAGATTTTGGTAGCCGGCCGTTCAATCCCGCAAGAGTGTGCGATCGCGAACAGGAAACGCGCATCGCGAGCGGGCGGGAGAAGTGAAAGAAGATGGCCGCGCCAATGGCGACCACATTGGCAAGTTTGCGAGATATTTCCCCTCGAGCACACAAACAGCGTTCGTGAACAGGAAAAAGGCATCGTGAACGGGCGGAACAAGCAATTCCGCGTCTTCGCGGAACTCTGCGTGCTCACTGAGATTTTTTACCGTTTCGCGGAGCTTTGCGTAGCGCGACTATGCAATTTCAGCCCACCCTAACTTTTCAGCTTTTTTCAGCTATCTCCCATTCACACAACGCAGGGTTGAGCCAAGGAGGTATCGTGTGACATGCAGTGGTGCACAGTGTGTGTTGTAGATATGACTCAGCTGTGGCGTAATGGGGTCCTGAAAAGAGCCTCTGCCTGTGGCAAACAGCCCGCGCTTCATCTGCCATGCAACGACCCAGCCTTCTGCTTGCCTTTGCCATCCTTTGTATAGATTTGGCGAGCTTGCTGCGTGCTCACCGTTAGTATTTCATTGTGTTCGACTATTTGCGTCAGTAATATTCCTACAGTACCTGTAGTCGAAATAAACTACCGACGCAAAGTGTAGCAATAACGCGAGAGCGCAGCTTTAAGCAAAATTGTACTTTGTGTTCAGCCACCAGCATAAGTAGTCTTAATGGTTCATTCAATCAATCTCTCCTATGCTAGCAAAAGCTGACAATTAAATCAATGGAAAAATCTGTAAAGGACTCCTTTTTGTCAAATCTGACTGAAAATGCTAAAACATGGATTTTTGATTCAAATGCTTCATCGAAAGTCTTTGTTGGCACCATTGCTAGTAAAATAGCCATAGGCAAAAAGCACTTAATCTGCCGGCTGCATTCGCCAGGAGTTAGCAAACCACTTCCAGATGGAGTTCTGAATGCAAAAGGAAAAAACTCATGTAAACCTTAAGAGGGTTATAGGAACATGCTTCTATGGACACGAGATAACAAATGCGCCCCTGTTGTGTTGCCTCTGGACTCCCAGGGGAGATCAGGTGAGATGTTCTTCTAACGTTCAGTTTAAAAGTAGCACAAGCCTTACAAACGTCCAATATAGTAATAGTCATAGCTGTAGAGGAAAAGCTTAACATTCATATATATGAGAAACAATACAAGGCAGTTCGTCATTCATCGAGCATAATGATTTAAAAGGTTATATCCTGGATTACCCTCAACAAATCACGTTTCGGAAAGACGGCCATTCCAGTTGGTTTTCCATGAATTGTGTACGTTGCTGTGGCTTACATGTCTTGGTCAGAATCGTGTGTGTTGCTGTAGGTCACATGCACTGGACATGCAGAACCGGCAGTGAACACTTTTATCCTAAAATAAAATCAGCAATTGTTCTTCTGTTTTCCCTATGGAACACTAACTCCATAAGAAGGTGGAAATGTGAGAGGCCGGGCGTAGCGTGGCTTAGTGGCTGTGGTATTTGCTAGTGTGAGTGGTTTGATCGATGGAGGTGCAGGTTTCTGGAGGTGGCAGTGCTAGTTGCTCTTGTAAAGGTGTGAGTGGCTGCCAGATGGTTTAGAGTTTGGGTTCCAGTGTGAAAGGATGGGGAGGTTGATGTGTGAGTATCTGTTGTGGTTACTTTTAGTTGGTGGGGTGGTGTTGTGTGTGAGTAGTGATGGTGGTGGCTGGTGTGGTTTGCTGGGGCTAGTGGTGTGAGTGGTGCTGATCCAATGGTCCAGTGTGAGGGTCTAAGCTTGTTTGTTATATGAACAGTTGGTGATAGGGGTGTGAGCCGTGAGGTGATAGTGCCTGGGGTTGGTGGAATGAGTACCTGTTGTGGGTACTTATAGGTGGTGGTGGGATAACTGACTAGTGATGGTGGTCTGGGTGGAAGGAGCTGGTGATAGTGATGTAAGTGGAGCGTTGGTGGTGATAGAGCCTAGGCTTGATGGTGTGAGGGCAGAAGCAAGAGGGTCCCACTGTGGCGTTTCCATGTTTTTTTTTACAGAATATGCGTCTCTTGTAGGAGATCGATATCTATTTTGTGATGCTCGAGGTAGGCCAAGAGTTGTCTGATCTTGTAAGGGTTGTTCAGACCTCTCACGTTCAACGTCAACAGTCGAGTAGGGTGATGCTCAGATGGGTCGCTCATCAAGGCTATATGGTGACTGTAGTTCTAACAATAATATATCTCTGCCCGCCTGTGTACTCGCGGGCCTGTCTGGTGATGTGCCTCGCTTGTAGGCCCTGTATAAGGACATTGTTCAGTCTATAATTGCGTTCGCTGTGTGAAACCCCAACCCCCAATACCAGCCACGCCAACCTGCCAGTAAAAAACCTTAGATCAAAACATTCAAACACCTGCATATTTACCCATACATAACATGTAACATTATCAGTCTTACTGTACTCCAGTGCGGGGTCACCCTTTGGGTATTCCAGGATGCTGGCCTATCAACACAGCCATAACAGATGCCTGCCAGCTAGTATGTGGAAGTTAGAAAGTTCAGGCAACATTCTTTTTTTGTAGATTTGTGTGTCTCACAGGATCCGGTCCTCTGAGGTCTGGTGTCTACAAGGCTAACATGAGGACCAGGGCTAATGCGGTAGGGCCTCCGGCCATGTGCGGGGTTGGGTTTAATATCCTCATTCTGTGTCACTTGCCTCCTCTGCTGGTGTCTGGCTGTGGTTACCTGATGACCATTTGGAGTCTTTAATAAATCGTTTAACGAATGATTTGGCTTTCTGGCGTGTAGTGAAGATATGTATCTTCTCTCTATATATGTGATGTTCGGGCACGCTGGGTATATTATTGTGTATTGCACCCCAATTTTTTGCAGCTTTTGTTTGACAGCTAAGCATTCATGGCAGGCGTCCTGTACCGCTTGGATAAAGTCCAGAACGTTTGAAATCGCTGATTCCTCGCACTTCAACTCCCGTTTTTCCTCATTTGAGCCGTAGGGCTGTCTCCATGTCACTGTAGTTGAAGAGTCTAGCTAAGATGCAGCGTGGGGGCCGAGGGCCAAGGGAGCAGTACTCCTGCTCTGCAGCAGATAGAAGTTGTCAGCACCGAGCAGGTTTTTTAGGAAAGCTTCCACATAATCTGACATATTTCCAGGGTCTGTAAACTCAGGGAGGCCCACTATGCGCAAGTTGTTACGTCACCATCTGGCCACCAAAGCAACATTTTTTGGTCTGATGACATTGAGTACCTTACTCATATTTAGGAGTTTTTCATGGTGGCCGGATGTATGATCCTCTAATTGGGAGATGCGACCCTCCTCTGGCCTTGTGTGCTTTGTTTGTTTGTCAAGAGCAAGTGTTGAGGTTCCGTGAATCCTGAACCCGTTCAAATAAGGTTGTCGTATCGTGACGATTTTGGTATCAGCGAACCGCAAATGACGAGTGCGGTATGCATGAGTGTTTTCGTCATGCTACACCGATGGATTCACTGTGTATTTGACGATCTAGTCTGAACCCTTGGGTTTCATTTTGTTCATAGCAGCCATTTTGTGGTTGCCCTCACATAGGCTGATGACTACAGGATGACCGTGGCCGAACGAGTCTCTAGGGACACATACACCTTAGCTTGAATTCGTGTTGACTTCTGTTTGACCTGAGTGAACTGACCCTGTTGCCCGAGGCAATTGAAATTGGCCAAAATTCAAGCGATCTCTGGTCTACAATGGCCTGATGCTTTGCCGTTAGCCCTTCTGTCCACAAGAATGACTGTGCATTCGCGAATGGGTCTGAGTCCTTATGAGGTTGTGTTTGGTCGCCCGGCAAATATTTGGGGAGTGCCGCGGCCGACAACATTTAGTGAGATAGAGCACCCTGTATTGCTTGACTACCTGTACGAATTAACGGCTAAATTGCGCATTCTGCATCAACAGGTTCATGATACCTTGCCACAGGCTTCTAAAGATCCAGGGCACGCCATTGAATCTGGCGCGTGGGTGCTCGTGAAGAATTTTCAGAGAACCAAGAACGAGCAGCCCCGCTGGACAGGACCTTACCTGGTGTTGTTATCTACCCGTTCTGCAGTACGAGTGCACGGTAAAAAGAACTGGATTCACGGCGTACATTGTAAGAGGGCCCCTTTGCCTCTGACGTACGACCGGTGGGTCCAAAATGGACTTCCTGATTCTGAGACTGAGACCGTGCCTCGTTTTCTGCCTTTCAGCGATGCCCGTTTGATTGGAACAAACACTGAGCAAGAAAGTGACGATCTTCTTCAAGAAGCCGTGCCTCCATTGAACCGTTTGAACACTGTTGAACCTGAGCTACTTTTCCGAGAACAGACATTGCCTGGCAAAGAGCGTTATAATTTGCGACCGAGAGTCGCGGGACAAATTAAAAATTAAGTTCCTTCTTTGCTATTTTTAAGGTTAGCTCTCCTCCGGGAAACTATTTTGATTTTTGTTTTTTCCAACCGCCATCCGGGTTCAGCTGTAGGGTCGCGGTGCCAAGTCCTTGGAGTGCAAGCCGAAGACGTTAGGTCGATGGTTCTGGTTGGTCTAAGGGCGTTCCCTGGACCGACATGCGCATTCTTTAGCACGGAACACCCATCCGCCGCGAGCAGCACGATTAGAGGATGGAGTTTTTCGGGATGGAGAGACCTGCTAAAAGAATGAGCTTCAAGAGCAAAATGTGTATAGTAATGAGTAGAAAACGTTTTTTAATATTATGTCTGTTTATGCTGTTTAGTTTAATGATGTTTTTAATTGGATATGTGACATTCTCTTTTTCAGTAACATTCATGCCCACCACGCAACCTATGCCTCCTCCTACTGTTTCTTCGCATTCTTTTCACCCTCTGCCCGAACATGAGTCCATTAGGAGAATGGAATTCGCTAATAATTCCTTTGTTCAGCTTCTGCACCAACACCAGCTAGTAGTGAACACAACTAATTGTTGGGTGTGTGGCCTTATACCCCATACTACCGATAAAGGTATTCCTTACCTGGTCCTGCCATTTAGCTACAATGGTTCTGTGTGGGCATACAGAACAATGTTCATTTATGCCCGTGAAGTTAACCCCCTACGTTCTGTGAAGGATAATCCGAAGAATAGTGCTCTGGTCAAGGAAATAGTCGACATGATTAGAGGAATAGTTTCTTATGAGGCTATCCCGAGAGATGAGTCGCTAGCGTATATTGGATGGAACGTTACTGGATATGGAGTTAGTCTGATTGGGAACCAGCGAGCGAAGAGATCCTCTCCGATTTGGATAGTACCACATCAGGGTCATTACTGTCTGCAAGGTAATGGCAAGAATCCGAGAGCTCAGTTAGGGAAGAGTGTTTGCACTGAGACGTATGTTTTTGCGCCCCAGACTTCCCCATCGTTTCTAGCAGCTAAGGGTACCTACTTCATTTGCCATGACAGAGCGTATACATGGTTGCCCCCCGATTTCTCGGGCACATGTTTTGTCTCGTTCCTGTTGCCTCCTACCTTTACAGCTGCGGCAGATTACCACAAAATGAGAGTTGTTAGAGGTGTCTTCAGTAGGGAAGATACCGCAGGACAAGAAGTGGGAGATTTCTTGAAGGGTTTTCTGCCATTTTAGGGACCTATGGTTAACAGCAGGAACATACGGCAGTTGACGAGAGTGGTTGAGTCCACCATAGTCGAAACTGCCGGTGCCCTTGGTAACTTGACTGCTGAGCTCCAGTCGGATCGCCTTATGACTCTTCAGAACAGAGTGGCGTTAGATGTCATACTTGCAGATAGAGGAGGGGTATGTAAATTGATTCAATCGAGCTGCTGTGTTTTCATTCCAGACAACGCTCCGACAGTTTTCCAAGCCATTTCCAAGCTACATAAGATTTCCGAGTCTGAACATGTGGACGAAGGAGATTGGTCGTTAATGGGATGATTCTGGGGATTGTTATCCACCTGGGGATGGAAGATACTGATGGTCATTGGGATGATATTAGCTATCCTTTTCCTGTTCTGTCTTTGTGTACAGTGTGCTCCTGCTATATGTGGCCTTTGTGCTACTTCGTGTTGAGGAGACCTGTCCAGAGAGAGTTACTAAGTACTAGGATGATGCTACAGCAACATCTTAATGATCTGATGAATATAGACCTGGATTCAGATTGACGTGAGTTTAGGTTGTTGCCTATGTAAGGGCAAAAGGAGGGTCTGAGGTTCCGTGAATCCTGAACCCGTTCAAATAAGGTTGTCGTATCGTGACAATTTTGGTATCAGCGAACCGCAAATGACGAGTGCGGTATTCATGAGTGTTTTCGTCATGCTACACCGATGGATTCACTGTGTATTTGACGATCTAGTCTGAACCCTTGGGTTTCATTTTGTGCATAGCAGCCATTTTGTGGTCGCCCTCACATAGGCTGATGACTACAGGATGACCGTGGCCAAACGAGTCTCTAGGGACACATACACCTTAGCTTGAATTCGTGTTGACTTCTGTTTGACCTGAGTGAACTGACCCTGTTGCCCGAGGCTAAACTTGTTGAGCCTCCTCCTTGTTAAGCAGCTGGTCAGATAGAGATCAGAGAGCAGGACATTGCTGATTTTATGACACACGCACACACCCCTCTATCTTGCTTCTCATCTGTTTCTGTTTCTTCCTTTATGGCCTAATTATTGACTTGGGTTGAGGTCTTTTATGATGGGCCCGTCCGGCCTGTTCGAGTAAGAATGCTGGATTTTGCCTTGTCATTTTTGGTGGGCTGGACAACTGAAAGTGGGTTTGTCGTTATGTGATACCTCGGTAATGTCATCCTCTGATTGGTCAATTTGTAAGTAATTGATGCTAGCCAGGAACGTGATTTTTGGCATAAAAGACGATGCTCCGCCCTATGAATTTGAGCAGACTCCTGAGAACATACACCGTGTTGTACTTCTAGGATCTCTGTTACTGGCTGCAGCCAATAAAATTGATCTTTGGCGTCACCAAGAAGAATCCCGTGTCTCTGTACTCTAAGACAGGTGGACCCGAAGACTTTGGGCGTGCCCCCTGCGCCGCTGTGTTTAAATCCCGGTTCTTCAGTGTTAACTTGTCCAGTCTGGTAGTGTGTGTGTCTATCTTAGTATCTATGAAGGTGATACTTTTTTATACATGAAGAATCAACATGCACGTGTTCACATCTTCTCTGTTCGAAGGATGAGCCTGAGAGGTGGAGGTTCCGTCTATGGACTGCGATCTAGCCGCTTTGTTAGCCTCTAAATATAGTTTGACTTGACGGGCCTCCGATTTCCCCTTGTTTTCTGGTCCAGTGGTTGTGTCACACACATGTGGTGTCACGAGTTGGGCACATATGTCCAGTCACTCTGAACGGGACAACCCGGGATGCCCCAAAGTCAGCCGGGGGGAAAGATCCCTGGCAGGTCAGGAATAGCCAAGGTATGCACCAGGTTACCCAGATGGGTCAAGTCCCTTAAAAATTCCCCTCCTCTTCATGGCTGCAGGTGTTGTTGGACCCGGCATTCCAGGGGTCACAGATCCACAAGTGCCTTAAATAAGGCCGATAGCCATTGGGTAGTCTTGCCAGTTAGTGTATGTGTGGTTACTCACTGCGGCTTCCAGCTCAGTGCTGGGATAAAAAAGTGGTCTCCACAGCTAACATTTCCATGCACTGCCCTTGGTCAGAGGTAGTGCTACAACGGCAAGGACCCAATGGTGGTCAAACGATTTGTGGCAAAGCTATGCGGATGTGATTTGGGAGGGGTTTCTCACACGGCCCACACAGACAACTCCCAAAGCCCGTCAGCAGTGATCCGGGAAGGCCCAACTCCTGGCAGGTCCCTGGCCTTGGGCGGTACAAGGAGGCCCGCTCCAAGCAGTTCTCGCAGGCACCCATGAGCACCTCTGGGGGCCACCGGCACTTTGTGATCCCGCTGGCCCAAGGTCGGACCGCTCGGGGCTCTCCCTTGTCAGTGCCCCCATGCACAGGGGATTGAGCGAGGCTCACTGATGGAGTCTCGGCGTGGGGTCTTTAACAACTCCTGGCCGCTGCCTAATGATCAGCAGCCCGTCACGGCTGCCGCCACCCCAAGCTCAGCCGGCCCCCTCGAGTGCCTCCCGGCGCAAAGTGACTTCACTGAATGCGGGCCGCCGGTATTTCGCTCAACTTCGAGGATTCCAGACGATCAGCAGGTGCTCCCGAGTGAAACAAGCCCCCGAACGTGCCCGCGGCCAAGCAATCAGTGCCAGTGGATTTGACTAGGTGCATCCGTGCGCCTCTCAATCTGGCGCAGTTTCGTCACACACAGCGCTCCGCGGCCCAAATCTAAATTTGTAGTATGAGGAGTGGCACAGGGGAACCGCGATGCCTCTGTTGGTGAGGGTTGGCGCCTGTAATGTGTCGGATGTTAGTGCCTGCACAAAAGGCCTCACCGATGTGTTGCCATCTTGGTGCCGGCATTTCTTCTTTAATGCACTTGTGTCTTTTGTTCAAGCTTGCTCATCACCAGATCGCACTCCGCCTTTCACTGAGCTGCGTGTGCAGTTGGCATGAAGGTGTGGTGCTGGATTGCTGGTATTAGGTTGAAAGTCTGAGAGTGGATGATTGTAGGAAGAGTGGCGCAGCCGGTGACTGGAGTGAGTGACCAGATCAAAAGAGGCGTCTTTTCCATGCCCCAGGATAAGAAAGCAAGTGTCTATAGTGCTGAAGGCTGAGCAATGGCAGAGTCACGGGCAGATGAGCTGAGAAGTGTTGGAAGAGGATGAAAGCCACTTTTAATGCTGGTCATCTTTTCTTGCTTGACACCACTTGGAGCAGTGCAGGAATGTTACAGATGGATAACAGTGAATCGTCTCTATACTTCCAACCAACATGGACCCAGAGCTTAATTTGAGCTGGTGGTTTCCGGTGCTCGGTACCAGCAATTAATTACCAACACCGGTACTTATGACAGATGCCACATGGTGCCGTTGTTTTTGAAATTTAAAGATGAGAAGAACCACAGTTGTTTATTAATACAATATACATCAAAAACAATGATTACCTGTCACCCAAGCCATTCTTATAGTTTTGGGGGCCTCGAACAGTTTGAACCGTCACACTTGTAGCAGTGTGATGGTTAGTAGTTGTGTAAGTACTGTCGTTGACAGTGCTGTCAGTGGCAAAGTGTGGTGCAAGCTCGGTGGCCTCCTTACGAGGGCCCTGCCACTTATTGTTTTTTTACAAATTAAGCACTGTATGCCCCAATTATTTTTTTCTAATTTACAAGCAAGGCAAGGCATTCCCTATTCACTCACCATCACTTTTATCAATTTCTCCCATTTCTTTTAGATATACAGAGTGCAGGATACTAATGTCCCATACCAGGTATTCAAAGGAAAGATGAAACAAGATGTACGTCAAGGTGGGGGGTATTTTAAGTATGTTCCCTTTCCGGCCTTATCTGGTGTTGATAAGGGATTAAAAGGTTTCAGTGGGAAGACATTCATTAGGGAAGATATCTATAGAATATATGGATATTTGGATCCATGTACATATGATTTATACATATATATTTTCACTGAAAAAAACAAAGGGTAACGTAATGTTATAGTTAGGTGAAACGTTCAGTAACAACATAGCATTTTAAACTATATAAAACACAGAAATTCACCAGTTATAGTTATAGATATCTCAAGTAACTATAACTTGTGCCCTGAGGTAACTATAACTCACTCCCCCCTCTGGGAGCATACTACGGCCCGGGGATCCCATCCCATGGGGCTCGCATTATTTCAAGGTGGGTGCTCTGGTGCCCACAGAGGGCATCCACCATACACAACGTTGGCGGCCACAGGGGAAGCCGAGGGCTCCTGCAGCCGCAGCTGTCTCCCTGCCTGATGTGAGAGCTAGCATTACTCGTGCTAGGAGGGAGCCACTCCTTATGCAGCTTCCTCCAACTGTGAGCAATATCGTAATCTTTTTCTCTGCCCCAAAATAAATCTCAAGTCTGTTCCCAGCCGGTAGGAGTATTTTTAAAGCTCCTGCCTATTGGGAGAAGACTGTGTTTGCTCCTCTTTGGCAGGAGTTTTAATAATGCTCTCACCAGGTGAGGGCAAACACAAGTTTCCCTGCTGCGCCAGTGCAGATAGGGAAACCACTGTGTCTCATGGATGGGCTTTCTGGTACACAATATGTGAGCCGGCCCAGGGGGTTGGCGTCTCCAGGCAAATTAACGACTCAGAGAGGGGATTGTGTGGCCCCCTCCCTGTTTTTAAAAGTAGAGCCTCTGGGGGATGGGGTTCCCAGTGCCTTTTAAAGGCTCAGGGAGAGGGGCCGCCCGGCCACCTCCGCTTAAATAGTACAGTGGGCCCCAGACAATGGGGTTCCAAGTCCTAAAATGGCTTGGAGAAGGAGCTGTTCACCTCCCCACCCTTAAATATACTTGGGGCACTAGGAGATGGGGTCCTCGGGGCCACCGCACCCCTCCCCTTACAAAATACTTCAGTGCCGGGGGATGGGATTCCTGGGGGGTGAAAGCAGCCCGGGGAGCCGACAACACACCACCCTTTCCCAAAAAACAAGCATGCACCATCTCCCGGGCTCTGGCCTACTCCAGAGGGTTTTAAAAAGCAAGCGCAGGAGCTCACACTACTGTTTTTTGTTTTAATGTTGTGTTACAGTGGATTCACAGAGCTTCCACAAATTCAAGGCAAAAATTAATAATAATTCTAGCCTCAGGTCGGGGGTCCCTACCCTGCCTCCCTATGTCTTTTTTATGTTTTTCCTACGAATTTGGACTGAGTCCCAAGTACTAAATTGGCTGCCACCACTTATTGGTTGAGGTGGTGGCAGGCCATCAGATCTCAGATTGAGATCTCCCAGCACCGTGGGTCCTCCATGGCCTGAATATAAAAAACATTTAAACTTTAATTTCTCCAAAACCACTGATGGGATTTACACCGAAACACAAAAAGCACTTTTTCTGGTCCATGATCTAGCTTTCTGACAAATGTGGTGTAAATCCGTTCAGCTGTTTGAGCTGCAGGGGTGTCTAAAGTGCCTATGAAAAATAAATGGGGAAAACGTATTTTGGGACCCCCCCTTTTTCTTGGCCCCTCACTTGACGGATCACCTTTCCATGTGCAAAGTAGTCAAAAAGTAGCACTTATTTGGAACGTTTTGTGGAGATTAATCAAATAGGGACAAAGTTATTGGCAACACAAAAAATGCATTTCTTATGGAAACACAATTCTAACTATAACTACCCAGTGGAGACAGCCACTGGGATAAATGGATATATATCAGTAGCCACTCTGTAGTTATAGTTAGAGTTACCAGAGTTAGGAATTCCTCTGATTTTTGACCCTTAATAACTTTGCACCCATTTGACGAATCTCCACGAAAGTTTACAGACCTTTTACCCCTATACTTTTTTTTTTATTACATTTTAATTACATTTTTCACAGCTGTGTACAATATTTCACTTGCATTAAATATATAGCAATTAGAGTAAGAACATGACAAGCAAAAGGTATTACAGCATTACCATCAACTAGGAATCAAAGTGTCCATTTACATATCCTGGGACATCATTTAACAAACAGGTCTTTACTATGTACTTTAATTTTACTGAATTGGCACTGCATTCCATGGCGACTCATCATATCCTACCTATGCCTAGATGCCATATCTTGACACCGTTGCACTAATCATCACACGACTCGCCCATAAAGCTAACCGCTATATATTATTTATACAAACCCCAAAAACTTTTCGGGCGGCTCTGTGGGGGCATTAGGTCCCTGTAGGTTTCAGGCTGCATGTTACAGAATATCATATCTTTTTCCCATTAGGACCTTGAGGGAGGAGGGCCTCGCAATCAATGCATTGCTCCTCTACGCTTCGCAAGGAGCAAACCCAGACCTATAAGTTTCCTTACATCTTTATGTAGGGGTTTTGTGTAACCCAATATTGCAGTCAGGGGGTTAGGAGAGAGTGGTGTACCTGTTATTTCCCCCATTTCATGAAATATTTACTTCCAGAAGGCGGCAATCTGAGGGCAAGACCAGGCAACATACAGAAAATCAGCACCGCTTACGCCACAGCGCTCGCAACGGTCCGGCCCTCTCAAACCGTATCTGAGCAGATGCTCCGGGGTGTAATATACCCTGTTAAGGTACTTGAAGTGTATTAATCTGTGTTTACCGTTTAACGACACCTTCTGTGTGACCTCGCAGCAATACCTTCATTTAGTGTCATATAGTGTTATACCTAAGTCCGCCTGCCATTTCACTCTAGCTGTAGAATATTGTGTGCGTCTAAACTCTTGTGACATATCATATATATTGGACAACAATTTATTCAGAAACTTTGCGCGTAGGAGATAGGTGAAGGAAGGGAGAGCCGGGGGCTCCTGATAATCATCGCCCAGCAATGCCTGCATGGCATGTCGGACAGTAAAGTAGTGAAATTGCGTGAGTGGAGACACATGTCACTTATTAGTAGTGGCCTCCTTCCAAGTGCGGACCTTACCCTCCAAAAAGAAGTCACCCATAGTGTGAATACGGATGGCCTTGAGTGTCTGGACAACCGCACTCTCTACACTCGTTGGGATCCACTGACACCATTCCACTGGTAGCAGTGGGAAGTACAATAGTGTACCTGCTTGTCTTTTTAGTAGATGATGCCAAGCATGCACTGTCGAGTTTATAGAGTCTAGCACTCCGCAATATCTATTAGGAGGTTGAGTGAGCCGCAAAGAGAGCGGGGAGGGGTCGACCTCTATTTTCTCAATGTGGAGATGAGGGAGATTGTGTGGGCCATGACACCAGGAGTAAACATGCGAACATTGTGCTGCTCTGTAATATAGTTCCAGATCCGGGGCTCCCAGCGCACCCATAGAGTATGGAAGTGTGAGTGTGTCCATCTTAACACAAGGGGATTTCCCTGCCAATGCCAATTGTACCATCAAGGTACCAAACCTCTTGAAAATATATTTCGGAATTACATTGGGATATTATTAAAGAGAAATAATTTTTTAGGCAATACAATCATTTTCATCAGGGTGATACGACCAACGAGAGAGAGTGGTAGCCTTATCCATATGTCAATGTCTTCCTCTAATTTAGTTATCGCTTTTCCAGAATTGTCCTGCATAACTATCTCCGAATCAATATGAACTTGTACACTGAAGTGGAAAGTCCATGTCGAAAGGAGCCATGGCTGGAGTTAAGGGGAAAATAATGAACCTGTTCCAATTAATCTTTAGCCCAGAAACACCGCCAAATCTTATCACCTCTCGGATCAACGGAGCCAGGTGGGGCGCTGTATCCCTTGTGTACAGCAGCATATCGTCTGCATAGGCCAACATTATGAGGTTATATTTTGGAAATCGAATCCTCCTGTGCCCATGGTATTCTCTGAGGGCACAAGCTAAGGGTTCTGCCACAATTGCGTACAATTGTGGGGAGAAATGGCAGCCCTGTCTGGTGCCCCAAGATATCTTGAAGGGGGATGTAACATAGTTTCCTGACCTGACTCTGGCTATCGGATGATTGTCCAGAACTGAGACTAATCTGAGGAAAATCTCTCCTACACCCAGTGTTCACAATACAGTCATCATGAATGACCACTCTACCGTGTCTAATGCTTTTTCTGCGTCCAGGAAAACTGCTGCGGCTTTAACATCTGGCCTAACATGTTGTATAGCTCCAAACAGTGTTCTAAGATTTTGGGTTAACGTGCACCCCGGCACAAAGCCAGCCTGTTCTGATCCTACGAGAGTCGGGAGAAGGGGAGCAAGTCTATTGGCTAAAATCTTTGCAAATATTTTCGTGTCAACATTAAGGAGTGATAGCGGCCCGTAGGATGAACAAACCTGAGGAGATTTGCCTGGCTTGAGCAGAGTAACAAAAAAGGCTTCTCTAATTTTCTGCAGCATTATGCCTGTGTCGCCAATTTCCTCAAATAGCCTTCTAAGGTGGGAGACCAGTAAGTCCTTATAGGCCTTGTAAAAGGCGACAATGAGCCATCTTGACCTGGGGCGCTACCTTCCCGCATACAACTCAAGGTAACCTGGATCTCAGTGGAGTCCAGCGGTCTCATCAAGATCAAGTATTCCCTATGCCCATTAGAGAGCCAGGGCAGCTGTACGTGCGCTAAATAATCTAATATAGCTTTTTCATCGACTGCTATCTTCGAGCTGTACAGATCTTCATAATACATGCTCAATTTATGCGCTATATCAGAGGGGTGACTCAGTATACTGCCATCCTCCTCAATCAACTTAGATACTCTACCTGAATCTCTTTGGCGTTGTGCTAGTCCCACCAGCACTGTCCCTGGCCTATCCCCCTCTCCATAAAAGTTAGCTCCTGCATACTTCCCCATATGTTTAACTTCATTGTCAGCTTTGTCGCTATATTCTTCCAGCGTTTTTTTCAATGCGTCAATGACCTTTGGGTCACTTTCCTTGAGTGTCTCTTGCTCTAGCCTACCCAATTGACTTTCAAGAGTTGAGAGTCTGCCCCTAATGGAGCAGAGAACGCCCGCGTGTTTACTGATGGCAACGCCTCTAATATACGGCTTGAATGCCTCCCAAACTGTGGAGAAGTATTCAACAGAGCCAATGTTAATATCAAAGAAGTCGGTGATAGCTGTGGCAAGCTCAGCTTTAAATACAAAGTCTAGTAATGAATACGGAGGGATTCTCCATGTGAACGGGCGACCGCGCTCCGGGGGATTTCCACCTCTATGATAGTTGGAGAGTGATCTGAGAATGTGCGAGGCATCACTGTGCACTCACGGACACGCGGTAGTAGTGACCCTGACATAAGCATGTAATCAATTCTAGTGTGTATTTCATGAGGGGTGGAGTAGTGTGTAAACCCACCCGCCTCTGAATGCCTAGCCCTCCAGACATTGACAAGACCCAACTGTCCTGCTATGTCACATTTGGTTTTAGCAGCAGCTGAGGGACGCCTTGTCGGGCCCCCGGACCTGTCCAAAAGTGGATTTAAAACACAATTTAGATCGCCTCCCCATAATTGCGGTAACGTCAAGTGGTCTGTTGTGTGAGTTAGTAATGTCTTATAAAATTGAGGATCATCATAGTTTTGCCCGTATGTATATTTACAACCGCAGGTCCAACTCTTTCCCATGGCATCTAGAGATGGCCTACCTGCCATTGGGATCTACCTTATGCTCAACCAGAGAAATCCCTGATTTTGCATTAACCCAAGTTAACACCCCTCTAGCGTGTGAGGAGAATCCTGTGGCTTGGAATGAGCCTTGATGCCTCCTTTTCTTGAGCATGCTCGATGTGTCTCCTGGAGTAAGGGAATCTCTACTTCATGAAGTTTAAGGTAGGCCAATATTTTGCGTAGTTTTCTAAAGTCGTTCAACCCTCTTACATTCCAAGTTATAAACCGGACTTTGCCCAGTTGACTATGCACTGTGCCCCCTTGCATCTATTGCATCGACTACGCCCTATCGCCTGCAAACCACAACATTTTAAGCTCTCTGTTGCTGTCATCATATCATCTTTGTTTACATAAGCTGTGAATACAAAACAAATACCCCTCCCACCCCCCCACATGCAATGCACTACTCAACTATGCATGTGCAAGCATTCTTCCACCCCATCGCAATACTTAACATTTCTTATAACCATGAAAGTTACACAAAAAACAACAATGGCATTATGCCAATCAGGAGGTAACACGCGGGGGCGGATGTTACCGGCCATTACAACTGATAGCCAACGTAACCCCCATCGCCTGGCATGGAGTGATACATCACTTCCGGGGAAATCTGACCATCCAAAGCGAGTAATGGAACAGACTGGGTGGGAGGCAAACGTAGTTGCAAATTATATGTACGAATAACCAATTATTTATGCCCACTCAGCCTAAAGGTTAGATTATGTCAATACTGAGTTCCTAGTGTTCAGGTTGTCAGATTAATTATCGCCATAATTATGACTTGCCAAAATAAAATAGAGAACACAAACAAGGGTTAATTAGAAACATCAGTTAAGAGTTAGTCATTATCATCCAGATTTCCAGCCGAACCCGCTGTTGCGTCCACCAAGACTGGGGCCTTCTTTTGTGCTCCCGCCATATTCAACTCTTTGAGGGCTTTTTGGAGAGATTTAGGGTCTGAGAAAATGTTGGTTTTGCCATTAACCACAACTTTCATCTTTGAGGGGTACAGTATTGCGTATTCTATGTGTTCTCTTAGTTTACATTTCATTGGGGTGAATTGCCTTCTGGCCTCTTGGACCTTTAGGGTAAAATCCAGAAATAACGAGATGGAGGAGCCTACATAATACAGTTTGCCCAGTTCCCTAGCTTCCTTCAGAGCGGCGTCCCTGTTCCTGTAATTGAGTAATTTTGCAATGATAGGATGTGGTGGAGCGCCAGTGGCAGGCCTGTGGCCCAATGAGTGGAGCGTACGCTCTACAACGAACATAGATGAATGGGTTTCAGTGCCCAGCAAGGTGATTAATAGTTTTTCCACAAACACTTCCATGACCCCCGCTGCAGTGGATTCCGGAAGGCCTATAATGAGCAAATTACTTCGCCGAGACCTGGCCTCCAAGTCCTCAGTCTTATCCTGCAATACGCTCAAGGCTTTCTCCATATGCTTTTGGGTGTTGTACGTATCGGTCTGCGCTTCCTTTACCTCGTCGCTCCATCATGTTCAGGTGCTCTGCGTGTTTTTATACCCTTTCGGACATTTGGTCCATTCTAATTGATAGGGAGTCAATCTTCCCATCAATGGTGGATAGTCTTTTTTGCATCGTTGCTAAAATCTGCCTGATGTCCCCACCTGTGCCCTCAGACTTTTCGCCGAACCCCGCCATGGCTGGATCCGAGATCTCATCCCTGTGTCTAGATTTCCGTTTTTCAAAGTTCAGCTTTGTCTGTGATTTATCTGGTTTGCCCATTGTGCTGATGCCACCCTCGCAAACAGTACCACTGCAACTGATATGGGCCCTGGCAGCCCCTGGCCGTGAAATACCAAAGACTGTGGTGCAATTAGAGGCAAACTTATGCTACCACAAAGCCCAGCAGATCCACAGCCCATATGGCCAGACCAAGGTCTTAGAATAGTGGCACACTTTCCTGGGGGGTCCTCACAGCAGCAATCCTTTGAGCAGTCATGACTCGAGGAGGCACAGGCAACCAGGACTCAAAAGGCTACCCGCAACAGGCTCGGGCCTCAGGCTTCGTATTTCTGGCAATGGAACAGGGGCACAGCCACGCCTCACAATAGTGTGCACCTCGAAGGGGAAAGTTGTGATCTTATCAGCCCCCCCCCCCGAAAGTCACTGCTTTGGTAGGATTACAGATCGAATAGCCAATTGCCGCCCTCCCCTAGTATCGGTGATAGCACAGTCCCTCACAGGCATCGGCAATTGTCCGGTAGCTTCCCGCAGCACATCGCGAGTCAAAGGGCTATGGCCAACCAGCACAGGCGTAGCTCCTCAGTCCAGCCGCTTTCCAAGCAGGGCACAAGGCGAGACCCAAAGCGCCACTCACCACTATGTTGATGCCGGGAAGGGAAATTCTGGTCCACGCACCACGGGCCGGAAACCAGGCCGCACAGCGCTCTCTCTTCCCGGGACAGGCCGCACCTTCGTACTCCTCACCTCCCAGCGTCAGAAGGCCTCATAACGTAGCAGCTCACATCTACACTCCGGTCGCGAGTCTTTGTCCATGACTTCTCTGGGAAGCTCTGCTTTCACCGCAGTTTCTACTCTGCTTTATAGACGGCGGGCCCCAGGTATACTGCGGCTAATTGTCAGATTGAGCCAGGCAGCTTGCGGAGTAAGCTTAGTCAGCATCCATCTTTGAGCCTGGCAAGCCCTGCCCCCTCCTATTACCCCCTATACTTTGGTGGAGGATGGAACGTTTTGTGGAGTTTGGTTAAGGGGTGCACAGAAAAAAAGAGGTTCCTAAAATAGATTTGGACCCCAATGTATTTAACAGAGACTTTTTGAATTGGACTAGCTCAAAAAATTCAGTCGGATTTCAATGAAATTCCACAGGAATGTACAATATACTATGTAGGTGATCCTTTTCCTCATGCCAACTACATCTGTTTAGTGGTTATTAAGTTATAAGGCAAAGCAACTTAGTGATATCTGTTGTCACGGTAGTACCATGGTACTACCAAGGTACATAGCGATGAAAAGTCATAAGGGGATTGGCTAATGACTTCCTTAATAAAAGTTAAAGGCAGCCATCTTGTTTTTAGGTGCAGTTTGGCTGTGTTGTACGTTATGCCTTCAGATCTAGGTAAGCATTAGGTTTGGTATTTGTCCAAACCTGGTAATAGGTAGGTAAAAATATGTGTAATTTTGCCTTTATATTTAAAAAACAAATGTATGGAGTACTGCGGTACTGCCTTAGAAGCACTGTGATATTAAAAGAAAATGAAAATAAAATGTGAAAAATGTACATTACATTATAATACACTATATTTTACAAATATAGTGTACTAAAGTTCATTTTCTATTTTTAACATATTTATTTAGGCACAAAACAGTCTGTGTAGTAGTTTTGTAATACCTACAAATTACCGTGCTACTTCAAAAAACAAGTTGCAGTTCTCACTAGACTGCTATAAAAATATATAGAAAATTCAAAATAAAATTCTCTACCTATTATCACTTAAATAAAGTGGTAATAGGTAGTGAACAACAATAAAAAAACTAATACTTGGGGGCGTGGCCAGCAGCCGATCTAAATGGCCGCCGCTTAGAGGAGCTCCGACGACGGAGTAGCTTTGCCCCAAATATCCGGTGTATAATCCGGTCAATTATCCTGTCCTGGAGGCGGACGTGCCTTGAGGAGTTGTTGGGGCTCTGATCCTCCATATTTCTGAGACCGCATACTCAGCAGCGCGCTCGGCGGAGCGCCCGAAGCAAAGCGGCCTATGCAAGCGGCTGCGACCGGGGACTGGCCGAGACCTGGGGCCCGGAGGAGAGGCTCGCGGCCCAGAATGCTGGTGACGATAGGGCGGTCCTCGGTGCAAATTTAATAACGGATGCGGGAGAGGCGCATCTGGACCTGTGGCTGCCTAGCGCTCGATGGACCCCCACACCCGGCTGCACGGTGAAGCGGACACACAGAGGGGGAGCCGGTGGAGGAGACTCCAGCCCGGCCTGCAGACAAGATTGCCCTGAGGGGAAGGAAATTCGAGAGGCCAAGCGAAGAGGCTGAGCTTGGAAACACATACCGTCAGGTGCGTCGCAGCAACCCCACAGAACAGCAAGCGCGCATGGAAAGGAGTGCTCAGGAGTAGTGGGGCGCCTGCTCAGCCGGCGGGAACCCAGGTCCCACAGGGAGGAGTGACCCACTTGGTGGTGTGCAAAAACTAAGCAGTGGCGGCTCATATCTCGGGTAAACCGGTGCTGCAGCAGGAGGCTGAGCACAAACACCGGCCACTGGTCAACAGGCAGCAAGGGACAGGGTCATGGCCATGGGGGAATAACTTAGGGCGGCAACTCCCTGCACGGCAGCTATTTGGATACCAACTCCCATTGAAAGAAGACCGGGTGGTGATAGTGGACATAAAGCCAGTCGTCGGCCGGCTGTTTAAGAAACCGTGGAAGCTGGGGTACGTCTGGTGGCTTGCCAAGTCTCGGTAAATACCCCCTCATTGCCCATATAATCTGGCAAGACGGGAAAGTCGACAGGCCGCGCAGATCGGGAGGTCTTGCGGCAAGCGGCGGTGACTACCGCTCAATGCAGCCTAGGCAGATTCGAAATTGGGGCAAAGGACAGCGCACAAACTCGCAGCTTAAGCTGGATAAGTTTGCCTGTGCCAAAGAAACCCCTGCGCAGTCGAATCGTACAGCAGTCACAGACACAGCCCCTGTGAGGGACGGAGCGAGCAAAGTGACATTGGACGACATTATGGATGCGCTCACTAAGGTACAGTCGACGGTGGGTTCCATCTCTACTGATGTCTCGTTCCTAAGAGCCGACTTCCAAAAAATGACTGCCAGGGTCACCGAGGTGGAACCGATGACAAAATCTTTATCTACAGACTCGGCCATGCTAATCCGCAAGGTCAAACAACTGGAAGCCGAAAATAAAATGATGGCGACGAAGCTGGACGACCAAGAAGGGTGCTCGCGCCGCAATAATGTTAGAATCACGGGTATTCCCGAAAGTGAAGGGAGTCCAGCCATGGACCTATACATTGAAGATCTTATTAAAACCATACTTCAGCCCAGGGGTCTCTCGACCTTCTTTTCTGTTGAAAGAGCACATAGGGTGCCGGGGGGAAGACCCAAACCTGGTGCGCCCCCCAGACCAGTACTGGCCCGTATTTTTAATTTCTGTGACAGGGATGCCATTCTGCAAACAGCGCGAGTGGCCCCGCCACTATGCATTAGCAAATCAACAATATCCTTCTTCCCAGACATTACGGCGGCGGTCACCAAACGTCGCAGAAGCTTTCTTGAAGTAAAGCAGGAACTTAGACGGAGGGAGCTGTCTTACTCCATGCTGTTCCCTGCGAGGCTAAGGGTCGTGGCAGATGGCAAGGCCTGGTTTTTTGATACGCTAGATGAGGCCTACGAATGGCTCGAGTGATGGCGGCGAGTGGATGGATCCAGGTGATCGGAGAGACGACAACAACAGCGAAGGGAGGAGGTGGACGTCGGAGAACGCAGTTCCGCACAGGAGGAAGATGCTTCACGGAGACCGGAGTCCGAGGAATAAGGTCAAGTGGACTTAATTACTTGGGACTCACCGAACTCGGATGCAGAGTAGTTCACTTGTTCGAGGTAATACAGAGGGCCTTAAACACGGAAGACTCGAAAAGGACCAGACGCCCCCCCCCTCTGTCCAGGGGAGGGCGGCAGCACGCGGCAGTGATAATGCCAAGCAGCTCTGGTGATTCTTTGAGGTGCGATCGCCTCTGGGGCGGGGATGGATTGTGGACTGCCTCGGAATCCTCGCCCTCACACGCAAGTAATGTGCAGGGGTTTGGGGAATAAGCACTCTGCACGGTTGGGGTGGCGGGTAGTTTGGAATCCGTCTAGCAGGGAGGCAGGGAGGGGGGGGGCACGGGGAATGGTTAGATGGTTAGATTTTAGTTTTCTTGTTGAGTTTGTAACGGCACACATAGTCGAGACATCCCTGGACTTTGGTCAACGAAGGCATCAAGCCATTGAAACAACATTATCTCTTATACAATCCCACAAGTATGGCAGACCTAGACTCTTTAGTCAATGATCAGGGGTCCAGTCCTATGACTCAGGTGGCTCCCTTGACCCTCATAACGTGGAATGTGCGTGGCCTGGGGGACAAAATAAAGAGAGGCTTAGTTCTACAATGCCTAAAACGTAGTTCCCCGGTGGTAGCCTTGCTGCAGGAGACGCACCTTACGGGTGCCTCTTGTAGGGCGCTGGACAGGTGGGGTTTAAGATGGTAGCGCACTCGGAATTTTCCTCAGGCTCCAGAGCGGTGGGTATCTTGGTCAGAAAACAGTCACCACTAATAGTACATAAAATAAAGACAGATGGATATGGCCGTTTTGCGGCCATAGCTGGACAATGGGAAGTGCGAGCTATTAACATTGTGTCAGTGTGTGCTCCCCCGGCCCTATATGCTGTCACACTTCCGGCTCTGAGTGACTTTTTACTTGACCTTCCAGAGGGAGAGCTGCTGATCGGGGGGGACTTTAATACAATTATAGATGGGGGCATGGACCGATACCCTGTGAAAATGCACCACACGAGTAGTTTGCGGTTGGGGAGCTTTCTGGAGGCGCTGGGACTCACTGATGTATGGAGAAGTCACCACCCAACAACACGGCAGTTCACCTTTCACTCTGGGGTCCATAACAGTCTATCTAGAATAGATTATTTCTTCGCCACCATTAACATATACATATCGTCACAAAGTGTGGCAGCGAGTCTACCCCATCATTCCGGGATATCTACAGGTTCCTAAGATCCGAAAAGCTAGCATTGCGGTGACGCAACACTACTTCCAAGACAACGAACACTCGGTCCGCTCTCCGACTACCCTGTGGGAGGCTTATAAGGCAGTTTTCAGGGGACATGCCATGGCGTCCTTCACAGGGCATAAACGGGAAAAACAAAGGGAACTGAATGATATAGAGCTAGAACTATATAATGCTGAGGCCTGACACACCGCCAACCCAACACCGGCTCCTTCCCAACACTTGCGTTTAATGCAACAACAATATAGGGAGTATCTTAGGGAAACAACTAAGCTAAGAATGATGGCCACACAACACAGGGTTTATGAAACAGGTGATAAAGCCGGTAAGCTTCTGGCATGGCTTGACAAAAGGGAGCAGGGGAGAAAATGGATAGGGCGACTCCGAACGACGGACGGGCAGGAAACGGCTGATCCAGAAAAGATAGCACATACCCTGGCGCGACACTTTCAGCAGGTATATGAGTCTTCATAAGCGATGTCCGCAGATGAAGCATTATCCTATATAAAAGATATTGGTATGCCCAAGCTCACACCGGAGACAGCCTTGGCTCTGGAGGCTGATCTCACGGTGGAAGAATTGTTAGTGGCGATTAGCTCGCTTCAATCAGGGAAAGCGGTGGGACCTAATGGTATACCAATAGAGCTGTATAAGACGGTGGCTGGGACCGTTGCCCCGCACCTGTTACATATGTATAATGATAGTTTGCAGGTGGGTGAACTCCTGCTGGACCAGCGAACAGCCACTATAATAGCAATCCCGAAATCTGGAAAACCCCCTGAGGATTGCGCCTCATATCGCCCGATATCCCTAATCAACGCAGAGGCCAAAATTCTTGCGAAACTCCTTGCGCTCAGATTGACGCCACATCTGACGACACTAATACATCCGGATCAATCCGGTTTCATGCCAGGCAGAAACACGGCTCTAAACCTAAGACACCTGCACGGAGTGATGGCCTGTATCCCATAAATTCAGGAGCCTGCGGTCATACTATCGTTAGACGCACAAATGGCGTTTGATATGGTTGAGTGGGTGTACCTATTCGCGGTGCTTCTGCATTTGGGCTTTGGCCCTAAATTCTGTGCTTGGGTCCGTCTGCTATACACCAAACCGGTAGCACATGTTACGGCCAACGGCCATATTTCTGGGAGCTTCCCGTTGGCATGGGGCACGCGTCAAGGCTGCCCTCTGTCACCACTACTATTTGCCCTAGTACTGGAGCCATTGGCAGCATGGATTAGGTGGGAGCCGATGATCCGGTGTATCAGATGGGGGGATGGATGGGAGGACCATATCTCCCTTTATGCGGATGATGTGTTATTATATATGACCTCACCCAGGCGTTCTATACTGGTACTCCTAAATATTTGTGGAATCTTAGGGAGTGCTCAGGGTACACCATAAATTGGTCTAAATCGGTCCTGTTTGTTTTACATGGTCCACCACCGCATCTCCCAGAGGGGTGCACATTACAGATCGTAGAGGACATGTTTAAATATTTAGGTATATACATAACACCTAGCCCGGATAATTTCTTTAAACGGAACCTCATGCCGCCCTTGGAACGTTTGAAGAGGGATGCGGTGCATTGGGGAACACTACCACTGACACTACTGGGCAGGGCTGCACTTTTTAAAATGATGGTGCTCCCTCGCTTCCTATATGCACTGGAGAATACGCCGTTTCCAGTGCTGCCCAGCTACTTTAAAACGATTGCAGCGCAAGTCGCCACTCTAATGTGGGGGACCAAACCAGCACGCATTGCACAGGACAAGTTGGTTAACGGCTGGTATGACGGAGGGATAGCACTCCCAAACATGCAGTTATATTATTGGGCGGCAAAATTGAAAGTCATTAATCAGTGGATACACGCCCCTCAGGCGGACCCGGCCTTTCAGGCGGACAGGTCGGGACTGGGAACAGACGGTATGTTGTCAGCCCTTTATAATAAAAAGCAGTCCCCCTCATTGATAGGGCCCACAAAGCATACAGTTACAATATGGCACAAAGCACACGCCAAACTGGGATGGCAGGGTGCCATAACACAACTCACCCCGCTATGGGATACGCAACGGTTGGGAAACCTCCGGAATTGCAAGGGATTCGCTCGGTGGGACGCAATTGGTATATCCACAGTGGGGGACATGTGTCACAAAGGAAAAGTAATCACATTCAAGCGTCTTCAACAGCTTTAAGAGTTGACACCCTCCGAAGCGTTCCGATATATGCAGGTTAAACACGCACTTCAGGCGGCCTTGACACCGGGCGATGAGGTCCCGGAGGCAACCCCACTGGAGGACCGACTGTTGACAGATTACATGCACAAACGGGCGACCTCTTTCACATATCGGAAACTGGTTAATAACCTGCCTGATCCAACCAAGAGACTTCGGGAAAAATGGGCCCGGGAGGTGGGAGATCTGGGCAATAATGAATGGCAGGAGGCACTGGCTTCACCAAGGTAGGTGGGAATTTCTTCAAAACTAAGGTTGGTGCAGCTTAAAATACTGCACCGAACCTACTTCACGAGACTCACTTTATACAAAATTGGTACAGAACTGACCCCGAATTGCCTTCGGTGATGTGGGGAGGAGGGCACATTTTATCATACCATGTGGCAATGTCCGAAGGTCACAGAGTACTGGGTTAAGGTGATGAGAACAATATGGCAGGCGGAGGAAGTATCACTAATACCTGAGCCCAGGAGATGCTTATTAAATACTTGGGAGCCAAATGATCTTACTCGTACAGCGCAGAATTGGGCCACATTGGAGATAATGTTTGCTAAACGCAATATTGCGCAAAAATGGGGAGCAGCAGACGTACCAACACTCAAAGACTGGTGCAAAGATATGGACTTCGCTATGGGGGCCGAGAAAACTGTATATGTCAGTCGTGGTTGTCCGCAAAAGTGGAACAGGGTATGGGGAAACTGGAATAAATTCAGGGGTTACGTATGTGAACCGCCAAAGGTTATGGAGGAAGAGGACATTGATGATGAAGGAACAGAAATTGGAATGGAGGACTGAATGTGGGGGTGCCGATAACAACTATGATAGGAGGAATGATGGGGTACCAACGTTTCAGGAATGTCACTTACGGAAATGTAACAATTGTGTAAGTTGGGTTCGTGACGTGTGTCTTGGTTTTAAGCAATATAATAAAAAGAAATAAAAATAAAAAAGAACTAATACTTACCTATATCTAAGACCCTAACCCAAAATGCATTGAAATGCAGGCCACAGAATGCAGCAAAACTGTGATAAAAACAACATTGTGGCCTTTTACTCTTGGTAAACACAGCCATTAGCCAATGACATACTGACTTATCATCCGCATGGACTGTGGTATATCGCCGCACAAACTATAACTACGTTTTTTTAAATGTATAACTTTTACATTACTTACACTATTCACACATAGTACCAACAATTACCATTTACAACTCCTTATGTATATTCCTGCCACATTACATCTACGTCCGTTTACACACTTTCATGCTACCTCTGTTTCAATGAACACATTCTACTCTACGCCACTCCATGCACTCCACGCTATGCTATTACACTCTATGCCACTCCACTCCATGTCACTCCACTCTGTCACTCCACTTTACGCCACTACACTCTACGCTAATCCATTGTATTCCACTCCACACTACTCCACTCCACTTTACACCACTCCACACCGCTTCACTCAATGCTAGTAAACTGTACGCCACTCCATTCTATGACACTCCAGTGTATGCCACTTCACTGTACGCTACTCCACTGTATGCTATTCTACTTTACGACACTACACTCTATGTTATTCTACTCTAAATCGCTCCACTGTGCACCACTTCAGTGTACACCACTGCGCTCTAAGCTATTCCACTTTACACCACTCCACTCTAATCCACTGCACTATACACCACTTTATGACAATCCAGTGTATGCTATTAGACCACACACCACTACATTCTATGCCACTCCACTATACAGCACTCCGCTCTATGTTACTACACGCTACGCTACTACAGTCTATGCTAATCCACTCTAGGGCACTCAACTCTACGTAACTAGACTGCACACAACTAAACACTACGTTATACCACTCTACACCACTCAAGTGTATGCTACTCCACTATATGCCACTCCATGGCATTCCTCTCTACTCCACTACTCTCTACGCTATTCCACTGTACGCCACTCCACTGTACCACATTCCACTCCACTCTACGACACTATGCTGTATGACTGTACACTTTATAGCACTCTCCTCTACTCTACTGTACCACACTCCACATAATGACACTCCACTCAACGACAGTAAACTGCACGATTTGAAAACATTTTTTATTAAAACGTTTTAAAAATTTGAAATTCAATGAAAAAACCAAAGGGTAAGGGAAGGGAAAGTTATAGTAAGGAAAACTGTATTTCTTCTTTCCATACAAACCCAACTTAAACTACACAAACATAAAAAATTCTAAAGTTATAGTTAGAAATAAAATTTATAATTTACGGACCACCTTCGAACTACTATAAGTCGCGCTCCGCCGAACACTGTCTGGTCACCTGACTTGCCACACTACATTATCTATAACTCGCCACTCTACCATGCACTGTGTTCTCACAAATCATGTAATTTCAGATGGCCTAAGTGTTCTTATGAATGCTATGATTTCACATGCTATAAGCTATGCAATATGCAAGAATATAACCAGTGCATGGAGAAGGGGTGAGTTACAGCTAATGTAGTGTGGTGAGAAAGGTGACCAGACTCTGACACTTACTCCGTGTACTGAGGTGTGCAACTGATTAATTTTCTAATGTTTGTGTAGTTTAAGTAGAGTTTGTATAGAAACAAGAAATATAGTTTTCCTAACTATAACTTATCCTTAACCTTTGTTTTTTTCATTGAATATATATATGGCGTTTGCCTGAAATATCGAAACGTGTCAATTGTCTCTGTTGTATATGCACTGTTGGTGCATATACATCTGGCCAAAATCAGGCTATGGAGGGGGACACATACCCCCTCCACACAAAATGTGCTTGGCCCCGGGGGATGGGGTCCCCAGGGCCAAAATCGGCCTGTGGAGGGGGGCGGTGTGTGCCTCTATCCTGGGTTGGCTGCCTTTTGGGAGTGGGCCACAGGGCCTGGCAGGCCATGCAGTGTGTGAGATTGGCTGTATGCCCGGGGTTGGCCATAGGCCAGGCCCTGCGGCCAACCCTAGCCATTCACTGCTGTAGATGGATTAACATATGATAAACAAATATTAATTTACAGTAAAAAAAAACCTAAAAAGTCACTGAAAAAACACAAAGGTTACAGGGCCGTTAAAGCTACGTTCAGATGTTTCTCACACAAAACCATATAAATTCAGCAGTTATAGATAGAGTTATCTCAAGTAACTATAACTCATGCTCTAAGGTAACTATAACTCACCCCCTCGCCATGCACTGCTAATTAGCCCGCATATTGCATCACTCATAACACCTTCTGTGACATCACTGATAATACCACTGCAACATTTTCTGTACAATTATTGATGAGAAAAGTGTGCAAGGTGAGAGCGCGGGTTATAGCTAACTTAGGGCATGAGTTATAGTCACCTTTTTCTTCTAAGTCTAATTCATGAACTGGTTCTTCCTCTCCACTGTTATCCACCTGGAAAACAATTTCACCACAATAAGCGTTATCTGCTAATCTTTCACAGCTCGAATGCCAAATTGTTACATGTAACTGCATCCTCTGTTTCTTCATTGGATCTATTAATTCGAAGAAAGGTTCTAGTGTCAATGCTATTTATTTGTTCAATCTTCTCTGGATGACATGCAGCCATAGAAGGTGCTAAATAACTATTCAAGAATGGGATTGTACTTAGGTGTTAAGATAATTACATTTATATTTTCAGGTGCTCTAATTTGCTGAAGAAATGATACATTTGCTCACAATACAAAGAATCTGCGAAATTGTTGATCTGGTATGCACAAATTACATATAAAATCCCTTATATTTGGGTGTGAGCAAAAAGAGTTTTGGGAGCTTCACTTGATGCTGCTAGAGATGCTATCCGTTTTTCTAAGGATTTTGCTGCCCATTGGAACTTGGTAATATTTTCTGACTTTTGCTTACTCTGGATAACCTGCACCGAAGAGCCTACATGGCATTGACTCTGTACCACTTAATTTAGAAATTTTGTAATAAAACCCTTTTTATTGATCTAGAACTCAGTTATTGAGTGGGCCCAAATTAGTCTATTCATTCAGTTATTTAATGAATTGTATTTTGATTGATTGATGCTGTGGGATGTGCCTTAATGTGGGCACACATTGCCTCCTGAAATTACGGTGTTACACCGTCTCTAATCCAGTAAATCGTAGGAGGTCCAGTTGAGGTAACTTTTGGGGCTTCTAAAATTTGGGGTACAACTTTGCAGCAGGAACATCTATCTGTACGCTATTTTTTCATGAGACAAAACTCTGACTAAACAAATCACAGACTTCTCCATTAAGTGCACTAACCACTAGAGTTGTCATGCCTTTGTGATTATCCCCAGAAATAGATCTCTGCAGGCTTATCTTATCTCGGTTCTGCCTGCCATGCAAAGTGTGCCCCCTCGATCTTAGTGCTTAGTGCGACAGCACAGGTTGCACTGCCCTAAAGCCTGCACTGATCTCATGCTTGGGCATAGAGAGACTTCAGCAGTTGCTGATGGGAATCCAATAATCTATATAAAATAGAAATTCCTCTTTTCTTCAAACCACTTGTTAAGAATATCTCAATCAAGGTTGGAACAGCTGTTCCACTTCTTTCTGTTAAGGTTGTTGAGCAAAGTGTGACAGTTGGCCATATTTAAAGGAATTGAATCTAGGTAAATGAAAGGTCTGCTGACACTTCACTAGGGAGCGCAGTTGTCCAGCTTTGTTTAGGTCAGCTAGTGGGGTCGCACACCCCGTTTTAAAGTCCCTATCATATAACCCAGGTGGGAAGTTGAGGTTAATGAGAATGGCCGTAAAGAATTAAAGGAATGATGACACCCCGCACTTGTCTTGTAGATGCAATCCAGTGTTGAAATGTAACCTTTCCCTATTTGTGCCTTGGGAGATACCTATATAATATTATGTAGGGGTAAATTTGAATAATGTCTTTCTGCTTGGACCCATAATGTCCTCAAGCTGCTTTGGAGAATATTTAACAAGGGTCACTACAGTGTTCCTCTGATGTAAATTTCTAGATGAGGAAAAGACAAGCCCTGTTCATATATAGATATAAACAGACTTTTCGGTTTTCTCATTCAAAGCCTAATAACCTATTTTGAATAACTATATAAGTGGTCAGAAAAAACAGGAGCAATAGCGTCTGCAGTCTTAACGTAGTGATGGAAGAAAATTCATTTTTATGGTTTTGATGTGACCAAACCATTAGAATTCCCGCTTGGTCCAGCGGTAGAGGTCCTTAAAAATAGCATCAAACAGTGGAAGGAGTTTGGTTTCATACAACAGGATACAGAGCAGGGGATATTTTGAAGCTTAGGATCCAGGCAGCCTCAAGTGTGGTATTTCAAGGCTCAGGAACACAGAGGCCAACATATTTGGTATAATTAATGAGAAATCCGGAAGCCTAGTCAACATTTTTGAGTTCTAAAAGTGTAGTGAAGTAGGGATGGTTCTTGTTCCTGGATGAAACAGAGAATGTCATCTGCAAAAGCACCAATTTTAATAGAGGGTCTTATCTGTACTGGGGGCCACTAAATCACGAGCATAGACACATTTACACCACTGCTCTGCTATACACTAGAAGAGGGAAGAAAGCAGCCTTATTTAAAGATAGTGTCACAAGAAGAAATATGCAAAAATGCTCAATTATGTAAAGCAGGTTAAAAGAGGAGGCATTACAGCATGTAACACAAAGTAATATGCATTTACAAAAACTAAACATTTGTTATTATCCTTTTAGAAGCATTGTTTAAAATACATCAGATATCAGAGAAACCCATGCTGAGCTAGATAAAATATTCTGACAGGTATTCAAATAAGGTTAAATTATTATAAATGTTTGTTTGAATATTTAATCTGATTCTATTTAGAAGGTTTATAATATTTTGTGTGGTAGGTGGTAGTCAGTGAGATGCCGTGTATGAGCCACAATCAGAGGCACATCCGAATTCGCTATATTGCCAGCACGTTTCTCTCCCCCCCTGGGTTGTCCTTCAGTTCATTTGTGTAATTTGAGTGAACTGATGGAGACTCTTGTAGGAGAGGGGGGGCATTTGCATTTTTCCATGATGTGGAGGTGAATCAGGTGAGAACGTGACACACTGGAATTATGCAGCAAGGAGGAACTAATTTATGCGAGAGGGTTTACTAAATTATGAGGCAAGAAAATGCAAATTATGCGAATAAAGCAGGACATTTTGTGATAGTATCAATGCATTATTCTATCATTTTCACACATTTTAACACTGCCTGGACAATGGTTGTACCTCATTACTGTTGGTGTAACACTAAAATACATCAATATGTAACTGAAAGGTGAGCAGTCAACCTTTGCAAAGTGCCTTCCACTGCGCAGCAACAAGGTCATGACATTTTTAGTTAGTAACTTTTGATCCATTAGAGGTAGAAACATATTTGTTTGTTAAATTCTGCAGATGATTGATTTTGTGGCAAATGCTGGCCATGCAAAAAATGTAGGGGCTGCAGAATCGGATAATTCCAGTGGCCTGCTTGTACTTCTTTGATGTGGGGGTTATTGTTGATTTACTGTATTAATGGTTCCATACTTAAGATAAATAAGGAAGGAGCAAGAGGGCAACCCTAACATATACCTTGGAATCGGGGCATGGAAGGGGTCTTCAATCCATTAATCAGAGGTATATTATTAGGGTTGTTCCAATTTGCCTTTATTTAAGAGGGCACATTTTGGCCTGAGTTTATTTTATGTAAGAGGCTGATCAAGAACCTCGAGTTCACCTTATCAAATCATTTCTCTACGTCAAATTAGAGAAGGAGCGTCTAAGAATGGGATCTGGACACAGATTCCATCAGATAGAGGGCAAACCATATGTTGCTTGAGCTTGTCTATTTTTCATGAAGTCCAATTCAGCTGGGAGGATTAGATGAGGCCAGAGGTTTTCTTGATGACATATAAGGATTTTAGAGTAGAGTTTCACATCTATATTAAGTAGGGCTATGATGGGGTGTAAGCCGCAACTCCATTGAAAAACCATGGGTCATTATTGGGTTTCAATCAGAAGATCGTTTCTGGTTCTACCATTCTGTCTGTAATTCTGTGTGAAGTCAAAACGTGATTAAAGACCCTAGCTAAAGGTTCAATAGCTCTTTAAAGGCTTTTGAAGGCTATAGAATCTAGCCAGATAACCATCAAGGACCTGGGACATTATTATAAGGAAGTAACACTGAAGTATACAAAAAAGAAATGGATGGAATGCTTGAATTAATCCCAGCTACTGCTAATTTTTCTGGGTCACAACCCAGTCCATTGTTATATTGCACACCAAGGCCCCAGCCATATGCAAATCAATCTTGCCCCTGCTCCAATAGGAACAGTCCAGCTCACACTGCCAGGCAAGATGCTCCCTTAAGCAGAATACAAGCAACCTAAGAGCGGTTTTGTCAGTCAGGTGTAGCTTGGTTCCAGTGGCACAGCATGCAGGACTCATGTCTGGGCATACCTGCCGCAGTTAGGAAATCACACTGAAGTATACAAAAAGAGATGGATGGAATGCTTGAATTATTTCAGTCACTGTTATTTACTCGGGCCTCACCCCAGTCCATCATTATTTTGTGCACCATGGCACCTCAGTTTGGAGTCAGCGATATGCAAATCAGTCTTGACACGGTTCTAGTGGGAACAGTCTAGCCTGAACTGCCAGGCCAGGTCCTCCCTGACCAGAAGACAAGCAACCGAAGACTGGTTTATTAGGGCTCATCAGTCAGGTTTAACTTGGCTTCAGTGGCACAGAGTGCACACTAACCAAGTCTGGGCATTTCCTTCCCAATTAGGGTGTCACACTAAATGATACTAAAAGACGGGGGTGCAATGCTCAGCCACTGGTAATTACTTGGTGCCGCATCCCAGTCCATCGTTATTTTGCACACTATGTCACCTCAATTTGGACGCAAATGAGTCTTGACTTGCTCCAATAGGAACAGTGCAGCCCAAACTGCTAGGCCAGGTCCTCTCTGAATAGGAACACAAGCAACCGAAGATTTGTTTTGCCCTTATTAGGGCTCATCAGTCAGGTTTAGGTTGGTTCCAGTGGCACAGAGTGCACGCCACCCAAGTCTGGGCATTCCCGTCCCAATAAGGGTCTCACACTGAATTGTACAAAAAGAGGTTGATGCAGTGCTTGAATTAGTCTCAGTCATTAATAATTACTTCGAGCCACATCCCAGTTCATCGTTATTTTGCACACCATGTCACCTCTATTTGGACCCAGAGATATGCAAATCAATCCTGACATGCTCCAAAACGAACAGTCCAGCCTCAACTGACAAGCCAGGTCCTCTCTTAAACGGAACACAAGCAACCGAAGGCTGATTATCCCTGTATCAGTGCTCATCAGTCATGTATAGCTTGGTTCTAGTGGCACAGAGTGCAGGGGAGCTACGTCTAGGCTTATTAGTCCCACTTAGGGCATCACACTAAAGTATATAAAAAAGAGGTGGATGGAATGCTTCAGTTAATCTCAGCCACTGGTAATTATTCAGGCCGCATCCCAGCCCATTGTTATTTTGCACACCATGCCCCCTTGGTTTGCGTCCCTGCCATATGCAGATCAGTCTTGACCCTGCTCCACGGGATATAGTTCATCCTGAAATGGCATGCCAGGTCCTGCCTGAACCAGAAAACAAGCAACCCAAGACTCGTTTCACTCTTATTAGGGATCATCAGTCAAGAATAGCTTGGTTCCAGTGGCACAGAGTGCACAGGACTCACATCTGGGACTACGCATCTCAGTGAAGTATACAAAAAAGAGAAGGATGGAATGAATAATTTAATTATTTTCAGTCACTGGCAATTACACGGGCTGTATCCCAGTCCTTCGTTATTTTGCACACCATGCTACCTCAATTTGAACCCAGCAATAAGCAAATCAGTCTTTACTGCTTCAAGAGGAACAGTCCAGCTTGAACTGCCGGGCCAAGTCTTCCTTGAACCGGAACACAAGCAACTGAAGACTGGTTTCACCCTAACAGGGCTCATCAGTCAGGTATAACTTGGTTCCAGTGGGAGAGAGTGCCTGGTACCCATGTCTGAGCATACTTGTACCACTTGAGGCATCATACTGAAGTATACAAAAAAGAGATGGATAGATTGCTTGAATTAATCCCAGTCACCGGGCATTACACGGGCCGCATCCCAATCCATTGTTGTTTTGCATATCACACCACCTCAGTTTGGGCCAAACCATATACAAATCAAAGCCACTAAGAAGGACATAACTGTGCCACTGGAACCTAGCTCTACCCAACTGATAAGCCCAATAAGGGTAAACCCGGCCCTGGGTTGCTTTTGTTCTGTTTCAAAGTGCCTGGCAGTTTGGCTGGACTGTTCTTATTGGAGCACATGGCTGGGTCCAAACTGAGGTGGCATATCAGGAAAAAAACAATGGACTGGGATGTGGCCAAAGCAATTGCCAGTGGCTGAGATTCATTTAAGCATTCCATCCATCACCTTGCTGTTGTTGCCGTTGATACCCTAAGTGTGATAGTTTTATCCAGGCATGATTCCTGTGCTCATTGAATTGCTTTGTAAGGAACAGAGCTTCATTAAATATCAGAAACACTGGAGCATGAACACAGAACACTGGAACCAAGCTATACCCGACTGATTATTCCTAATAAAGGTGAAACCAGTCTTGCGTTGGTTGCGTTTCGTTCCAGGAAGGAGCATGCTTGGCAGTTCATGCTGGTCTGTTGCTATTAGAGAAGAGTAATGGCTGATTTGCATGTGGATGTGTCCAAAATGAGGTTGCATGGTGGGTGAAAACAATGGACTGCGATGCGCCGGAGTGATTGCCAGTGGCTGAGATAATTCAAGCATTTCATCCATCACCTTGTTGTTGCAGTTAATATAAGGGATGTCAGTAATACCTCTCACAATCTCCCCGGGGGTAATCTGCTCATTTAGAATTCTAGATCCTCTTGTTCAAATGGTTGAAACACAAAGTGCCAGATGTACAAAGCCATTTAGAATTTCTTAATGGACCAAATCACTATTTCGGGCTATTAAAAAATGCTAAGGGGGCTTTTAAATGTACAAAGCCCTTTAAAGTATTCGCAAATTACAATTTCTACCCAGTGGAAATCCCAATTTGCGATCTCCTAAATAGGAAATTGCAAATAGGGATTACCTAGTTGTGATTCCTATGCACATGTACAAAGCATTTTCTAAATGCGAATTGGGCATTTAGGAAATGCAATTACCATTGACTCCAAGTCGATGGTAACCAGGTGCAATTTAAAAAAAAGCACTCAAAGATGCTTCTTTTGAATTGCGATAGAGTGCACACTTGCCCCCTAGGGCATATGTGTGCTCTTCATGTGCACCACCAATGGGTGCCTTATGCCTATAGCCATCCTTGGTTTGGCATTTCCAAAATACTGAATTTATAGTAGAAAATCACTATTTTGGAAATGCTAAACCGGCCCATTGGAACCAATGGCATGGGATTTCCTATTTGTGCTTTCCTAATAGCCATTCCTACTCTGTAGGAATGGCTATTAGGAAATCTGATATTTCATACATATCATTTTGCATTTCCTAAATAGTGATTTCTAAGGAGATGCTATTGAGGAAATACAAAATTGCATTTTTGTACATCTGGCCCAACATCTCTCAGGTACTCAGTTTGAAGCTATTCTGAGATCTCTTCCCTTTGATATAGGGTAGAATACAAAGTGTAGAAGTTATGGATAATGTCTTCCGGGGATGTGTCTACTTTTCTAGAGGGCTCCAAAATATCTTTAAGGATGTTACAGGTCATTTGTGTTTTTAATTTATTGACCAATAAACGATCCACCTTTTGCCCTCCAGCATAGTAACATTGGTTTGCTTGCAATTGACGAGCAGTTTCTCATAAAACAAAGTTGTTCTAACTCACTTCAGGCTTGTTGTAGATCTCTATATTTGCACCTGGAGGCCGTATACTTTTATTTGGCTTTGAAGTGTCTTACTTTCTGCAATAAGCCTAGTTTTTTTTACCTTGTTCATCACGTTATCCAAAAAGGTAGTGTGGAGGAATAGATATCTCAAAAAAGCCCTGTTTGGTACATTAGGTCAGAGTTGAAATTTCATTTCTAGGAACCTTCAGGCTATGGGACTAGATTTCTTCCTAAACATTTGGCCTAACTCTATCCTAGGCTAAAGTAACAACAAACCAAGTAAAGAGAAAACCAATAACATATGGTGGATGAGTTTTTTATACGTGAGGGATATGCATTTGTCTGGTATATGCCCGTCTAGCAGCCTGTCCTTGAGCGGTGATGTCTTAGGTAGCGCCGTGCCTGGCGGGATGTTGGCCTGCAAAGCATGCTGAATCTGCGCATAGCGAAATTGCTCTGATGCTGCCATGTCATATGTCTGTTGAAGCGCAGAAAACGTCATCACTCCATCCCGCCCCCACAGGTCCCTAATTTGCGAAATACCAATGAGGTCCCATTTGTCAAACCCTTTGGTTCGCCCCAGAGTCCCCAGCCGTTCCGTATCCCAGAGGGGGGTGGCCAATGTGAGTATACCGGCCCATCCCAGCGCTTTGTTGGCCACGTGCCATATCTGGACTGCGTGGTTCGTGGGGCCTGTGAGTCTGTACCTAGTAGGTCGGGAATAAAGTGATCTTGTGAAATCACCGCCAGGCAGCAACCATCTGTCCATTCCGTATGCAGGGTCATCCCCACTTCCGTACTGACATTGGTTAATCGCAGCCAGTTGCGCTGCCCAACAGTACTTCCTGATGTCCGGTAAGGCTATACCCCCATCATACCACCCCAACGTGAGCTTGCCTAGTGCTATACGAGGTCTTCCATCCCACAATAAGTCTCTCGGCAGGGACTCGACCTCCTTAAAGAAGGCTTGCGGTACAATGTCTGGGTGATTTTGGAGGGCATATAAGAATCTAGGCAATGCCATCATTTTGAACAGCGCCGCTCTCCCAAGCAGGGACAGGGGCAACTTCTTCCAGACATCGACATCCCTTTGGAGCCTCTGCAATGGAGGCGCCAGGTTTCGTTCATATCGCTTCCTGACATCGGTGGTTATAAATATACCTAGATAGCGAAAACCGTCATCCGCTACCTGGATCGTGCAGCCTCTTGGAAGAGGGGGAGCGGTTCCATGGAGCATGTAGATCGTTGACTTACTCCAGTTAATCCGAAAACCTGAGTTTCGTCCGAAACTGGCAAATATATCTAGTACCACTCGTAGGGAACGCGCCGGGGAGGAGAGATAAAGCAGGATGTCGTCTGCGTACAGCGAGATCCTGTCCTCCCAGCCCTCAGTCCAACGGAGTCCGCGGAGGGCTACGTCTCTGCGTATCCGGGCCGCGAGCGGTTCAAGGGAGAGAGCGAATAACAATGGCGACAGAGGACAGCCCTGTCTGGTTCCTCTACCCAGCGTGAACGCCTCAGACATCTTATTGTTGACCGACACTTGCGCTAGCGGTTCGGCGTATAAGAGGCGCACACATCCTATAAACTTGGGCCCGAAACCCAGCTTTTTGAGAACAGCAAAGAGGTATGCCCATTCCAGGGTGTCGAACGCCATGGTCGCGTCCAGCAAGACCACCATGGCGTCCTCCTGGATTCCGGGGCAACGCCCCAGAACTCCATGAAGGCGCCTCAGGTTGAGGGCCGTTTTGCGATGGGGCATGAAGCCCGATTGGTCAGGGTGCACGAGTTTAGTTATGATAGGCCGGAGTCTGTTGGCTAATACTTTGGCCAGTATTTTTGGTTCCGCATTAAGAAGCGATATTGGCCTATACGATGTACATTCAGCCCTCGGTTTCCCTGGCTTGGGGATTGCCACAATTGTGGCTATGCGCTGATCCCTCGGTAATGTACCTCTCTTCTTACTATCGTAGTACATGGCCTTCAGGTATGGCGCTATCTTATCTGGCTTTAGCTTGTATAGTTCAATAGGGGGGCCATTGGGCCCTAGCGCCTTGCCCACCTTAAGATCACCAATTGCGGTGATTAGTTCCTCTGACGTGAGTTCTTCCTCCATCTGCGCTCGATCTCGGTCAGTGAGGGTCGGTAGCTTGATATCTGCTAAGAATGCGGTCGAGTCGTCCTCCGTGAGGTCAGAGTGTTTCTGGTACACCTTCTCAAAGTGTAAAGCGAGTTCCCGCACTATGTCATGCGGCTCAGTGAGGACTATCCCCGAAGCACTTCTGAGTTCAGGTACCACTTTTTGCTCCCTTTCTTTCTTATCCAGTCATGCTATAAGTTTGCCCGCTTTATCACCCTGGTCGTATATACGTCCATCCCTGTCACACGCAAGGGTTTTAGCCGCATCCGTAGCAATGGCTTTATATTCTGCTGCTCTGAGTTGCAATTGATGGGAGATATCATCGTCGGGGTCCAGCCCAAATCTCTCCTCCAGCCGCGCGCTTTCACGCTCGACATCGGTCAGCTGGTTTTCTTTATCCTTACGTCTACCTGCCACAACTGAGATAGCCTGCCCCCTAAGAACTGTCTTGAATGCCTCCCACAGAGTGGACGGTGAGTCCACCGTGCCATCATTGTCCACAAAGTATTGGTCAATTACTTTCACAAGTAGTGCTCTGGTCTCTGGCCCCTTTAGGTACCAGGGATTTATGGGCGCTAAGCCCCCTACTTTTTTGTCCCCTATCGTCAGATGAACCCATATGGGCGAGTGGTCAGAGATACCTCTAGGAAGGTGTCTAATTTCCGACGTGGTCATGTCCGGCTGCACCGGGGAGAGGACGTAGTCAATTCTAGATAGGGTACGGTGCGCTCCCGACAGGAAGGTATACCCTCTACCAGTGGGATATCGTTTCCTCCAGAGGTCGCCAAGGCCAAAGGCGTCAAGGAATTGGGGAAGCCACTGCTGCCCCACTCCTATATCCCGTGGTGGGTGCCTATCCCATTCCCCTGAAACCACGGAGTTAAAACCTCCACCAATCACGAGGTGTCCTGTAGGTAATCCTAGTAGAAAGGCTCCCAGGTCCTTATAGGACTGCGCTTGTAACTCGGGCGGGATGTACGCTGCCACCAGAATGAGCGGTCGGCCCTCCCACTGTCCTGCGACCGCTACGTATCGCCCTAACGGATCTGTCCATGTGCGCTGAACCGCAAAGGGGAAAGTGTGCCGGATCAGGATCCCAACCCCTCTGGACCCTGTCGTGAACCCGGCATGTGTCACCATTTTATAGCCCCACCTGTTGAGCGCTTTACATGTGTTTCCTATTAAGTGTGTTTCTTGTAGCAATGCAACGTCGGGGAGTGTCGTTTGAGGTGTTGCAGCACAATACTTCTTTTTATTTTGTCCCCCAACCCGTTAACGTTCCAACTTATCAGTTTAAGACTTTTATCCCACTGCATATTTAGCGTGGAAACAGGTAGTAAGGGGCCCTTCAAATACCAAGTAGCCGACCGTGTGACTGATGCTATGCATATGCTTGACCAACAATAACCCCCCACCTCCCACCCCCACCTCCATCAACAACCCAAAAAGTAGGAACCCCACAAGTACAAACTTCGGTGTCCCCTCCCCCCTCCCTGCTACCCTGCCACGTAGGTTCCAAACTACCCACATCCCCAACCAGCAGAGTGCCTATCGCCCCAAAGTGTGAACAACTATGCCTTGGGGAAGTGGACAATAGCCGACCCCGGCCGCCCAGGCTCCCCGTGTTGAACATAATGGTTGCCATACGCGGGATCAAGAGCTGCTGCCATGCACCCCTACGGTGGCAGGCACCTCGCTGAGTGATGCTTCCCCATCAATAATATGTGTCTCTGGCGCGGTACCTGTACCCGTACCTTCCATGTCGTTTCATTTTTGTTTTTTAATAGTTCACCCAAATTTCTGCTTCTGGTATACGCGAAGATCGGGAGTTCGTTGAACAGATTATTGAAATCCTGTTCTTGGGTTAGGATAGATCAATGTCTTTTAGTGATGTTCTTTTTTTTTTAAAAACCTTTATTGACATTTCAACCAATAACAAGTATGGGCCTACAACCCCCGGGGCCGGCCGCTAAGCAGTCAGAGTAACAGAAATCAACATTTATCACAGGCAGCACCTCGGGGAGCAGAATCTCCATGCTAGTATACTCTCGGCCACTGAACAGCCCAAGTAGGAGACCAGGATACAAAAGGTTTTCATTTTATAATAAGGGAGGATGGAAGGATCAGGTGCCAAACAGTTTCCCAGCAGCAAGAAATGGCAGGCAGAATAATAAACGTCAACAATAAACAGCAATTTATCTAGTCAATGGCGCTGAAACAGGAAGTTCAGGATGTGGAGGAATATCACGGCCATTTGCGCCTGCAGTCCCCTGCCCTAAAACCCAGAAAACACCACGGAAATTGTGGCACACATGAAAACGCAGCGATTAACAACGAAGGAGTTCTACCATGCTGATCCCAGAAAAGAAAGACAAAGAAGAATAAGAGAAGAAAAAGGAGGCCATGGAAAAAAAGGGTTAAAGACTAAAGGATCCCCTCCCCCAACCCCCCACCCTGCACCTCTGCAGATGAGTACGGCCCCCCCCCCCCCAGCAGTGTGCCTGTCGCCCCGAAACCAGACCCGAAATATAGAAGAAACAGAGAAAGAGGAGTAAGAAAAGAAACCCCACCAGACGGGGGGTAGAGAGAATATTAATAAACTGGAGGAGGGCCTTCAAAACATGCCCCCGGCTTCTCCCTCCCGCACAATATGTTTTCCCCCAAAGCAAACAATAAGCAACACAGAATTGACCATGTCAAAGAAGAATGGGGAGCATTATGCGCCTAGTGATGTTCTTAAAGGTATTGCTTGCTGTGGAATATTTGGATACTAAAACATTGCGACTATTGGTTTTAGGGGTGGACTTTATTAAAAGATCATCATGTGTTTTAGATAGACTGGGCTGAATTGCTTGATCTAAGATTTTGTTGGGGTACCCTCTTTGTTTGAATCTGATGGCCATTTCTTGTATTCTTTGGGTAGCCATTTGTGGTTGGGAAGCGATACGTTTCACTCTTAATATTTGCGAATAAGGCAAATGATTTTTTAAGGATTCCTGATGAAAGCTACTGTAGTGTAGGATGTTGTTTTGGTCAGTAGGTTTTCTATGTAAGTCTGTTTCCAGTGTGTTTTCAACCTTGGTGATGGTTACATCCAAATATGAAATGCACTTGCTTTGTATTTCATATGAAAACTGTATTCGTTCATTGACATTGTTGAGATCATTCAATGCTTGTATTAAGGTGTCTTGTGGTCCATTCCATAAGATTTCGACGCGACACAGTTGACTATAAGCTCGGCGAAGTATACAGCTGGGCTGAAGTATATGCTCGCAGAATACATAGCAAACCATATACTCAAGATACGGATACATCATCATCTGGCAGTGACATGTCGAATAAACCAAGATTCCAAAGAACAGAAGTAGCCCATGGATCAAGGCAACCACAACCGACAAAATATCAAGATACACTCACAGAACCTTCAACTTCATCTACAACTGAACCAAAATTAAGATCAGTTGAGCCTTTATTAGAATCAGGCCAGATAGAAAGAAACGACCCCAGCAGGGAAAAAGAAAAAGGAATACCAACTACCAGGATCACCACAGATACATCACAGAAGGACAAAGGCAAGAAACCGACAAGTCAAACTTAGTAATCAACATATCTGAAATGAACTCAATTTGCTTGAAAAAGGCACCTCATATGTTCCTACCTCACGAACAAACCTGTTGGAACTGGAAATAAGCTTTTTTAAGTTCATGAGAAAACTAAGGCTGCGACATTTCTTTGACAACGTCTTACAAAACCAAAGACCAAATGAACATGATCAACTATTGGGTTTACAAGCCCATAGTACATACATGGCACCGGTAAGCCATAAAACATTGGATACCTTTGAAAATCTAGTGAAATTGGAACTGACTAAAATCTACTCACCCTCCAGCAACAACACATACGGCAAGTGGTTTGCCAGTCACATATCGGCCCTTTCAGCCTCGCCCCCCCCCCAGGCTGGGGCGGGTTGGTTTGGAAGAGGTTAGACACCGGTGGCAGGGGCATGCTGGAATTTCAATCAGGCCTTTTGTAACAGACAATTTTGTCACTACAAACATGAATGCTCGCAATGTGGGGGAAAACATACACTCACCCAATGTTTTACGTGTTCCAAGTTTGGTGATCAAGGAAAATTCCAGAGGGGAAGAGGTGCAGCATTTCAATATCTACCAAAGGGCTCATACCCCAATTAGACTTGAGGTTTTGGAACAATGGTTAAGAGATTATCCAGACTTAGAGGCTGCTTCTAAACTATATTGGGGTTTCAGAGATGGTTTTAAGATTGGTTATCAAGGGCCTAGGCAGAGGAGATGGGCAGACAATCTTAAATCAGCTAAGGAGCTTCCTCAGATAGTGCAATGGAAACTGGATTCTGAACTACAAGCTGGCAGAATAGCTGGCCCCTTTTCGCAATGTCCTTTTGAGAATTTGATTGTGTCACCTCTGGGTTTAGTGCCAAAGAAGTTGGTGGCAGAGTATAGTTTTATGCACCATTTATCATGGCCAGAGGGCCAGTCCATCAATGACTTTATTTCTCCATCTGATTCCAGTGTGTCTTATGCTTCAGTTGATGATGCCTTGAAGTTGGTGAGGTCAGTTGGGGCAGGGGCGGAATTGGCAAAGAGTGATATTCAATCAGCATAACACCTTTTGCCTATACATCCTTCCGATTTTGAGCTTCTGGGTATGTTTTTCAATGGTGCTTTCTATGTGGACAAGGTTCTTCCCATAGATTGTTCCGTTCCTTGTGCTCTATTTGATACGTTTAGTACTTTTTTACAATGGCGCTTTACTCAGGTGAGCGGTCATGTTTTTGTCTGCCATTATTTGGATGATTTCATGTTTATTGGTGCTGCTCACACTGATTAGTGTAGGTTGGCTTTGCGCAGTTTTCAAGATATGGCACAGGAACTGGGTGTTCCATTGGCCCCAGAGAAAACAGAAGGTCCCAGCATGAGACTAACATTTTTAGGGATTGAGATTGATACACTGGATATGACAGCCCGTTTGCCTGCGGAGAAGTGCAAGAAATCAAGTCCTTTTTGTTGAGTGTCATTGACCAGTCAAAATTGGAACTCAGGCAAGTACAGCGTTTGTTGGGTTATTTGAATTTTGCTTGTAGAGTGGTCAGGGCAGGCAGGACTTTCTTTAGGCATCTAGGAATGTTAATGTCTGGGGCTTACCTTCCTCATCACCGGATCAGGATTTCTAAAGCTATCAGGGAAGATCTTCGTATTTGGCTACGGTTCTTGGAGGATTTTAATGGATTGCCAAAATGTTATGGCAGGTACAACATTTTTCGGATGCGTCAGGTGCACATGGTTTTGGTCTGTTCTGGGATGGTTGTTGGTGCGCAGAAAGCTGGTCTTCACATTGGTTACAGCAAGGGCGTAGCATTGCCTTCCTGGAATTATTCCCTTTGATTGTGGCTCTTCTTGTTTGGGGGGAAGAATTTCGAGACCGTTCTGTCCTATTCCATGTCGACAACATGTCTGTTGTGGATCAAATAAACAAACAGAGAGCTAAAGACTTAAGAGTTTTGCGCCTTTTATGGGCATTCATGTTACAGAGCTTAAAATTGAACATTGTATTTAGGGCTAGACACATTCCTGGTACCAATAACTCCATAGCAGATGTTCAGTTTCGCAGTTTGGCACCAGGGGCGGACACCCCCAAGACTCCGATTCCACAGAGCGTTTGGGAGCTGGGGGATTGAGGATCGTCGCGCTAGTTGAGAGTTCTGTAGCTCCCACCACGAGAAGAAGCTATCGTCAGGCTTGGAAAGATTTTCTAAGTTATGGGAAAACTCATTTTAATCTTGGGCAGGTGATTAAGAATGAACGCTTTCTATTGGAATTTGTTTTGCATTTGATAAACAAGGGTCTATCTCCTACTACAATTGCAGGCAAGTTGGCAGGGATTTCGTTTTATGGGCAGCTCTGGTGGGGTTATGATCCAGTTGAGGGTGTTTTGGTGAAGAAAATGTTAAAAGGTCTTAGTAGGAAGAGAGTCATACGTTGACTTTCTGTGAACCAGTGACTTTCATGTTATTGCAACAGCTGTTGCTTCAGTTGCCTTTACTTTGCTATGATGAATGGGAAGTTTTTCGTTTCAGGTTGTGTATGATTTGGTTATTTTTCGGTGCTTTTAGGGTTTCTGAATTGTTGGGTTTGCATGATCAGAATGGTATTCACAGTGATGAGGTTGTCTTGCAGGGGGAAAAACTGAGGATATGGTTGAGAACATCCAAAATGGATAAATTAGGAAAGGGCATGTGGGTTCACTTTAACAGTAGCGGGGTGGAGAACTGTTGTCCTGTGAGTGAGTGGAAACATTTTACCAACACACACTGGTTCAGGTCTGGTGCAATATTTTGCCATAAAAAGGGGAATAAGATCACGAGCAATCACTTGCTAGCAATTTTAAGAAAGGCCCTTGTTAAGTTGGGTAAAGATCCTGTTCTTTTTGGGACTCACTCTTTCCGTATTGGTGCAGCCACTGAGGCTGCGAGGTTGGGTTGGTCATGGGATGATATAAGGAGGATCGGGAGGTGGAAATCATCCTATTGTACTTCTTATGTTAGAAAATGATATCTTGTTTTTCAATTTCCTCTTCTCTAATATTTGTTTTTCCTTTTAGGTTGCGTACAGGGCCCATTGTCAGGAAAAATGCACACCTGGATAGTGGGACATTCTTTCATAAAGTGGGCAGCGATTGTTGCGGAACAACAAATTTATGGCAGATCCCTTGGACTCCCAAGCATTGGGCATGAAGTGCTTTGGAAGGGTAACGGTGGCATGCGGTGGACGGGTCTGTTTCCTACTTTATCCATACTGTCTTCTCTGGGTTTTCCTGATATGCTAATCATCCATTTGGGGGGAAATAATTTAGTGTCTTTGTCAGGTTTGTCTCTCATTAAACAAATGAAGCTGGATCTCGCCGTTATCAAGAACAATTGGGCAGGCACATGTTTAATTTGGACAGAATTTGTATATAGGAAACACTGGAGAGGGGCACGGAATCATGCTGCTGTAGAGAAAGCCAGACGTAAGCGCTATGAAGGTATTTTGTCAAACTATGGGCATTAAAGTGTTATCACATAGTAACATTACAGGGTCTGAGGGCCACTTATTCCAGGAGGATGTAGTTCATTTATCCCAACTGGGACAAGCTTATTATTTGTTGGAACTAAGGGATTTGCTTGCTCAATTATGGAATGAGAATGTATGGTGCACTCAAAGTCTCTAATGTTTTTTCCTTTTCAGCAATCTGTAAGGTAGGGCCAGATAAACGATTTGGTTTTTCTGGGTGTCGGCTTTAGGGGGGTGGAAAGTCTGAAGCGGTCTTATACATCCCTCAGGTGTGGGAGGGGGACGGAACGCAGGGGAGGGGAAGAAAATATGGGGTTAGCAATTACATGGGGTTTATTCTGGAAGATTCGTTTGAGTTGTTTGAGGTATTTTTATTATCTACGGTTGGGGGGTTTTTCGAAGCTAATTTAGGGGATTTTTATGATGCCAATGTTGTTTATAAGTGGCTTTTGATTAAACGATGAAATTTACCTGTCTTAATCATTAGTGGGTTGTGATTATTGCGCATGGAAACATTCTTCTGGAATTGGAATGCCAAGTGGAATACACAATGTACACTAGACTGAGAACTACAGTTATACTTTATAAATGTTTTAATGCTAGCTAGCATTAATACTGATATATTATTATAAATCGAGTATTCCATGGAGCGAACCACTATAGCCTTGATCTCCTCAGTAGATTGTCATACCTTTCATAGAAATCTCAAAACATTATGGCCAAAATGGTGCATTTAAAGAAGAACTCTTGATGATATGCCTGGTTATATAGTGCCTGTCGCCATCCGAGGGAGAGTTATAGTCCTCAAACTTCTTGTGCCAAACAGAAAATACTATAGGTAATTCGTTGATTTCATCATGTGTCATGGTACTTCAAATATATGTCTATTTAGTTCAGATATTCCAGGTTACTCCTTATTATCTGAGGGTGCTTCTTTGATATTCCAGGATTCTACTAATATGATGCGTAATGTGCCAGCCTGTCAGGGTTGCTGCTTAAAAACGCCATGCTGATTCACGAATATGCTAGAGTTAGATAGGCGAGGATTGGTGACTATAGCAGTGGTGGTGCTCAAAAATATGTGAAATGGTCAACGTGTCTCAGTGCTACTCGGATATGCCAGGGATGCTCAACATACCAGTATAATTCTCAACATAACAGGGATGCTCATTGTGCCCAAGAGAGTGTGACTGCACCAGCAGTTTTCTCAAGTTGTCATGACTGGCGCCCATGGTGCCAGGTCCCAGCCACGATTACGTAGGTTTTTGATCAAACAGGCTACACCTCAGTTAGCATTTAATCAGCCTGTCACTAACACTTCCCTGATACTAATTTGGTATTACCTTAATTCAGTTGTTTGAATGCAAGTTTGTTTTTTTGGAGTAAAGCAGCTGTTAAAACAAGCATTCGCAAAGCCTATAGTTTTGTTTTTTATTTTGAACGCTGACTAAAACATTAAATAAAAACCTGCTGTAGTTAATAAAACAGAGAAAAAAGCAGATTGCTTTCTCTGTACACTGCATCAGTGAGATCAAGAATTGAGGGCTTTATGTAGAGTTTGAAGGATATTTCTTCTGCCGTACTAGCAGTGCCACGGGCTACAATGCACTCATAATAGGACGGGCAGGCCGTCCGCCCTCTTCGAGATGGAATATCCTGTCCACCAAACTTTAAACAAGGCCCTTAATGTGTGATGGTTCAGTGTACTTTTGAGACCTAAAATGGACCCTCATGCATTGCAATGTAAGCATTCAATGGGGGTGGCGGAATGACACATCGAACAGCCAATAGCATGAGCTGAGAGAGCAATACTGCTTTGTGGAGCCAAGTCCCAGACTTTCTATATTTTGAAGAATTGGTTAAAAAAAAAAATAGGTCATGAAAACCGCTCCGCCTTCAAGTCACACCAAAAAAATACGGTTTCCATAATAAGCTGTCTATGAAAAAAACAAATGCAATCAGTTAAAGTGAATTTATGTTTTTACAGACATTTCCAACGACTGAAGGGGTTGGCGGTTGTTGAGTGAGATAGTGAAAGATATGAGACAGGCCCTCATGTACGTATGAATAGCTTATGTTTTAAGTAGTCCACTTTTTACATGTTGATGTTTGTTTTCTTTTGCCATTCAGGTGGAGGTGATGGTTTCGTAGTAAAATGAGATGAAAGTGCCTTTGCTCTATTTCAAAACAAAAATAATGTGCTGCAATGTAAAACAAATCTCATTGCTGGTTTGAGCTAAGCCATTTTACAAAGCATTTAGTTCAATTCTAAGTGGAAAATATTTGTTATGGGAAAATTAGACCTATTTTAGAACATTTAATCTTAGATCTAATAAGGCTTTCGTTTGATTTCACTGGACTAAAATTAGTTTTAAACGAAATCAGTCCAAAGAAACGGATATGATGATTTCTAGAACTGTTCATTTTGAAAACAAACTGCACACCCACTCGTTTCCACGCTGCCAAATTACAGGATATGCTGTCAGGGTGCGGTCCTTCACTTTACCTTCCCAGAGAAGCACACATCATCATGTACGTTTCCACATAGCTCCATAACATAAAACACTCATGTATGTCAGTTTCTTAATTGCTCATTTAAAGCACACACACATTGCCATCCCAGTTCCACACTGCCCACTGAAGTGCTTACTGCCACGGCCATTTCCACATTGCTCCTGTATAGCAATTGTATCCTCTTAGGATGTGCAATCAGCAACAGCTTCAGGTTCGAATTTACTATTTTGCATAATTTCCCATACCTGCAAACACACACTCACACATGCACATTTGGAGAGTTCACTCAGGCACGCACACGTAAACACTATGATACCCACAGGTCTACCAGGGAAGTTGGACTCACAGAAGACACGCCCAGATGTGTGCTCATACCGTGCACAACTACACAGATATTCACAGTGAAGCACAAACACTCATACAGAAACACAGTGATAAAATCCACATGGACAGGCACTCGGAGGCACAAACTCACCAACCACTATACACATAGTGGCAGACTTGCATTCACGCAGGTAGAAGCGAGACCTCTCTTTCAAGCACAGAAACAACCTCCTCACAACCTCCATCACAGGTGAAAACAACTTCCATGGGGGGAGGGGGGACGGCGGTCCTGGGACCAGGTTGGAATTGCCCATCACAGAATAAGACAGAATCCATGCTTGTACAACAGTGGGCTTCTAGGCACACTCTGGCTGTGTGGAGTGACAATCAGCGACCGGCCTGCTTATATCCCCAAAGTCATCCAACAGTAACCAAAAATGCAGGGCTCCACTTCTGAATCGGCCTTCTCGGGAATGAAAGCCAGCTCCATTGGCTCTCACTGCTGGACACAGCAGCAGGCGTGGGGTGAAAGAGGGATCTCGACCCATCTCACGATGCTTTAGAGCTGCAGCCCATCCTCGCTGCAGTCTAGGCCTCACGAGTCTAGATGCTCCAACCGAGGACCTCAACATACCTCCAGCCCTGACATCGGATCATCAGCCGCCTCCTTTTCACTAGACGTTTCTCAATAGTCCAGTTCCCCAGTCTGATGCTGCTAAAATACACCGCTGTTCCTGTATGGTTAGTGCGTATTGCTTCTGAGATCATCAACTTTTACTTTAAACGTATTCTCATGGAAACCACTTCACTTTATTTTACTATAGCCTGCGCTCTCACGCTTAGCCTATTTTGTGGTATGTTTGCTTCATGCTTTCACTTCCTCCTGGAAATTCACTTTCTTCTTTCTAGTTCTTGTCAGTTAATTTCTTTCTCTTTCTACATTGTACACTTTGTTAAAGCTACATATTACTGTTTCCAGTCTTTAGTGAAGTATATAATCTGGTCTTAAAGTCTGTTTTGTATTGAACCAATATGTCAACTTACTTTTTCAGTAGCGGTTCCTTCATGGTATGGGACAGGCACTGCCTGGTGCATTCTTTCATCTGATATTTCATAAATGTTGGTTTTTAAAGAGGTAGGTTTTCATGCTGGCATCAAACACATCTTTTAGCATCCTTTGAGCAAGGCAGGTGCGTGGGACATCAATAGAATTTGACTCTGCTCTTGAATAGGTCTATTAGCTGACGAATGCTGTCCATATCTTCAAACACAGTGTTAGGTTGTTTGCATTTACACTCTTGGAACGTTGATCGCTAGCTGTTTTCTATAGGTTGAAAAGGTACTGCAGAGAAACACCTGGGCGCAGGCGAAGTGGGATATGCTGGAAAAGCATGTGATATCTGAAACTTGCTTCCTACTCTTGATTCAGGAGGCTGGTTTGTAAGATTTAAAAGCTGATGACCAACAGTGGGACCATACTGTGGGTTTAGGTCAAGACATCTCTCCATACTCCTGCTTGTTCATGAGGATAAAGTGTGGAGAGAATGCAGGGCCACATACAACATAAAATTGTTCAGAGTTCAATATTGACAACAGAGTGCCTTCTATCTTTGGGTTCCAAGTGGCATCATAGACCAGTTTTGTTATCATTGGTCGTGATGTCACTCAAACCCCTTTGGTTGAAAACACCCCTTTTCGTGATACTTCCCCTCTGTACATGTGTCTATTTCTGCCTGTCTCTTTCACTAATGCGTAGAAGTGCATTTGAATTTACCTGGAAAGCACAGAAAGAGGAACTCACTGACACAAGTCCATACTCTTCTCTGTTCAGTAGGTATGATTATCTGGTGGCCATTCTCTGAGCGATCTGCTGACTGCAGGTCTGAACTACTTCGGATGTTTTGATATCTTCTATTCTCCCACGTGATTTACCTCTTTCTGATTTAGATTTGTGTATTAGCTCCTCTTTTACAACATTAACCAATGCACTGGAGATCTAAAGGAACGCGGTTAGAGGCCTCCCGAGGATATGTCATGTCCGAGCATAGTGTCCAAAGTTCCCACAGATGAGTGAGAGCAGGAGGTGGTAGAGGGATGGATGCCTCCACTGAACACTGCAGTTTGTCATATTCCATGCAGTTATTGTAGTAATACATCACAGCCCCTACAGAAATGATCATCCGTGGCTAATCTTTGTTTTCATGTGCACCACAAATATTACTGATTCCTGGAGAATTGTAGTGGTCCAGTCTTATTCATGCATTTCCATAAATGCCACAACTAAGTTGATCTAGTGTGTCCAGAAGGAAAAAGGCTGCAGCAAATGACACTCCCTCCTTTTCCTGCAACAAGTCAGGTGACCTTGTGCACAAGACACAATATGGACCACCTGTTGGCATGGCTACTTTAACAAGAACGTCCCCCACCGCCTGGACAAGCCCTCCGCGGCCCAAACGGCACAATGATCGCTGGACAGGTGGCAAGTAATATGGCACTCTATGACCACTTGCGGACGGTGTATTCGGCCCCGGTGCTTGTGGATGTCATCGGAGTGAGGCACTGACTTACGGAAGATCAAGCGGAAGGTCTCAGGGAAGATATTATGGTGGGGGAACAGCAGGAAGCACTCAGGGGCATGGCTAGAGGGGAATGTACGGGTCTGGCCGTCTCCCAGTTTAACATTTATGAACCAATTCCACTTCTCTGATCTCCTAGAAATGTTGCGTGAGGCTCACGGGATTGGTACATTGCAAGACTAGATGCACAAGGCTCTCACCATTTTGCTCCCTAAGCAGAGCAAAGATCCCACTGACCCCGGATCATACAGGCCCCTCTCCATGCTCAACGCTGACATCAAACTGCTGGCTAAGGTGCTGGATTGTGACTGAGCCGGATGGTCACGCATTTAATCCTAGACAACCAATGTGGCTTTCTGTCAGCCAGGGGCACGCATATGACTTAAGACGTCTCTCCCACGTGATGCATGGGTCCCGAGTCACGCCATTGAGCGTGGTGTTAATAGCACTGGACCTAGAAAAAGCCTTTGATACTTTATCCTGGGCATACTTATGGGAGGTGCTCTGTTGTATGGGTCTAGGCAAGGGGTTTCTGGCATGTGTGAGACTCTTGTATTCGGAACCAACTGCAACAGTGCATGCTGGTAGTGTGGTCTCTGAGGCTTTCCGCATTGAGAGGGGTACCCAACAGGGCCACTTGCAATCTATCTTAGGGCTGACTTTCGAGACTGGGATGTGCACGTGCAAGATACTGTGCATTTTGTGTCTTTATATGCCGACCATGCATTCATCAACGTGTGGATCTGGAACAATCGGTGCCTCGCCTTGTGCTGCTGATGGCACAGTTTGGGGATGTCTCGGAGCGCCGTGTCAACCACCAAAAGACGGTGCTGTTTCTCCTGGCAGCACTGTCCAATTTCAGTGCTCATGAACTCCCCCCGGTAGGATTGCAGTGGGAGACGGTGAGTTTTCGTTATCTGGGAATGATGATCACCTCCTGCAATATGATTTGAATATTGGTAACATGATGGCCGGACTCACTGCTCAGCGCAATTTTGGACAACCCTGCCGCTGTCAGTTATGGGCAGGGTGGTATTGAGCAAAATGGTCTAACTGCCCACTGCCTATACACCTTACAGAACTCATTCTGCACATTGCCGCCCTCGCTGTTTCGGAGTATTAATAGCCTATTGGTGACCCTGGTGTGGGTAGGTAAGAGAAGTAGAGTTCGCCTTGAGATCCTTAAAATAGATCCCAGGCAGGGGGGCCTTGGCCTTCCGAACCTTAAACTATATTATCTGGCAGGTCTGTTGCAATACACCACTCTATGGTGCGAGGAAGGCCCCAACTGGGAAAATAAGCTCCTATCGAGCTCTGCCGAGTTGGTTATCTCCCTAGGTTGCTCATGTGTGGGTCGTGCACGTCTGGCAGGTACCCTAGTTTTAGTCACACAGGTGGCGTTGGCATGAGAGAGGGCTGTCAAACAGGTGATACGTGATGCGCCCTAAACCAAGCTCCTTAAAATTTGGTGGCCACGCCTGATTGGGCACATACAGGATTCCATTGATGTCTTGAAGTGGCTGGCCGGAGGCTGCCGGAGAGCAGGAGACCTCTTATTATAGTCTGCATGTCCTGGGAAGAAATGGGTGCACACTTTGGAATAGGTGAGAGGCAGTTCTACAGTATGCCAGTATCTTACGCATGACCTGAGACACCTGGACGACATTCCCGGAGGAGCCGGGAGAATCCTAGGTGTTGTAAGTGATTTTGGACCCTGGGCCATCAGGGGTATTATATCTCAACTGAACGCAGCCCTGAAGTATGAAAGACAGGTTAATAGAGCTCTTGAGTGTGCCGTTTGGGGCGAGGATTTAGAATCCCCTCTTACAGACGCTGAGTGGAGGATGACCCTGGCACCGGTACGTGAGGTGGCTAGTAATGCCAGGTTTAAGCTGATGCAATTCTATCACATATATATGACTAACCTGACAATGCAACGCCTGCAAAGGGTCTACCTAGAGAGGCCTGCGGAATGTATTTGCTGTAATGTAGTCCCGGCTTTCGGACATGTCACATGGAATTGTCCACACAGCTACGCCATTTTTGGGATGCTGTGCCGTGTGAAATGCGCAGAGTGATGCATGTGAATGCAGACCTTACGATCTGTCATTGCCTGTTGGGGCTGTTGCCTTTCCCTAAGAAGGGGAAAAAATGCAGTACAAATTTGCCCAGCTGAGGTTTGTATTAGCCCGGAGGCGCATAGCTATACATTGGGCGAGCCCGACCCCTCTGACATGGACCAAATGGCTCCTGGAGTGGACAGTGGCTGCGGAATGTGGACTCCAGAGATTCCGTACAGACAACGATGCAGAGCGGGACCTTGAGATCTGGGGTAGTATGATTACTAAACTACACAACAGTTTGTTGGAGGTAGGATCTACTGATCTGTCTGTAGGAGAGTAGGATCTGCTTCACATGGGTACCCCCACTTTTTGCTTGTGTTTCACTGTTTTTCGACCTTAGTCTGGCTGTGGCCCTGCTAATCAGGACCACAGCCTAGCTGCTTCCTCTCTAAAATGGTTTGCATGTACATTAGGTACATATCTAATTGGATTCTGGAGTGCCTTCTAAGCCCCTAGTATATGGTATACTATGTGCCTAGAGCATAGGTACCTCAGAGGCCTACCAGGGGCTGAAGCATGTATTATGCCACCCCTGGGAAGCACTCCAAAATGGCACCACAGGTCTGCTACTGCAGCCTGGGTAAGGGTGTGCTTGCACCCCTTACAGTGGTATAGGCTACCTATATCCACCCATATATACAGACACATATAAACCTACAAGCCACTCCTATGGCAGGCCTTGACAATCCTGAAGGCAGAGTGCTTGGTTTTGTGTGAGAGGGTGCCCAAGCATGAGCTGAGCCCCTCTGCAGCTTTCGGAAATACTTCCTTATGGCTCTTCTGTGATACAGCCATACCATATACTCTTAAGGGCATTATAACCTCGCGGTAAATGCTAACTTTGGAATGGCTGCATCAAAACATGTTGTGTTTGGTGTCAACACTTTGGAATACTACCCCCCTGCCAGTTCTGGCGGTGGGGGTAGCATTCCACCCTTCTAGAGGGAGAGACATGTTCACACTGGTCTAACCCGGTAGGACTTTCCTGAGCCCTGGCATCACAAAATGGATACCTCTTCCACAGACACGGGTCTGGCCTCCTGCTGCTGACCGAAACTCCAGCAGGGGAGGCCTGGACAATAGGTTTCCTGTCGAAGGGAGGTGTAACCACCTCCCCAGACAGGCAGATGTGTATTGGGGCTGAGTGGGAGCACTCTCTGGTGCTTTGAAGTCCTGCACTGGGGGCACACTTGGTGTCCCTGTGCATAGTCCAGTTCAAACCAGTTGCAGGGGCTACCTGCCCCTGCTCTGGCATGAAACTGGACAAAGGAAATTGGTGTAACCACCCCTCTTTCCAAACCCTCCCATAGGTGGGTCCCTAGAGTATGTCCAACCCCCAAACTTAGTATAAGTATGGGAACCCAGTCCTTGTGACTTTAGATTACCCTGGACGAAACTCTGCAATATATATCCTGGACCTTCGACTTTCTATCCTGACTAGAAGACCGAAGAAATCTCCCTTGGGGTCAAGGAGTGACTCCCCTGCTTGGCAGGCACCAAAGAAGCAACTGACCGGTCTGCATCGCTGAAGCTCTCGCCGGATGCCAAAGTCTTTGCATCACCAGAGGTGGATTTCCAGACTTCCCAGAGGCTACCCTGAGTCCACAGCAAAGCTGAGGCCCGTGGCTATTGTGGGTGATGTGGAACCGTGACCCCTGGACACCGTAAACTTTTGCAGCAACACTATCTTCCTGGTCCTCCTCGAAGTTGTGCTTTGGGCTCCGAGTAGCTCCAGCCTTGAGCACCTCCTGCACCAAAGATTGCTGGCCTCCACTCCACGAGTGACACGTGGGCCAGTTTCAAATGCGACTGCTCAAGGCTCCTTCGCGATCGCTAGCCCGTTGGCTATTAGGTCCCCACAAAGGCAACTCCTCTTCTAAGTGGGCTTTTCTGGTTGCTCCAGACATGCCCTGACTTACCCTCACTAGGTAAGTCCCTCAGACCTTGCTTGTCTGCACCGCAGTCGTTTCTCTGAATTCCTGTGACTTGCCGTTGCCAAGGCTTGTTGGGTCCAATCTGGTCGCCAACACCGCAGCACCCAACAGACTTTGTGGGACAGCTCAAATCTGGCTTGTGGACTTCATCGACACTTCCTGGACCTTGTGGCTGAAGAGTCAAGACACCCAGCAACTCACCTGAAGCACCCGACATCTGTGGGCATTGGTCCATCCTGCCCTCGGTCACTAGCTAGTGACCCAGACTCTGTCCCCTCTGCTTTCAGGTTCCTTCCATCCCAGATCCAGGCTTCGATCTATTCGGACACTTCTCCTCTTCACGGCAGCAGCAGTTCTTTAGAGGCTTCCATTGCAATCGACGACGCGACCCGACACCAAAACACACCTATGCACCTGGCTTCCCTGGGTGAGGTAACTCGAGTACTCCGGTGCTCCCGTGGGTGCTAGCCCTAGAACTTCTTAAGTCCAAAAGGGTTTGGTCCTGACTCGATTCTAAGTGTCCCTAATCTTTAAATTTCAACCGCGACATTGCCCATAGAAGCTAACGGGAACCCGCGGTTATGTTTACACACTGCATACAGTCCCCGTGGGTCCCCTGTGTCACTACCTTGGGTGGTTCCTTGGGGTCCCAGCGATTCTACAGTCTCTAGGCCTTGTGTCTATCCCAGTCGTGGTTCTTATACCACTTTTTTGGTATATGGTTTGGTACGCCCCTAGGGCCCATACGTGTATTTGTGCTATTACTGATAATTGCTAACTTGTAAACAAAGTACTTCGAACTCCAGTCTCATAAAGAGACTAGAGGGGTGTGTTTTATCCTAAATACATATATTTAGAATATATACCTGGTGTGGTTGTCTTTTCATTTGATCATTCAAGAGATTATAGACTGGTAAAACAAGCTGCTTTACATTCCTTCAAGACTTATCCTGAAGGCTGCTCTCCATAGCTACCACTAGGATAGCTTTCAATAAAGGTTGTCTTTAACCAATTCACCATAAGGGGTTGTTTGTACTGATACAAGGTGCCCACTAGAACTAGTGGACAGCATATATCAGGCCACCTTCTCACACTATCCATGCTGGCTGCTACCCAACCTGCCTCTGACTAGTTAACAGGATTCACTCTCACACCCTCACCCCGAGGTCACCCGCGATCGGATGGACTGCGTGGGGGACGCCAGAGTCCGTGGCTCCTGGGCTGAGATACCTCTGAAAAGTATGTATGTTCAACATCTGAGTGGTTTGGTGCGACTTCCACCTTCCTTTCCATGGTCGCACCTTTCTCTTCGTTCTCCACCCCTTCCCTCAGCCTCCTACCCCCCAAGTAGGAAATGGAATGGCCTTTCATTATTGCTGTTATTTTACACGCACCTGCTGCGGGTGCGCGGTTACGCTAGAGTTGTATTGCTTCTCCTTCCATTCCCTCATTTAATTTATGGTCATGAACTAATTGTGGCAGGTTGCCCCTCAATGAGTTAATGCTATGTGTATTACATCCTTGTATGCCAGTGAACTATATGACCTATTTTACTTTGCAAAACTCAATAAACAAATAAAAAAAGTTTTAAAATAATATTAATTTAAAATAAGAATGATAATTGTGCAAATGTTTTTTAAAAATAACAAATCTAAGTTTTTAGGAGCGGGATGTGAGGGATATTGGGTGATGAAGTGTATTATTAATCCTCGGGTATAATTCCTGGTTGTGTTCACCATCACAGGTTGCAGCACATCAGGCCAGACGTCATTTTTCAAAATTTTACGTTTAAAAAGAATTAACAAATTTAAAATACTTCTTATTAATCCTAGATGTGAAAAAAATAACATTTAAAAAAAAATTGTGCTGTTTTTTATTAGTGTCTAATTTTTAACACTGAAGACAACAATCAAGAAGAAAGAAGACTTTATTATTCATGGAGATTTTCTTTTTTTTGGTCTATGGATGTTGTTTTAAGTCAATTATTTTTTCCTAGCACTTTTCTTAATAGTTTTAGATTTGACAACTGATAAAAATTCAGGATAAATTTAGAATTGCTTGTCAAGGAGTAAACCATAAATAAGTGGCATAGCAGTTTTATTATAATTAGCATGCATACTGTCTAGTTGGCAGAATGGATGGGGTATGGATTTAAAGGTACCATCCATCATCCAAATTTCACAATTTTCAAGGTTAACAATGTTATGAAAAGTAGCAAAGATTAGTATACGCTTTTGATGGTGTTCGTTGTCAGAGAAGGAAAGGTTTACGGTTGAAAGACTCAGGTGCCGATTCTGACGTAGGCAATTTTACCGCCAGCCCGCCGAGGCTGTGGCCCAGAAAACGCTGCCAAGCCCGCAGCATCCTGCCTGCCATATCATGAGTTTCCCACGCGGCTGGCAGTTTGTGGGTGGCAGAGTCACGGCGGCGGCACGCTTCAGCTCTGTTAACGAGCCGAATGCCATTGCCAGCTATGCTACAGTGCCCCCAGCCAGTCAGTCGTACTGCTTCCTTGCATTAAGTTGTGCATGTGAAACAGTTTGCGCACCTTGACCTAAAGGAATTGGAGGGCAAACCATGAGTACCAGTCACATTTCACAAGGGCACATTCGCCCTCGAGCCAGTTATTTGCCTCATTACCTGCCTTTCCACCGAGTCTCGCATGGTGGTGTCCCTGCCAGGAAAAGGTTGGCAGAAAGGCAGGTCTTGATTGGGCCAGCAGGAAGCTTGACAGGAACCGCTCCATGGACCACCTCTACTTCGCCCACCACCACCACGTAGCAGAAATGTTGGTGTGGTGGAGGTCTTGTAGCGGTGTCACCATCCAGATCATAATTGGGTGGACGGACCACCGAAAACACGACGGCAAGACACATCCTGCCGTCACCGTAATCAGGCCCTCATTTAGTTCTGGGTGAACGTTAATATCAGAGTAGGTATGAGAAGTTGTTCGTTGGGGATTACTCATCTGTTTTTTACATGCACCATTCTTAAATTGGGACTGTGGGCATACTACTAGCAATATTCATGGGAATGCTCTGGGCTACCTACCTCAATATTGAGCCACAGGGTTCACAGGAGGTGGCACCAAGTGTTTTTACAGGCTGGACATTTTCTCTCCCTTCCAATTCCATTGCAAAGGCAGAGTGGCTATGATTGGTAGTTCTTTCACCTAAATCTCCAAATTTAAGAGCCCTGCCTTTGCAATGGGTTGAGAAGTAGTCCACACACCTCCAATGACTCCTGAGCTCAGTAAGTCTCTACTTAAAATAAGGGCACCAATCATATTTAAGAAGTTTATTGCCTCTTTTAGATCAAATGTATTGTGCTTGACTTGCAATTTTCATGTTGTTGATCTGACAAACAAAAAAAAAGATAATATGTTGGAAATATATTTGTTGGAAATGTATAACTTGCTATGCTTTATTCTGTAGAATAAACTGGTTGTTTTTACGTTGTACTAACGAAAGAAAAAGTGTTAGTTGCTGTAACTCTGGGGGATATTCTCAAGAACGTACGATAATCATTGCCAAAATAGGTTAACGCAATTTTTCATATCGCCGTCTATCGCGGGAAAATAACTCTGTGTTAACGTCGTATTCTCAACACGGCGGTAACATGCGATAGTTTCCCAATAATGCATCAATTGTCTGCGATAAAATTACCGGGACGGCGATAAAAATCGAAACCCAAACGTGAAAAAAGTTGCGATGGGCCCAACTGTAATAAAAAATTCAGCGATAAGCATCGCCAGGCCTGCAAGTCCCACAAGTCAGGCGGGAAAAATCACTATAAAAGCGGCAACAAAAAACACAAACAACTGCCAAGCACCATGGACGTAGCCGGAGAAAGTACAGAGGACAACCAGAACCCCACAAGCCCCACGGAGGACCAGCCTGGGACCTCGGGCTCACGGAAGGGCAAGGAGAAGAAGAAGATGAACCCGCGTTTCAGTCCGCAGGAAAACCAGATCCTCATTACGGAGGTGATAGAACACTACCACCAACTGTTCATCAGCTCCACTGTGTCATTGGCAACTAAAAATACAATTTTGCTGTCCATCTTGGCCAAGGTGAATGCAGTCGGAGTGAAGAGAAGGGAAGTGGACGACTGCAAGAAGTGCTGGACTGATGTGAAGTACAAAACCAAGCTGAAACTCGCAGCCAACCTGAAAGCAGCAATGCAGACTGGAGGTGGGAGTCCAGGGGCACACCAGGAGCTGGATGAGTTGGAGGAAATGGGGTTCTGAGTCATCATTGGGGAGACGGTGGCAGGAGTTGGGGGACCGGACACTGCACAACATGACCTGAGCCAACAGCAACAGGGTGAGTAACAACCAGGGACTGGGGGGATGGTGGAGATGGGCACAGTGGCACACATGCAAAATTAAGTATAGCACATCTGGGGACAAACCATGCCCAAGAGTCACAACTCTGACCAAGAGCCCAATTTACCCAAGTCTGCAACATCTCAGCACTGTATAAGCACAGAAGTGAAAGGCACACCGCCTGAAAGGGATAATGGCCAGCCAAACCAGAGCTGAAGGGGCAACTCACCCACAATGCAGCACACACATATAAGAATCAGAGCACCTCAAAATTAACAACAATGTGGTACAAACTGCAACACTTTCACAACAGAACAGAGGACACAACTGCTGCCGCTTGTATAGAAAATGGCCATTCGCATTTGGCACAGCAGGAAATTGTGAGATGATAATGTACAAGTACAACCTCACATCCCTGATGGTGTAGAAATGTCAACTGTCCTGCTTTAAATAGGCATCTCCTCACAAACAGTCACAATGTACATTGTCATGCAGTCTGTTAGTAAACTTGTACAATGCGTGAACATACATGTGAACACAATGTCAATCTGCATCTCCCCTTCACATTGCAGAGGGACAATCAACACCTCCTGCAGAGAAGGCCCAGCAACTCAGCACTGATGATGAAGAGGACCTCCCCAACATCGACACCGACGCTCTCCAACAGCCCATGGACAACTTCAGCACCCCGCCTCCAGGAGCAGAGCAGCCCAGCTGCATCGAGGAGACCCCACCTCCTGCACAGACCACACAGCAGGAAGCACCCACCACCACAGCTGTCTCCCAGGACCCCCACGACCAAACATGGCATTCCAACGCCATGTGTTAGGGTGCCAGGAGAAGATGGCTGATCAGCTGTGGGTGGGGTTTGACCTCATGGCAGCCAAACTAGATGCCATACGATGGTGTCTAGTCCCATCAGGGACGACTTACAGACCCTAACGGACACCCACTGTCCGCTCCATGCTCTCCAACAATCCATGGCTGACATCGCTGGAGTCATGACTCTGAGCCAAGAACAACTGTCTAGTCAGAGTGGCTCCAGCGATGTCAGCCGGGAGATGGGCCACATAAGGAGAATGATGGAGAGCTTGGAGTAGATGAAGGTGGAAAGAATGTTTGACACAGCTGCACACCAGTGAGATGTAGCTGTGATCGCCCATGTCCTGCAGACCCTCGTCATGGCATTGCCACCTCAAGGCCTGGCATGGATGAATGCTGCTGCTACTACTCCATCCACATCTCCGCCCCCTGAAGTGTAAGTGCCACACCGTGCGGCAGACATTCCACCTCCGGCCCCTGATGTGTCACTGCCACACAGTGATGCAGACCAAACACCACCACCCACATGTGAGGCACCTGACACATCAGATGACAAAGATGATGATGAATCTGGCTTTGTGGTAAGAATGAAGTGGTAGCATTCATCTCCGCGATATAGCCTGTTTCAGCTTGGTTCTGCCCTCTGGATCCATGCCCTGGAATAACACCTTCCACTGTCCCCCGATACACTCAGCGACACTCACCTTGGACCTCGACATGGACTGCCATATTTTTTTGGGTTACCAATGACACAGCAATCACACTGCTCACTGAAGTCTTCCACTTCTGATGAACTTGTCAATCCCTAAAGGACTCTGGCTGGCCCTCCACGGGGCAACAATGTGAAAGTGGGGTTTGCATAGCCCTGTACTGGTCCAGCTTCAACACTCCACTGAATGTGAATAAAACATTCTAATTCACACAGATGTGTCATAGCTATGATCAATCAAGTAGGAAAGTATGGATGAATGTAGGGACAGCGATTCCACAAAAAGGTACTCCCTGGGTAATGCTATCAATGCGCATGTATGGCTGTGACCCAGATAGGCAGTGAGGCACACATTGTCATTCAAATCAACGCTCATCACAGTTGAATACAAGTGAAGGTGCGTAGACTATTAGCATATGTGGGCAAGATAAGTGCCACAACATGCAGACCAATGCAGCACTATGTCAGAATGAGGAACGTTTCCAAGAGCCGCTGTCAACTCCGGGGGAGTGCCTCACCTTTCACAGGTGTGTGTTAATCCGCGTTGTTGTCCGCTCATGTATTCGGAGTCCAGGCAAATGCAGCCATGTCCACTGTTGGCGTGGGATATGTGACCAGATCTCCAAGATGCAGAAAGGGGTTGGGACATGTGAAATGGGTTCCAATCTGTTGTGGCTGCTGGTACCTAGTTACTCATCCATGAAAGCGATTGCAGGTTCGTAGACTATCATTTCCAACATGAGGTCACTGTCGACTTCATGAAACAGGACGGCGAGGCCATCCATTAGCAGGTCTGGACAGATGTGCTGCGTCCACCCCCTTTCACCAATTAGTACTACAGCCCAATAGGGGAGCGGTTCAATGTGGTCACTGCACACGAGGAGTTGTGCAATCTCCCAGGTCCAGCTGTCAGCATGTATGCCAAGTATCAAGGCATCCCATAAACGGGTATCACGGTGATACTCCTCGTCGTGGGCCAACAGGGGGCGCACACACATGTCAAAATCCAGTTCAGGTGCCGTCCTGCCTGATAGGCAGACATCCATGGACCACTCGAATATGCACAATCAACAATGCAACACAGGCTGAACGCAGGTGACGTTGGCAAGGCGGAAGCTTAGCCGGTAACTGATCCGCATGGCCAATGGCTGTGCCCCCAGTAAATGCAGCATACGTGCACGGTACAGTTTCACGTGACAGGGGTTGTGCATGTGTACGGGATGTTCTGCCATTGCTTTAGTTGCTCTGGTTGAAGCAGCACTGTTCTGACCTGTGGCAGTTCTGTGGATGAAATTCCACAGCTTGGATCAATGAGTTGTTTTAGTGTGCAACAGTTGTATGCCTGAGATGGTGTGGGAGTAAGTGTGGAGGCCATTCCATGCAAGATAACTTTGAGCAAGGACTTCTGTGTGTGGGGTGTGTATACGTTGGTCTTTTGTTGGGCTGTATGTATTGTGGTAGTCATCATCAGCTGCTATAGTATCTGTCAGGGGGTGCCGGGCACATGCAATTCCCAGGTCGGATCACACACACAGATTCAATCATAAGGGGTCCATGACTTGTGGTGCACAGAGATTGTGGCACCGGATGCACTGCGGCCGGCACGGGCCTACTGCCACGTGGCGATGACTTGAGCTGCACTGAGGTAGGGGCACCAGAGCTGAGTGTGCTCATGTGAAGAAATTGTTAATGATTGTGTCCCTTCGGGATATTCCTGCTGCAGCTGCAGTGGGGTGTGGTACACCTGCCTCATCTTCATCATCATCGTCCCAGGTCTTCCCCACTGCCTGAGGTGACATTGTTGCGTCAACTGTCCACAGCACAAAACTCAATCATAAAGGGTCCTTGAGTTGTGGTGCACTGAGTTAGTGGCACCTGAAGAGCTGAACAGGTTATCAAGCTGATTATGGCATCCAAGATTGGTGTAAGCAACTTTGATAGGCCGGCTGTAAGACTCGTCCGACTCTGTCAGTTGTTGGTTGGAGGTGGTCCTAGGGGTGGTGGCGTGTGCGTAGCCAGCGATGATGGCGTGTCCTTGCAGGTCATGATTGAATTTGATATGTGAGTCCTGCTGACCTCAGTGTAGGCCGGAGGCAGCGGTCAGCAAGGGCCCACAGCCAGGTGGCGTTGATTTGAGCTGCACAGTTAGTGGCACCAGAAGTGCTCAGCGGGTGCGCAGCCTGCGGTGATGCGTCATCCGGGCGGGCCGCACTGGAAGCAATGTCTGTTGCCTAGTGGATATTCATTGCTATTTTGTTGTACTTTAGAAGGACCTTTGTTTTTGTAACTGCCTAGTGGACTTTGCCATATATAAATCAAGACTCGATTTGAATTGGGGGACCTGCTGATGGCAGTGTAGGCCGAAGGCAGTAGTCAGCACACACATAACTCCGCGGTGCTATGCTGCTGGGTGCGCTTGGGGCCTGTGTCCCGGAAGCCAGCGATCGTTTGAGGAGGCTGGCGGTCACGGCGGAGGACTCATTGCAGAGTGAGGGGCGCCTCCCTGGCAGACGCGTTGGCCATCCCGGAAGTAAACCACGCCCAGAGTCCTGGCCTATTTATTCACACTTGTACGCTGGACTGGCGTACGCTGGACCAGCCCACTCCGCTTGCGCTTACAGGGGGGGGACGGCAAAGCTACATGACCGAGGTCTTCCCCACTACCTGAGGTAACATGGTTGCGTCCACTGTCCACAACACTACAAACACCAGCAGTATATGTCCACATGGACATGTCTGTGCTCTGCGTACTGAAGTCTGTCCAGCACATCACTGCCACACTTGGCATTGTGTACATTCTTATTCATGTGTGACTTGCCTCCTTCACACATACCTGGTTCCCACCTCTCCCCACATTCTGCAATTGTGTGGCTGAGGGGCCATGCCGTTTTCGGAAGGTCAGCTGTCTTGTTCTGCGCTGCCTCAGTGGTAGTCCGAGGGGTGGTCCGGGGGTGGTCCTGGGGGTGGTGGTGGTGGGTGTTGTGGCCCTCTTGGGTCTCCGAGCTGCATGATCAGTAGCTCCATGACATGTGTTGGTCTTCAGATGTGGCTCTGGGCTGGGCTCCCTTTCATACTGCAGGTTGTCGTCCTGCTTGACACCAGTAAAAGGCAGGTGTTAAATCCTTGCTGCTAACGCGCCTTATCGCCAGTTTTTGGATCGCATCGCAGATCACGCTGGTCATTGAGAATATCACGAAGAGGTGTTTTGGTGTGTTTTTGCATAGTAACGCCTACTGTGCATATCATTAAGGTTAGTTGTCGCTCTCATCCGTGGCGATTTTTTTTGCGGCAGCTATCGCTGGAAAACTGGCTATATCGGCAGTTTGCACCAGATTGAGAATGGGGCAATAAATCTGTCGCCACTTTTGCGGCGCTGAAGTGCCGATAAATCGGCAATAAGTCCTTGAGAATATGCCCCTCAAGATAGTTATTTTCTCGTTTTTAGAAGCAAATGTTTTTATTGTGTTGTTTTGCATAAAATGTGGAGATGTTTCGTTTTTGAATCAGAGTTTTGGCGTCAGATAAAAATCTTGTCAAGAAGTCTTCTTTGGATGTTGGAGGTTGTTTTTCCTCAAGTTTTAGGAGGTTGCTGTTTTGAAATAATAATCACAGTTTGGGTTATTATTCTGCTTAAAGAAAGTGAATGTTGGTAATTATTTGACTGTTTGGATGTTGATTTCTTTTCAATGCTCGATTTCTCAATTTTTTTGTTGATGGATTGTTGAAGACCTAGTATTTCAAAACAAACAAAAATAATGGTACAGTTTTGTTATTAACATTTTTTATTTGTTTATGTTTTCCAGTGTCCACCACCTTCCCAGAGTTAGCACTGGGTGGAGTGGGAATAGTAAATCTGCCCCCCTTCCATTGTCCAGTACATTCTCAGAGTTGGCCCTGACTGGAGTTGGGAATAATAAATCTACGCCCACCAGTGTCCAGCAGCTTCCCTGAGTTGCCCCAGGCTGGAGTTGATAATATTAAGGGCCTTATTACGATTTTGGCGGTCCTCCAGCGGCGCCGCCACCGTGCTGCCTGCTGAAGGACCACCACTGCTGTGGTGCGCCCGCCAGATTATGATTATAATCCATGGCGGGCGAGCAATGCAGTGGTAGTCTGATGGAAGTGGTCTGTTGGGCTCATGGGAGAGCCTAACATGCAGACCGCCGCAGTGAGAGTGCAGATTGCATGTTCCTGCACAATGTGGCATGCACACCACACCATGCAGGAACTGGTGGTGCAAATCCAGGGGGGCACAACATGTGCCCCCCCCCGCCTTCATGCACCCGAGGCCCAGGAGCAGCAGGGGGCCGTTTTAGGGCCCCCTTAGTTGTTGCTCTGTCACCCTTTTCATGGCGCGCTCCCTGCCATAAAAGGGTCGGTGGAAAGCCAACTCATTACATGCTTGGCGGTGACACAGCAGTCCTGCCAACATATTGTTGCTCCAGACTACTGCACGGCCGCCGAGGGATCCTGGATCCCTGGCAGATGCATCGGTCCTGTGGCGATTCGACTGCCACAGTGAGTACGGCGGCCCAATGGATCACCGTACTTGTAATAAGACCCTAAATCTGCCCCCACCAGTGTCAAACACCTTCCCTGAGTTGGCCTTGGGCAGAGTTGGGAATAGTAAATCTGCCCCCTCCCAATGTCCAGCACCCTCCGTGAGTTCACCCTGGCTGCAGTTGGGAATAGAAACACTTCCACTCCACCAGTGTCCAGCACGTTCTTTGGGTTGGCACTGGATGGATTTTGAAGTGGTACATCTGCCCCCCTTCAGTGTTCAGCACCTTTTTCGAGTTGGCCCTGGCTAGAGATGCAAATAGTAAATCTGACTCCCACCAGTATCCAAGACTTTCCCTGAATTGGCCCTAACTGGAATTGGGAATAGTAAATCTGCCCCTCACCAGTGTCTACCACCTTCCCTGAGGCATCCTTGGCTGTAGTTGGGAATAGTAAATATGCCCCACACTAGTATCCCACACTCTCCCCATGCCGGTTCTGGGTGGAGTTGAGAATAGTAAATATGGTGGGAATGGTAAATCTGCCCACCCTCCATCCTCCCAATAGTGCCCAGCATCTGCCCTGACTTGGCCATGGCTTGAGTAGGGAATAGTAAATCTGTGCCCCATCAATATCCAGCACCTTCTCCAAGTTATATATATATATATTTATTCACTGAAAAAACAAAAATTAACGTAACGTTATTGTTAGGTGTGATAAACAGATCTGTTTTCGTTTTTTTTTTAAACATAGAAATTCACGAAAGAATGTAAAGGTTAAGGTAACGTTATAGTTAGGTGAATTTCTCAGTGACAACATATTAATGCTTTGAACTAAAACAAACACAGAAATTTACCAGCTTGTGCCCCCCACCATGCACTGCTTGTAACCTCACATATGACATCAGTCATGCATGACATGTTCTAGCACATTAATTATTACATCACTGATGTTAAAAAACAGGGAGAAATAAGATATTTCTCTTTGTGACGCCTCCCTTGGGAAGGTGTAGCATTTTGGTGCATTCCCAGGTCGGGGCGTGGCTAGCATCCGAAGATGGCGGACGTCGATTAGGCGAGCTCCGGGCCGGGGGCTCTATTATCCTGAAATCTGCCGCATCTAGTTGGGCTGTGGCGGTGTCCAACGCTCGGGCGCTGCTTCCGGAGCCCGGTGAGCTGACCTGGTGTTCCCGCAGCGGAGGCGCGAGTCGCTACTGCCGGCTGGGGCGCTGTCCCGACTTCGTGCCCATCCAGGCCTAGCAGCGGTGAAGGTGAGCTGCGGCCGCGGCGCTGTAGTACAGAGGAGGCCCGCCGACGTGGGGCAGCGTGCGCCAGCAAATCGCACTCGACCCCCCGGGCTGTGGCCTGGCGGAAGGCGGCCGACGTCCAGTACGGGGTGACCCCGGGCCCCCCTGCGGAGCGACTCTGCAGTGCCCATCAGCTGATTCTTGGGGGTACCTCCTTGGGGGCCGGCTGGAGTGGCCGGTGTGCCCGTGCCCGCCTTGGGGCCACAACTAGCCTGGACGTAATGTACGGCCTGCCCGGCCCACCCAAATTGAAGGTCCCACAAGCGAGCTGAAAACCCGGACTGCATGCGGGGCTGCGGCGACCCTGGTGGAGTGCTGGCCCTGGGGCCTTTTCGCGCCACAGTTCGGTGGCGGTGGGTCGGACGCCCTGGGTGCGCCCGTGGTGACTGGAGGTGGCCTTTGGAGGACTGCTGATTGCCCTTTGGTGATACTGAAGGTACGAGCCAACTGCCGGGTGGCGACTGGCTGAGGAGGCGGCTACCGTGGCGACCCTGTAAACCGTGGGTAGACACCCACTTGGTGGACTATGCTGTTCTGAGAGGCTGTGCGGAGCTGCTGTGGGAGGAGCGCGTGGTGGCGGCACCAGCGGCGGGCAGCCTCGAATCAACGGCTTTCCTCGCGCCACATATCAGTGGCGGCCCGACGGACCAGTATTGATGTGCTGTTTGGTGGGGCGGTCGCCTTTGGTTGGCACCTGGAGCCCTGCCTGAGGGGGAGCGGTACCAGTGGAGCCATAGTGAAGCCCTCATATCAGTAAGACTTTGTGACCCTGGATGGACTAACATTCAGCTGAGAGGCTCCTTCCTTGCCTTCTCCTGCGCACTAGAGCATTGTGTCTGATTGTTGGCCTGCTCGCCTTACGGGGACTTGTGCTTGACCCGGGGGGCGGCTGCGGAGGTGCGCCTCGGAGCCCGAGGTACTGCTCTCCCCTCTGCCTATCGTTGGGCATGGACGCCCGGCCTTTCCAGCTTGTTTGCCTCTCCTTCACCTTGGTGACGTAATGGGTAGGGTTAGACCCAATGTACCTGTGCAGCCGTCTTGTGTCTCACCCCCGGGACCGCGCGGACGACCACCCGGGCCCATCAACAAGCATGGGGCCGCCTACTCCGTCTCCATACAAATTGGACATGATCCTCAAAGAGATCAGAGACACTCGTTCGGCGTTGGAAGGCCAGCTGGGAGTGATCTCCGTAGATCTGAACCTCCTGAAAGATGACCACAAGAAGCTGGCGGACAAAGTGCGGCACACGAATCAGACGGTGGAGCCGTTGATATCCCAGGTAGCGACTCATACTGAACAGCTAACCCTCATGCGCCAGCAGATCTATGCCCTGCAGGCGCGGGCTGATGATGCGGAAGGGCGCGCGCGCCGCAACAATCTCCGGATAGTGGGATACCCGGAGGGCGTGGAGGGCCCGAACCCCACGACTCATATTGAAAACTGGCTGAGAATGGTGGTAGCCCCTACTGGTCTATCCCCCCACTTTACCGTGGAAAGGGCGCATTGTGTCCCTGCGAGAAGACCTCCGCCGGGGGCCAACCCCCGCCCTATTCTAGCACGTATTCTCAATTATAGGGATCGCTATCACCTACTACAAGCGGCCCGAGATAGTAATCCACTCTGTGTCGACAACGCCACCGTCCTCATCTTCCCGGACTATACACAGGCAGTCCAGCGAAAGCGCTTCTCCTTCATGGAGGTGAAAGCGTGGGTCCAAGCTGCAGGCCTTCCCTTTGCGCTGCTTTTCCCGGCCAAATTGAAGGTGGTCCATCAACAGAGAGCTATCTTCTTCGACACACCGGACAGTGCATGGGACTGGCTGGACAGAAACTTCCCAGAGGTCCTCCCGGCTAGGGGGCTGAACTCTTCAATGCCGCAATCGCAGCGACTCCCACGAAGGCGCAAAAAGACTATGCTAACACAGAGCACATCCTCCAGCGTTCCGCCGCAGCAGCAAATCCGAGAGGGCCAACGCGAGGCACTGTGCTCGGCCTCATCTTTTCGCTCCACCCGGCCGCCGATCAGCACTAGCCCATCCTTAGGAAATTCCTTAGACTCTGAAACGGATGGCAGCATGGCGTTATTCCCGTCGGATTCCACTCACCTGAGCAAGGACCCCCTAGAGACCCTCCCAGACTGACATTCAGACTTCTTCTCCTAGTTATGGGGCTTGTTCTCCGTGGGTGGGCTTGGGAGAGTCTACCCCCTCACCGATTGGCGGTGGGATCTCCTATGTATTTTGCTCACCTCAGTGGACCAGTGGACCAGAATGTGTACTCGTTCATGTATAGATAGTCCCCCTGCCTGCCCTGTCTTGGGCGCTTCCACGATTTGTATACGCTACTGTTCACTCACTGTGACATTAACCTTCTCCCCCATTAGGCGATAGCACTGGTTCAGGTTCTGCAGTTATGATTCGTTTACAGTTTGGTCGGACGCAGTTGGGGCGTTGGAACCAGTATTGGGCAACAGGGTTTTTGTTTAAAGGTTTGCCGCGCGGTCTGAGGGGTGGAGGGTTGGGGGTGGGGCGATGACGAGTCCAAGGTCATATGTCTTCATATCCTGGAATGTGCGGGGCATGGGCGCCATTCAGAAACGCCATCGGGTAGTGGCCCAGTTGCACCGCCGTAAGGCTCAAATTGTATGTTTTCAAGAAACACATCTGATCCATGCCGAATCCTTGAAATTGCAAAAACGTTGGAGGGGTCAATTCTATGCCATTTCATACTCCGACTTTTCTAGAGGGGCTGCAATATGGCTCCGGGTGGGAGTCCCCTTTTCATTGTTAGAGAGCCGGATTGATGAGCTGGGTAGGTATGTGTTGTTACGGGGCCTATAAGATGGCTCGCCTGTAGTGCTGTGTTCTTTGTACGCCCCTAATGTAGATCATACCCAATTCCTCTCCCGGGTTTCCGTGGCCTTGTCTGACTGGAGTGATTGTCCATGGTTGCTTGGTGGAGATCTGAATGCTGTGTTTGATGTCGAGTTAGATCGAGCTCACCCTCCCTTGACGGGTTCCGCTGCGTGGACCCGAGCCGCGGCCTTGGGTCAGTGGGCAAGGGGTTGGAATTTGTTGGATCATTGGAGATCGCAACACCCGACTGACAGGGAGTATTCCTTTTATTCTTATCCCCATCAACTGCATACACGCCTGGATTACTTCTTGGGCTCGCCGACATTGTCCTTTGCGGTCTCCCATTGCACTTATTTGGGCAAAACCCTATCCGATCACAACCCTATCGAATTGTGCCTTCAGTGGGGCCGTTCCCCAGCACCGATACCGACTTGGAGGATGCAACCCCTTCAGTTAGAAGACCAGGTCTTCCGTGATACCTTACATAGGGCTATCAATACATACTTTACTATCAACTAAGGCACTGCCTCGTCACGCTCCATAGAATGGGAAGCCTTTAAGGTAACCATGCGGGGGGTGTCCCTGAGCTCCTTGGTGGGGGCCCGTAGGGAAGTGATCCGGGACCTAACGGACCTGGAGGCTGTGTTGCAGGAACATGAAGTAGAGGCCCAAATGGATGAACAGGCTGAGGAATCCTTACAGACGGTCAGAATAAAATATGCGGAAGCCCTAGAGCGTCTTCGCTTATTGGACTTCAGGGCGTACACTCAGCGCACGCACTCGGTGGCTGATAGGGCGGGCCCATTGCTGGTGCGGCTAATAGCCCCCCCAACCTGCCCTACTCCCATCCTGGTTATTAATACCGCACAACACGGACAAGTCCAGACCCAAAGGGTGATCAACTTGGCGTTCCGGACCCATTATGAGACACTCTATGAAGCACATCCAACGCCAGGTGTAGATGTTGTGACTGAATTTCTGGCGCAGGCGAACCTCCCAGTGCTCTCTGCAGCAGAAATCCACGACTTAAAAGTGCCGATTACATCGGCCGAGATCAGAGTAGCCATTAAGTCCTTAGCTCATGGGAAGACCCCTGGCTCTGACGGGCTGCCCATCGAATTTTACTCCACCTTTTCTCCTCTATTAATCCCCAAACTACTTCAACTCTATACGACATCACTCGCAGAGGGGAGGCTGCCCCCTACCACTCGGGAGGCGATCGTCACATCCCTCTTAAAGCCAGATAAAGATCCCTCAGATAAGTCATCCTACCGGCCTCTATCGATCTTTAATACAGAATATAAAATTCTCAGTAAGCTCCTTGCTAACCGCCTTCTCCCACTCCTTTCGCGGTTGATCCATACGGACCAATGTGGATTTGTCCCAAGGCGGAGTACATCGCTGAATCTTCGGCGTTTTCATGCCATCTTGCACGCATCCGGGCTCCGACCAGTGGGTGCAGGGTATTTATCCTTGGATATATCACAGGCCTTCGACACTCTCAGTTTGTCTTATATGCTGGAAGTGTTGGCTAAAATGGGCATCCCCCCAGAACTATGTGCCTGGATTCAGTTGCTCTACACCGCCCCCACGGCCAGGGCGAAGACAGGCTCGATTATCTCTTCAGCCTACCCCATCTTTCGGGGTACGCGCCAGGGTTGCCCATTATCGCCTATTTTGTTTGTTCTGGCGCTTGAGCCGTTGGCCCAGAACCTTAGGAGGGCCATGGTCCCCCATGGAGTTCAGATGGAGGGTGTCCTGCATTCAGTCTCGCTTTACGCAGGTGACATGCTGTTGTACTTTCGTGATCTCCAGGCCGACATGGGGGAAGAGGCGGATCTCTTTCTTCGCTTCGGGGAGATTTCCGGGCTGCACCTCAATGCTTCTAAGTCCATAGCCTATTCCTTCAGTGGCGCGCTTACGACTCCGGAGCTCCGTTTTGGGCCCTTGTCCTTAAAGGTGGCACCGGTCACATTTAGGTACTTGGGGATTAATATCTTTCGATCCGTGCCGGATGTCATAGCAGGCAATCTAGTGCGTACAATCTCTTCCATACGCTCCCAAATTGCATTTTGGAATACTTTGCCTCTTACTGTCGCGGGACGGGTAGCGATATCTAAGATGGTGATGCTGCCTCGCCTGCTTTATCATTTAGTCAACATCTCAGTGGTATAACCCGCTTGGATTTTTCAAGAGTTGGATGCACTGCTGATCTCGCTGGTCTGGGGCCCAGGGAGACATAGGGTGGCATTAGCTAAGTTACGGCTACCGAGTGGAGCCGGTGGTATGGGAGCACCCGACTTTAGGGCATACTGCATTGCTGGACAACTGCAGTGGTTGGCCTATTGACTGGCTGGGAAAAACCTGTTTGAAATCGGCTACACCCCGGCCCACCTAGCACGTGGTACCTTGCAGTCGTTGTTGTGTCCCGGCGCCCCTAGACCATTGGACCCCCCGGCCCTACTGAAAATAGCGCTTCATTATTGGACAAGGGCATGTAAATATGCTAAAATCCAAAATCCATATGCTTCCAACATGCCGCTGTGTGGCCTCCCTACGAGGCAGGGAATTCTGAGTACCAGAAAAGTACAGCCTTGGACACAACAGGGGGTGGAAACAATAGGAGCCTTCTTCCAGGAAGGCAGTTTGTTGCCCCACGTGGAATTCGTGAGGGTAAACATGGTACCCGATACCCAGTTTCTGCTACATGCGGCGATCTCCCGGTATATCCGGGCACACTGGCAGGCGACACCTGTGGAACCCTCAACATTCCACCTCCTGCGCTCCCTCCATATAATGGGACATGGACGTTTCCTGGTTCGTTGGCTTTACCGGGGCCTTCGGGAACACACCCAGATCTCCTTGGCTCCTCTCAGGTTGCGGTGGGAAACAGACTTGTCCCGGGCATTTAGTGATAGGGAGTGGACCTACATACTGGAATACCCTAAGAAAGCGTCCCGCAATTGTAGGTTGAAAACTATTCAATTGTTTGTCCTCCATAGGGCTTACCTTACACCCCATACACTAAGTAAGATGTACATAACAGCGGTTGCGGCCTGTCCTCGTTGCCCGGCACCGGATGCCGATCTGATGCATATGCTGTGGCTCTGTCCGGCGCTGCGGGGATACTGGGGTAGGATAACGCACGTCTTAAATACAATTACCGAACGCCCCTCCTGGGACACAGCAGAGGCTTGTTTATTGGGTCTTTTACCGCTCCCCCTTAAAGCGAAACTGTTGCGTCGTTTTGCCAATCTGGCATTAATGCTGGCAAAGCGACTGATAACTCAGCGTTGGAAGTCTCAAGCCCCACCGCGTGTACAGGCCTGGGGAGAGGAGGTGCTGAGATGGTCGGTGGCGGAGCGTGAAGCGCTGCACCGGGAGGAGAGTCGAGGGCTGCGAAAGCGTCCTATATCCCTAGAATGGGCACACTTGACCGAGATGTTTAAAAGTGAGGTGGAGGAGGGAGAGGGGCTATAGGGACCAGTCCCCAGAATCCCCCTGTATGAGCAAGGGTACATGTCGGCGGATGTGACTGTTGATTACTGGAACCTGTCCCCTGGTACTGGGTGATGTAGTCTTCCGAATGATTGAAGCCACTTCCTGGTGGGTGGTGGTGAACGCCTCCCCCCCCCCTGTTTCACTTGCTCTCATCTATCTAAGTCCCCCCTCTTGCCGCACTGTTCGACCTCCCTCCTTCCCCTACCGCTCGCTTAGGGTGCGGTTTCCTCCCCCTCCCTTTCCCCCCTCCCCCCCTCCGGGGAGATGCTCTACGGCTCTCAGACTGAATTTTTGTGGCATGGTTTAGGTAAGTGGGTGGGTCCAGGGTGGGATTGGGAGTTGGGGGGTTGTTGGGTGGGCATCGCTCCCTATAGATATAGTGTCTTGAAGGATGGGAATGTAGCACATAACAATGTACATGGCTGGTGACCTTCCAAGCTGTTTGTGTCATTATTGAAGTGTATCGTAGGCTATACTGCATCAGTTACAGGGTTACACAAGATGTATGCGTTGTATCCTCTGACCTATACATACTTAATTTGATAAATGCAGTTTGTAACTCATTGATCCTTCCCATGTAAAATCTTAATAAAATGTTGTGGAAAAAAAAAATTGGTGCATTCCCAGGTCTACCAGTAATGGTAAATCTGGGAATGCTTTGAATTCCATGGGTTTTGCGTGGGAACACCATGTACCACCCATAGAACGCCTCACTGGGGCAGAGTAACGCAACCCAGTGATTTGCGCTACGTTACTCTGGATTTATCAAGCCACTCAGGGCGCCACAAGTGGGCCATGCATGGCTTGATAAATCGCATCTTAGGGGTTGCGTCACTTTTGCACCAAGTTGCGTGGTGCAAAAGTGACACAACCCCTTGATAAATATAGACCTTGATGGCACTCAAAACTCATCAATTGAGTGTACTGAACATTGGTGTTGGAACTTAATGACAGCAACAGTGCTTGTTGCATGTGGAGGGCCCTAACCGTGGACAAGTGTTTAGAACACAGTTTCTGAAAATATTCCGTGCACTATAGTATTAAATTATGGAATAATTACAATTTTAATGTGTGCGTCTATGTCTCACAACTTCTGCATCACACTGCGTGGTGCTGCGCCTCGAGTCAGACAAGAGCATCTCAGTGGTCATTTACGCAAGGCATCAAAACGCTTCAAACGTAGGATCACAACATTTGCAACACTTCTCCATGGTGTCGCGTACTTCCTGTTAGAAAATCTGCTTTAGCACCTCACACCCGGGCCTGAAGCACTATTTAAATGACACAATACAATATTACCAAGCTTCTGCAGCAGTGCCCAACTCTGCAAGCTGACAGGGTGATTTGACATTTGGAGTGCTGTGCATTAGCGCGCATTGTTCTGTTTGCTGCATGTCCCAAGCCAGGAAAATGCATTTAAGCAGGAGCTCAGATGAACCTGTGGCTCGGAGCTGAGCCTGAGAGCATTTCACCCCAGTCCTTGGCTCCGAGCTAGCCGGACTGATGTTCAGTCGTTCCCTTGAGGTGACGACGCAGGGCTCCGTGTGAAATATTTATGATGTATTATTTATTTATGGCTTCAAAGTGTTCTTCACCCCCATAACAGTGTCTATGGCATCTAACAGCAATAATGGGGGTCGACAGAAATGTTAAACACTTTGTAAAACCTGAAAATAATGAAACATAAGGTGTGAGGGAAAAATAAAGCAGGAAATTTAGGGGAAAAAATATTCTGTAATTAAATATTAGGGAAATGCCTATATTGGTGGGTGCAGTGGAGGTTATTAGAACATGCTCTCTGAGAGCAACAGAGGCACAGAAAGTTGGTTTCGTTTGGAAAGCGAACATGAACTGTGTGCTTTTACCTAATTCCCTGGATAAACAATGCCAATTGATTTAGATTTGTGTAAACGAAGCCTCTATTAACAGTCTGAGCCCCCATTGTGAGCATTTTGATCGGTCAATTAATGCACTGCATGATCCAATAGATCACAGATATGGAAAAAATCTATAATTGAAGTAGAATTGAGTAGAAAGCAAAGAAAGCCTCCTACGTCCATGATTTTTTTTTAACACACTTTATTGTTGACAGCAATATGACATGTGCAGTAGCAGAGTAATTCGTTAGGTAAAGTCTTTTTCTATTTACAACAATCCCCTCTCCTATGTCCATGATAAATCACAAGCGAGTGAAATCCAAACCACTGTTGAGCGGTCAGGTGCTTTGACCTTATTGGGTATGATTTGGTGCACAGAGGAATCCACACACTACATCTCGATGAAGCTAAGGCTGAGACACCAACCAGGCTAGCATCAGAGCAGGATCTAGGTTTCTTCAAGATTTGTACTTGCCCATGTTGACTCATTTACCATGATTGGTTGAATTGGGTAAAGAAAAGAATTTTGGAAGCTGACGGACAGTGCAAGGAAGGATAAGTACTGTGCGCAAGGTAAAATCGAAAGGGGTGGAGGAAATAAAGCTGATGTAAATACTTTGGCTAGAATATGATGAGGGTAGGTACTAATGCCAGACTTGGGTGCAAAGGCTTGGCTTGGCTTCAGTAAAGGAAGTAGGACTCTAAGACCAAAGAAGGGCAAAAGAACATGACTCTAATGCCAGACATGGTGGGCCCTGGCAACAGCTCTAAGGTTGGGATTGAGGAACGCGACATTAAAACAGACTTTAATACAAATGGCAGGTTTAGAAAAAAAATAATTGTGAGTCTAATTAGGGACATGCATGGAAACTGGGAACAATGGATGAAGCCATGGATCCAGTGAGAAACAGCTAAATCTAAATTTTATTTTCTGTGCATCTGTATTATGCCTTTGCACCACCTTCCTTTGTTAGACAAGTAGTAATGAAGACAAGAAATTGTTGGATCCACCAATAAATAGGGGGGCATGGAAGGAACAGCTTGCTAAGTTCAGAATTGGTTTATGTTGACAAAATGGGTCAACTCATGGAACATGGGACCAGGACCAAACACATGCTAGAGTGGCTAATGCGTGCTCAATAGGTGTACGAAAACATAATTTCTATAAACCTTATTTCTGAAGGTTGTTAGCAATCAGTGAGGCACAAGAGAGGGATGGGGATCACTTGTTCAGAAAAAAACTATCACCACAATTATAGGCTCTCAGAGTTGAGGACGGCAATTGGGGAAAATAGGGTAAATCCATGGGTCTGATGGGCAATAGGGAGAACTTAGGCTCCATAAATGAACCGAAAAATAAAGTTTTAAAAGACTTTCGAGCTCCTCTCGGAATGAAGAATTGAGGTTGAGGTTTAGATATGCGTGACCACATAGTTAGGAGTAATCAATAACTTAGTATAGTACACCGCAGGAGGGACAGGTTTCTATGGGAATTAATACATGAAACAAGATTTGGTTGATGGCAAAACACCTTTGTATGTCCATGAGGTAATATGCTGACATAGGGCGTCTGTCAGTCATTGGTATGGCTCACAGTTGGTCAGCATTGAATTTCAGATTTCTCAACAGAGTGTTGTAGACACCAGGAGACATGGCGTGTGCCACTGCAGCTGTGTAACTGTCTGATCAAGAAATTCAGGCCACCCGGCCAAGCCTCTTTTGCTGGAACTTATAGGGGTGATGGACCTGAAGTCCAGTTCAGCTGGGTGTGCTGCTGTAGTTACCACTGTGCTATGTGCACTGCTGGTAGAAGAGAGCGAGAAGATGCTAGTGCTCAGCCGATAACGCCCTTTTTGAAGACAGTGCCCTTCCTGAATGCAGTGCCCTTCCTTTTGCCTTCAAGTATCATCATTCGAGGTCCTGCATGGTGGGATGGGAGTAGGTAAGGTCACTGAGTTTGAAGGGGGTGTAGATAATAGTTATGGCCATAACTGCATCTTGCTTGCCAACACTTGAAAGTAAAGCTTCTTTCTCCATAATAGACGTGAGCAGAGCTTCCGGGACTTATAAAGGCATTTTAATGCCCTCACCATGACAGTAGTTTATGTTGGGGCGTGGTCCTGTGGGATAAATTGAGACAACAGCAACATCTAAAACAAGTAAAGCAGTATGGCGTGCTGTAGATTAGAGGACTCTGTAAGAAAATCTACTGGCAGGTTGTGGGGAGGGAGCAGCCAGTGTCGTGTAGGTTCTATGTCTAACTTTTATGCAGCTTTGTCCGGTGGACCCTGAGGCCATAGGTGTTCTAAGGTTCCTTCTACACCAATAATCAGGGTGGTCCGAGTCCAAGACTTATGTTCAGAAGTGTTAGTGGAGTACTAGGACTGAACTCATAAACAGTGGCAGCAGGGCCGGCTTTAGTGCTGGTGGCGCCCTGTGCGACAATGTTTGCTGGCGCCCCCCCAATGACCACCTCCACCACAGATTCTCTCACTAGCACCCTTTAACAGTGACTCGGGGGCATATTATCAAGGACGGCGTGTAAATTATCGCCGGTTTAGAGGCAGAAAACTGCCGCTAAAGCGTCGATAATGGGCTTGATAATATGCCCTGGAAAATTCAAATAGAAGCCCATGTTCACACCAGAACATGGACTTCTATTGGAATTCTCAAGGGCATATTTTCAAGCCCATTATCGCCGCATTAGCGGCAGTTTTCTGCTGCTAAACCGGCGATAATTTTTAACGCCGTCCTTGATAATATGCCCCCAAGTCTCCATGACCACACTCTCTCAGATGCATTGAATTAGTTATATAGCGCCACTCATACCAGTGTAGGGTGTCCGAGCACTTTGCATCACACACACATTACACAGAGACATTCAATCATACCTGTGTAAATCAGTGTATAGGAAATGTTACATAAGCCAAAGGACTAAGGGGCATATTAACTGGCCCCACATAGTGGTAGAAATATTATCGCCGGCTATAGCTGAAAATTATCGCCATGATAACTCTATATTAACAATACATAGCGCCATGGTGATAATATTTCAGCAATAGCGGTGTTTACCATGGAACATCGCTGATTTTTTTTATCGCTGCACCTCCTTGTTAATATTGCAAAGCTGCCTTCGCGATATTTTCATGTGTTGTTTTCACAGCCATGCCTTCTTTGCATCTCATTAGCAATGCGAGGCGAGGCTGTGAAAAAACGGGCTCTACATCAAAGAAACACACGCTAGCGTGTCCTTGATGATATTGCGATATAATTATCGCCGCTTATCGCCCGAAAACCGACACTAAAGTAGCGATAATTATATCGCCAGCCCTTGCTAATATGCCCCTAAAAGTGTATAAGTCACATGTCATCCATACTGGTAGGCAGTATAGTTTAAGAGTGCTTGGTGTGGAGAAGCACAAACTAAGAGTGGAAAAAGAAATAGCATAGTTGGGAGTTTTCATTAATAATAAGAATCGATTTCTAGCCAAATTAACCCTTTTTGCAACATTAATCAATGTTCTAATAATGTATACTTTGCAGTGTGTATGCAGTTCTAGGATGAAAGTTAATAGCTCACTATTCTATATTAGGACTTTGTTATATATTGCAAGTAACAAAAAATATGTCTCTTTTGAAAGCAGTAACCTGCTGATCTGTGTACATCATGCGCACTCTGTAATCTACTTGGTACACGTTCTTTGCAGCAGGCATATTAACCCTCTGCACTAACATCACCCAAGTCAAAACCTCAACTATACAACATTCTGATCTCTCTCCAGGAAGATAATTAATCTCACGAGTTATCTTGACATTTATATGAGGCCTGGTAATTGGAAAGAAATGCTGCAGCAGGTGCTTCAAAAGCATAATAAACTTTCAAACACGGCGCCCCCAGGAAGCCAGCACCCGGTGCGGTGGCACCGGTCGCACTGCCCTAAAGCCGGCCCTGAGTGGCAGTTACAAGTATAAACAAGGAAAGATCCCAGTGCAACTTCATAAAACCAGAGAAAAATGTGTTCACTGCCAACAACAAACAATGTTGAAGAAAAGTAAAATGAGTTTACCGGTTCCAATTAAAACAACAGGGGCAACAATTGCAATGGCATCCTATGTAACTCAATGCAAGTCTAGCTGTGGAAATATGATGGTGAAACTCAGGAGTACTGTTAGATAGCAATGGCATGTCCAAGCTCATGGACAGTGTTATCGTCGCGCGTAGTCAGTTTTTGGAGCATAACATCAGTATCGCAGAGAGCCCAAACTGATCATTATCCAGCGAAGAGACTGCTGAACATGAAAAGGCAGCATGCGAAGCTTCTAAGATGCTCCATTGCATTGAAAGATCTAAGTGTCCACCACTGTCTATAGCTCATGAATACTGATGGTTCAGCTGGAGCTCAAGGTTGACTTGAAGATGAGGAACCATCTGGTCAATGTTGTTTTCCCTTCAGGAGTGCTGTGCTTTGCTGATGATGTATAATGATGGAATTGTGACAGTAATTAAAGGGATTCATTTTTTGAGTGACTATAGCCAGCTCACTGTGTCTACAATATATTTCCTTAGCATTCCTGCTGAGCTGCGGGACGAGCCTTTCGCACACGGCTTCCACTACAGGTTGCACTGGAATCCTATACTCCATATATGGGCATAGAAGACAGTTTCAATGAGCAGCAAAGATGTATACATCTACACCTAAAGGGCATACGTTTGCATTATTTAGGCTATGGACAAGTGGTGTGTGACTACAGCTATATTCTCCCCCCAACTTCACACTTGTTGCCCAAATCTAGGGAAATCCTGCAGTAGAGACCATTTATGAGCATGAGAGAAATCTGTGGGTCACTGACCAGAGGGTTGTTTGAAGGTTTAAGTAACTCCTTGTGACCATGGTGAGCCACATTCGCCAAGAAATGCCATTATTCTTCCTCGAAGTCCTTGAACTAACCCAAGAAATCACTTATGGGCCATAAGAAAGGGTACTCCGGAGACGCAATCATCGCATTCCAAAAAGAGCAACATTGCTGCAGGAAAATACCTGTTCTTTGCCCACGACCCACAAAGATGCTCCTTGACCCAGAATTGAATGCCTGTGCGTAACCCCGAACCGTAAAATATACCTGATATGGTTGAGGGATAATTGAGATGCAAACAGTTTATAATGGCGGAGGCTTTAGGACACATTGTGCCTTGTGCCTTGTGCCCTGTTGTGGGGCACATGCATCTGCCCCTTTCTATTGTATTCCAAGTTGTGTTTAAAGGCAGGCAAAATCCACACGGCTGCCATGGAGGCCACTCCAAAGCTCTATTGGCCCATTTCCATTATCCCACGGCCACTGAAAGTTCTGGAGAAACTGGCTATCCTACAGGTGCTGGCTTTTGTGGAGACAAGCTGTTGTGATAAGAGGGTATTATAAGTTATAACCCCCTTGGAGCAAGATGACACCTGCTCTCAGACATGCAGTGTGTACAAACAGCCATGGTAGAAGACCTCAGTGTTGAAATTCATCCCGAAGCGATGAGGGGTAACCCACAGGCTGGCACAGGAGAGATCGGATATACTAAATGCTGGGTAGTGACTACTTGGGTGGAAAGGAGTGACCTCCAAGAGTGTACTGATTTAAGACATTTGGATTAAAAGCTCTGTAGGGCCCATCCAGGAAGGTGGGGAAAGGTATGCATGGTGCTGCACTGGCAGCCTGCCTACATACCATTAATGGCCTTCATGGGCACCAGAGCACTAGTCCCCAGCATGAACAGATACAGCCAGCCATTGGAAATGTTCTAAAGAGTCTGTTTTAGGAGTGATGGAAAATGATCTACAGGTTTACTCAGGAGCATTGCAGGCATGACAAATCCTTTTTAGAGTCTAGCCGGGAGTGATAGAGGGGCAATTTCTAGTCTTGCACTTGTTGTAGGCAGTCAGTGTTCCAAGCTCACAGTGAGATGAGCAACCACACAAAGAATTAAGCCAAAACCAGATAGACGTGGAAAGAACATGGTAAGGCTGTGGCCTAATGCTCGGCTTCTAAGCGACACAAACCTGTCCATCACCAACAGCAGGCAGAATTCACACTTTGCTTGCTAAGGTTAACCCATAAGTGAGAATAGGAGAAGCCATGGTGAGCATAGGCAGTGAGCAGCCAGGACAAATGTTCATAGAGTCCACCCAGGAGTGACAGAGGAGCAGCCCACGGCCTGCATTGGTTACAGACAGCCTAGATAGTGCTCCATACGCCCCATCCAGGAGTGACAGAGTAGTGCATGTTTGTATTTGTTACTGACAGTCCAGAAAAATGCCCTGAAGGGTCCACTCAGGAGTCCACTCAGGAGTGACAGAGCATGCAGTGGTTACACACAGCCAGGGTAAGTACAGAAGAAGTCTCAGAGTCAATCTGAAGTGACCTGGGATCAGCCACATAACAGGTATCTGGCGCTTCCAGGACAAATAGTGCTGACCATAGTGTAGTGCCGTGGAAAGAATATAAATAGTAGGTCAGGTGAACTAAACATGAGGAAGGTTCAAGAGAAAAATAGGTGTGGGATGATGGTTAAGGGGCAGGGAATCTGGCCCTTGATCTCTTATGGGACCAAAGTGGGAAGATGTGATGTGGAAAGCCCTTAACATCTCTTCTGCTATGAAAGTGTGGAGTTCCTCAGGTCCTCGGAAAGTATTCTTAAATTATACCCAGAAGATATTCATCAGCAACTTGGTAAATTACACATTCTTAAGATATGTGGTCCACACTATGATGCTGCTACCTTATTTCCTGCACTCTCCATCAAGGATCTACACACATCTGCAGTGGCGTGTGTAGCATTACATGAAAGCACTTACTGTGTTGATTGCCTTATAAATAGATGTAGCACATGTTTATATATATTTTTTTTAAAGAAGGGGCTGTACTTACCTACCTTCCCTTTCTGACTGGCGGAAGAGCATTGTTTTCTTGAAGATGGGGCTGTTTTGAGTGCTTGCTGGGAGAAGTGTGCAGGAGCATGGGTTCTGACCAAAGCCCTTGCAGGCATCTAAAAGGGAGTTTCCACAGGGGGTCGTCCTTCACCTCAGACGCATTTAACCATTTTAGGAAACTGCAGTGCTCAGTTTAGAGACATTTCTTTCCAAAGGCCTTTAACTACCAACAATGGCCATCTTTGTGGAAGCAAGTTCAAAATAAAGCACACGCAGAGAAAGATTGCTTTTAAAATGAAAGTGACCACTTCCCCCTTAGTAAATGTAATAGTTTATTAGAAAAATACATAGTGCTTTTTTGTGCTGTCTTTTTTTCTTTCTTCACTGGGAAAAAAAGTTTTTGTCTCAATAGAGAATTCTTTTCCCGTATATCTGCAGAAATGTTGGTAGTGTTACTTTTTTTGTAGATTTACCTAGGGCAAACTCAAAATGAGCACCAGTTACATTACACAAGGACACATTCATTTTTTGGTAGGCACAGCGAGATTAAGTTATTTGTCCAGAATCACAGGAAGTTAAGCCGACGCCAAAGCTCGAACCTGGTTCCCCAGCTCCAAAGTTGGCAGCTCTGGCTGTAAGGCCACAACTTCTCCCCACTACTTGTCCGCCCTCACCCTGAACACAGATTCATTTCAGCCAGTGGCGGCTCCTCCGCTATGGCGGATGAGCTTCGCCCCACTGCTTTCAAGCAGTGCGAGAAGAGGAAACATAACATGATAATAACTTTCAGTTATTATCATGTTATGTTTACTTTGCGGGCAGGAGGGTGGGCGGGGCTGCTCTACTCACAGAGCAGGGCAAGGGCAGAGTGGTTTGCCCACTCAAGTGTGCAATGACTGTTGTTCTCCATTCAGGATGCATTACAGCCTGCATGGAGAACATGCCCACCCCTACAGCCACTGGCTGACTGCCGTGTCACCGCGCTGTTCCTGGAAGCGAACTCAGGAGAGCAGGAGCATAGAAGACGCGGGACCCGGCCTCGAGGTAAGGTTTTTATTTTTGTTTTTCTAAACCCTGCTCCCCTGTAACCCCCCTCCCCAAGGCGACAACCCCTGCGGCACCCGCCTCCTGCCCCCCCCCCCCACCCGCGAGCCATGCCGGCCGACCCTGATTTCAGCCCTTAAACAGTAAACAGTAATAAATCTCCACCCATTTTGGGGATGGTGACGATGAAAGTTCCAATTACGCTAAGCACTATAGGCTCACCTTTTATAGGATGGGGAACAACCTGCAAAATCTCAGTGCATAATCAGAGACTTAAGTGATTGTGGGTGTTCACTCACTTCCTCAGGTGGACCCACACTAGAACACATACAAACTTTCTGCTGTGAGCAGATTTGCTCACAATAAAACTTCATTATACTGGCATAAATGACTATGCTGTCTTATTTACGACTGCAAATTCACATAATTACATTTTGTGCTGGTGAACAGGTCCGACTTTAGGGTAGTACGACCAGTGCAGCTGCAACTGGTGCTGAGCACGGGAAAGGGGCTCTGTGTTTAGAAATAACTTATGGTTTTGAAAGCACCTGCTACAGAGTTCCTTGTGTGTTCAGCAGTTTTCAGGCCCCAATACAAATGTCAAGATAACTCTGGTGATTAATGCCCCTGCTGGAGATAAATTGGAGGTTTGTCTAATGGCAGTTTTGACTAATCATAAAGTAGCACCAATTGTTAATATGCCTGCGCAAAGAACATGTGCCATGCAGGTCACAGAACTGTATTTTATGTGCATAGCTCAGTGGGTTACTGATTTTGTCACAGTGATCCTTTCATTACTTGAGGTTCATAAATTAAAATCCTAAAGTAGCTTGGTGAACTATGATATGTTATCAAAGAGCTGCATGCATACTGCATGGTATGGATTAGAGCATTATATTTTTTCCCCTGTCTTTCATTATTTTTCCAATGTTAGTAAAAAGGGTTAGTATGAATAGAAATACATTCTTTTTAGCAAACTCAACTACTGTGGTATGTTTTCAATCCTGAATTTATGTTTCTCCAGTACAAACACTCCTAAAATAAACTACACATTACTATGGATGACGTGACTTCTACACCTTGCAAACCTCATTGTGTTATGCACTATTTAATATAGACTGATTTACACTCGTATGATTCATTGTTTCTTTATAATGTGTGATGTAAAGTTCTCTGACATCCTACACCGGTATAAAACAAATGAAATGTATGTGAGAGAGGGGCTTCAGAGATGAGGGGCACTGTTGGTGGGTGGTAGTGAGGGAATCCGTGGAGAAGGGGGTATTCCTTGTTTTTTGCCCTGAGCTGCGCCCTCGAGGCAGCACTCTCTGCAATTCAATATTACTACTTTTCAACTTGGGGATTTTATAACTTTTCCTAAAATATTCCAGGACTGGAGTTAGAATAGTAAATTTGACCTTCCGGTGATCACCTCGTCCACTGCTGCCCCGAGGGCGCAGTTCAGTGCAAAAAACATGAACGAGCGGAGAAGGGGGGTCATTGGGGTTGTAATTTGCGCCACAAGTGCTAAAGCAGGCCCTGCTGGGAAATAAAGGTAGGTGAGCACCAAAGTGAAAGTTAATTGTGCAAGTGACTTGGTGACTTGCAGGTATCCACTTGACCTTCCGATACCCAGATGTGCATATTCTTTGGACACTGAGCCTGATTTCCGACTGACTTACCCATAGTCATTCGTGCAGTAAATATAGAGAGAGCATGGGGAGAGAGCTGTGGCGGAGCCATGCGTGCACGCACACGTGGCTGCTTGTGTCTAGCCCTGATTAGCACACTGCTGTTGCAGACACCTCCCCACTTCTGCCTTTGAGCTTCCCACTTCCTAATTGTCACTGCAATTTCTTCGGCAAATATTTGCTTTTGAAACCAACTGACTGAAAATGTTTGGTTTTCACCAGATGTGTCGCGTGTACATCTTTAAAACATTAGCCTAAGGAGTGATTTAGGGAAATAAACTTTTGGGCGGAAGTGTTTACCTTTCTGCGCTGTTTACTTATTTTTTTTTTTATCTTAGATACCCAAAAAAATGATTCTAAAATGTATGTTTAAAAATGTTAACCAGGGCCACATATTGCATGACAGTCGCGGTCGCATTTGCCATCGTTTAAGAGTGTTATTTGTAATTACTGAAAAGAAAACTTGATCATTAAAGATATCTGTGAACTTCTAAACAGCAAGACAAACGGCTAACGGGGTTTAATATTGACACATGCCCAGGTTCTTTCTGTAGAAAAATGCCGGGCAACGCCCACAGAAGCCACATTGAGGAACGAGGCTTCAATCTCATGAGCTCAGTGCTTCTCAGGAAGGTACCTTGAAGGACAGTCGCTCTTACTGGGAAATACCTCTTTCTGGTGGCTAAAGTAAACATGAAGAAAGTGTAGATGGAACATTTGGGTACGCTTCTAAATGGGAAGCTTTTCACTTTTGGTCTGAAAAATAAAAGATCTTTCAAGGTCGTGATCTCTGGGTGATGGGGTTTCAGATTTGGGTGGCTCAGGTTAAATAAACCTGCCCCACCCCATTTGATCGTTTTGAACTTAAGTACTAGCAAGGTCATTTTTTCTGCCTTGTTTGTTTGTACATGCAAATCTGTAAATATGCAGAGAATTCATGTCTCCTCATCACAGCCTCTTAATGACCTAGTCCTCCAATAAGGACCTGAGCCACCCGTTTAAGACAGATATTGAAGGCCAACACCACCTCTATCACTAATTGAGCAAAGATGGGTTGGACAGAAGTTTCAAATTCTCTAAAATTTGTTTTCTGCAGCTCTTCAGAAAGTAGAAGCACATTCTTTTTAGGTCTCACCTGTGACAGTGCATGCATTGGAGATATTTTATAGAACGGGGGGTGGAGCCCAACCCCACGGCTTACCATTTCTGGGTTCCATTGTTACTCTTATTTGCTGCTTTTAATTGGCCAGCGCGTGACAGCTTCACCTCCGCTTCTTTCATCTGGAGCATGACCCAAGTACTGATTGCTTAATTTTACTTGGTGTCCTTCCGCTGCTGACTCTGTGATTGAGGTACTATTTTTATTTCTTCTTCTTCCCCTATCGTCCTTGTTGTTTTTTCCCTCCGACCCTACCACTGTCCATTTTTTCTTCTTTCATTCCACCCTCCCATTGTTCATGTTGCGTCTTCTCTTCCACCCTACCATTGTTCCTGTTGCTTCTTCCCTCCCACCCTCTTATTTTCCGTGTTGATTCTTCCTTTCCACCATCCGAATGTGCATGTTGCTTCTTCCCTTCCACCCTCCCATTGTCACTGTTGCTTCTTCTCTCCCACCCTCCTATTGTCCGTGTTGATTCTTCCCTACCACCATCCCAATGTGCATGTTGCTTCTTCCCTCCCATTGTCCATGTTGCTTCTTTCCTCCCACCCTCCCATTGTCCATGTTGCTTCTTCCCTTCCACCTTCCCATTGTCTGTGTTGTTTCTTCTGGACAGTGGTGATTCTTCCCTCCTGCCTCCCATTGTCCCTGGTGCTTCTTTCCTTCCACCCACCCATTTTCCGTGGAGCTTCTTTCCTCCCTTCTACCCTACCATTGTCCGTGGAGCTTCTTCCCTCCCTCCCACCCTCCCATTGTCTGTGGTGTCATTGCTTCTTCTCAGCATATTGTCTCTGTTTCTTATTCCCTCCAACCTTCCCATTGTCTGTGTTGCTTCCATCGTCCCATCCCCACCCTCCCATTGCTCGCATTGCTTCTTCCCTCGCTCCCCCATCCTCCTGTTGTCCTTTTTGCCTCTTTCCTCCCACCCCCACCCTCCCATTTTCAATATTACTTCTTCTCTCCCATCCATACCTGCCAAATCACACGGTGCCAGAGTGTGACACACCATATTGGCTTCCATGACCTGGTCACCTGGTTAGGAGCTGATATCACACTGTGGGAGGGAAAACGAAGTGAAAACCACCATAAATAGTGGTTTTCCAGTTCATTTACCGAGGTTTTACACTTGTGACATCCATCAATGGGAGTGAAAACACCCCTGGACATCAGCACCAGCCTCAACAAGCTTTTTAGTTTTTGGGGTGGTGGGGGCTTGGGGGCAGGGTGGGGTTCAAAAGTGCCTGCCCTGCCTCTTCAAGGCCCCGCCTCCTCCTCACCCAGTGACCATGTTATTCAAGTTGGCAGGAATGCCCATCCTCAAGCCTCTTGTTGTCTGTGTTGCGTCTTTACTCTCACCCCACACTCCTGTTGTCCGTGTTGCCTGGTCCCTGCCTCCCACCACCTACCTGTTGTCTGTGTAGCTCACTCCCACCCGCCATAGCAAAAAAAGAAAGCGATATGACAGGGCCAGCGCCGGCCACATCATAGCACTTTGTTCTTTTTTATAACTTGCTGCTTGCATTTTTTTATTTAGAGTCAGTATTTTACATTGTACATTTGACACACACTTCATCCAAACGTTTGGTACATCAGATAAAATAGCAAACAACATATAAACAGTGAAATAAAATATGTAGTAAATAGATTGTAGTATATAATTAGTTTCTAGGTATAACAAGCATTGGCATAGCCAATAGGTCTCGCCTTTGGGGCCTTATAAGTATTTAGTTATGCAGCACAATATCCTTCGTGCAACAACATCAACTGTTGCATGGCAAAACACTTATAAGGTCCCAAAGGCGAGACCTATTGGCTATGCCAATGCTTGTTTTCCTAGATGTTGTAACAGTATGTATGTGTCTTACGCCCTGCCATTCGGAACGGTCTTCGTTGCATATGAATAAGTGGACTGCCAGTGGTTACACATAATGCCAGTGGTGTGTCAGGACTCAAAACCATTGTGTCCAACAATAGGCCTAAAACTACGTCAGAATAAGGAATGGGTGTAAATCGGTGCCGTGGTGTGTTTGAATTGCCTGTTTATGGCTATATCGTTCCTTTTGCTAACTGACTGCACAGAACAGATTTGGGTTAAAAGGACAATAAAAGAAGCACTTAACATGTTCTCGCGAATTAGCTCAAAAACCTCACTCTAGGGATCTATGGAAATACAATTTTAAAAAGTGGATGGAGACACGTATTTGCTCCGTGAGACGTGAGTCACAAGAAAACACGCAACAAATTACCTCAGCACAGAAAGACACAGACACAAAAACCTGGACAATGTTTAATAGAATTTACACTACTTCAGTTAGGGCCTCACACTGCATGTCAGAGATCCGTGTAAGCAGAATTACGATTGCATCCTAACAGAGCAGTTGGTGTATCAATTGGGGCGGATGTGTTCTAGAAAAAACAGAGGGCTGTGTTGCAAAGGGCGAGAGTGAATCGGGGGGAAGAGAGACTGTATGCAAGTGGGGACCCTGAGTGAGAAACAAGGCGGAGGGAGGCTGGGCCTTTCTCTGATGTGTACCTGTCCTAGAGTGCTCGAAGCCCAGCACTGTTTACGGTGTATGCTTCAAGCGCGTGGGCCATCACGTTACTTTTGCAATGGCCACACTATGTGAGGCCCAGTGCAAGGCCTGCACTGTGCAGGGTCCCAGCACAGTTTAATGTAATTCATAGTGTAACGGTCATCGCCGGCTTTTAGGTTGCAGTAAGTGAACTTCATCCGGGGTGTCTGCAGCGTATGTGGACAAGCCTTGTTATTGGTATGTATGCACCGTGTCTGGCTCATCAACGGCCACTAAAACATGCAGTCTTAATGGTTGGTCCGTCGCTGCTTCTGGGATAATGCTCGTACCGCGTGAAGCTCAGCACTGTTTAAGGACCGGCACTGACACTGGGTAATACATGTTCGTCATTTTTTGTGGTGCATGCCTGCAGTGGTAATGGGCCCGTACTGCCCCTAGTGTGAAACATGAACTACGTAAGGCTCACTACTGTCTCTGGTGAATACCTGCATTGTTTAAGGACCGCCACTCTCTGGTGCAATGCCTGTCTTGCACGAGGCTCTGACAGCGCAAAGAGAATGCCAGCCGCAGCGAGAGATGGGGTACATAGGGTGGTCCCGGGGCACCGCACTCGCGGGGACGTTAGGGCTGCTTTCAAGCTCATCTCCTTCACAGGCACTCACCGAACCGAATCAGAGTAGCCCTGGTTGCAAAGACTCCCAGAACTTTTCCATCCAAGTGTGGGTCCCCGAAAAAAACTATCTGATAAGTTGGGAGAAAAGAATAATTGCTACCAAACGCGCTTTCGTGCCTTTGAAACAAAATACATCACTTCGACGTGTGTTGTGATAACGGGTTGGGTTTACAAAGTAATGGTTTGAATTATCGCAGTGTGTACCTCTTGACATGCCCGCTGTCTCATTGCCTTAGGTGGGCAAGGATGGGTCTGGGGATGCTGCAGTGATAACGTGGAATTCAGGGAGCAGATCTCCAAGCTGTTCGTGGACGCCTTAGAAAGGGGCCAGGACTCCAGGGCTCTGATGAACCTGCACAACAACGAAGCAGGCAGGCTGGTAAGTACACATCCTGATGTCAATAAAAAAAGGGGGATTCATGTTTCATTGGTAGAACTGAGAATGCCAATAAGGCAACTCTTAACTCTGCGTTGTGAATACGTTCAAAATAAACATTCCCATCTTTAAACGTAATTACCAAATTTGCGCCCCTCTTTATGCCCCACTTATGTTTCTCTAAAATGCCTCGTTGAAATGCCTAGATAAATTCATAAAGCACTTGGAATGTATTTTCTCACTGGTTTCAATGAGCAACAAACGTCAATGTTTTGAGGCGCTCTGGTGAAAATACAAACTTGTTAGTTAAGTCAAATGCGGAAGTGCAGGGTATGTGGTGGACCATCAATGGGCTAAGCCTCCGAGTATGAGCTGACTGACAACTGTAAACGCAGTCACATAAGAGATGTTATATATAAAATACTATTAGGATATTAAGCACTCAGAACTAAAAAAACAAGCCTTGAGGCTTGAAGTCCGCGAGCAATGCGAGTGGCAAAAGTGAAAGTGATCGCGCGCGAGGCTTGAAGTTCGCGAGCGATGGAGCGGCAAAAGTGAAAGTGATCACGCGCGCACCATGACGGAAGAGGAAAGCCAGATGGCGCCTCCGCTTGTGCATGTGCGCGTAACCGCACGCTCCATGCCACCGAAAAAGCTATGGTTGGACTATTAAAAGCCCACTCACTAAATGTCTCACCAGAGCAGCGCATGCGCTGGCTCAGGCGAGACCTAAAAACAACTGACAATCGTATACATCTGGCACATTTCACAAGACAGGATGGAAAAACATGTAAAAAATAATAAAAGGCTTAGAAAAGTACAACTGGTAGAGTTAAAGGGAATTAAAATAGATTCAATTGACTTTCTGCTTAATGACTCTCATAGGCCATGGACATGAGATTTTAAAGTTGAGATTCAAAGTTGCACACTGGGCAGAAGCAAGTTTGACCTCTGGAGGCGTGCTGTCAACATATTACTATTTTGACTGGCCGTTCGGATCCGAAGGGCAGGTAAATAGGCTGTCAAGAGAGGGGTACACAATTTTATCTCTTCTCAACTGAAGCACTTGCCGACAAGGCCCATCCTTACTTACAGAGGGGTTGGGATAACGAGACTACGGATAATACGTGTCTCCAAGCACTTAGACGCATTTGACCTTATTTTTGGGTATGGTGAGAGTACAGGGTCTCTTTCCCTGACTCCTACAATTTTACATTAATTCTAACCCTGGGCGGAAAACTACGCTACGCTCACGGAGTGTGCGTAGCGAGCGCAACTATGCGCTATGCAAATCGCACGTAGCACAGTGCAAAAACGCGTGGCGGGCGTTTTTTGCTCGCTCGCGGTCCTCAACGTCAAGTTGGCGACCGCCAGCGAGCAAAATCAGCATCCCAGTAAGACCTTTTCCTCGTTCGCGATCGGCAACATCAAGTTGCCGATCGCGAGCGTGGAAAATAAACCTCCCAGCGAGGAGGTCAGGTTTCTCATTGCAAGTGGTCGCGTATGCTCCCGACCGCTTGCGATGAGAAACTACCAGTCCGTGTTGAGAAAGCCGCCGCTTGAGTACAAATCTACTAGAGCGGCAGAAAATGACTGCTTGCACTGTTCATGATGCAGTTCGCAATGATTGCACAGTGCGGACAAGCATCCGGCACTGTGCAATCATTGAGAACAGCATTTCCGTACCGCACTACGCAGTTCGCGAAGCTATACGTAGCGCGACGTAGTGCAAAGTGCACTTCTCGTAGCGTAGCGCAACTACGCCCAGGGTTAATTAATTCTCACGGTCCTGACGAAGCGCACTGAGGATCCATTAGGGACTCACCGGATGCACGAAGCATGTTGACCCCACTGCACTTTCACGGACTTAGAGCAGCGGGAGCATACCTATCACTCCTACATATTTGCTTTTAGGATAGGCTCCAGTCCCTTTGATTTTAATTTATCTTCCGGACCCTTGAATAAAATTGTGTTAGGGTTCCGGTAAGGTAATTTTATCTTCACACACACATGTTTTCACTGGGCCCACACACCCGCATGCACAACTGCGGCACCTCCTAAAAAAGATCTCCGACAAAGAGCCCTCTTGCGGGGCTCGTGGGGGACAGCAGCGCCACCCCCACGAGGAGCTAAGCCCAATGATGAAGCACGACACCCGCAAGGGTGTGTGAAGGCACTAATTTCAAAAGGAGGAATTCCCCCACCTTTACTTTAATCCCACCGACCCTACCTATGGACACACCATATCTCAACCAGAATAAGTTGTAGAGTTCTCTCCCTATTTAGGAACAGCTACCATCCATTGTGTTGACAGTCAGCATATTACTGTTATTTTCCATCACAGGTGGGGTTAGTATACTCTTGAAGTTTGAATCGCGTCTTTTCTGTTATATACCTTTGCTTTATTACTATTGCCACAACTAATAATAATGTGATCCATAAGAAGGCCCCATCAAACAATACAGATATGCTTTAGGCTTTTGAAATCCAGTAAGCGCTCCACTCCTGGCCCTACATTATATCTCAGGCGAGCCTGGCTCTCGTTACACAGTGTTTCATATGGCTCTTGGCCTGCAGCTATGGGGACTTTAGCAATAATCATGTTCTTCTTGTCATCTGGCCACCTAGTTTTGTCAAACGCTGGCGGCATTTCATCTTTCCTGCATCAAGTTACCCTGTTTTCGAAATTGAAGGGAATAGGAGGTGAAACAGACGCTATAGCATTTAATGGGCTGTTTCTGGTTTGAATACTTTTTACATTTGTCAATCAGGACTGTGGTACTACGTCAACTTCGGGTATTGGTGGAATCTATAAATTTACTGTTGAGTTGAAAGATTCACTGCTCCTACCATAATCATTTCTACAGTTTTGACCGTCCTTCATTTGTTCTTTTTTGGGTTCTTGGGGTGAGTCAGAATTGACTGGGTGGACCTAATTGTTACCAGGTTTCCATTTCATTGGGTAATCTATCTCCGGGTATATTCAGAGAAGCACATCTAATTCTGGCAACGGTATTTACGTCCATTTTAAAAAAAAGAAAAAATCTTTTTGTTGAAATTTTAATGTATAACATTCTCAATGCATAATACAGTGTTGTATAACAGAATCTTTAAGTAGATTGCCCTGTACATTTGGTCGCCTTCATGGGAGTGAATATATAGTTCTATTTACTACTCCAATTCCATATTTGACTCAATGTGATTGAACAATACCTAGAAGTGTTTATTTAGTCAAGAATTTTCTCAAAGCAATGTTGCTCTATGGCAGGGACATGATAAATGCTGACCCCAGATTCTCCTAAATTTACAGTGACAGCTTCCACTTATGGGTGTCAATTTTTTTTCATATATATATATCATTTCTTTTACCAGCCCCAATGATCCGTGGACGATGCCATCTATGAGGCCCATATTTGTTTAATGTCCTTTCTTACTACTGTCAGCTCCAAATTTGTAAAATGTGTATGATATCTTGTTAACTCTGCATCTCTCCACATACCCAGCAAAGCCACATTAGGGACTAACAAATGTGAAATCATGCAATTGTTTCCTTACTCCTGCACAAAACCCATGCACCTGGGGCAGTGTCTGGCGGAATAGTACAGTATGCTATCCTAACATCTTCTCAAGTATACCAAAGGGGCAGCATAACCTAAATCGATTCAGCATGGATAACTGCTGCAATTTGAATGTCCATCAGTATTTGTTAAAGTGCTCTATGTAAGCTAGATATTAGGTACTCAAATGGATCGGTCTTAGCGGGCTCTGCAGGGGTAAAGCCCCCTTTAGATAAATCTCAAAGGAAACTGGTTGAATGCAGAGATGGGAAAAATTCGCGGGTGCAGAAACCTACTCACTGGAGGCTCTTCTTTTCTTTAACTCCCTCCCACATTTGTCTGAAAGAGTTTATATTCTTTGCTCACTTTTCTCAGAAATGTCAGAAACAATTTGAGGAGCACCTGCAGGTGTTACTCTTCCAGTGTCTTACTTATTGGTATTGCTCCCAACCTTGATCAAGTTTCCGCTTTTCTCTCCCTTAGGTACTTAAGTCTTTCATTTCCACGACTGGAAAGAACTTCCCATGAGTCTATCTGGTGTCATTTCCATTTTGTGGGGGCAGTAGTGGGCAAGTTGTCTTCTTAGATACCGCATTTAGCACTAATGACCAGATGTACCTCTGAGCATGTCACTGGTCTTCCTCTGGCCTTGCATCTTCAATCTATTAGAATGGGGTTTGAGGGTAAACATACTAATGGTGTTAGGTGAAGTTTTAGGAGGGTTAAACTTCCTTGAGCCCTTAGTTACTGGCATTCTCAGAGGTAAACAGAGCCTCAAAACAAGAACATCAAGGGAAGGTTGCAATACGGTAAATGCACAAACACCTGCACAGTAAGAAACAAAAGAACAATAATTGACTGAAGCTCTATACATATGTTGCAATATATTAGACGGGACAGATACATGCTCAATTTGAGAACAAAAGAGAAGCAGAACAATTGCCCATCCTATTTTTAGGAACTGGGGGCAGAGAAATCAGATATTTTCTAATATTTATTTCTTTTTAAAGTTTGTAAAACGCTTGTATGTAAGGTAGGTAAAACCTTGCACGTGTGTGTGTGCATATATATTACCTACTGGCGATCGCCAATAGGTAGTTATAGTTAGGACCTCGTTTCTATTCAAAAATACTTTTTTCTTTTCCCAATAACTTTGGCGCCGGTTGGCGAATCTTCGCGAAATTTTCAAACTAGTGGTCCGCTCCGGTCAGCTCCTGTCTTGAAAGTTTCGGGGTGATTCATCAAGCGGGGGCCGAGAAAAACGGGGTCCCAAAACGTGTTTTTCCCATGTTAATTTCCATAGGAAACTTCAGACAAAGCTACAGCCTGAACTGCTGAACGGAATTACACCAAATTTGGCAAAAAGGTAGGTCTTGGTTCAGGAGGAGCCCTTTTTTTAAATGGTGTAAATCCGTTCAGAAGTTCCTGAGAAATTAGAAAAAGAAAAAGTTTCGATATTGGAGCACCGAGGAGGGTTCCCGAACTCTCCCGGGCACGAGCTTCACTCTGATTGGCTGCCAACACTCCAAACCAGGAAGTGTTGGCAGCAATCTTGTGACTCGATAGAACCGAGTCACAAGAAAACAGTGAAACAAAGTGAAAAATGAAGAAAAGGGGGCAGGGTAGAAACACCCTGACCCCCTAGGCCTGCTCAGGGGGTCCCACAAGGAACCCCAGGGCCCAAAAAAGCATTTTTTTTCAAAACAGCAGAATTCACATTGGGGTCGCGAATCCCGCTGAAACATTTAAAAAAATCAAGCGCGGGCTCCCACGCTTCATTTTATTGAGTGCCCTGGGTGGGCACTGCCCAAAAAATAATAGCGGGGGCCCGTGGGGGTCCCTGCAGCCCCCGGGGACCCCCACCTCCCCGGGCTATGCTGATTATGTGTGGGGGGCACACGGCCCCCCGCAGCCCCGGGGACCACCACCTCCCCAGGACTTTCTCAATTGTATGCGGGGGGAACGTTGCCCTCCCGCAGCCCCAGGGACCGCCACCTCCCCCGGGATGTGTTAATTTTTTTTTTTTAAAGGAAAAGTGTGGGGGGTAAAAGGCACCCACATGCCCCAGGGTCTACCACCTCGACGGGGCAATCTTTATTTAAATGCTGGGGTCCGTTATGGACCCCCAAGCCCCGGGGACCACCACATCCCCGGGGCTTTAAATGTTGGGAGGGGGCCGGCCGGCAAGAGCCCCCCCAAAGCCCCGGGGACCACCACATCCCCAGGGCTTTAAACATTGGGAGGGTGCTGGCTGGCCCCCCTCCTGGAGCCATTGATGTCCCTGGGGACCGCCACCCCCCAGGGCCGGCTCCTGCAGTGTCCCGGGGTGCTCTCCCCCGGGACGCGGCTGTTTGCAATGTCAGGGCGGGAGCCATGCGGCTCCCGCCCTGCCATAGCAAATGCTGCTTTGCTTCCTTGAAGCGAGAGCAGGAAACCTGCTCTCGCTTCAAAGAAGCAAAGCAGAATTGGTTTTGAGCAAGGGGAGCTGCATGTCAGTAGCTCCCCATGTTCAAAAGCAATGCCGGCTCCCGCAGGAGGCAGGGATTCGGTTGGACCGTGGGGGCATTGGGGATTCCTCACGGTCCCCAACAAAAAGGGCCGGCCTGGGGGATGGGGTCCTAGGGGCCAGAAGAGGCCCAGAAGGGGGGCCACGAGGCCCCCCTTCAATATTAAAATAAAAAATAAATAAAGAGGCACAGCCCCGGGGATGGGGTCCCCGGGGCTAACAGAGGCCTCAGGGGGGGGGGGCACGCAGCCCCCCTCCTTTAAAAATATAAAAAAAAAAAAAAAAATGTGGCCATGCCCTGGGGGATGGGGTTCCCGGGGCCGAAATTGGCCTCGGGAGGGGAGCCGCGCAGCCCCCTTCCTGTTTTTTAGAAAACATTTTTTTTAAAAAGGGCAGGGCCTGGGGGATGGGGTGCCCAGGGCGCCAAATAATGTAAAAGAAGGGGAGCCACACAGCCCCCCTTGTAAAAAAAATTAAAAAGGCCGGCATCGCGCCGGAGGCCATGCCCCCTCCCTGCAGTACTCACCAAATGCGCCCCCTGGCCATGCCACTTTTTACACCTCTCTGCAATGCAGCTCTGTGGCGCTTACCGGAGGTACCTGATGGGCTAGTTGGCCTAGGAATGAGTGAGTGAGTATGTAGTAAGTGGTATTGTTGTGTCTATGATTTTGAACATGGTAGTCTGTATTTTAGAGTGGGTGTATCAAAGGTTATATTAGGGTGTGAGGAGGTGCATCAGATTATCACGTGGATGATGTCATCAGTGATGTCATTTGAGATGGCATCAGTGATGTCATCAGTGATGTCACTGACCATGCCATGAGTGATGTAATGTGTGACTTCATCAGCAGTGCATTGCGGGGGCGCGAGTTATAGTTAACTCTTCTAACTATAACGGCCGAATTTCTCTGGTATTGTACGTGTGAAATGTCCAACTAAATATAATGGACCAGAAATCTATGTTTTTTTCAGTGAATTTCTAAGGTTTTTTAAATGCTATTTTCTAACTATAACGGGCCTGAAACCTATGTTTTTTTTCAGTGAATTTCTAAGGTTTTTTAAATGCTAATTTCTAACTATAACGTCCCTGAAACCTATGGTTTTTTCAGTGAATTTTAATGGTTTTTTAAATGCTAATTTCTAACTATAACGTCCATGAAACCGATGATTTTTTTCAGTGAATTCAATGGTTTTTTAGGTCTCGCTGAGCCAGCGCACATGCGCTGCTCGGAGAGCATTTAGTATACAGGTTTTCAAAGTGCTACCCGGCCTAAAGCTTGAGTGCACAATGGCGTGCATGTGCACAGCTGCTGCTCGCACTCCCTCCTCCCTTCTCCCCCTCCCTTTTCCTCAGCTTTAATCAGGCTCCTCTGCTGCTGGCATTCCTCCCCCCCTTCTCGCCCAGCCCTTCTTGTCACCTCGGCTTGCACTCACCCCTCCTTTCTCCCCTTTCGGCCGCTTTGATGTTCTCAGTGAGCCGTGCGGCCAATGCTTGTTTGCATGTGGATTTACTCTCGAACCCCTGACCTCTCCGTAAAAGCTTCCTTAATGACATCTTGCAATTTGTTGCAATTAAGAAAAAAAAACAACGGTCATCTAGATTCAAAGTCGCAAGCATAATGGTTTTTAAATCCAATTGTGAGAAAAATGGTGCATCTATTTTGTCCATTCAAGGAAATGGGGAATACTCTGACAATTCCATTGGTTCCCAAAAAATACCATATTGCTTCCCAATTGTCTCTGGCCTTTAACTTTTGCCTTATAACATGCACATATTTGTACTCACCTTTTATTTAACTGGGAAAGAAATGACAGTACCTTACTGTCGGAAGTATATCTTATTTACCAGCCTCGGAAATGTTCCTCTTGTATTTATTACAAGGGATATGTGTAGCTGCAGAGTTACAATTACTCACTAGTGGTTTGAATGCAGACATCTCTGCTGAACTCTCATCAAATCAAATGTAACCACAATCACACACAACCACAACCACACACAACCACACACACACACACACCCACACACACACAACCACACACACACGCAAACACACAACCACACACACAACCATCCACACAATAACACAAACACACAACCACACACACAACCACTACACACACAACCACAACAACACACAACCACACCCACACACAACGACACACACAATCACACACATACCCCCCACACACACACCCACACACACACAAACACACAACCACACACACAACCACACACACAATAACACAAACATACAATCACATACACAACCACACACAACCACAACTACACACACAACCACAACAACACACACCCACAACCACATACACAACCACAAGCACACACAACCACACACACAATCACACACACACAACCACACCCACACACACAATCCACAACCACACACACACAACCGCACACACACAACCACACACACACACACAACCACACACACAACCACAACCACACACACACACCCACACACACACACAACTACACACACACACAACCACAAGCACACACAGCCACACACACAACCACACACACACACACAATCACACACACAACCACACACACACAACCACACACACAATAACACAAACACACAACCACACATACAACCACACACAACTACACACAACTACACACACAACCACATCACACAACCACACACACAACCTCAACAACCCACAACCACACACAACCACAACCCCACACAATCACACACACACAACCACAATCACACACAACCACACAACCACAACCACACACACCCAACCACACACACACACCCACACACACAACCACACACACAACCACAACCACACACACAACCACAACCACACACACACACACAACCACACACACACACAACCACAAGCACACATAGCCACACACATAACCACACACACACAACCACACACAACCACACACAAACACACTACACACAAACAATAACACAAACACACAACCACACACACAACCACACACAACCACAACTACACACACAACCACAACACACAACCACACACACAACCACAACACACAACCACAACCACACACACACAAAACCACACACACAACCACACACACACACAACCACACACACAACCACACACACACACAACCACACACACAAACACACAACCGCACACACACACACAACCACACACACAATAATACAAACAGACAAACACACACACAACCACACACAACCACAACTATACACACAACCACATCACACAACCACAACCACACACACAACCACAACAACCCACAACCACGTCCACAACCACAAGCACACACAACCACACACAACCACACACACAATCACACACACACAACCACACACACAACCACAATCAGACACAACCACAACCACACACACACACAACCACACACACAAAATAACACAAACACACAACCACACACAACCACAACTACACACACAACCACAACACAACCACAACACACAACCACACACACACACACAACCGCACACACACATCCACACACACACACACAACCACACACACAATAATACAACCACACACACAACCACACACAACCACAACTACACACACAACCACAACACACAAACACAACCACACACACACACACACAACCACAAGCACACACAACCACACACACACAACCACACACACAACCATAATCACACACAAGCACAACCACACACAACCACAACCACACACACACATACACACAACCACACCCACACACAAACACACAACCACACACACCCACAACACACAACCACACCCACAACCACACACAACCACAACTACACATACAACCACAAAAACACACAAACACACACAACCACACACACAACCATAACAACACACAACCACACACACACAGAACCACACACACAACCACACACACAAACACAAACACACACAAAACCACAAACAAACACAACCACAACCACTCACACACACACGCACACACAACCACACACAACCACAAGCACACACACGCACACAACCACACACAACCACACACACACACAAACACACACACACAACCACACACACAACCTCAAACACACACACACAACCACACACACACAACCACACACACAAACAACCACACACACAACACATGCACACAACCACACACACAACCACACACACACATACAACCACACACACAACCACAACCACATACACACACAACCAACCACAACCACACACACAACCACACACACACAACCACACACACACAACCACAACCACAACCACACACACACACACAACCACACACACAACCACACAAACAACCACAACCAGACACACACAACCACACACACACAACCACACACACACACACACACATACACGTGTTACCATCCTTGTGGGGACTATGTGTGAATACCTGCCTTGTGGGGACTAACCTTTCCCAATGTTTATACAACACACTAATAACAGAAAAATGTTAAGAAAAAATTCATGATACAGGATCCTGCTTCAAATTTGCAAATATATTGTTATTTAATCGCGCGCACAGCACCATCCTTGTGGGGACTTGAACACGTGCTACCATCCTTGTGGGGACCTAGTCCGTAAAACTATTTGTGATTGAATACAGTCTAAGGCACATGGCTAAATGTTTATTTTATCAACAATATGCACAAACAACATTATAATCTATTCATATATGAATTGCTGCATATACACTAGGGGTATACATGAAGACAGATTATGTTAATGTGCCAGAACATATCATATCGTGCTTATAGAAAGAGACTTTAAGCTGTATTTAACCTATGTATTAGTGCTTACACTCTTAGAAGATGAGGAAACTAACACATAAGAAATTAACATATGGAACAAAGGAATGTGGTCAAGTTGAACCCAGAGCTTGATTAGCTGCTTACATTTTTGCCAAAATAGATGTTCAAGTCCCGACCTGGATAGTGGGTGAAGATCATTGTGTTTAAGTCTCCATAGAAATAGTGTGTACATTCAAAGCTTATATCCCATTATAAAGAGTGTGAAGCTAATGATGTTCAAGTCCACACAGAGGTTGTGTGTAATTATAGGAATGCTCAAGTCCCCACAGAGATGGTATGTTATTATAGCGATGTGTAAGTCCCCACAGAGATAGTGTGTTATCATAGAGATGTTCAAGTCCCCACAGAGATGGTGTGTTATTATAGTGATGTTCAAGTCCCCACAAATATAGTGTGTTATTACAGTGTTGTTCAAGTCCCCACAAAGATAGTGTGTTATTATAGCGATGTTTAAGTCCCCACAGAGATAGTGCATGAAGGTTAAAATAGGGCCCAATTCACAAAGGTAAACTTAGACAAACAGTCTAACTTTACTACTTTTTCCAGTATTCACAAAGGTAAATTTAGACCAAAAGTCTAACTTTACTACTTTTCAGTATTCACAAAGCCCCATACAGAGAATGTGAAGCTGATGATCAAATCGAAGCAAACACAAGGAGATGATGGACGGAGTGCTGAAACGTTTCAGTCACTCACCTCAGTCACAGATCTGGGTTTAGTCCATCATCATTCTTTAGCTCACTTCCTCACCCCAGCTCAGACCCAGCTATATGCAAATCAGTCTTGACCCTGTGCCTCATGGGAACAGTCCAGCCCGAACTGCCAAGCCAGGTCTTCCCTGCACCGGAAATAAGCATCCTGGGACAGGTTTCAGGTAACACCCCCTCATTAGTCAGGCTAGCTAGAATCCAGTGGCAAAGTGAGGAAGGGACCCACGTCTGGGCATACTCTGCCAACTTAGGGCGAACAAAGCACACACACGGAGATTATGGATGGAGTGTTGAAACGTTTCAGCCACTCACCCCCAGTCACAGATCTGGGTTGAATCCATCATTGTTCTTTAGTTCACTTTTCCACCCCAGTTCAGACCCAGCTATATGCAAAGCAGTCTTAACCGTGTGCTTTATGGCATCCCTGGTGCTTCAAGCCGAAACAGAGCTTGTGTTTAATTACAGGAATGCCTAAGTCCCCACAGAGATAATATGTTTTTATAGTGATGTTCAAGTCCCCACAAAGTTAGTATTTTATTATAGTTTTTTTCAAGCCCCACAAAGATAGTGTGTTTTTATGGCTATGTTTAAGTCCCACAGATATAGTGCATGAAGATGATTGTGTTTCAGTCCTCATTAAAATAGGGCCCGATTCACAATGGTAACCTTAGACAAAAAAAATCTAACTTTTCTACTTTTCAGTTTCAACAATGTAAACTTAGACCAAAAGTCTAATGTTACTACTTATCAGTATTCACAAAGCCCCATACAGAGAATGCAAAGCTGATGATGCACAAGCCAAAACAGAGCTTGTGTGTAATTACAGGAATATTCAAGTCCCCACAGAGATGGTTTGTGACTATGATATTACCACAGTTGCCAAAGAGAATGTGTGTGATTATAGACATGCTCAGGTCTCCACAGAGATAGTGTGTGATTATAGACATGCCCAGGTCCCCACAGAGATACTGTTTGATTATAGAGATGTCCAGGTCCCCACAGAGATAGTGTGTGATTATAGACATGCCCAGGTCCCCACAGAGATAGTGTGTGATTATAGACATGTCCAGGTCCCCATAGAGATAGTGTGTGATTATAGACATGTCTAGGTCTCTACAGAGATAGTGTGTGATTATAGAGATGTCGAGGTCCCCACAGAGATGTTGTGTGACTATAGTATTACCACGGTTGACAAAGAGAATGTGTGTGATTACAGACATGCCCAGGTCCCCACAGAGATAGTGTGTGAATATAGACATGCCCAGGTCATCATCATCATCATCATCATAGCACACATTTATAGTGCGTGATTATAGTAGTGTAAAAGTCCTCACAGAGATAGTGTGCGATTATAGTAATGTTTAAGTCTCCACAGTGCTAATGTGTGATTACAGTCATATTCAAGTCTCCACAGTGATGTGTGTAATGATAGGTATGTTGAAGAACCCATACAGATCGTATTAGTCTGTTGGCTTTTTAAATGAATTAATCCACTAGAGGGATATGTGTTTGATCACTCTCTCATATGTTTGAATCCTGGAGCTACCACTCAACCTTTGTTCCTTCCAAGGTCTATACAAAGTTGAAACATCTATTTGTTCAGCCTTTTATATTTGGAGTGTAAAATAGAAATTCTTAAACAAGGCTTAAACATTCTCAAAAGTGCCCATGTCAGCTACAAAAGACTTTATCAGTGTTTATGGTCTCGTTATTTGAAGGGCAAACATATACAAGAGTCTTACAAACTGTATTCCTGAACTGATCTGGTATGCTCATAATGTAAGATTAGAGAAAGTCACTTGGGCTGACATACAGCTGTCTTTTTCATGGGAATAAAAACCTCAGAATGTGCCTAATTTAATTATAGGAATCTTTCACAATGTTAATTTTTTTTTTTAAGGAGTGAGCCCAAATGTTGCACTTCGGTGTGTGTGTGTGTGTGGTATAAAACTAGGCTTCCTAAAAGGAGCCGGTGAATCTTTTGTTCAGGAATAGAGAAGGACAATTTGATAGTCATGCACTAGCTGTTTTGTGAGAAAAGAAACCTTAAAATGTGCCCATATTAAAGATAGGAGTCCTTCACAAAGTTTAAAAATGTGTTTTTGGCAGTGGGCATTTTATACATACAGTCTTTAACAATAAGGGCTTCATTTATGAAAAGTGTTGCATCGATGTGAGAAAGCAGCGATGCAACACTTTTCAGTGCGCCCTCCTTGCGACATGATGGATGTGCCGCATTTGTTGTATGGCGCACCATGTCGCACGGAATGGCAGATACGTCAGGAATCCTGATGTATCTGTCAGCGCGAAACCCACGTATTGCTGGAGTTGTCGTAAGCATGATGCAGCTCCAGCAATGCATGGGGAAAGCCTATTCCCATTGCACTGCATAAACCTTATGCCTGCTGTGAGGCAGGCATAAGGTTGTGACACAGTAGCATCCTAGAAGTAACACAGTGAAATCTGAAAGATTTCACTGTGCCACTTCTACGAGGCTTTTTTCAGGGGAACACCCACCCTACATACATTATACCTGATGCATCACTTTGTAAATATGGTGCAATATTGAGCATTATTTATGCTTCTGGAGCCACACAAAAAGTGACGCAACGGCATGGCAAAAGTGTAACAACGGGTTCATCATTGTTTTAAAAAAAATATTTTTATATATTATATCGCCAAAAAACAGGTACAGCCATGGGAACCTGCTTTGCCCCCAGCCTAGCAAATTTATTCCTGGGCTGGTGGGAGGAGCAGGTGGTATGGACTGATGACAATGAATTGTTCACGAGTCATGTGCCATTATGGCTGCGTTATATTGATGACCTTTTCATTATCTGGGACGGGAGCAAGGAAGAAGCTATAAGATTTATACAGAGTTTATCCAACAATGATTTAAATCTTACATTCACACACACCATCAGTGAATTAGAATATGACTTTCTTGACATACATGTAACAGTCCAAGATGATGAATTGGTAACCAATCTTTTCAGAAAGGAAACAGCTGGCAATAGTACAGTGCATGCACGTAGCCATCATCCCAAAACTCTGCTTAATAGCATACCATATGGCGAACTATTGCGTGCCCGTAGAAATTGTAGTACCAATCCAGGTTTTATTAAGGAACAAGATCATATGCTGGATAGATTCAAACTTAGAGGTTATCCTAAGAAAGCTTTCATAGAAGCAGCGGCAAAACTAAAAGATACTGATCAGAAAGATGTTCTATTCAAAACTAATGTGATTGACAAAATTGAACAATCGTCTACTACTCCAAGAATGATCACTATGTACAATGCCAGAGACAACAAAATGAGATACATAATGAGAAAACATTGGGGTCTGATTCAATCAGATTCTGTGATTGGCAAGGTAGTGGGTAACTCCCCTACAGTAACATAAAAGAGAGCACCTTCCTTTAGGGATAAATTGGTTAACAGTTATTATCAAACTGAAGTCCCCACCACCTGGCTGAATAGGAGTAAGGGTTTTTTCAAATCTAATGCCTGCAAGGCATGCTCCAATAGCCATAGCTGCAAAACTTTCACCACATCAAATGGAAAAGAGAGATTGATATCTAAATTTATCACATGTACGACTGATTTTGTAATTTACTGCCTACAATGTCCGTGTGGCTCTCGCTACATAGGCAGCACAAAACTGCCAGTGAAAAAACGCATTGTGGAGCATTTAAGAGCAATAAAAAAATCAAGACTTTAACTATCCTGTTGCGAGACATTTTTATAATCTCTACAACAGCAATAATCAGCTCCTAAGCTACATGGGACTTGAACGTATCATGAAAAACATCAGAGGAGGTGACCGGGAAAAACAATTACGTATTCTTGAGTCACGATACATCATTGACCTTAATACAAGGTCCCCCTTTGGCATGAATAAGGAGGAGGAACTAGCAACACATATAGGGGTATAGTAGGCTTTTGCCCCTCTGGTATCCTCCTATGTATCCTCAGCGCTCTATCTCTTTCCGTAGTTGCATTCTGTAGATACATAAGTTAGTGTTAAGACATTTATAGTTTTTTTTAGGGTACACAGGTTTTGTCACTTTACATCTCCCAGTTTTTCCATATTTAAAGTTATTGGTGCATCTTGGGTAGTGACTCATGATTAATGATTGGATAGACCCCATTTGGGGCAGATATCTATTTATAGCACCTTTTTAATAATCTTTTCTAGGTGGTCGGGATCATTCGGTTCCTTCGCCTTTTGGTATAAACAGGGATTATTTCAATAGAATTTTTCAATAGAATTTGAACTATAATTCACAATGCACTTTACCCTGCTCCCCTTTTCCTTTTAATTGTTCACTTATCACTTTGTATCTATGGCACATTTGGTCTGCCCTGCTGCTGTTATTTCAATTACATGACCATTCCTATTATCATTGGGTAGATTTATGGACTACTATACATCTATTTACTGTTTACACACTAATAGGCATTGGAAGTAGGCCACTTGGCCATGATCATACTATATGTGTCTGTCCATAGAGTTTGTACATAAATAGGTTTTGGAGGTAGGCCGCGTGGCCATTATCATATGTTTTGTCCATAAGGGATGTTTTGTCGTTCCTTGCAGTATTTTACTGTTCAGATTTATTTATTTATATATTATAAACAACAAGGATTGGACTGCTGATGCGCTATTTTGAATGGCGTTTGCAATCTAATTTTGTTCATTATTTGCATAGTTCTAGCTCTGTTTATGTTTGTTTTATCTCTATGGACATTATTCTATTAATGTGTTTACGATGTGGCCTTTATTAATTTTGCAATTATTTTTGCATCCATTTGATTAAGGTCCCGTATTTATTCACCATCAATAGGATCATGCTGCTTTATCATTAATTTTGATCCTGTTATGATAAGTTTATTTTATTTTATCAAATAACTTTATCAATACCTGGATGTGCTGACAATTTTTTAGAAACGAGGATTTCTTCAGTTTCTATTGTAAATCATTTCATTGTCCGACACTACATAATTAATTTATTTATCATGTAGAGAATTATGCTACCATCAAATTTGTGGTCGTTTTATGAAATGTAATTTAAACAATTATGATTATCATTATGTTTCGCGATTGCGGAGCAAGCAGCATTCAAAGCCAGTATGTTTTCTGTTTCCATGGTTGATACGGCGTGTATTTAACAGCATCTTTACGTTGTGACCTTTGAACCTGACGAAAACCGACAGGCTGAAACCAGTCGTTCTTTTTGCACAATAAACCTTCCCGGTTGGAAACTCTGGTGTGCCGCCTTCTTTCGTAATTGAAAGACTGTTTTCAAAAGTTTGGGGTTTGTCCGCCACGGAAGGCACCGACAGCAAGAGGCAGGCGTATGGCGTTTGGCTGAATTCCTATAACGATATATATATATCTTATAATATTAGTAAAATGTACTTTTTTTAAATATAGTTTGCAATTTTAAATGTGTAATTGAATTTTTAAGAGGCAATTAGATGGGTCTGGTGGCTCTGTGGACTAATGTGTCCACTGCAGGGCCCTGTGTTCAATCTCATGGTCATAGGCTCAAATCCCGGCGGGTCCACTCAGGCTTTCAAACATCAGAGGTCGATAAAATGAATACTGTTGGGTAACAATAAACATCTGTTAGTGCCAAGATGCCTAAGAGTTAATGTGCTATCTACAAATACCTATGTTAAGTAGTTTGTAATTTAATAGCGGGATATTGGGTTTTTGGTTGAATATGGTGGGAGGTTAGTTACATTTTAACTAATTATTTTATAATGTTAAGTAATGTAAGGTAAAATCAATATATAAATGGTTAGTATGTAATGTTTTAATTTTTTAATTGTTCTTTCATTTATTTGGGTTTAATTTCAGATTTTTAATTTATATTTTGTATAGTATAATTAGTTATAGCTAATTTAGCAGCATGTCAGTTTGTAGGGGAATAGGATGAGAAAATATTTCAATGTAAATAGTTCTTTATTATTTGTTAATTAAGTTTTTAATTCATAAATCATAATTTTTTCATTGAAAATTTAAAATGAAAAAATAGTTTTATTTAGACTGTCAAGAAATAAGTAGTAATATATATCAGCAAGTGTATAATATATTATTTTTATATGTTTCATTTATTTTAATTTTATTATTGTTTGATTTATTTTTTAATTGATCTTCTTGGTGTTTGTGGTTTTTTCAGTAGTAGCTAGAGAAGTGAATTCTACGTAGGGTTATTTAAATATTTCATTTAATTATACATTTGTTTTGTATATTTATAATAAATTGTGCATTTTATTTAAATGTATACAATATATAATTTCTAGTTTAACTATGGTTAATTATTTTATGTTTTAGGTATTTAAATATTTTATTTAAATTACTGTATTGGAATGATATATGTTACCTTTCTGAAGTCAAACACTTTCCCTACTGTTGCTTTTATTGAAGTGGGAACAATAAATTTAGTCCGTCCAATTCCTATGCTTTCCTTAATATTGAATTTGACATTGTGTGCAAACTAAGAGCATTCTGTTTACCCGGAGACTGCGGGGGGGGGGTGGATCTAGCCCATGATTAAGGCTTGTGGCTCTCTTTCCAGACTCACACTGTAATTTTCGGTCCTCTGGGCACCCGTAGGGTGGAGCAGGGACGCCATCTTGGCCTGGAGCGCTCTAGTCACGGAGGCTATAAAAAGAGAAGCCACTTCAATGAGTGCAACAGTAGGAAAAGTGTTGGATAGCTGAGGGATACAATTTACTAGTCCCACTCCAGTCAATGCAACAGTAGGGAAAGTGTTGGAATGCGGTGGGGTAAAAATTAATATTCCCACTCCATTGAGTGCAGCAGTAGGAAAAGTTTTGGATAGGGGAGGGGAAAAAATTACTATTCCCACTCCAGTGAGTGGACTAAAATGACCCTCCAGGGGCCCAAAACTGGCACCCGACCTGGAGTCCCACTCGGGAAACGTCCTGTGCCTGGTACGACCAGTTGTGCCCTGCTCTAACCCCTCCAAAAACCAATGCTTTCCCTACTGTTGCTGAGACTGAAGTGGGAATAGTAAATCTAAACACCCAGAAGTTCAACACTTCCCTTACTGTTGCTTAGAGGTTTTTCAAATATTTGTAATACTTTTGTTTGTTTTTAATATTTTGAGTTTAGCAATGTTTACATTAAAAATGTTTTTTATAACTGTTTTTCTATATGCACTATATTAGTTCGAAATTTATGCACACAGTTTTTAAAATTACTTTTGGACATTTGTTAAATTATTAAAATTCTATAACTATAAGTTAAAATGGTTTTATTTCCAAATTTACTGTACAGTATAACTAAATAAAACGTGTTTTTATATGGGTATTTTAATATCTAAATTGGGTTAAATGCCCCTCCGTTATCCCAAAATTTCCCCACTGTTGCACCCACTGGAGTGGGAACAGTAATTTTTACCCCTCCGCTATCCAACACTTTCCCTACTGTTGCATTGACCGTAGTGGGAATAGTACATTTACCCCTCTGCTATCCAACACTTTCCCTACTGGTGCACTCACTGGAGTGGAAATAGTAATTTTTACCCCTCCGCTATCCAACACTTTTCCTACTGTGGCGAGTTCTTTCCCAGAAGGCACACATTGTCTTGAGGCCAATCCTTACCTGCATCTTCTCCTGGGCACAGTTCTACGGTTGCTGCTTGTCTCCCTCCCGCCGCCGCTAGTCAAACGCGGCCGCTGTGTGGAGGCGGACTACGTTTCCCAGCACCCTCAGTGGCGGAACCGGAAGCCGCCTCCCGCAATCTCGCGCCTGGAGGCGCTCAAATTCCAGCAGAGCCACTGGCAGAGCGGGCGAGTTCTTTCCCAGAAGGCACACATTGTCTTGAGGCCAATCCTTACCTGCATCTTCTCCTGGGCACAGTTCTACGGTCGCTGCTTGTCTCCCTCCCGCCGCCGCTAGTCAAACGCGGCCGCTGTGTGGAGGCGGACTACGTTTCCCAGCACCCTCAGCGGCGGAACCGGAAGCCGCCTCCCGCAATCTCGCGCCTGGGGGCGCTCAAATTCCAGCAGAGCCACCGCCTCGCGGGTCCGCGCGCGGGACAGCGCCGGGCTAAGCCCAGGCAAAGGGCGGGCCCTCTGAGGCCCTCAGAGGTCAACATTGGTCGGGCGGGCCACCCCTCTAAGTTGCCAGCAAGGTGAGCCCTGAAATATTTATTATGGGGAAACGAAATACAAGTTCTACCACACAGGCATCTGAGGGACTTTCTGTGCTCCCGCCGACATTCGAACGTATACTGGAAAACGCCTTCAATATGGTTACAAACGAAATTGCCAATACTGAGAGGAGAATGTCGATGGACCTTATAAGTCTACACTCAGAGCCCCAGCAAACAAGCTCAAATAAAGTTTTGTCTCTTTCCCCTGTGGTCACAGTTATGAAATCTAATTCATTGGCTAATCCGTTGGCAATGCTACCTGGGGGTAGCAGTCCTATTATTATTACTGATTCACAGCCTGACCCTGTTGTATATGTTGCTATCTCTCCTCTGACCCCGAGCAACAAGATTGTTGGAGAGAAAAGGAAAAGAGGCCCGTTGAAACTAACAGTAAATAAGAGGAAACAACCCCCTCGTAACAAGAGCCAACCGACCCCCCAGAGTATGTGGACAAGAGGGAAGCAACAACCGCCTGGGGGTGGCAGCGATATAATTGAGTCTCCACAACTCGCTGAGGGGCTCCCAGTCACAACTCTACCTAAAGAAGGACATAACTCTGCCTGCACACAGACTGAGCCTATAAATGAGTGTTACTCAAAAAAACCCAAATGGGAATTTTATTGAGACTATAGTTGATACTATTTGTAAACAAATGGAAAGTCAAATGATCAAACAATTTAATACTATTTTTAAAAGATTAGATAGATTGGAAAACCTGGTAAAAAAGGAAGACGCAAAAAGGAAAGGGGTGATTAGTCTTGATCTAATGAGGGGAGATCGCCTACTGAAAGATTTGGAAGTTGCTAGCAAGGGCTTTTTGGGTGGCAGGCCTAACACCACCAGTAGTACACCCACATCTATTATTGCACCCAGGAGTGATACTGTAGGGAAAACCCAATCTGCCATGACACCGCAGCACACCCCGGCTGTAGCAGCCGGACCGCCTTGCCCCACTCGTGTGGTTGCTGGGACATCAAAGGGCGGATCCACCTTGGCCATCACGAAGCCGGGGGCACCAACTAATATTGGCTCAGATAAAGGCCAAGCTGTTGCTACTAGGCCCATAAAACATCTGGGGCCGGCCCTTCATTTGCCCCCTGATGCTTGCCCATATGTCCTCATCTTGGCGGGTGTACCACCGCTTAAGGAGGGACAAGGTGAGTCTCCGATTCTGGATCCTGGCAGCCTCACATTGCCTTTGGGAGAAACAAACTGGGCAAAGCAACTAATTTTATAATCACCCTCCGCCAACCCAAACATGCGGAGGTTATTACTCCATTGTTACAAATTTACAGAACTCAATGTTTACCGACAGGAACCTATGGTGCAGAGGCGTGGGGATATTCGAACTGTACTAACATACAGACCGAAGAGAATAGATTTTGTAGGAAGGCTCTGGGGGGGGGTCATTTCAGCCCCATCTTACGTGTGCCATAGGGAATTGAATCTCCCCTATATAGAGGATTTTATAAGATGCAGACCCGCCCTGTTTTGGCTGAAAATATGGCGGAACTCTGCCGCCTATTTGACCCGTGATATTATCTCGGACTGCTTAAAATGTGAGCGGGCTAATCATATACCCTGGCTCAGGGCAGTCGAGAAAAGCTTAGTAAGCGTGGAGAAGGGGCATCTATTTTTATCACCTCAAATTATTGATTGCACGCATAAGAATTCAGTAAAAAGGGCGTTGTACGACCTGTACCGCAAAGATAGGGAAAAGACCGAGTATGTAAAGCCGGCTATTATAAGGTACATTCCCCTTCTGGAGCCATGCAGTAGGCCCTACAACATGCCCCAGGGCTACCTGCACAAAAAACTGGGCAAATTGAACAGGAGCTTGTTGTTTCGGTTCAGGGATGGGAGCATTAAAAATCTACTTTGCTTCCCTTTAGGCTTTAACAAAAATTTGGAAAACTTAAACTGTCCCTCTAACCTAGGTGGCAAACAGAGCCTGTTGCATTTTACGTTCTTTTGTGGTTTTTACATAAAATATACCAAACACTACCTAATCCCGTACCTTAGAAAGAATGCTCTGATGGATTTTAATCTAGCATTTAGAGATTTATTGATGCTAAGCTTTGATGATGTAATCCTCAGAGTTAGTTGCTTCCTTCAATCCGCTGTTCGATCCCGAGCAACAATGAACACGGTTTGATAAGTTTGTTTCATTCTTGCATAGTTTGCACATTGCATATTTGCACTAGTGGCTGCTTTTTTTGCACATGCCATAGCTAAACTAACTGTGCATTGTTTTAATTGTTGCCTATTCTAGCCTAAATCATATTGCACATTAATTGCAGAATTATTGTTACTCCAAAAGGGTGGAGGAACCAAGAGCTTTTTAATGAGGTCCTGTACAGAGCTCCAAGGTATCATACACAAGACCAGGAGTACAGTTCCTCTGGGAAGGGAAAAGGGAGGGAAGGGGAGAGAAATGTATCTCTATTAATGCCCTCACACACCTAGCAAGGTGTCATGCTTCATCATAGGGCGATGCTCCTCGTCGGGCCGGCGTTGGAATGCCCGACGGGCTCCCGCAAAGGGGCTCTTTATCGGAGTTCTTTTTAGAGATAGCCGTATGGGTGCGTGGGGGTAAGTGCAACAAATGTAGTGAGTGTAAGTGAAGTGAGTATAAAATAGGTCAGGTATTGCCAGGTAGAGAACAATTTTATTCTGGTGGTATACCAGCCTAGTTAAAAAGGTAGACTCCCGTAGGGATTTTGATGCTCCCCCGGGCAGTAAGAGGGTCGTCATGTTTCTTGCCGTGTGCCCAGAACGGGTCGGTGGCAATTCTTCAGGACCAGTGGCAGGTAGTGCTCAAGTGAGTGAATATATAGTTTCTACTACATGTTAGGTGATAGTAAATTTATACTTCACCATGTGTGTCCATAAGATCCCACAAGGGGGAGTAAGGGAATGGACCCACTGTTGTCACACCCCTAGGGTACAGCAACTTGCTGTACGGGTTAGCCTCAAGCCCGGGAGAAACGGGGCTCGCCAAATTAGGGCGCGCTCACTGCCGTTATCCTATTGTGGCTTGGAATTATTGTTACTGTCATGATATCCGTATTCTATAAAATGTATACATTATAAGCCTAACTAAGTTGCTTTTTTATTAGCTTTTAAAAGTTTATCTTATTGTTTTTATCGGATGATTGCTGTGATTTACATGTACTTTTATGGATGTTTTTTTCCGAATAAAGATCTTTGACTTGACTTGTTGCACTAAATATTTTGCTTATGATTTGTTTTTATATGTAATGTATTAATTACTAATTGAATATGTATACTTTTACTGTTGTACTTTGTATTGTAATCATTGTGTTCTATTTGAATTAGTAATGCATTTAATTGTAAGCGTTTAGGAAATTTTTTCAGTGTAATTTTTGGTTTTACATTTTATCCATTTTTTTATGTTAATTTAGAATAACGAATTTGGTATTTATCTTATCATTTTGCAATTTTGTTGAAATTAGGCAAGAAAAAATATAAGTAACATAATTTTTTTCATTTTATATTTCACAATTGTTTCATATGTTTATCAAATCAGAGTAATTATTTTTCTATCAACAACAATGTATTACTTTTTACCAGGTATTAATATGTTTTTTAGTAAAAAAGTAGGCCTTGTTTCCAAAAAAAACTTATTAGTTATCACATAGGCAAAACCTAATGCATTTACCAAAACTTGTTTAAAATAGCAGAGGCTTGAAATAGTAGAGGATGTTGATTAATTTCAGAAAAGCACCCCTCCTCAAAAATACCGAAAAAGGAGAAGGTGGATATGATTTCGAAATGTTCATAGAAAAATAACGCATAGAAGCTACAATATGAATTTAAAGGGGTTTTTCTGGTGAAAACGAAAGAAGCATTGGTGTTAAACTTTCTGCGTGCTTGCAGGTGAAGTCGCTGTTCTGCTCAAGAAATGCACTTGTACTGGGTACTTAGCTCTTATTAAATCGTGAGGGTGCCTTAGCTACTGACAATTTTTTTTAATGTAGCATGACCTTGTGAGATCCAAGGACATTACAGCGCTTGTCTGATTTTCTTCTAAAGCACAGACAGATTACGTGATTTTTCCATAATCACAGGAGGTTGAGCAAACACCAGGACTTGAACCCTATTTCCAATTTCCAATGTGGGCTGCTCTAGCCTTTATAGGAATAACGCTGCTCAGCCTTTACTGAACTTGAAAACGATACTTATAGAAGTTTTTGCTGTGAGCACAGACCCAAAAACGGCGTGTCCAGATTCCAGCCTTTCAAGCGATCGCACCTACTTCTACTTGCTCCCGTCCTCGTGTTCTGTCTGCTCAGGTAGCCAAGGTGTGTGTATTATGTTGCAGGAGGCCCCATCCCCCAATGTCTGACACTCACGGCCTGGAGGTGCTTTCAGAAACGTTGGCTACTTGGCCCTTTGTTATGCAGATGTGCGCATTTGCACATCTTTGGCTGACCATGGAAACACCCTGACGCCCTTTCTTTCTCTTTGCACAGGAAGACTGGGCAGAGCCTCTGGGATCTTTTTAACAATAATCGAGGGAACCACGTAATTTTGAAAGTCAGTACAAGACTCAGCGCTTGACAGCAGGAAAAGTTGTAATTTAGACATACCCATTAGCTGGAAAATATGTATGCGGATACTATGGTGCATCCTGCTTCTGCTATTCACCTTTCATTAACCTTCTTCCTAGAGCATTTCCTGACAGTTCAAACATATTATGTTAAGAAATGCGAAGATGCATTGTGTATGACTGAAATGATAATTGTTGCCCCTGATCAGTACATATACTGAAAGAAAGTATTTCTTGATGTTTAAACCGCCCCCATTTTTCATTTGCAGTGTGCTGTTCGATTTTGCCGTTTATAGCGCAGCATGGCTGCTTATGTCAATGTAGCTTATTTAAGCCGCCTCGAAATGGAAGAAAGCCCGCACTGCCCTGCCAAAGGTTGCAAAAAAGTCATGCAGTGAGTTCCAATAGGGTGGCAGGAGTGAATACTTAACTTGCTGAGCTGTAACAAAGTGCACATTGCAACAAAAAACATAACAAATGGTAATAAAGCATTAATAAGTCTTTACTCTAAAATGTCTCGTCAGGGGCACTGAAATATCATGCAAGCCGCAGGGGTTTTGGAGAGATAAGGCATGTGAGAATATATCACATTCAAACCCTCATGCCCCACACAACACCCTAACCCATTTGACATACAGCCTAATGTAAAAATAGCTTTTCAAATTAAAATGGTTACATAAACTTGGTCCAGTCTCGGAACAAGTTCAGATTTTTTTAATCAACTTTAGCAATAGCACACAAATTCATTTGGGCACTCTTTTAATGGCCAATATTAACAGACAGCCTGAGGACAACATTCAGAAATGACTACACATCTTTCTGATACTAGCTATTTGTGCTAATATTTTAAAAAAGGTATCACAGCTTGAGTCCATCTATTGGTCCTGTGGCAAATTTCCAACTATACTTATTCTATGGTTCTTTAGAAAGTGTGCTCAACAATGCACAGTAGGCTACAGAATCCATCATAACACAAACTACTGTTCAAGCAGGCACAACAATAAAACTAAAGGTTAAACATATTATGGTTGGTTTAAAACTTCCACATACCTTTAAGATTTTGTCACTTATCACACCACTTGCGGCTGTGCCAAGAGAAACAAATACTGGTAGAGCCAATAGGTCTGGCTTTACTGTAGCAGTACATGTTAACAGAGGCATTCAAATGTTTTATGCACGTGTTGCATGGACAAATGCTGAGTACTACAGTTAGGCTACCCTACTAATTTTGGGTGGCAAGAAGTTTTTTTAGTGTGGGTATGGGTTTTTGACTGGTAAGGGGTTTTTGAGGGATTAGGATGAGTATGGTTTTTTGAATGGTAATGGATATTTTAGGGTTTAGGTTTTTTGGGTGGCAGGGGTATTCTTATCATTTAGGATGTGTGTGGGACTTTTGTTGGCAATGAATTTTGTAGGGTTTAGGGTGTGTATTGGTTTTTGGGTGGCAAGAGAATTTTTGAGGTTTAGGGTGGGTGTGGATTTTTGAGGGGCAAGGGAAATTTTATGGTTTAGGGTGTGTATGGGTTTTCTGGTGATAAGGAAGTTTTATCGTGGTTATAGGTTTTTGTTTGTGAGGTTTGTCTTAGAGTTTCGGGTGGGTATGTGTTTTTGGGTGGCAGGGGAATTTCTGGGATTAAGGGTGGGCATAAATATTTGTTGGTAATATTATAAATTTCTTAGGGTTTAGGCTGAGTATAGGTTTTTTTTTAGGTGAAAAGGACTTTTAGGGTTTAGGGTGGATATGGGTTTTTCGGCAGCACAGGAATTGTTAGGGTTTAGGGTGAGTATACGTTTTTGGGTGGCAAGGGAACTTTGTAGGTTTAGCGTGGGTATGGGTTTTTGGGTGGTAAGGGATTTTTTTTAGGTTTTAGGCTGCTATGGGTCTTCAGGGGATATGGGCTTTGTTAGGTTTCAGGGTTGGAATGGGTTTTTGGGTGGTCAGGGAATATTTAGGGTTTATGGCGGGTATGGGTTTTTGGGTGGCAAGATAATTTTTAAGGTTTAGAGTGGGTGTGGGTTTTGGGGGGGCAAGGGAAATGTTATGGTTTAGCTTGGGTATGGGTTTTTTGGTGAGAAGGATTTTTTAGGGTTTAGGGTGGATGTGGGTTTTAGGGCTGTGAGGTTTGTCTTAGGTTTTAGGGTGGGTATGGGTTTCGGGTGGCAAGGGAACCTTTAGGGTTTAGGGTGGGTATTGGTTTTTGGGTGGTAATGAATCTTTTAGGGCTTAGTGGTTGTATGGGTTTTTGGTTGGTAAGGAAGATGTTTAGGGTGGGTATTGGTTTTAGAGTGGCAAGGGAATTTTTAGGGTTTAGGGTGAGTATGGGTTTTTGAATGGTTAGGGAGTTTTTAGGGTTTAGGATGGATACTCGTTTTTGGGTGGCAGTTGAGTTTTTAGGGTTTAGGATGGGTGTAGGATTTGGGTGGCAAGGGTACCTTTAGAGTTTAAGATGGGTATGGGTTTTTGGGTGGTAATTAATCTTTTAGGGTTTAGTGTTTGTGTGGATATTTGGGTGGCAAGTCTATGTACAGATTGTGTGTGATGTCAGTCATGTCCATGTCCCACAAAGATAGTGTCTGATGATAGTGATGTACGGGTCCCCAAAGAGATTGTGAGCAATGATAGCAATGCACAAGACCCCACAGAAATTGTGTGTTAGTACATTCATGTTCAAGTTCATAGAGATAGTGTGTGGTGATAATAATCATGTTGCAGTCACTAGAGATAGTTTTTGATGACAGTGATGCCCAGGTCCCCACAGAGATAGTGTGTGATTATAGCCATGATCAAGTCTCTGTAGAGGTCATGTGTTATGTCAGTCATGTCCATGTCCCACAGAGATAGTGTGTGATGATAGTGATGCCAAGGCACCCCAAAGATAGTATGGGGTGATAAATACCCCACAGAGATACTATGTGAGTATAATTATATTCAAATACACTCAGAGATAGTGTGTGATGATAATCATTTAGAAGTCACTCGAGATGGTATGTTATGATAGTGATGCCTTAGTCCCCACGGAGATAGTGTGTGAATATAATCATGTCCATGTCCCCACAGAGATAGTGTGAGGTTACAGTCATTATCAAGTCTATGTAGAGATCATGTGTTATGTCAGTCATGTCCATGTCCCACAGAGATAGTGTGTGATGATAGTGATGCCAAGGCACCGCAAAGATAACATGGGATGATATCAATACGAAGTCTCCACAGAGACACTATGTGATTATAATGATATTCAAGTACCCACAGAGATAGTGTGTGATGATAATCATTTAGAAGTCACTAGAGATGGTATGTTATGATAGTGATGCCTTAGTCCCCATGGAGATAGTGTGTGAATATAATCATGTTCAAGTTCCCACAGAGATAGTTTTAGGTTACAGTCATGATCAAGTGTCCTTAGAGATCGTGTGCAATACGAGTCATGTATATGTTCTACAGAGATAGCATCTGATGATAGTGATGCCGGGTCCCCATAGAGATAGTGTGTGATTATAATGATTTTCAAGTCCAAAGGTAATGCCTTTATATTGGCATGTTCAAGCCTCCACATAGATAATGTGTGAATAAAAGGATATTCAAATCCCACATAAATTGTGTGTTAAGGTAATCATATTCAAATCCCCAGAGTGATAGTGTGTAAAGATAATGGTATAGCCCCCATATATTGGTTAAAGGAAGTAATGTCCAAGTCCAAATAGAGACAGTGTGTGGTTGTTGGGATTTTTGAGGCTCCACATAGAGGGAGTGTGTGATTAAAGTGATGTTCAGGTCCCCATAGGGATAGTGTATGCTTATAGTGATGTTCATGTTTCCACAAATATGTGTCATTAAAGTGATGTTCATGTTTCCACAAATATAGTGTGAGATTTTAGTGATGTTCAAGTCCCCACAAAGATAGTGTACAATTATAGTGATGTTCAAGCCCCCGCAAAGATAGTGTGTGACAATACTGATTTTTAAGTCCCCACAGAGATAGTGTGTGATAATTGGAATGTTTAACTCCTCACAAAGATAGTATGTGAATATATGATATTTAAGTCCAAAGAGAACGTCTTTAATGTGGAATGTTTCCACACATATAGTGTGTGATTATAGCGTTGATCAAGTTCCCACAAAGATAGTGTGAGTATAGTGATGCTCAAGGTGCCACAAGGATAGTGTGTGATTATATTGATGTACAAGTTCCCACAAAATTAGTGTGTGATTTTAACGGTGTTCAAATCGATACAAAGATTGTGTGAGATTAAAGTGATTTTCAAGTCCCCACAAAGATAGCGTGTGATTAAAGTATTTTTCAAGTCCCCAGGTAGATAGTGTGTGACTATTGGACTATTCAGCTCCCTACAGACAGTGTGTAAACAATGATTTTCAAGTCCAAAGGTAATATCTTCGCATTGGCATGTTCAAGCCTCCACATAGATAGTGTGTGATTATAAGGATATTCAAGTCTCACAATGATAGAGTGTAAAGGTAATCATGCTCAAATCACCAGAGTGATAGTGTGTCAAGATAATGGTATAGCCCCAAACATTGCTTAAAGATAGTGATGTTCAAGTCCAAATAGAGACAGTGTGTGGTTGTTGGCATTCTTGAGCCTCCACATAATGATTACTGTGGTGTGCAAGTCCCACAGATATAGTTTGTGATTATAGGGATGTTCAACTCCTACTAGGAGAACGTGTAAAGATAATGCTCTCTAAATCCCCAAAGAGATCGCGTATGAAGTTAGGAATGTTCAAGTCCCCACAGTGATAGTGTATGAAGGTCAATATGTTTAGGTCACCACAAAGGTAAAGACAGTTCCCACTCCACCATTTAAATCCTTTTGTTTGCCAATCTCTTATGGAGTCTCATAAGGCTCTGCTCTAAGTCTTGTCTTGTTTAACTTTTATGTGGCCCCACCGGCAAAATTAATTTGCTCTTTTGTCATTACCTGGATGATTTATGCAGACGACACATAATTTGGTTCATCTTGATTTAGAAGTAACACCTCAAACAATCGTCATATCTTGCCTTACTGTAATAGTTTACTGGATGCAATCCAATTCTCTTAAAATCAATACTGGCAAGGTGGATAATCTATTATTATTGGCAATTTGCCACATATTTGGAAGTCAAAATGACGGCCTGGCGACCTTGCTCCAGCTCCTTGTCCAGTGACCACTGTTCAAAATGTAGGAGCCTGTTTTCTTCACAGCCCGCTGTCCTGTGTGGCACCTGGGAGCCTGCTTGACCTCCTGGCCTCGACTCCTGCATCCAAACCGGATCGGCTCTCTGATCCTCCCTGCCACCTTCTCACCGGCCACTAGGCAACTGGCCGTATGCCATTATCCTGGCTTACAATGCTAGCGTGTCTCAGGCCTCGCCCCACAGTCTCTCCCACCGCCCCAACCACCCCCCAGGCTACTTAATGCTGGCCACTGCGCAGCATTAGTGAGCCTTATTTCTACAACTCCGCTCTACTGCGTGACACCTGGGAGCCTGCTTGAACTCCCTGCCTCGACTCCTGCATCCAATCGGGATCGGCTCTCCGATTCTCGCTGCCCCTGCCACTTCCCAACTGGTTGCTAGGCAACCAGCTGGACACAATTTTCCTGGCCTACGACGCTAGTGGGTCACAGGCCTCGACCCACAGTCCCGCCCACCGCCCCGCCCAAACACCCAGGCTACTTAAAACTGGCCGCTGTGCGGCATTAGTGGACCTGTGTTTTTACAACACCGCTCTCCTGCGTGACTCCTAGGACCTTGCCTGAACTCTCTGCCTCGACTCCTGAATCCAGACCAGACCAGCTCTTTGATCCTTGCTGCCACTGCCACCTAGCGACCAAGGCCACCGGCCTGACGCCATTTTCCCAGCCTACTATGCTTGCGCATCGTAGGCCACGCCCCACTGTCGCACCCGCGCAGGCTACTTAATGCCAGCAGCTGCACGGCCGCTGCTGCTGGCGGCACACCGAAGGCATGCAAAAGGCAAGCCCATCTGCGTCCGCCCATGCCTGTCTGTAACCCAACCGCGCCCGGCACAAGAACCCTTCATCCTTCAACCATCCACCGATACTCCAGCACCGCTCTCCAAGGAATGGAACCAGGTTGCCGCAGCCCTCTCTGCTGCACCCGCTCACCCACAGACACCAAAGGAGCATTCGACTTCCACTCCACAGAGCCACGGGCTCCCACAAATATCACCTACTACTAGCCCAAACTTCAATGCATGCTCCTCAACGTCCACTCCCTAACCAAACATGCCATCGAACTCTGGGACACCATCACCACCAACAGCCCCGACGTAGTGTTCCTCACTGAGACCTGGCTCAAGGATTTCTCGGCCCCCAACATAGCCACCGCCACGCCAACTGGCTACAAACTGACCCACAGGGACCGGCCAGTCAGACCCGGGGAAGGAATTGCCTTCATCCACAAGAACACCATCAAGCTCACCACCTGCAATGAACCCCCCCACCCCCGACATGGAACACCTTAACTTCCACCTCCAAGCCAACCCCCAAGCAACCATCAGAGGTACCCTCGCCTACAGGCCACCATGACCCGACCCCCCCTTCTCCAACTCCATCACAGAAATCATTGCCCCCATGCCTTAAAATCCAGACATTACCTCTTCTTCGGCAACCGCAACTTCCACCTTGATGACCCCTCAGACACCAACTCAGCCATGGATAGCCTCGGACTCAAACAGATCAACACCAGCCCCACACACACTGTTGGCCACACTCTTGACCCCATCTTCACATCCAGCGACAAAATCAGATACAGCCACACAACTCAGCTAACCTGGATGGACCACAGCATCGTCCATTTCACTATCGCTCTCAACCGACAGGCCACCATCAACCCACCCCACACTGCCCGCTGCAGCTAGAACACCATTACCGAACCTCAATGGATGACCACCCTCAACACCACCACCCTCCACACATCTGACGGCATCAATCATGCCACCACCCACCTATCAGAATGGATCACCACTAGCACTGACTCCATCGCTCCCATCAAAACCCTCAGTAACAAAAGAACCAACAAGCACGTCAACTGGTTCAAACCCGAACTCAAAGCAGAAAAACACAAATGCAAACCTCCAGAGAGATGCTGGTGAACCAGCAAAGACCCAGGCGACCACACAGCTTGCAAGACTGCCCTCAAATCCTTCAGAGAAGTAAAGAAAGTCGCACTTGCCACCCGCCTCCAGGACAGCAACTGCACCAAATAACTATTCCACATTGTCAGAGAATTCTCTTCCCCAGACGCTGTTGAAAACACTATCTAGCCTTCCCAGTCCCTCTGCTACTCACTCATCAACGTCTTTCACACCAAGATTGCCAACATCTACAAGAACTTTGAACTCCAACCGCTGCAGCTGGACCTCCTCGCTCTTCCCACCATCCACCCACCATACCTCCTGACCGACAGGACACCGCTCTGCACCAAAACCACAACCTTCATCATGTCCTCCATCCATTCGAGAGCCCCAACAAGCCATTACCCGCACCACACCTTCAACCTCGGACACAAAGTAATAGGACCACTCCTCACCAGCATCAACTCAGCAATCAGTTTTGCCACCTTCCCAGCATCCTCGAAGCAAGCCAAAGTCACAACCACTTCTGAAGAAGCCCACAGCGGACTCATCAGACCACAAGGACTACCTCCCAATCTCGCTCTTCCCCTTCCCGGACAAGGTTCTGGAGAAAGCCGTTAACCGCCAATTCCCAAAAGACATACTAATTTTACCTGATGTGGGATAAGCCCTGGCTAGTGCACAACTTCCTATATGTGTACCTAGCTATGGAAAATATGGCTCATCCCAAAAGACATTGCTATTGTCAGGCTATGTAAATAGGATTTCTTATTAAATGGGGAAAAGAACAGATCCAATAAACAATGGTCTATATCCATCAAGCCATTACAGGAAGCCCCTCTGGATAGTTCTGTGGCTTCGGAAGAGTCATCGTAACTGGGAACAATATTTTCACCGATTAGCAAAATCACCTTGATGACATGGGACAAAGCGTGTTTAAAAGGGACCTACCACCTTTACCTTGTCATTTACTTCCATTGGCCACTACTCAGATTTCACCTCCTACTTGAAGAGTGACAAATCTTTGGCAAGAGACAAAACGGATTTAGAAAATGCCAGATTTGTGCAAGAATAAAGCAGATAAGCACTTCAAGGAAGTTATGGTTACGCTTGATCTTCCAGAATCTGAGAGATACTGCTATTGCTAAGTACAGCAGTGGGAGTGCAGCACAGCAATCAAAGTTAAGATATAGCTCTGTCATCCGCTCTCCCTTGCGTGAATATATGGTGTTACAACGCAAACAATTACAACGCATGCCTTTACAATGCAGTTTTTACATCGCAACTACCAATACAATGCATGATTTTGCAACGCATGACAGTACAACGCATTTATAGAAACTACCATTACAATGCATACCATTACAACACATGCCACTACAACGCATACCATTATAACGCATAATACTTTTGGGATAACAGTGGGGTAACTGTTGGATAATGTAGGGGTAAAAATTACTATTCCAACTTCAGTGAGTGCAACAGTAGGCTAAGTGTTGGATAGTGTAGGGGTAAAAATGTTATCCCCATGTACCCCAAAACCCATTCCCACCCTAAAACTAAAAAATACCCATTTCTCACCTTATAATGCGTTGTAATGGTGTGCGTTGTAATGGCATGCGCTATAGTGGCATGCGTTGTAAAGGCAATTGTGTTGTAATGACTGCGTTGTAAAGTTAGTGCGTTATAATTACTGCGTTGTAATGGTTGTTTCCCCCCTTGCGCTGGCCCACTTGTGTTTAACATGCGCCAGTGCTCATCTTTCCACTTTAGTTTCTATACAGTAAGGGTCCTTTTTATCAAGGGTTTGTATCACATTTGCATTACGCACCATGGTGGATGTGAGACTCAAGCCCAAAAATCCGATTTATCAAGCCACACAGGGCCACTTTGCCTTGTGCAGCAAATTTACCATCACTGGTAGACCTGGGAATGTGTCAAAAAGATACGCCTTCTTAGGAGAGGCGTAACAAGAAGAAATATGTTTTTTTTCTCCTCGTTACTCGTTACCTTTTTCTCTGTGTGCTGCATTTTGCAGCACACATAGAAAGAAGAAAATGCCTCTCTGGATTGTTGCTGTGCAGGAAAGTGTACCTTCCTGCAAAAAAAAATCCTGCATGCAACACAGACATCCTTGCACCATGGTGCAAGGGTGTCTGCTTTGGCGTTAAGCAGCCCATTGTGTGCCAGTGCAGGGGAAAGGACAGGAATGCACCATATTGTAATAAATATGGTGCATTCTTGCCCTTTCCCAGTAACAAAGTGCAGCAAGGTGCCACTAAATCTCTAAATCAATGCAGCAGCTGGTATGTTTGGTTATTGAACCCTTTTTCACATTACAAATGCCGGACCGCACAGGGCTGGCTTTCTCGCTGGTGGTGCCCGTGCGAAAGTCTTTTTTGACCCCCTCCCCCATGACCTCCATGCAGGGCCAGACTGGCCGTAGCGGGCACCGGGCAGTCCCCCGGTGCGCGGCATGGGTGGGGCCCGCTTTTGGGCCCCTGGGGGACAATTTTGTTATAGGGCCGTTTTTGCAGCATAGCTGCAAAATCGGCCCTGTAACAAAATCGGCTGGAAAACGGCCCTGGCAAAGAGCTCGGCGGCACCCCCAACCACCTGCGGGAGGCCGAGCACTTTGCCAGGGCCGATTTTGGTTCCCAGTCCGGCCCTGCCTCCATGTTCACAGATCTCCTTACTACCTCCCTCACAGTGCCCCTCGCATCTCCATAGTCCATCTTCCACATACATGTTTGTTTTATAGCACTGCTCATATCAGAGTACCGTTTTTTCAGAGCACTTTACATCACACACACATTATACTGGGACAGTTAATGATACTTGTAAATCAGTCTATAGAAAATGTTACATAAGGCAATGAGGATTAAAAGGTGTAGCAATCGCATCATCCATACTATTACGCAGTATACATTAAGAATGTTTGGCCTAGAGAAGCACAGCATTTAAAATGTACCACAGTGTTTAGGGTTGGCTTCACTAATAAGAATATATTTCTATCCAAACTAACCCTTTTTTTGCAATATTAGGATAATAAAAGACGGGGGAAAATGCATAATATTCTAACATATACCATGCACTTTGCATGCAACTCTTTAATGACAGTTCATGGGTAACTATGGTAGGATTATAATTAATGAACTACAAGTAACAAAAGGATCTCTGTGACAAAAGCAGTAACCCACTGAGCTATACACAGAAAAGGCAGTTCTGTGATCTGCATGGTACGTGTTCTTTGCAGCAGGCATATTAACCTGCTGCATACTTTATGATGAGCCAAAGCTGTCACTTGAAAAAACTGCAATCTCTCTCTCCAGCAGGAACATTAATCATCAAAGAGATCCTGAAATTTTTATTTTTAGCTGAAAACCTCTGGACACACAAGGAACTCTGCAGCAGGTGCTTTTAAACCCAAAAGCGATTTCTAAATTCAGTACTGCCTAAGGTCAGCGTCCGATGCAGCTTCACCGGTTGCATCACCCTAAAAGCCGGGCTTGAGAGCACATGTATAATAGTGAAAAAAATGTTAGGACTGGAACATTTACTATCATTGGGCAAGGGTCAGAGACCCCTGCGAAATTGCACTGCTCTCCAGGTGTTTTCCCTAACTGCTTCTATTTCTACAGCAGTCCCTGCCCTGCCTGCATTTTTTCTGTATACCCCTCTCCCCTTGTTAGTTCCTGTAGTTCTATTTCCTTCAGAAGCTCTTGCTTTTCCTACCTTTCTTCCCACCTATTTGCTAGCCAGTACTGATCTCTGCATGGTTCCTGTGGACGCCTCTTACATCTGCAGTTGCTATTTTCTTTAAATTTTAAATTTGGGCGTGCCTTTCTCAGCAAATCCTGTTTTCATTGTCTGCACTTTCACCTCCCCTCTGTGACATCCCTGATTTTCTTCCTACTCCCTCTTCCTCTCATCTCTTTCTCGCCATATACTTTTTTGTACGATTCTCTTTTCCTCTTTTCCATTCGTTTTCTCTCTTTCATCCCCATTTGCCTTTGTATGTCACCAATTTATTTTCGCCACTCTTTTGTTCAGTTTGAGAAATGTTTTTCCGAAATGACAGGCTAGTCTATTGTTGCATTTGTTCTCCCACAAAGCTAATCATTATTTACCTGGCGAAGAACAACTTGTTAAAAAAAAAATTCAAAGAACTGCAAATATCTACCAACATTCCGCCTTCAAACGTTTCTCATATGCATCCTTTTCACATAGCACAAACTTTGCCCCTTGCCAACCCGGGAACGCTTTTATTTAGAATGCGATAATTACCAGAATATTTTGTAGGCACACACGTTAAATTTTGTATGCCTCTTGCAAATGTTTTATTTTGTTTTTGTAACCATAATTTCGTAGTGAGCTTGATGCGATGATCAAGTGAGAATCTCTGGGTGTTGTGCCCCATGCTTGCTGTTGTCAGGGCAAACATTAAGAAGTATGCCATGCCGCTTCTCTGTAGACTTTTAGCAAGGTGTGCTCTGTTGCAACAGGGCCCAACCCCCCACAGGAAGCGTTTCCCGTCTTTCACCGTCTCTGGAGTTTTCAGGGACAAGTCTCTTGTCATGTTAATTGAACTTTTGAGATGCTCAATCGCGCATTTGCACTTTTGTGAGTGGCCATCCTGAAGTTCTGCTCCGAATCCTGTTTTCCGTTTCCTTTCGTTCAGTTTTGTGCTAATAGATAGTTTGGAGGTTCTTGTAAACATTTTCCTGTTTAGGGAATATAACATATATTGTAGCGTGAAATGAAATTTAGTGTTTAATTTATCTATTTTGTAGTGGATTTAATAGGCCACAATTAAATTCCTATCTTTCCCAATTAAAAATGAAAAAAATCATGCGTGTCTGGAAAAAATGCATTATGTAAGTTTGTCTCAGACAATATTATTGATGTTAAGTGCACTATAAAAATTGAGCATATATGTTATGAGCAATAGGCAGCAATTTCAATTTAGCCCACTTTGCCCATGCCTCACAAATAATCTGATTTGGAGATGAGGAGGGAGGTTACAGAACGAGCGGGACAATAGCATGGCAGTACATATAGAACTAAACAAGCATTGGCATAGCCAATAGGTCTTGCCTTTGGAACCTTATAAGTGTTTAGCCATGCAACAGTTGATGTTCTTGCACCAAGGATATTGTGCTGCATAACTAAATACTTATAAAGTTCCCAAAGCGAGACCTATTGGCTATGCCAATGCTTGTTTCCTCTTGCTTGGCTGTTGTGAATAAATAGCAAGAAAAGATAGCCTAATACTCCGCTCCGAGTCTTTAGTAAAATCCAGCCTTTCTGACACCAAGGCTAGGACAATCTCAATTACAGCTAATGAGCTCAAAGTTTACGCTCCAGAATGACGCAATTTATTTCAAGACAAAATGTCACATATGGCCGGGTACCTACTGCTACCCGCCTGCTGTCTTAATTTTTGACACAGACTTTTAGTTTTGTATACAGTTAGTACCTACTACGCAGAACCTAAGAAGCCACTACATCCCACACTAATCGTCGCTATATACTCATTCCATGGTGCAGTAAAATGCATACTGTGGTACATCCCTTTTAGCAGTTAATTCATCCATCACTGATATAAACATCTAAACACGCTAAACCTTATTATACAAAAAGATTCTGTTAACTGCTGCAGCTTATATTTTCTGGCGTTGACCGACAGCAAGAGATGTGGCCATGACTTTCAGCTGTTTAACGCAAAACAAAACAGTCGTACAAAACATGCAGCTCACCCGCTTGCAAACCCTGCTCCTTTCTGGTCACATATAAAGGTGTATTTTTGGGTTGCGAATACTTGTAGTTATGTAACATTTCAGTCAAATTTCGCAAAATGCAAAAACAGAATTCAAATGCTGTATTTTAGCACAGAATGAGTACTTGCAGCCAAAAAAAGGCAAGCGCTACAAACTGCAACCCTTCATGTTGTGATTCTTCACATTTGTTCTTTTGCGTTGGATTTGCTGTGAATGTCGCGTAATTATGAGGCATGGTGTAATAAAATCATTTTGGGAATTTCATGTAACAAGTGTAACGTGAAATTACTGAAATTACACCAGGTAACACCCACGTACAGGAAACTGTGCCTGGGCCTTACACAACACCTTTCACTGACAAGATTCCAAACTTTTCACTTCGCTACCTGTCACTTACAAGGATTAGTAAATGGAACACAATCATTATGAGAGACCACAAAAAACAAACTTTTATCATTAATAATCCATGTGTGCTGCACAAGGCAGCATACCTGGAAAAGCTAAAATGAGGAGAAATAAAGTATTTCTCCGTGTTTCGCCTACTTAAGACCAGGATTTTTCTACCCCATTATACTACACTCCAATGTATCTCACTCCACTCTTCCCCAATCTATATCACTCCACTCCAGTCGTAACTCTACTCCAGTCTTTCCAATTCCACTCTACCTCACTTCAATCTACTCCACTCCACTCTACCACAATATACCACGCTCCAATCCACCCAATCTCCCTCTCTCCACTGTACCCCAATCTACCACATTCCAACCCACTCTACCCCAGTCCACTTCTCTCCATACCACCACCTGCTATTCAAATCTATCCCACTCCAATCCAATCTAATCCACTCTACCCCAATTCACCCCCCGGCAATGTATCCCTCCCCACTCCACCCCAAACTAGTGTACTCCAATTTACCCTATGCAATATGTCCCACTCCGATCTACCCCAATCTCCTCCACTCCATTCTACTCCACTCCAAACTACCCTACCCTGATCAATCTACACCACTCAAATCTACCACACCCATCCCAACCTACCTCACGCCAATCTATCCAACTCCACTCCAGCCTACTCTACTCCAATGTACCCCACTCCAAACTACCCAACTCCTATCTCACTCCAAACTACCCCACTCCATTCCAACCTACACCAATTCACTCCAATCTCCTCTACCATAATCTACCCAGTCTATACCACTTCAATCTACCCCACTCCAATCTTTCCCAATCCACTACACTCCACTTTTCCCCAATCTAACCCACTCCACTCCAATCTACCATGAAATATCCTACCCTAATCTACCCACTCCACTCCAATCTACCTCACCCCAATCTATCCCAGTCCACTCCAATCAACCCCTGTCCACTCCAATATATCCCATTCCACTCCAATCTATCACATTATACTCCAATCTACCCCACTCCACTCCACAGTATCCCCCTCCATCCCAATCTACCCCAATTCAATCTACCCCACTTCAATCTACCTCAATCTACTCCACTCCAATATATCCCAACTCTGCCAAACTCCACACCACGCCCAATCTATCCCACTGCAGTCTACCCCACATTGTCTTCATTTACCCCACCCCTTCCCAGTCTACCCCACCCCACACCACTCCAATCTATTCCAATGTACCCTCCTTTCTACGCTACTATAATCCCCCAATCTGTCCCACTCCGCTCTAATCTACTCAACTTCCCTCCAGTCTACCCCACTCCACTCCAATCTACCCCAATACACCCCACTCCATTCTTCCCCAATCCACCACACACAAGTTTACTCTACCACACTCAACTTCACTCCATACTATCACATGTCATTCAAATCTATCCCACACCAGTCCAATCCAATCCACCCAATCTGCCCCACTCCAGTCCACTCTACCCCAACCATCCAAACTCAATTCTAGTCTACCCAATCTACCATACCCCATTTGACTCCATATTACCAAATGCCACTCAAATCTACCACATTCCAGTCCACTCAATTTACTCGACGCCACTCTACCCCAATCTACCACATTCCATTCTACTCTAGCCAATATACCCCACTCCACTTCACTCCATACTACTACATGCCACTCAAATTTGCCCCACTCCAGTCCAATCTGCCCACTCCAATCCACCCTATCTACTCCTTTTACCCTACTCCTATCTACCCCACTCCAATCTACTCAACTCCAATCTACCTCACTCCACCCCTGTCTACCATATCCCACCCCAATCTACCACACGCCACCCAATCTACGCCACTCCACCCCAATTCAATCGGCCCCACTCCAATGTACCACGCTAATCTACCCAACTACCCCACTCTAATTTACCCCACTACATTCTACCCTAATCCACCCCACTCCATTCTACCCCACTCTACCCCATTCCAATGTATGGCAGTCTACCACACTCCACTCTACTCCAATCTACCCTATTCCGCTATACCTCAATCTACCCCTCTCCTGTCTACCCTACACCACCCCACTCCATGCCACTAACTTTTAGTCTTGCTGAACAGCAGCCCCAGTGGTATACAACATTGCTAAAACCCATTGCCAAAGCCAATAGCTATCACATAGGTGAGACCTATTGGATTTGCCAATGCTTATTTGTAAAGCTTTATGAACAGTTTTTATATTAAGCAATTCAAATGATTCAAATGTAATTGCATATTATGATGAAGTTTGAATATATCTTTTAAGAAGTTCATTAATTTTATAAGAACATACTTCAATTTGCTGTCTGCAAGTGCGTAACCCTTAGCAAAGTGGAAGCCTAGTCACTCACTTATCTAGCCATCATCTAAAAGAACATAGTACATTGTGCATATAAATATGTAAACTGAGGACAAGCAACATAATAATTCTGAATTCCTGGTACAGACATCTAAAATCTAACAATAGGCATTGATGCCTGTAGGTTATGTGCACAAAAATGATCAATTCAGTTTATACTGAATCACGGTGCAGTGCACCATCATTGTTTAGTTACAAATAAGGATCAAGCGGCACCAGCAAAGAATGTTGGGATTTGAAACTGACCCAAACCACTTTTAGCAATGTTCATAAAACCACTTATAATGTTTAGATACAACAATTCTAACATCAATAGCTTCATGTAAATAAAGTTTTATTTTTAATGAATAGAGAAAAGTTTAACATGGATGAAAAATATTTGGATAAACACAAGTTATGAAGCTTTTCCTTTGAAATGTCTGTCCTTTCTGCTGCTACTGAGTGTTTCTAGTTAGCAAAGTGTGTTTAAATGCAAAGTGTGTTTAAGACTGCAGTACCACCTCCTGTCTACAGGGGCAGAGCTGAGCAGAAATATAAACACACTTGATGAAACACAGGTCCCCACAAGGTAATTTTTTCAAAAGTTGTAAAAATTGGCACAGATGTTCCTGAAGTCATTTTTTATCATTTAGAAGACATTGCCTTGTGGGGACCTGGGTTCAAGTCCCCACAGTGCACTCAAGTCCCCACAGCGTGAGTGTGTTATCACACCCAAGTCCCCACAAGGATAGTAACACAAACCCACAACCACACACACAACCTCAAACACACACACACAACCACACACACAACCACACACACAAGCAACCACACACACAACACATGCACACAACCACACACACAACCACACAACCACACACACACACACAACCACACACACAACCATAACCACATACACACACAACCAAACACAACCACACACACAACCACACACACACACAACCACACACACACAACCACAACCACAACCACACACACACACAACCACACACACAACCACACAAACAACCACAACCAGACACACACAACCACACACACACACAACCACACACACACACACACAACACACACACACAACCACAAACAGTTTTTTGGGCTGTCAACATAAATATGCTGTCACCAAACACTATGAACACGTCGGGAAAGTTTGGAAAGTCACCCCCAACTTTGAAACCTGTTGCAGAGCGTGTGCTGTACACATGACAATGCTCACTACGCCACTGGAGTCAAGCTATCCTGGCTGATGACGGCTGATAGCCAGAAACTGGTCCTAGGATGCTTGATTTCGGTCCAGAGAAGACATGGCTTGGCAGTTCGGGCTGGACTGTTCCCATGAGGCACAGGGTCAAGACTGATTTGCATATGGCCATGTCTGAACTGGGGTGGCGTGGTGAGCAAAATAACGATGGATTAAACCCAGATCTGTGACTGGGGGTGAATGTTTTGCCATTGTGCAACATTCCGTCCATCATCTTGTGTGTTTTGCTGTACACATGACAATACCTTGACACAGCGGACTGTTGCAAGGAATGCTTTGAGCCTCAGAGGCTGACAGACCTCAGTCTGTGCATTAGTTCACCCCATCTTGGCGCTGCATGAAAACAGGGTGCCCACTGTCCAGCATGAAGTGAGACATTGTGATCGGGGATGGAGATGCTATTTAGCAATCTGCTTAGAACATTGTGTTTTATTTATGGCATTAAACATAAAGGAGCACTGGCAACGCTGATAAAATGGATTTCATTTTGAGTAGTGACTAAAACTTTAAAAAAGCCTGCAGTACTGAAACAAGCATTTGCAATGCAATAGGTCTCACATTTGCAAAAGTTTAAGCTATTGGCATTTCTCATGACAATGCCTTTTTTATCTATTTTATAAAACAAACACATAAATAAATGCCATTATCATTTACAATGCCAATAGCTAGTGTTGCATTATTATGAGCAATGCCAACTGCTCACACTTTTATAATGTGAGACCTATTGCATTGCACACAGTACAGTTCAGTACAAACTACTGGGCCATAAGCCAGACATTTTTTGTTTTTTTTTGGCAATTGGAATACTCGCACACACATCTAAGTTAAGTTTCGTTACATGTTGCCATTCAAACAAAGCTTTCTCACCCGATCCTTTAAATTGAGGAAAAGAAACAGCTCCTATATTAAATATGAAAGTATTTGAAAAATTGAGCACCAGACTCATAAGGTGCATAACTAGTTGCATCTGACTGTTCTAACCCACATTGACATTGTGGGCATTTGAGTCCCAGATACAAACTAATATCTGCAAATTGGTGGCCATGAGTATTGCACAATAAGCCACAATCAAAACCTGTTTTAGAATTTAGCCAGTGGGAAGATAAATGAAAGCTTTGGAACCTAAAGATGTGGGGACTGGCGGAGAAAAGTCGTCTGTGTCGCTTGCTGTGGTGAATTATTGTATTGGGATTGTACTGGTCTGGTTCTCCCTTTCAATTAGAGATGAGAAGGAGAGGTAAACAAGCATTGGCATAGCCTATAGGTCTCACCTTTGGGACCTTATAAGTGTTTAGCCATGCAGCAGTTGATGTTGTTGCACCAAGGATATTGTGCTATATAACTAAATACTTATAAGTTCTCAAAAGCGAGACCTATTGGCTATGCCAATGCTTGTTTAAATACTCATTTCTAACTATAACGGGCCTGAAACCTACGTTTTTTTCAGTGAATATGTATATATATGTGTATATATATTATCTACTGGCGGTCGCCAGTAGATAGTTATAGTTAGGACCGAGTTCCCATAGGGAATCTGAAAATTCTATTTTGAATAACTTTGGCGCCGGTTGACGAATCCTTACGAAATTTTCAAAACTAATGGGGCGCTCCACTCAGCTCCTACCCTGAAAGTCTCGGGGTGATTCATCAAGTGGGGGCTGAGAAAAAAGGGGGGTCCCAAAACGCATTTTCCCCATGCATTTTCCCATAGGACCTTTAGTCGAAGGTACAGCCCGAACAGAATTACTTGAAATTTGGCAAAGAGGTAGTCCTCAGGTCAGGGATGTGCCTTTTGCATATATGGTGTCAATCTGTTCAGTAGTTCCTGAGAAAATTGCAGTTAAAAGTACATAAATATCTATATGCGCGCACGGTGCCGTGCGCGGGCGTAATTCTGATTGGTGGTTAGATGTCAGTCAACATTCGAATCGGTCAAAATCAGGAAGTGTTGGACACCATTTTGTGTGTGGTAGTGAAAAAGGAAGGTGGAGAACGTGAAAAGGGGGCAGGGTAGAGAGTTCCTGACCCCCTAGCCTTTGTCAGGGGGTCCCTGAAGGACCCCGAAGGGTGAAAAAAACATTTTATTTTTAAAAAAAGAATCGCGGGGTGCGTGCATGGTGAAAAACCCTTAAAAAAATAATAATAATTTAAACGAGCCATTCCATATTACAGGATACAGTCAATCTATAACTATATACATAGTTTATTGTAAAATAAATATATAAAAAATATAATAATACATACATAAATTAGCATTTAAAAAACCTTACAAATTCACTAAAAAAACATAGGTTTCACACACGTTATAGTTAGAAATTAGCATTTAAAAAACCTTGCAAATTCACTTAAAAAAACATAGGTTTCACATACGTTATAGTTAGGAATTAGCATTTAAAAAACCTTGCAAATTCACTGAAAAAACCATAGGTTTCACACATGTTATAGTTAGCTGGACATTTCACCCGTAAAAAACCATTGAAATTCCCCCGTTATAGTTAGTTCAGCTAAATATAACTCGCGCGACCGCAATCCACTGCTGATGACGTCACATATTACATCACTGATGACATCATCCAGTGAATATGTGTCTTTCTGAAAAATAAATATTTTTTATATATGTATATCTAAAGGTTAATGGAAGAATAAATGGGTAAATAAATGTCTAAATGCATGTTTTTTTTGTAAAATTAATTGTATAACTGACTTATTAACAGTATCTTAGTGAATACAGTGATGTAATATGTGACGTCATCAGCAGTGGATTGCGGTCGCGCAAGTTATATTTAGCTGAACTAACTATAACGGGGGAATTTCAATGGTTTTTTACGAGTTAAATGTCCAGCTAACTATAACATGTGTGAAACCTATGGTTTTTTCAGTGAATATATATATATATATACACATACACACACATATATATATACACACACACATACATACATATATAAATATATAGATGCAGAAAAAAGGTTCAACCTTTTTTATAGTTATTTATTCTTTCTTTACAAAACAAACTTCAACGTATAAACAGTAGAAATTCTAAAGTTATACCTTAAATTTATATTGTACACAGCACCTTCAAATGACAATAACTCTATAAACTCCATACACAGTGTAGCCACAATACATTAACTATAACTTAAAACTTAAACTTAACTTAAAACTTCTCCATGCACTACTCATACCCTTTCATGCTATATCATTTATAATGATCTAAAATAACAGCATTTACAACAACACTTGTGACATCGCAAATTATATCATCTGTGAGAACACAGTAGATGGTAGAGTAGCGGGTTATAGTTAATGTATTGTGGCTTTCGAGTTTAATACACTATGTATGGAAGTACGCATAATACAATAATTTGAAGGTGTTGCGTAAATTATACATTTAACGTATCAATGTAACATTGGACTTTTAAAATGTTGTGTAGTATAAGTATAGTCTGCATTGAAAGAATAAATAAATTTGTAGTAATTTAAGGATATTGCGTAAATTATACATTTAAGGTATAACTATAACTTTAGAATTTCTAATGTTTGTGTAGTTTAAATTTGGTTAATCAATTTAAATGAATTAAAACAAGAACAATTAAAAATGTGTTTCAAATATTAGAATCCACGGTGGTTGAGTGGAGTGTTGTTAAATGTAGTGTTGTACACTAGAGTGGAGGAGAGTGTCATACAGTGTAGTGTCATAGAGATAGTGCAGTAAAGTGGAGTAAAGTGGACTGGAGTAGAGTGGAGTGGCATAGCATATAATAGACTAAAGTGTCATACAGTGCAGTGGCGTGGAGTGCACTAGAGTGGACAAGTGCAGCATAGAGTTGAGTAAATTGTCATAAATTGGAGTGGCGTCTTCTACAATAAAGTGAAGTGGTGAGTTGTAGAGTTGTGTAGAGTGTTGTACAGCGGAGTTTAGGTAAGGAGTTGTACAGTGTAGTGCAGAGGTATAGACTGGAGTACAGTGAGGTATAGCGGCACAGAGTGTAGCAGAGTCTTGTATGGTGGATTTGCATTAAGTGGAGTAGAGTGTGGTAGAGTTGAGCAGTGTGCAGTGGAGTGTGGTACAGTGCAATAGAGTGGGGGAAAAGGTTGTGCATTGCGGTGAAGTGGAGTCCAGTGGAGTGGTGCAGCATAGAGGGGAGCAGCGTGTCAGAGTGGAGTGGAGTAGTGTGGACTGGCATTTTATACAGTGGAGTAACGTGTTGTAGAGTTGAGTTGTGTGTCCTACAGTGGAGTGGACTGGTGTGTTGTACAGTGTCAAAAAGTGTCGTACAGTCGAGTGGAGTGAAGTCAGAGTGGATTACAGTGTTGTACAGTGGAGTGGCGTGGAGTACAGTAGAGTGGGCTACGGTATGGTAGAGTAAAGTGAGGACTGTCATAGAGTTGAATGGCATATAGTAGCACACAGTGGAGTGGCATACAGTGCAGTAGTGTACAGTGTGCTGAGCAGAGTACGGTGAAGTGGAGTTGGGTAGAGTGAAATGGCGTACATCAGAATAGTATATATTGGAGTGGTGTACAGTAAAGTAGCATACAGTGGAGTGGCATACCATGAAGTGGCTTACAGTGGAGTTACATAAAGTCGAAAAGAGTGGAGAGGAATGGGGTAGAATGGAATAGCATAGGATAGAGTGGTGTACTGTGAAGTGGCGTAGAGTGGAGTGGCATAGAGGGAAGTGGCATACAGTGGAAGAGCATACAGGTGAGTGGCGTAGAGTGGAATAGCATAGAGTAGAGTGGGGTGCAGTACAGTATCCTAGAGTGGAGTGGGATACAGTGGAGTGGCGTCCAGTGGAACAGCATACAGTGGAGTGGCGTAGAGTGAAGTGGCGTACAGTGGAATGCCATACAGTAGAGTGGTGTGGAGTGGGGTAGAGTGTAAATTGTATAGTGGAATAGCGTAGAGTGGAGTGATGTACAGTAGAGTGAGGTACAGTATTGTGGCATACAGTAGAATAGCGTAGAGTGGAGTGATGTAGAGTGGAATAGTGCACAGATGAGTGGCATACAATGGAGTGGTGTAGAGTGAAGTGGCGTAGAGTAGAATGGGGTACAGTGTAGTGGTGTACAGTGGAGTGAGGTACAGTGTTGTGGCATAGAGTGAAATAGTGTAGAGTGGAGTTATGTTCAGTAGAATAGCGTAGAGTACAGGGGAGTAGTGTGGAGTGTCATACAGTGGAATGGTATACAGCAGTGTGGCATGCACTAAAATATCATAGAATGAAGTAGCGCAAACTTGAGTGGCGTATAGTGAAGAGGCATGGAGTGATGTAGACTGGAATAGCATAGAGTGGAGTGGAGTACACTGGAGTGGTGTACACGGGATCAGCATATAGTGGAGTGGCATATAGTGAAGTGGTGTACAGTGGAGTGGGGTAGTGTGGAGTGCCCTAGAGTTGAGTGGTGCAGAGTGTAGTTTGTATAGGGGAATAGCGTACAGTGGAGTGGCACAGACTAGAGTGGGGTACAGTTGAGTGCCTAGAGTGGACTGGCATAGAGTGGAGTGACTTACAGTGAAATGGCGTACAGCATAATAGTGTACAGTGGAGTAGTTTTGAGTGGAGTGGCATACAGGGGTATAGCATACAGTATAGTAGTGTACACTGAAATAGCGTAGAGTAGAGTGGCGTAGAGTAGAATGGAGTGGCACAGACTGGTGTAGCGTAGAATGGAGTGGTATAGACTGGACTAGCGTACCATGAAGTATAGTAGCGTACACTGAAATAGCGTAGAGTCGAGTGGCGCTCACTGGAGTAACATAAAGTGGAATACGATACAGTGGAGTGGGGTAGAGTTGAGTGACACAGATTCGAATACCATAGAGTTGAGTGACGTAGAGTGCAGTTGCTTATAGTGCAATAGCGTATTGTGGAGTGGAATAGTTCAGCATGAAGTGTTGTACAGGGGAGTGGCGTAGATTGGAGTAGTGTATAATGGATATGGGTAGACTGGAATCTGGTAGAGTGTAATAGTGTACAGTAGAGTAGCGTAGAACGGCATACAGTAGAATAGCATAGAGTTGATTGGAGTACAATGGAATAGCATGTAGTGGAGTAGCGTAGAGTGGAGTGTGTTAGAGTAGAATGGCACTGAGTGGAGTAGAGTAGGGTGGAGTTGCAGACAGTGGAATAACTTAGAGTGGAGTGGGGTACAGTAGAATAGAGTGGCGAGGATTGGAATAGCATACAGTGGAGTGGAGTACAGTGGTGTAGCATTGAGTGGAATAGAGCAGAGTGGAATGGTGTACAGTGGAGCTGCATACAGTAGAATAGTGTAGCATGGAGTAGTGAACAAGAGAGTAGCATACAGTGGAACAGCATACAGTAGGATAGCGTACACTGAAATAGCAGAGTGGAGTGGCATAGAGTGGAGTGACATACACTGGAATAGTGTAGAGTGGAATGGTGTAGAGTGGGATGGTGTAAAGTGGAGTAGCGAATAGTGGAGTGGCATACACCGGAATAGCATACAGCGGAATAGCGTACAATGGAGTGGCATACTGTGGAGTGGTATAGAGTCAAATAGCATAGAGTTGATTGGCATAGAGTGTAGTTGCATACAGTGGAATAACGTATAGTGAAGTGGCATAGAGTTACATAGCGTATAGGGGAGTGGTGTAGAGGGGAACAGCATACAGTGGAGTGACATAGAGTGGGGTAGAGTGTAATAGCTTAAAGTGGAGTAGTGTAGAGTGGAGTGGAATACAGTGGAGTGGTGTCCAGTGGAGTGATGTAGACTGTAGTGACATTCAGTGGAATAGCGTAGAGTGGAGTTGCGTAGATTAGAATAGCTTATAGTGTAGTGGAATAGAGTGGAGCAGAGTGGAAAAGCATAGAGTGGATTGGCGTAGAGTAGAGTTCATACATTGGAATAATGTAGAGTGGAGTGGTGTAGAATGGAGTGGAGTACAGTAGAGTAGCATAGCGTGGAGTGGCGTAGAGTGGAATAATGTGCAGTGGAGTGATATAGAGTGGAATAGCGTAGACTGTAGTGGTGTACAGGGTATTGGGGTAAAGTGCAGTGGCATAAAGTGGAGTGGCGTAGAGTGGAGTGGGGTAGACTGTAATAGCATACAGTGGAGTAGTGAGCGTAGAATGGAGTGGCATACAGTGGAGTGGTATCGAGTGGAGTGACATAAAGAGTAGTGACATGCAGTGGAATAGCCCACAGTGGAGTGGTGTAGAGTGGAATAGCTTACAGTGGAGTGGTGTACAGTGGAGTGGCGTGGATAGAATGGAATAGCATAGATTGGTGTAGAGTGGAGTTGAACACATTGAGATAATGTAGAGTGGACTGGCGTAGCATGGAGTGGACTACAGTAGAGCAGCGAGGTGTAGAGTGTAATAGTGTACAGTGGATTGGCATACAGTGGAGTGGTATAGAGTGGAATAGCATAGATTGGAGTGTCGTACAGAAGATTGGGGTAGAGTGAAGTGGCATACAGTGGAAAAACATACAGTAGAGTGGCGTACACTAAAATAGCGTAGAGTGGAGTGGCGTAGACTGCAGTAGCATAGAGTGGAGTGGCATAGACTGGAATAGCGTAGAGTGGTGTGGCATAAACTGGAGAGTAAAGAACAAATATTCCCTTGGATTATGAACAGACCAAATGCCAGAAAAAGCTCAACTCCCAACTGAGTCAAACCTTCAAGTGAATACACTAATACTGCCCATACAAAATATTAAAATCATGTATACACTGAATCTCCAGAGTCATCACAATTCCTTTTTTATTATAAAAACCTTTTTACAAAATTTTGATAAAAAATGTTCATCTCACATTCTATATGTCACAAAATTCATACAAAACACTTTCTTTTAAAACCCCACAATATACATATGGTACAATACAATTACAGGACATTACACAACATAAAGGGAGAAAAAGAGTTAGATACTATACTTTGTCTTTCAAAGAACATATCCAATGGAATGATTTAATAACTAGACCTGGATACACTATTTCTTTTTGGATCTACAGATCCAAATATTCCCATGGATTATGTGAAAGATGCGTCGGCGTGTTTCGATGGGTTTTATTATATTTCCATCTTTTTCAAAACCAATTTTTTAAGTCTCTCTGCACACCTTGTAGTATAGCCCCTGTTTTTATATCCTGTATAAAACAAATATATATAAAAGGAATATTGTGTTTAAATTACACCATAGTAGTAAACAAAAACATCAACACACACTTAAATATCTTGTGTTTTATATTAAACAACTAATGTAAACATTTGATAAGAACATTTCTACAGGCTTCTTGCATATGTGGAATACAAAAACATGTTCATCCTCCCTGGGTGCAATTCATCTTTCTCTATTGGATAGGCTGTCCCGACATAGTTAATAATACCCAATTTCTTTAAGTTTGTCTTTTCAATAGACTATCACGACATAGTTTGAAAAAACCCAATTGTTCTCGTGGAAGCCCCACATTTCTGAACAGCAAATACGGCTACTTTTAGCCATTGACACAACTGAACCCAATTCTACTATAATCTCCCTCACTCCCGGTCTAACTGTACCACCCATTTAAGGGAAACTTGATGTGTTACCTTTTTCTTTATTAAGGAAAAATCTTTTGGGTATGGTAAAACCCTCCGCCGTCTAGAGGTTCTTATAATTCGGACTTTTATTATATGTGCATTGTCTCTGCGTTTTCTGAAAATAAAGAGAAGTCTTTAATCAGCTTATTGAAAAAAAACGTACCCTACTGTCAGGACCCACAAGAGGTTTCCTCCCAATAACGCTGTTCTGGCTTCAACCTCTTGTTCGCAAGTTTATCAAGAGTGTTTTAATTCATTGAGTTGGGGTGCATGTTGGCATCGGCGGAATTCCAAGATGGCTGCCAACTTGCACAGTTCTGCTACAGCATTCCGCTGTTAGCAGTCTAGTCTTTTAGGATTCTAGGAAGCTGGTGAAGTGTGTTCCAACATTCTACTGTGCATTTCACTGAAGAAGCTGAGGGAAGAACACCTGAATTCCTGCGTCGTGTTAGTCAGCTAGGGTAGTTTGCGAATGAGCGGGGTTAGTTTCGACGGTTCCAGACTCTTCCCTACAAGGTCAGGTTAGTGGAGAAAAAACTAAAACTCTCATTAGAATTCTAAAGAATAAAAATTATTAGTAAATAGTCAAAGTCATAAGTTTCCCTCAGAGTAAAAGACTAAAGCACTGTATGTACCTGTGGAGATAAACAAATATATTGTCAGCATAGGACAGTTTAAAACCAGTGGTGTGTCAAGTGAAGATTCTGTCAGGAGCGCTCAACTCGTGCGCTTGGTTGTGAAATAAATGACAATTGAACCTTGGTGGCGAGCGCAGCCATTCAAGCGCTGTCACTAAGAAGGTTCAACTAAAGTCATTCGTTCCTCAGGGTTCGAGCCAATTTGAGGTGAAAGACTCGAACGCGTTTGTTTACGCGTTGCGAGTCGTTAGGACGTCAGAGGCTCGGGAAACTCTCAGAGTCAGACGCGGGCGCATAAATTCCAGCGTCGCGTTTCTGACTGAAATTCCTAAGCTTGTTCCGGGCTCCGTATCAAGTCTAGAGACTTGGCAACTTCTACCGATACCGGAATCATTCGAAGGGAGAAACATTAGAAGGACTAGTTGTCCCTCAGGAAACCTAGGAGACGCCTCGCGTCTAGTCAAGTAAAGGCTTCCCCCGACTAGAATGCGAGAGTCAGTAGCGTGTGCTAGACCAAAAAAAATACTCTACAAATTCTTTCTCAACTATCTGAGTAGAAAACCAAAGGTTCTGCCGACTAAATAGAAATAAACACCAAAAGCATTAAGAGTTTAATGTGAAGGGAAATCGATAATAAACACTTGCTTCCTTTATACTATTGAAAAGAAGATTTTCAGTCGACTCTTCACGACAATCAGAACCCACAATACACTACCTCACTCCCGCCCTAGAACAGTAAGTCATTGGGAAAAGGCTGGGAGGTTATCCTTTAAATTTTCAAAACAACAAGAGTACCACACTAATTATTTATTCTTTCTCACGTAAGGATATAGAACAGTCCTGAGCAGCACGGCCTTAAAATCAGAAGAGCGTGAGTGAGGGCTTCTCTTCCAAGCAAAGGTATAGAGAAGTACGAAGAGTAGCAAGCATCCAAGACACTCTGGTAAGATAAGGAATAAGTGTGAAATAGTGAATAAGATTCCTAGCTAGTCTCAAGTAAGTACTAATTGGAATGTAATTGTCATCAGACCTGTAAGAAGAAAGAAGAAGCTACAGGCAGATATTGGAGCTGTCTCTTCTCTGTCCAATTCCCCTTTCCCCCCTTGGAACTTACCTGGTACGGAATTAATAGCCTACAGGAAGTGTTCTGAAGAGGGCATTGGGACCTATCGTCGTTCTGCTCCTGTGCAAGTAAATGTTTACAAGTTAGTCCTTGACACCTACTTACTTGTAGTACCAAAATGGATCATATACAGACTATTAGATCTTTTATTCCTGGCAAATTTCATTTAAATTCGTCAAGCCGTCTTCCCACTATAGAAAAGTCTAAGGAAAATTCCTTTGGGGGAAAAACGTGTTTTGGGACACTTTTTTTTCTTTGCACCCCCTTGACCAATCACCTCAAAACTTTGCATTGTCCACCAATGTAGAAAACGCTATAGGTCGGCAAAGTTTTGTGGAGATTCGTCAAACGGGAGCAAAGTTATTAACGGTCAAAAATATTAGAAATTCCTGTCTTTGGGAATCCTAACTATAACTACAGAGAAGATGTCGCCACTCTCTAATAGATATATAAATAAATTTACTGAAAAAACCCACAAAGGTTATAGGGACGTTATAGTTAGGAAATAGAATAACAAAAATCTTAGAAATTTGCTAAAAACACCAAAGGTTACAGGGATGTTATAGGTAGGCTCAGATTTCACTTAACCAGGACCAGTGAAATTAAGCAGTTATAGTTACCTGAGCTAACTATAACTTAAGCCCAGCAATGCACTGCTTATGACCTCAAATATTACATCACTCATGATATGGTCAGTGACATCACTGATGACATCTCAAATCACATCACTGATGACATCATGCAGTGATCGTAAGTATTTCGAAAACGTTTCTGAGATTTAAAGATATATACTAAACTATTGCATACGTTAAATTACTATTGTTTCTGAATTATTAATAAGTGATACTATTTCTGACATATGTGATCTGAATGGTGGTGTGACTGTATCCATGTGTGAGTGACTATATGTCTGTGTGAGTGACTGTATGGGTGAAAAAGTGGGTGGGTGAGTGACTGTATGGTTGAATAAGTGGGTGTGTGAGTAGCTGTATGGGTGAGTGAGTGACTTTATTAGTGTGTGTGTGTTGGTGGGTGTGTAAGTGGCTATATGGGTGAGTGAGTGGCTGTATGGGTGGGTGAGTAGTTGTGTGAGTGGCTGTATGGGTGAGTGCCTGAATGTGAAAGTGGTTGTATGGGTGATAGAATGGCTGTTTGAGTGGGTGTTTGGTTAACTGAGTGGGTGTATTGGAGAATGAGTGTGTAAGTGGCTGTATGGGTGAGTGAGTGGCCGTGTGAGTGCTTGTATGGATGTGTGAATAGGTATGTAAGTGGTTGTGTGAGTGGGTACGTGAGTGGTTATATGGGTGAGTGAGTAGCTCTCTTGAGAGGCTGTATCAATGAGCGAGTGGGGCTGTGAGTGGCTGTATGGATGAATGCATGGGTGGGTGAGTGCCTGGTTGTGTGAGTGACTATATGGATGAGTGACTGGCTGTGTGAGTAGGTGTATGGGTAAATGAGTGGCACTATGGATGAATGAATGGATGTATGAGTGGCTCTATGGATGAGTGAATGGGTGTGTGAGCGGTTGTATGGGTGTGTGAGTTGGTGCATGAGTGGTTGAGTGGGAATGTGAGTGGATGTGTGAGTGGGTCTGGGGATGTCACTGATAATGTCATGAGTGATGTCATATGTGAGGTTGTAAGCATGCATTGTGACGATGCAAGTTATAGTTAACTCAGGTAACTATAACTGCTGAATTTCACTGATCTTGTATGAGTGAAATATGAGCCTAACAATAACGTCCCTGTAACCTTTGGGTTTTTTTAGTGCATTTTTAAGGTTTTTTAAAATTCTATTTCCTAACTATAACGTCCCGGTAACCTTTGTTTTTTTCTGTTAAGTTCTAGTTTTTTTTAACGTAAAGTAAAATTTAATTACCATACATTAATCCAATATATAGGGTACAAAGTGTAGGGTATCAGGGCTGCGTCCAGCCCTGCTTCCCAGAACAGTTCCCAACCAGTGTAAGTAAAATTTAATATAAAAACAAAGATATTCTGAGAATAAATTTGATCACAGGAGCTTGTTGCGTAAATTTCTTTTTTAATCTTCATAGTTTGAAATCACAGAAAAACAGCCAACACGTGCTTCGAGATACAGTCTATTCTTAAGGGCTATGCTATGGGAAACCCTTCCCTGCGGTTAAGGAGGCTGTGCTATGGGAAACCCTTCCCTGTGGTTAAGGAGTCAATTCAAATCTCCTTTTAATGCTTTGTTAAGCAGATATGGGATTTGAGAGCTATGAACATCGGAAAGATACGAGTCCCCAAGCGGCATGATGCCAAAATAGTCACTTTTCTAGTTGTCATTCCTTGGTATACCTTTGGATATCTATAGATATATATATGGATCTATATATCAATGCAATAATTTATGTGTCACTCTATGGCTGAAAGGGTATTGTTTTGACTTTCTCTGAAGAGCTCTGATGAGAGAGAAACATGCGTCAGGGATCGCTTTTAGCCTGAAGTGGTATAAAGCGTTTGCAATTTTACAGATCGGCATGGACAGCACTGTGCTAGCCCTATACTTAAAGACTTTGCTGTAGAAATGGCAAAATACATTGGGTATCATTTATGAGGTCCCTTGTGCCGCTCAGAACGTCATTTTTGTGACTTTCCGTGGCACAGAAGCCTGCTCCATATTTACGTGGTAGCACAAAGCCACTTTTTTTGGCTTAATGCTGCCTCGTAAAAATGGCTCCCTTTAACGCAGCTTTCTGCATTAAAGAGACGTGCAATGGGTGTTGCTGGGGGAGTTCTCAGCAACATCCATGGCTTTTGGACACTGCCCCTGATTTACGAGAAATCGTAAATCTGAGGCAGCGCCAAAAACGTACGCCTCCCCAAGGAAGGCGTAAGGGAGGCACAACTAAGAGAAAGATCTTTATTTCTTCTCGTTTTTCCTTTTTCTATGTGTGCTGCATAGAAAAGGAAAAAGCTTCTTCTGATTGTTTCTGTGCAGGAAGGTTTCCCTTCCTTCACAGAAATAATCATCCCCGCAAAGCAGACCACATGTGCGCTGTTCACAGGGTGAAAGGTGAAGGACAATTTTAGGATGCATATTGAATATTGTTTACTGTTTTGAGAGATAATATTGGCTGTTGTTATGAGGCTAATTCATTGCTTGCGTTATTTGCACATATTCAAGGTAATTGTTTACAAATTTTGCTTGATTCATATTATGGATTGTGGCGCTATTTGCACATAGATAGCGCAATTTGCACAAATTGTAGTAGATGTATGCATTATTTTGCACATATTTATTTGCAATATTTGCACATGAATCTGCATTGGATTTGCACATTTGTTTTTTGCACATATTAATTGCCATGTATCGGTACAAAAATTTGAACAAAGGAAAATAACTGCTCCCGGCTTTTTATATTATGAAACTGGATGCCAGAAAAAGAATTTGCATTTATGCTTATTATTTGTTATATTTTCATTTAGATACATATATCTCTTTGATTGTCAAACTCCATTAAGATCAAGTCATGACACACATTTTTAAGCAGAAGAAAGACTGAGCCAAATGTAAGATAACATATTTTGTATATAGTATTTCTTTCATGTCTATTATCACACATGGTGAACACAAAGCATATTTAAAACAAGCATTGGCATAGCCAATAGGTCTCGCTTTTGGGACCTTATAAGTATTTAGTTATGCAGCACAATATCCTTGGAGCAACAACATCAACTGTTGCATGGCTAAACACTTATAAGGTCCCAAAGGCGAGACCTATTGGCTATGCCAATGCTTGTTAACTACTGGAAGGACAGCAATGCCCTTATTAAAAAGGATGAGGGGGGCAAATCAAATCAAACTATAAAAATGAGGCACTAGAAATCTGTTGGAGTTGCAAGGCAATGAGAGGTGTACCGGAGAGGCAGCTGATCCCGGAGACACTGCAACTGACATTGTGACATCACAGTGTCTCTTGGCGATCAGCAGTATCCCACTTAGTAATAGGGCCGTAGCCCAATCCAAAATGGCGGCCCAATAAGCGGTGTGTCAGCAGAGCCATTGCCCAGTGCTTTCCTCGAATATTGTTTTCCTGGTGTCTCATGCTTGTGAGACGCGTCCGGTAAAATGTGCCTTCGATGAAAAGGAGCAAATGGCAGTCGCTGGCTATCCATGCATGGACCGTTGCCATGTAGAGGCGCTGCCCTACCACCGAGAAAAGGCGATGCAGGACCCACAAAGCCTGCGGACGATGGGGGTAGAGGCTTCAAGAGATGCATCTGAAAGCCCAGAACAACGACCAGAGTCAATCCCTGTGACAGAGTTAGAGGTGTCAGGGGTGGGCGACTCTGAAAGACCTGAACAATGACCAGAGCCTGCCCCTGGTCCGGCCAACACCATCGACAAGGCCAGACCCACGATACGAGGGATGGGGCAAAACAGTGTCGGAGGCTAAATGGAAAAAAAAGGAAAACACTCTTAAATGCCAAAGTTAGATTAGGATGAAATGGGAAAATATAAGCAGCTAGGGGATGTTTACATAAATTGGAAACTGCCCAAAATGTTAATAACAAGCATTGACCGCGCGAGCGGCCGCGAGACGCGATCTGTGGGGTGAGGAGGGGGGAGAAGCGGGAGTTCTGTGCGCGCACTTGGCCCCTTCTCTAATTGTTCTATCTGCTGCCGTGTGGATAAGAAAACTGGTGTGAAATAGCAGCAGGGAAGGGGGCGGAGAGGAGGCTCTGAGGGAGAGCGATATAAAGCCATATGGCTGCTTTGCGCGCGTGCACGCCTCGTGCACTGTGGCTCTATGCCAGCGGTAGCACTTTGAAAACTCCCTTACTAAATGTCTCGCTAGCAGCGCATGCGCGCTGGCTCAGCGAGACCTAAAAAGGGTGTGTCATAGATTCCTCAGAGCATAGATACAAGGACAAACGCTGTATAATTCATTGGGGCATAAATACGCAGAAAAACTAGGCTGCACAAAGATTTACCAGGGCATCGCTTCAAGAGCTACACAGAGGGTGTAGATAAGGTCAAACGTGGACATGCGTGGTCAAATGTAGGCATAGGTAGAGCGGCTGGGCAACATGCTTCAGGGGTATAGGTTAAGGTCAATGCAGTGAGCCATGACTGCATTCATGCGATTTTCGACCTAATCGTTTTCTGGAAAAGCAGGGAATGGAGGGGCATTTCTGGTCTCATCAGGGAGGCTTTATTCAGATTTTGGGTGTCTGGCCCGAAAAGGATCTGTACGGGGCACTAATCTTTTTATTGTGAGGTGTGTCGAGCATGGGTTTCTAAGAAATCTGGATCCACCTGAGCCTTCAATTTGTAGTAGGCCTGGCTTTTTCAACCTACCGATATCCAGCTAGATTATGATAGCCACAATAGCTATGTCCGGTGTGAACCGGTATGCAGAGGACTTTATTGCCAATCTTTAGCATATTTTATATTTATTTTGAAAATCTAATTGGATTTAACTTTTTGGTGGCTCAGCAAGCTAGTCCTAGTTTGAGGTAAACCTTAGTGTATTCTTTCACTAAATGCTGAAGCTATTACATATTTTTATATGCCTACATTTTATTGTGCGAGACCTACGGTAATGCCTTAATTACTTACTTTTAATTGTTCTTACTTCTAGTGTTGTTACATTCCATCTCCCCCTGGTATGCGTGAGGACTTTGGTGATCTCAATGGCTTAGGCGTACTTCAGATGGAATCTTGAATGGCTGGGCCTTTTGCGATTACCTCTCTGTGGTGGGCACAGACATCTTTTTAACAAATTGCTTGTAGTAAGGCGTTTCTGCCTTCCAATCTCAGGACTGTGACAAGAAAGAGTAGGATGATGAATAATGACAAATATCTGTCAGTTATAAAGGTAGTCAAATACCTCTCAAATGTATTTGACAGATGTCCTTGAAAGTATCAAGGACCCCCTGTGAAATATTTAGGTCAATTCCTAGGACAGGGTAACAAAGACAATGTGAATATATTCCTAGGCAATCAATATAGATACAAATGTCACACTAAATGTATTGATATAGAACCAACAGGACAATAGTGGCAGGTCTGCTGAGCTTGTATGTGACATCTCAACGCTCTACACTACTTGTTCATCGTGAGCAGAACTAGAACACAGCTGCAGTTATGTTCATAATGATGAGCTACATTTCTGAAACAGCTAATCTTTGGTGCAATGCAATAATATCCATGAAAGGCCTTAAAAAATGCAGTAACACTTGCCTACCTTTATTTATCAAACGGATTATTCAGGAACACGAGTAGTGTCACAATAAACAATACAGTGGACGGGAGTAAGGGACAGAGACTGAGTGAATGGAACATGGGAATAAAAGCGAGCCAGACAGAGAGTAGCAGAGTTGAGAGATTCTAGTCAAGGTAGGGGTACTAGGAAAAGTGGTGCCAAACAGGGATGGGGGAACTGCATTGGCGGCTGCTGCCACTAAAACGTGGTGGGCAGCGCAGGGGGGGGAAATAAAACAAACGTATCTGCCTCTACCGGACACCGTATCTGTGCTCCTCTGCTCCTGCCACCTCAGTGCTCCTCTGCTCCCCTCCCGACACCAATCCAGATGCTGCTCTCATGCTATTTCAAAGCATGACAGAAGAGTCAGGAGTGGTCTGAGTGTGCTCAAATGCTGCTCAGTTAGAGACTGTTAGCCTGTGCCTCTTCTCCCACCCGGCTGTGCAAGACAGCTGGGTTGGAGAAATGTTAAGTGCGCATGTCGGTTTGGCCATCCTAGGACAGCCAGCCAAACTGACATGCGCACTTACAGTCCACCTACCAATCCGCCTCCGTGGTTGCTGCTGAAGCAGAGGATGGCCCCGCCCCTCCCTATGCTAGGCAGACTCGACTGAGTAAGTGAAAAATAAAATGATAAAATAGTTTTATTATCATTTTATTTTTCATTTGCTGCCTTCAGCAGTGGGGTGACGCTCCTACGCCATTACGGAGGAGCTGTCCCTGGGAAGCTGGAGATCAGGGTAAGAAATGTTGAGAAAAAGACACTAACACAGATGAACTCAGAGATATATACAACTGGAGTTGCTGAGACAGTGTAATAAATGTAGACGCAGCAATAAAAGACAGCGAAAATATGCAGCTGGTTGAGTGAATAAAGGGAGAGGCAGTCAGAAAGTGTAAATGTCAAAGTCCAAGCTGCAATGCCAGTGTACAGTCTGGGCAGGGGATCCACCATAAACTATTCCATGCCTCCCTGCTCAGTTAGGAAAGGGGAGGTAAGTTTATTACGGGTCATCGTTTCACTTTCTGTGATGTCACTGTATCACGTCCTGTGACGTCATGGGTTGGTTGTGTGACATCACTTACTGCCATGCCACTGGGTCAATGGCCGTGTGACGTCATGGGGCCTGACACTCACCCTGCAGGCTGCTCTGAAAGGCTGAGCAGTATGCATTCGTGGATTAGAGTAGGGGTTACAGGTTAGCACTCACGCAATCAACACACAGACCTTTACAATTGGAATTAAAGTCTTGCCTCGGTTCTGGCATACTCTGCTACTTAACATCAAGTATACATATGCAGATTATAAACATGTTTGTAATAAAAATCCATGCTGCTCTGCGTGTTCATCTATACAGCGGTTACCCCCTGGTAAGCGATGCCATTCCTGCCACATATTAATGGTGCATGGCTAACCAAGCGCAAACACCACACGGTCCTGCAATCGCATACAAGAAATCTGAGCATAAAGTGAAACACATTTCTAACAGCCACAAGGACAGTGGAAGGGGTCAGGCAAAATATGTTGCAAAACTAGAGATTTGCGAGTGGAGTTTAAAAAAACAAACAGCCAGGAGCGCGGAACAGGAAGAATGCGAGGCATGTGTGTGTGCTGTAGCACGCAGGGCCCTGCAGCGGGCGACTGACTGTGTGTAACATAAATACAGGGCAAAGAGGAAGCCGCCACCGTCACTCATGTAAGGCACATATAGCGCGCGCTCGGTCGCTCGTGTACTCTGAGCTCTGGACTGCGCTCTCACTGGCCCCGGGACGCATCAACCCATAAATTAAAGGGTAAACTCCCGCCACTGCCAGGTTCCTCGCTGCTGCTGCGGTGCTGGTGGGCGTGGATACGTGCAGGACAGAAAAAAAAAAGCATTGGCATAGCCAATATGTCTCGCCTTTGGGACCTTATAAGTGTTTAGCCATGCAACAGTTGCATAACTAAATACTTATAAGGTCCCAAAAGTGAGACCTATTGGCTATGCCACGATCAAACATCAAGGCGCACATGCACTGTAGCTCTAGGCTGGCCTGGTAGCACTTTTTGGAGCCCTCTCAATAAGTCTCGCCAGACCAGCGCATGCGCTGGGTCAGGATAGACCTAAAAATGGCGGGCCATATACTGACGATCTGTGAGCACGTCAGATTTTTGCAGCTCTGTAAACAATAAATTCATCTGTGCCTGATTTTTGGGATTCGTGGTGTCTCTGTTCGCCGTGGAGGAGGTGCAGGGACAGCGTGTTATATTTCATATATATACACACACACTTTTCTTACTATACTTCCCTTGCATGGTAAAGGCATGCGTTGTAAAGGTCTCTGAGTGGAAAAGACTGCACGGTAAAAGATGTCTCCCAACTATAACAAGAATGACTGGTCTCCAAGAACTGACGTATATCTCTTTCTAGTCCCATGATCTGTTAATGTTAAAAAAGCAGCATATGTAAGACCACATGTGCGCTGTTCACAGGGTGAAAGGTGAAGGACAATTTTAGATTCAGGAACTAGCATAAACCACATTCTAGCCCCTAATTTCTCATCAACATTCACTATCAACGATCCATTGGAATGTAGATATGTGTGAATATAAAAGGCATGCACATGTAATAAGGGTTTAAGTGTCTCTAATGTCTGATGTTTTTATTCCTTCCAGACATACCCGGCTTGTTGTTTGTACATACACCCTGAAGAAGATGTTGCTGAACTTTTTTGATCTCCAGTCGTGAGATCGAAACGAGCTTGCATTCAAGTGGAATGCTTTGGTGCCTTGACTAAAGTAAATGGACTGAAATTATGAACTTGATCCAAAGAAACTAGAAAGTAGCCATGCAGGGGACAACATTTAATCGTCTGTTGAATAATATATGTTGGAAAAGAGACTCACTTCACCCATATTTTAAATAACAGTGGAAAACACTATGTCTAGGTTTCTATAATGTGCATAGAATCATTCTTGTCAATTGTTTTCATTGATATATGTCTTTTTCATATTGATGTTGCATTGCTTGTAAAATGTCTTCATGAAAGTAATATGTAATACCTCGCTTTTAAGAAAACAACAACAACTTTAACGGCTTGTTTACGAGAACAGAAACTATGCTAAGTGGGCTACCATAACATGGCAGACCGCCTGGCATTGCATTTTTACTGGATAGTGCGCCTGGCACAATAGTGAGAGCATTTTCAATAAACATACCCCACCAAAGAAGCAGGGAACTCTCACCATGATGGGAGTGCTGATGTCAGAAAGGCTGAGGCCTACTGAATGGACCACTGCTCAATCTGCCAACGGAATGCTGGTGCCCAAAGTTCTGGTCGGAAGCCCGAGGCCACCTCTATTGCATGTTGTTGCGCTGAACGGTAGTCTTGATTCACCCCGTGGCGCCTCTTTAATCCAGTCCCACAGACACCCAGCTCCTTTTTATCGCTCTTTTGCGGATCCCTGCTTTCTCCCTATGGGACTGTTTTCCCATTTATCTTCCTCCCTCTTTGACCTGTGTTTGATTTTCCCTATCTTGCCTTCGGCCAATGTCTCAAGAGGAAAAATAAGTGCTGGGTGCCCAAAAATGAGTGTCGGTGGGCCCCACCGACAACCATTGGCGCAAATTATGCATTGGAATGGACCTCAGCAAGCTAAAGGTTTAAAGTCCCATGTGCCAAACTGTAGAAGAGCCCCAGCATGTGCTGTTGAATGGTTACGTGTGGAAGACAGATACAATGTCACTGCACAAACATGTTCCAGCTCATGACCCACCTACAGAGCTGTGAATATATTAGGCCTGGGCGAAAATTTCGTTCCGTTCGCGGAATTTGCGATAATTTGGCATTTCCGCGTTCCGCGGAGAGCGCGGAAATGTCAAAATTTCCGCATTCCGCAGCTTTGCGATAATTTGGTTCTTGCTCGCGCTGTAAAATAATACATTCTCGCGCCCGCGCGATCGCCTTACCTGAATCCCCGCGTTCGCCAACAAGTTTTCCCGATCCGGTCGCGTTCTCCATGAGATGTTGTCTTGTTTTAGCCATTTGCGCTGTCTCGCGACAGTTCGCGCCCGCAGTGACGTCATGCGTCGCGCGATCACGTCTTTCTTCTCGCGATCATGCACCGCGAGAAGAGTGAAAACAAGATGGCCGCGCCCGCAAGCAACCGCATGGGTAAGTTGGCGAGCCGCGAACACGCAGAAAATACCGCAAACGGGCGGGAAAAAAACTTCCGCATCTTCGCGATATTTCCGCGTGTTTGCGGAGATTTTAAACATTTTCGCGATAATTTGCGAAAGTCGCTTTCGCAAATTCCGCCCACCCCTAGAATATACCCTGGTTCCTTTCATTTGTGAGAAATTCGTTTTTTTTTCTCCTTCACCCATCATGCAACCAGCAATGTTCTGTTCTTGGCTACATCATGGTGAGGTAAGACCCTGACTGCCAGACCACCTGTCATCCAGAGTTCCTTGGTGAGCTCTCAGCAGCCAGCCGGTGGGCAAACATCTCATTTGTGTAACAAAATGATGTTCAAGGAGCTTGAAGACTCCAGATCAATTTACACTGTCATCAGAGAAGGGAGCCAGCGTAAGCCCTGTTCCCTTCTCCGCATCACATTAAAGTTTCAGTTATTCCAATTAAAGCTGTCAGAACATGAATCGCTGAATTTGTAACCTTTATTAAGATCACTCAAATGGAGCGATATAGGAACATGTAGTTGTGAAGGGGATCAAGCTATCACTGAAAAGAAAAAAATAACCCATGTTGCTGAAACCGCAACGCCGTTTATGCAGCCTTACATAACATTTTAAATGGATATTAATTTGAGGAGGTTTAATCTGAGTTTCAGGCTTGATGATACCATTACATTGAAAAACAGTAATACTTATTATTTAGAGAATTGTTAACGGTAAGATTTCATGATTGAACACTAAATATAAAAAAGGCAGCATTAAATTCAGTACAATAAGGGGTGCAATTAACAAGATTCCACATGGAGAACTACCTAGGGATTCTGTAAGTTACTGCACAGCATATACATCGTGTGCTATTAGTTGCCTTAAAATTTGGAACCTGCTTATCAGATTTGTAAAAACCACTACTTCCAGCAAATAATGTAGGAAATATAAAAACGGCGCTTACTTTACTATGTAATCCTAAATATTTTGCGGTAGTCTTTACATTGAATTAAAAAAACAAATTAATTCATGAATTCCATACTGTGTACAGGTTTGTATTTTCTATTTATATGTGAATACATGTAGATAGCAATTTAATAACCAATACCATGACACACTATTGAGTTTTTCCCTAGCTAGCTCCATGATTCTCAAATAACCAGTTCTGCACAACATTGTTAAAGTCCGTGAGACACTATTAAGTTTCACCATCACCCAGTTTCTTGAGACAATTTTAATCAGTTATATTAGAATCGATTAACCGGTTCCTTGAAAAACTATTAACCATTTACTTGAGGCACTATTATCCAACTTTATGGGCACTATTAACTAGATCCCTAGGACACGATTAACCAACTCCTTGAGATACTACTCGTTATCTCCCTGGACACTATTAATCAGTTGCTGGACTCACTAATAACCAGTCTCTTGAGACATTCATAACAAAATCTGTGACACGCTGTAGACCAGTTGTCTGGGACACTATAATAGAAATCCCTAAAACAGTATTCACCAGTTCTTTGACACGCTATTAACCAGTTACTTGAGAATCACTATCAAGCAGTAGAAGTTCCCTGAGACACTAGTGGCCATATTTATGAACACTTTTGCTGCTTTTGCACCTCGTAACGATGTGCATGTGCAACACCACCCTTAAATTTGATTTATTTAGCCACGCACCTGGCAGCATGTCATGCTTCATCATAGGGCATGCTCCTCATCAGGCCGGCGCTGCAATGCCCGACGGGCACCCTATGAGAGGCTCTTTATCTGAGATCTTTTGTTCCCAAGCCGTAATGTGAGGTGTGAGTGTAGGGCCGTGGAGTGTAGATAAGTGTAAAGGGCATGTGGATAATATAAGAAGAAATAAAACTATTAAAAGGAGACTAAGTAGTACTCAAGATTTTCATCAGTGACTATACTTGTCCTGCCTAAAAACCGAGTTAGCACACAATTGACATAATGTTTAGCCGGTGCTAAAAAATGAGGGTCAATATGTTTCTTGCTTAGTTTGTCACACCAGTGATCAATTAGCAATTCATTAGGACCTTAAATGAAGCGACTATCTACACAGTGGTCGGTGTCCTATTTAGTATAAGGGGTAAACCAAACACTACAACAATCTAACAGTGAAGTACTTTGTAGTAATACCGACCCATTTGGGGTGGCTAGCCAACTACATCAAATGCTGAGAGTGGGAACCTACATTTTTGCGTCAGTTTTGAAGCGGCTCTGTGGCTGGACGACGTACCCTCGCTCTACCAGTCTCTGCCGAGATGGTAGGTTGTTGTAGTGCTTGGTTTACCCCTTATACTAATTAGGATACCAACCACTGTGTAGATAGTCACTTGGGAACAAAAGATCTCCGATAAAGAGCCCCTCATAGGCATTGCAGCACCGGCCTGACATGGAGCATGCCCTATGATGAAGCATGACACCCTGCCGGTTGAGTGAGGGCTCTAGTTCCAAAAGTGGGAGACTCCCACTCCTTCCGTTGGACATTTAGTTATACCGACCAATCCTCTACTTGTCCCTTCTTGTATCCTTAAGGAGCTGCATACATTTTTTTGTATTTATATGTTTTAGGGGCTTGTATGCTGGACCTATAAGCGCCCCCAGTCACCATCCCTTGTTTTGATATATAGGTAAATATGCCCCTATTTACCCATAACCAGAGGCACTATTAATCAAATATGTGATACAATTTAACTAGTTCTATGCCTCTATAAACCAGTTTCCTAAGACACTGTTGACCAATTCCCTTTAACACTATTAAAAAACTGTTAACCAGGGACGTAGTTTTCCAGCCCCATGGCACAGCAGACACACAAGGCACAATTAACCAGCTGAACGAGACACCATTAACTAGTTCTATGAGACATTATTAGCTGGTTCCTTTAGACGCTATTAACCATCTCCATAAGACACTGTTGGCTAGTTCCATGATGAAAATAAAATCAGCCAAACTGATTTGAAATTCCACACCGGTTGCAAATGTTTTTGTTTTGGTCCAATTGCAGGGCATGGTGTTTTGAAAACAGGTTATATATGTCCGTAAAAAATAAGGGAATCGCAATCGGCATTCGTTTTCAGTTCCTAGATGCATGTGGGCTGTTTTTCCATATCAGTTAGATGCCCAAAACTACATATATGCTGCCAAGTAATACCAATGGAAACCATGGGGTATATTCACAAAGAAATGACGCAGCGCGACGCTGCAAGCAATTTAGCAGCGCCGCGCTGTGTCATTTAAAAAACACAGGTATGCATTGTATTCACAAGAATATGGCGCACTCCTGTGTTTTCCCTTGTGCTGCTGCTAAAAAAGCAGCCTAGCACCAATGCAGACACCCTTGCACCATGGTGCAAGGATGCCTGCTCTGCAGGGATGATTGTTTATGTGCAGGAAGCGACGCCTTCCTGCACATAAAAAATAATTAAATGCGATTTTCTCCTTCTATGTGTGCTGCATAGAAATAGCAAACAATGAGGGAAATAAAAGTATTTCTCCTTGTTGCGCCACTCTAACGTTTCAATGGTGTTAGTTTTTGGAGCTGCCTCAGATATACAGATCCTTGTAAATCTGGAGCAGAGTCAAAAAGTGATAGGTGGAACGCCCACGGCAAAACACACATTTTACGCCCCTTTCATGCCGATACCTAGGTAAAAGGGCACAAAATTTACAAAGCGGCGTTAAGCCACGAAAAGTGGCTTAGCGTCGCTTTGTAAATATGGAGCAGGGCATTGTGCCACTGGAGAGACGAAAAAAGTGACTCTCCGGCAGCGCAATGCCCTCGCAAATATGCCCCCATGTGTAACTCGCATTTCTTCCAAGAATCTCAACCCTATGATCAGTGGTTTAGTATAGATAATTTAAATGTTAAAAATAGCCCTTAGGTGAGTAACTCTCTAAGCTAGAATTGCAAGGTACAAAGGTGACTTTGGAGCCCACAGCAGTGACACTGCCAGCCTGTGCTGATGCAATATTCATGCTGCCCGCGCGCCATATGCAGAGCAGGGCTCTTTTATCCCGCGCTCGAGACGGCCCAGCCCTGTCAGGTAAACACAATCCGGGCACTGAAGGAATATCTCTGCACAATGAAACATTGATTAGTTCAAAGGAAGCAGCGTGCACACAGGGAGCCCGGTAGCAGCCTGTGACCAGGGCCCAGGGTCCAAGCTTTGCAGCGTTGTCATACCTGAGTGGACACGGCAGAGCACAGGCGAACCAGAGGTTCGAGGACAAAAAAAACCCCACTAAGCGCTAAGTTTAATGTCATCAGCTACCATATGGGGTTCACTCTGCCCTTTCAACATCCCCAGACAATGCAGTCCAGACGACGAAATAAACAGAGTAAGCCGGAGCACATTTCTCACTGCTGGCCCTTTTCTCCTAAAATATCCTTCCTTCAAAGGGAGGTCAAAATAGGCTGTAAACGTGCCCTTTTCGCCCGAAACGCCACTTCCGGTGTGATGCAAACGTTTCATGCGTGGCAATCGAATCTTGTACTCGGGTGCGCTCTAACTCTTGCATGCTGTCTCTTAACACGCCTTATCTTTTGAAGCCCTCTTTATGTAATATACTTGAATTTATGTAGCACTTTTATCGAAAACGCTACCTTAATCACAATGTATAAAAACTATATAAAAACGATGGGGAACGTCATAAAACGCAACAAGGAAAATAGACATAGAAGGCTCTACGCAAGGGAAGGTCAGGTCCAGTAGGGGAGGTTTTCAAACTTGTTTTAGGCACTGTCGGTGCTGACAAGGTCTGAGGGGACCTGATTGGCCATTCCGAAGTTTTAAGCCGAACTTGGAATGGGAAGCAGCAGGAGGAGGCGAGGACAAGCCCAAGAGACCTAGACGATTTTGCTGATTCATTCTTGGCAACCAGAGTCACTCGATCACATTACATCTAGTGAATTACAACGGATCTCTTTATATTTGAAACGTAAACTATTCACATGGTTTATTTTTTGCATTACATCACATAATATTCTGCGCGATCAACTTATTCTTCAATGTCCACTTGTCTGTCTCACTTTACCTCTGCTTCCCTCTCCCTCATACTAATCAGGTGTACTCAAACTCCTACACAGGTACTTCAGTTGCTCTTTTCTGAATGATTCGCTCTGTCCAACCAATAGGGATCGTCAAAAGTGCTGGCACTCCCAGAATTCTCCTGGATTATCCTGTTGCCCCCTGGGGGCAGAGATGCAGACAGGGTGGGAGCAGAAGTCAACAAAAGTGTTTGAGAGTGCAGTGAAGCATCCTTTCTTCATGCTCCCCAAAACCCAGCAATCCTGGTGATTCTGACACAGGGCCAGAGCATCCGTATGACAGGCACCTACACCTTTTTTCCTGTATTCCTGGTAGATTCATGGGTCTTAGACACTGTTCATCAACAGCAAGTCCTCAAGTTGTCCTATCGTCCTTAAAATCCAGCATTGATCAGGACAGTATGGCATCCGGCAGAAGCAAAGAAACAGCCTATCAGAGGGAAGCAGAGCCTTGCTGAAGAAAATAAATATGGAGGTGCTGAAGGAGTAGCAGTAACGATGCATCCATTACCTTCCTGGCCACCAAGGTGTCATGAGTGTTTAGATTGGTAATCAACTTGAAGAAGGTGAATTTATTCTGCAAGTTGATTACATTTAAGATTGAGACATTGCAGGGCATTTTATTATTTTGTTTATTTATTTTCAGTTTTACATACTGCGAGCCAAAAACCTAGCCGTTACCAGAGCACCACACATAGCAGAGTTACGAATATGACACATACGAGGTACAAATGTATCAAAGAAACACGCAAAGTATCATGAAAGAGTTTTAGAGTCTAAGAGAAAACATGGAGGGAGGGAAAGTCTTTGAAGTGAAGATTTGGAATTTTGGATGTGTTGGGAATAAGGTGGAGTTTTTACATGGTAAATAACCATCAACCGCAGATATGGTAGTGCACATTACGCAACAGGCATGATCTGGGGGGATGTGCTATATGAGCGAGTTTTCGGACGTGAGGAGCAAGATGCATAATCCCTTCGACAGACCGCCTACTGCAGGTATTTAAACAGTATACACCCTTATGCATCAAGCCAAAATCCAGTCGGTAAAATACCGATTCGGTAATAGCTCCCGGTAATGTGTGAAAAATACCCAATCCCAATGCATCAACCCAAAACCCGAGCAAATAACGAATCGCTAAATAAATAACCTCGAACATACCGAATCGCTAATACCCAAAATGCTAATTTACCGATTCGCTAAATACCGAATTCGCAATTACCGAAATCACTATTAGCTCCCGGAAATTGCCAATAGCAAATAACGAATCGCACCCCAATGCAACAAAACTCGCTAATAACGAAAATCCCCAAAATCGCTATTTTGCCAGAGCTAAATAAGGGGAATCAAAACCTGGAGGTAAAGTCACAAAAAAAAAAAAAATTATAAAAATAAAAAAAAAATTCCTACATGTGCAAATGATTGAGGCAATCACTAAACCCTTAAATTTGGCCCAGGAGACCCTGTTGGCTCCCACAAAATGGCTGCCCTCTACGTGCTTGCAAGGAGGATGCGGATAAATGCAGCAGGACAGCGCAGGAGAAGGGTCCAGGAGCGAGTGTTCAGACTGCGCATAACCCTGCTCGGCCAGAATGAGGACGAGGTGTACCAGAAATATCGCCTCAATCGCGCTATGATCATGCGCCTGATTGCAGACCTGGAACCATTACTGCAGCACCAGACACACCGGACCAATGCAATCCCTGCGCACGTTCAGGTCCTATGCAGCCTGCACCTACTGGCCTCAGGGAGTTTCCAGGGGGTAATTGCGGTTGCCGGAGGTGTGTCGCAAAGCGCACTGTCACGCTTCTTCAAAAAATTTCTAGATGCCATGCTGACAATGCTACACACACACATCAGCTTCCCCACAACCCCACAGCAGTTGGACCGCACCAAACAGGCTTTCTACCAGGTGGCACAATTCCCACATGTGATTGGATGCATCGACTGCACGCATATCGCCATATGCCCTCCGTCAGCAAATGAGTACCTTTTCAGGAACCGCAAGTCATACCACTCGATCAACGTGCAGGTTGAGTGCGATGCCAACAACATCATAACGGACCTAGTGGCACAATTCCCAGGGAGCACACACGACTCATACATCTTCCGCAACAGTGGAATGCACAGGCGACTACTCAATGGCGAATTTGGAGAGGGACTCCTGTTAGGTAAGTAGAACTACGCTTCCCCACACCAACACCACACATGTATGTACATCACCAATGCTAAGTCTATGCTTCTATCTTCTAGGTGACAGTGCTTACGCCCTGCGGGAATACATACTAACCCCATACCTAAATCCAGCAACCCCGCAGGAACATCGCTACAACGCTGCACACATCAGCACGAGGAATGTGATAGAGCGGACTTTTGGGATTCTCAAGAGCCGCTTCCGTATCCTCCACAAGACTGGCGGCGCAATGCTATACCAACCAGACACATGCTGTCGAATAATTGCTGTATGTGCAATGCTGCACAACATTGCCACCAGAAGGGGGATACCCATGGAGGTGGACAGGGATGACGACCCCCAGGCTGACCAACCACCCGCCCAACGACGACCGGCACACATCCCAAACACAGCAGAGGGCCATAGGAGGCGGACAGACATAACGCAAAATCATTTTTGACCCTGGGTAAAATGAGACATTACAAGTTGGTGTTGGGTGCAACTGTTTAATGCACAGTAGTACGGAGGATTGTGCAACAGAACTAGCATTGTGAATCATGCTCCGATTGCATAAATGTAAATAAAAGGTTCCTTAAAGTCAGGCCTGTGCAAACAGAATAATTGGATGGCCATGGTTGCTCCACCATGGACCTGCAGCATGTCCAAATTTCTAGTGGCGCTTGCCACGTACACCAAGCCTCCGCTCAGGTGCATCCAAACCCTCACCACGGCCTGTCGCCGTGGAGGCACGCGTACTTCGGCGCCTGGTGCTGGCCTCTGCCAGTGACACGCTGCTGACACTGGAGGCAGCCTCACTGGTGTCATCCCCTCCCAATGCTGCAGCACTGCATGTGCTGCTCTGAAGTTGTTCCACAGCAGTGGTGATGTGTCCCAGTGACTTGGCAACATCACCGCAGAAGTGCCCAAGGTCCACCTGCAGGGAGACTGTGCGGCGTGCCAACACAGCGGTGCAGTTGCTGTGCCGTTGTATGGCCTTGGTAGCGGCGGCAGAACGCAACATTAGCTGCCGGTTACTCCTCCTCTGGGACTCATGGCCCTCCCTGATGGCACGGGTGAGCTCACGTACCTCCTCCCTGAGCTGAGCATTGCCATCAGCAACCGCAGTGGTCTGGTCCCTGACCGCCGTGCCCATGTCCCTGACCGCGGAGCCCATGTCGGTGACTGCTGCAGTCATGGCGCGCATCTCCCTCGCTAGGCGCACGATGTTGCAGCTGATGCTAGCCACATGTCTTCCCTGCAGGTTCTGTGTGCGCAGCATCCTCTCCTCAATTGCAGAGGTTGTTGGGACATCCTGGTCAGCTGAGGAGACGGAACTGCGACGGGCCCTGTGACGCCGTGCGTGTCTTGAGCCTCCATGTGGTGCAGCAGGTGGTGTGGATGTGCGCTGCGTGGGTGCCAATTGCGGGGGGGGGGTTGCCATCTCCTGCAAGGGCGCAACTTGGTGCCTGTGCCTCTGCGGTATTGTGGCTGTACTGGCTGCAGGCTGGCTTGCTGGTGCCGTTGCTTGTGGCGCAGGTGGTGGTGCCTTGGCTTGTGGCGCAGGTGCCTTGGCTTGTGGCACAGGTGCTGGTGCCGTTGATTGTGGCGCTGGTGGAGGTGGTGCTGGTGGGGTGGCAGGTGTTGGCGGTGCGTGCGCATCCTGCGCAGTCTCCTGGTCTGACTCCACGGGTGTCTCAGATATGATCAGCTGGTCGCTGTCGTCAGAGTCCCCAGGTGATGCATCTGTGTGTGAAACAGTGCATGATTAGTGGGATGATTACACCTACATAGTGTTGTACCCATCAATGTCCCTCTGTGGTCCAACAAATGAACAGTCTACAGCCATGTACAAAATATGTGTTGTGTGAGGATTTACGCCTGTACCTGCACTCTGGGCTGACTAGACTACAACTCCCAAGATGCAGTAGTGTCATGTGTGGAACTGTCTGTGCCTGAGCTGCAGACACAGTGAGATTGGGCTGGGGGCATGGGTATGGATTTACGCTATGCTGGGTGTGGCACAGGCATGCATCTTACCTTGGGCACTTGTGGCTGCGCCGGACGTGTCCATCTGGATCACCCCCACGACGGCTTCCCGCTCTATCGTCCCTTCCACAAGGTCCTCCAGGGCTGTGTTGGATGGTGCAGTGCTTGTTCCGCCTCCAGTCCTTCTTGCCTCCCGGAGCCTCTCAGCAATCCTCTCTTTTGCGCGCTTCCGGAGGTCATACCACCTTTTTTTAAGGTCGTCGATGCTGCGGCTAGTGACGCCAACCGCATTGACCCTCTCACGGATGCGCTGCCAGATGCGCCGCTTCTCGGTCTCAGGCACCTTGAGGGACAGCTTGCCAAAGAGGCGGTCGTGTTTGCTGGACACTCCCTCGATGAGGTACTCCAGCTCCCTGTCTGAGAACTTCTTCTTGCGCTTGCGTGCAGATTCAGCGCTGGATGGCACTTCCTGCGACATGATGGATGTGTGCTGTGAATGGCAGAATCTGTGTGGCCTCACTCTGCACAGCCTGTCCTTCTTTCCAGCTCCTGTCTGCTCCTCTGTCGAGGCTATGTGGGTGGGGCAGCAGTATTTCCTGGTTGGTGATGTCATCAGCCTGTTCCCGGAGCGACGCGGCAATTTGCGATTTCGCTATTACCGATTCGGTAATTGCTAATTCGGTATTACCGAACTCGCTATTTGCCAAATCGGTATTACCGAACTCGCTATTTGCTAGTGGGGCCGTTTGCGTGCCCCGCTATTAAGGAATCGGTAAATTTAGCGATTTTTAAGGAATCGCTAAATTTCACCGAATCTGTTGATGCATGCCAATTACCGATTCCTTAATGGCGATTCCTTATTTTTCGCTATTAAGGAATCGGTATTAGTTTGGTTGATGCATATGCCCCATAGTGGTTTTGAGAACATTAGAGATAAAGATATGGGACATTTTGTGTATCGATTTGTGCCAGGATTGAAACCAGAAATTGGTGACATGATTTGTCAGCACATGTTGTGTTGGCAAGCGAGACCAATAGATGACATTCTTAAATACGCAAAGTATTGCGGAGATGAAATTGACAATAGACGAAAGAAGTTAGAAGAAAAGGTGATGTGGGCCCCAGTAAAATTAGCAGAACAGCAGGAATTCCAACTAAACAGTCAGACAGGAAATCAAGGAAGGGGGCAAGGCCAAAATAAAAATAATGGGGGAAAACAAAAAGGATGAATGAGTAGAGAGGAGGCAAAGAAAAAGTTTCCCTGTCATGGGTGCGGAAAAATGGGGCATTGGAAAAACAAGTGAAAAAATATCCAGAATAATAATGTCGCAAATCAAAATTTAAATCCAAAGACGCAGAATGAGGTGATAGTGAGTCAACCGCAGAAGGTTGTTAATCTATAGTCAGTTGCCACCTGCTCCTATGCCAAATTTGGTGAACCAGGCCAAGTACAGTGCGGACACCGGATTTCAAGGAGGAAGTGGTAAGAAAAATTCTTCAACATCACAATTTCTTTTACAGGATACTTATTTCGATGACAGCGACCAATGACGGTGCCTGAGGGGTAAGGGAAAGGAGTGCATACTTGGCGCATCCTTACCGGTAGATCAGTCAGGTCCATATATTGATGGTAAAGTAGAAGGAAAAGATATTACCTATTTGTTGGACACTGGTGCTACTCGTTCTACTGTGAGAACAGCAGACATCCCAAACCTACCCCTCTCAGGAGAAGCGATCCAAGTAGTGGGCGTTTCAAATAAACAGATTAGAACCCCTATTACAGAACCAATGGAGGTACGCATTGGTAATTTCAGGGAAAAGTACAAATTCGTGGTGTGCGACTCCAGTCCCATAAATTTATTAGGAAGAGATCTACTGTGCAAAATGAATTGCACAATATTTTGCACGCCGGACGGTGTTGCAATTCAAACTCCAGATGAAGACAGAGTCTACAAAATCATGTTAGTGTAACAAGGCACAGAGGTAGACGAGATGTATTCCATGATGACAAAAGGCGATTTACCAAATGAGGTCAAAATGACAGTAAATCCAGATGTGTGGGATTTTACAGGAAAAGAAGTAGGGTTAATGGCAAATGTAGACCCAGTAAAAGTAATTATGAAGGAAGGTGCAGTTTACCCAAATACTCGACAATACAAAATGAGTTCCGAAGTTAAAGCTGGTGTTGCAGCAGAAATTGATCGAATGATTGAAGAAGGCATTCTAAAGGAAATAATGAGCAGTCCCTGTAATTCACCTATAATTGGCATTAAGAAACCCAGCGGGAAATATAGAATAGTTCAAGATCTAAGAAAGATTAACAAGATTGTTGTACCTTGTTGCCCCATAGTGCCCAACCCAGCAGTGATTCTGTACCAGAAACCATGGAAGGCAGGATGGTTTACTGTAATTGATGTATGCCATGCCTTTTTCTCCATTCCATTACATCCAGACAGTCAGTATCTTTTCTCATTTAAGTTTGAGGACAGTATTTTAGCGTGGAATCCGGTTCCTCAAGGGCATACTGAAAGTCCTTCGATTTTTAATCAAATATTGAAAAAGTGTTTAGAAACCTTAGTGCTACCCAGGAGATCAGTACTGGTGCAGTATATTGACGACTTGTTAGCCGCGGCTAAGACAAGAGATGACTGTGTTACTGATTCAATTGCCTTGTTAAATCATTTGGCTGATGGTGGACATAAGGTGTCCCCAGAAAAATTGCAGTTTTGCAGACCCGGAGTCAAATATCTAGGAAACCAAATAGAACGTGGAGTAAGGAAAGTGACCCCTGAAAGAATAGAAATAATAAGACAAATGAAATTGCCACAAACCCAGAGAGAAATAAGAATGTTCCTTGTAGTTAGTTGTGGGATATTGTAGGCAGTGGATTGTAGGGCTTTCTCTGCTACCCAAACCCCTAATACAATTGACCAAGAAACGAGCAAAAGATCCAATAGAATGGGATGATGAAAGTATGGAAGCATTTTTAAATTACGAAAGTGTCTGTGTGAAGCCCCTCCTTTAGGTATGCCAGATTACTCGAAAGAATTTGCACTGTTTTGTTGAGAAAGAAATAGTTGTGCACTCTCAGTCTTAACCCAGAGACATGGTTTGATGCGACGTCCAGTGGCATACTTCTCTGCTACTTTGGACCCTGTAGCCTCAGCTTTACCTGGTCGTTTAAAAGCAGTAGCTGCAACCTGCATAAGTCTGGAACAAAGTGAATCAATTGTGATGGGACATCCGGTAAAGGTGCATGTTCCACATTCAGTTGAGATTCTTTTACCAAGAACTCGAACTCAGTATCTTACCCCTAGTCAGATGACTAAGTATGAAAGGATCATATTGGGTGCTGAAAACGTGACAGTAGTCAGGTGTACTGTGCTTAACCCTGCCACCTTTTTTACCAGATGTATATGGAGAAGAGGTGAGAGATGAAGTTGAGCACGACTGTTTGGATGTGACTGAACTTTGCACCAAACCCCGTCCAGACATACCGGAAGAACCTTTGAAGAATGCTGAACATGAGCTATTTGTAGACGGCTCGTGTATGCGCCATAAGCAGGGAGGACTAAGTGCTGCTTACGCTGTATGTGCATTGGCTGGAATAGTCGAAGCATCCTATTTACCAGGAGTCAAATCTGTACAAGTAGCCGAATGGATAGCTTTAATTAAAGCTTGCAAAATTGGGAAAAGCTGGAAAGTAACCATTTTTACTGATAGCCAGTATGGTTACGGGGTTGTGCATGATTTTGGCCAACTTTGGAGCAGAGGGATTTCTTGACTTCTTCAGGATCCCCAATTAAAAATGGAAATTTCGTAAAAGAACTGCTTGAAGCAATACAATTTCCAAAAGAAGTGGCAGTGGTCAAGTGTGCCGCACATCAGTCAGGAGATGACTATGTGACAGCTGGTAATAGGTGAAATGAATTGGGGGTAAACAAAAAAATCGAAACAAGGGGAATTAGCTGCCAACTTATGCTACTCTCAGGATTGGAAACATGGGAAGAAGTAAGACAACTACAAGATGAGGCAGATATGAGAGAAAGAGAAGAATGGGTGAAATTAGAGTGCCAAAAGAGGTCAGAAGATGATTTGTGGATTTACCTAGATGGTAGGCCAGTAATGCCAGACTGTATGCTTTCACAATTGGCTAGGATGTATCATGGAGACACCCATATAGGCAGAGATGCTATGATCAGAATCTTTAGGCAGGATTGGTTTAATCCAAAGTTCAGGAATGTAGCAGAGAGTCTATGCCAGAGATGCTTCACCTGTCAACAAATGAATCCAGGCAGAGAAACAGTGGTCAGTATGGGAAGAATTGAAAAGGCAGAAGGTCCATTTATAAGGCTACAAATAGATGTCATTCAATTACCACCTTGCAGAGGTTTGAAGTACATACTCGTCATAATTTGTTTATTCTCACGGTGGGTGGAGACATATCCTACTAGAAGAAATAACAGTATAACAGTTGCCAATATTGTTGAGAGAACTGATTCCACAGTTCGGTTTCCCAGTAACTTTGGAATCAGATAGAGGGTCTCATTTTAATAATGAAATAATTCGACTAATCTGTGAAGCATTCAAAATTGAACAAAAACTGCACTGTGCATATCGCTCAGAGGCTTCTGGAGTGGTAGAACAAATGAATGGCACTATAAAAACAAGACTGGCAAAGGTATGAGCATCCACCCCACTGGAGTGGCCTGATGCTTTACCTCTTGTTCTGATGGGACTCAGAGCATTCCTGACAAGAATACAGGATTGAGTCCCCATGAAATACTCATGGGAAGAGCAATGAGACAAGCATGCATACCGGGACACAAACTGTTGAATATATCTGATGATTTGGTATTGGACTATTGTAAAGAACTGGCTGACCTAGTGCGTTCTATCTCTGACCAGGTTGGAGAACACGCAGTTGCCAGGCAGCCGGATCAAGCACATGATCTAAATCCCGGTGACTGAGTGTTGGTGAAGAATCACACTCGAGAGTCGTGCCTAGCACCCAGGTTGGAAAAACCACATCAGGTTATATTGATTACAACAACAGAAGTGAAATGTGCAGGCTTGCCTAATTGGATTCATGCAAGCCACACTAAGAGAGTACCAGCACCTGACGAGGAAGGACCCCAACTGACTCAAGCAGTTGAGGCTGCAGAAGGTTGTGCAGCTGAAGGATCTAGAGTAACAGATCCTGAAGTAGCTGACCAAGAACAACCAAGCATAAGTCAGGATGACTGGATACTAGTGGTTGACATACCTGAGGTAAATGTGAGAACAAGAAGCCAAATCCGGTTAGAGGAACAGGAAAATAGTGAGGACCAGACAGGTATAGAAGAACAAGCTCAGGAAAGTGAAAATACAACTGTTGGAGAACCTGAGCAGGATCAGACAAGGAGAGAACAATCTACTCAGACAAGTGGATGAAACCATTCATGAGTCTGAGGAGGGACAGATAGGTCTAGAAGAATACATTCAGGCTGCAGAAAACCAAAGTGCAGGAAGACCTGAGCAGGACCAGTTAGGAAAAGAAGAACAAGTTCAGGTAGAAGAAGAAGAGAATTCAAAATAAAACCTGAACAGGGTCAGATCAGGGAAGAAGAACGCATCCAGGCAGAAAATGACGTTACAGAAATAAGCCCTGGACAAGGTCAGACAGAGAGGGATTCTGAAAACAAAAACAACTAGATTGTGCCACAACTTAATGAAAATAAAAGGGCACTCGAAGACAGTGACAGTGCAGTGCAAGCAAAAATGGTCAGAAGAGGTGATAACTGGCCAGGTGGTGTGAAAAGGTTAAAGTATAATTTCAAGACAATTAATGAAGAACCTGACCAGGTAAACAACATTTCTAGTCAGTCTGGGACATCTACTGATAAGCACAAATGAAGAAGTCAAAGATTAAAAGGATTGAAAAATAAGTTCAAGGGTCCTGAATGGACCTATGTAATTCTTGAAGAATTCGAGAATCTAGATTTAAATGAAGAAAATGATGAAGAAATAAGTGCAGAACAGATTGTTGAAGAAGTGAGACCAACCTGAAAATTCCCCAATAATTTATATTTCACAAATAATTCTAAAGTAAAGAAGAGAAATCTTCTTAGCCCAAAATGGCTGATGATAGGTCTGCTGGAAAACCAAAACGAAATTGTGTAAAAAGATGTTGTAGAATATGCATATGTAGTATATTTTTGATACTTATAATTTGGTTAGTACTAACAGTAGTTATTTGATGGTTACCAAAGAAAAGAATAACACAAACACACATGAAAGGGTAGCTAACATTAAAAGAGATAGAGTAGCATTAGAAGCACCAGATGAGTCTAAGACTAAAAGAGACAGAGTAGACTTAGGAGCACCAGATGAGTTAGATGTACATCACACTGTGACAAATAATGACACTGCTTTAAATGTATTTACAAAGTTATTAGTGCAATATGTGGATACTATGGAAGTTAGTGATTTTTATGTGTGTATGAAATTACCTGCATCAGTAGCAGAAGGTATCACCATATTCCATTAACCTATGGTATTTCTTGTAGTATTTTAGCAAGTTTGTTTTATAGAACATGAAAGTTACAATATTATTATTCTAATGTAGATGTGATTTTTTCTAAGGTTCCTTTGCGAAAGAGCATGAACCCAGTTCTTAGTACTAAGGATGCACAGTTTATGGGAGAATATTTTCTAACTATGAAAACTATAGATATAGCTGAAGCACACAAGCACAATTTAACATGTAAATTACACGAAGAAGAAAATATATTTTTGAATTTAGTTGAGCACAGGAGACAGGACTTCTAAAGAAGGGCTTCTGAACCGAAACCTCAAATACCTCAATGGGCTGAGAAAGAAGAAATTTATACAGCTGGCAAGACTCATGCTGCTATGTCTTTGGACTTTGGAAAGAAAGGGAATATCTGCCTCCATAGAGTAAAGACTGAATATAACAATGCATTTATTGGTTCCAGTGAATGTGAACATAATTTCTTGGTTATTGGGGGATGGGGATTAAAAGGTGGAACAGATCCAGTATTTCCTAGAGTTTATTACGTGTGTGGCAATAACGCCTATTTCAGGCTGCCTGATCATTGGAACGGGAGTTGCTATTTTGGAATAGTATTCCCAAAGGTGTACCATGTGAAAAGAATCACTGGAAGCAATGAAGATGCAAAGGAACTAACACGTACTAAGAGAGCTAGTTTTTTCCAGAAATAGTAGGTGATATATTTAGTGCATTGATACCTTCAGTGGGAGTAATTCTGAATTCACTGAAAATTTGTCAGTTATCTGCAGTAGTTGATCGGTTATCAACTGACACTGCTGGAGGATTTTGATGATCAGCACAAAACTGTTTGCAATTAGATCTATGGTTTTGCAAAATCGACTTGCTCTTGATATATTATAGGCAAAAGAGGGCGAAATCTGTAAAATGCTAAAAGCACAACATTGTTGCACATACTTTCCAGACGAAAATGGTGAAATTGGAGGATATATTAAAAATATTACAAAATTGGAGGAAAATTTGAAACCACTGGAAGTTGACAGTGTATGTAAAAAACTAACAAATAGTATCACTACCATAGGGAGCTGGCTTTCTAACATAGGTAAGAGCATTAAAGGTCAACAATATTACCAATATTTGGAATAATACTATTAGTCTTAGCAATAATTATATGGTTCAAATGTTGTAAGAAAAGAAAAATTTATGAAGTGTCTGTAAAGGGAAAGAAAAAAAAATATGATGAGATACAATTAGAAGAAATAAAAGGAGATCTATATAAAAAGATGTGGATTTTACAGTACAATAACGAAAAAGAAGGAAATGGAAAGGTTGAAGAAGGAATTGAGATGTGTTAAAGTTGGCATCTGATTTTGGTGGTGTTAAATTAGTGATGGCATAAAATGCGAAAATGCCATCAGAGAGGGGATTGATGTAGCAAGGACTCGTATAAAAGAGACTTGCTCGGATGCAATCTTCTCAGATAACTCGCAATACCGTAATAATTGTGTTTGTGAATACTAACGTGCATTACAGTTCACACATTTACGTTTGTGTCGTAGTAACAAGTAACCCGAGTGCGACTAAGATGGCTGCTAATACAAAATTCTGTACTGCGCATGCGTCAACTACATCTACGTAGTAATGACGAGTTCTTGCTTGGAGGGAAATCTTTGCAGCTGCGTAATCGCTTTCAAAATGGCCGCTTGGAACTCACATGTCAAAGCGCATGTTTTTGCTGAAACTAAACCATGCAAATTTAATAAAATGCTAATGCAAAAGATTTATATAAGTAAACGGGGTTAGAGTAGAGATAGGTGGTATACATGAAATCATTTTATTTTGAATTTAATATGTCTCTTTTTGACTTCTTTACTAGTTAGTATTTTTGGCCTCAAATGGTGACCGATGTCCATACCCCACGTGGTCTCAGCACAGGCGCACTTGTAACCCGCCAGGAACCATGACAATGTACTTGAACCTCAGCCAAGGCCACGACCGCTACATGTCTTGGGAAAGAAGTTGTCTTCCTGACTGATGAATGAAGAAAATACTAAATGTATATTTTTGATCGATAAAAATGTGAATGCGGGTGGGAAATAAAGCTTGGGAAAGTAAATTAAGGGGCAGGAACACTAAACAATAAGCTGAAAGAAAAGTATTAAAACTTAGCATGGTGTGATGATCATCTCCCCTTTCCTGTCCAATCAGAGTTAGGGGTTTCATATATTTGAAACATTTAGGAGTGGTACATGACATTAGAAAAGTATAATTGAGGTAGTTTAGTTAGTCAGTTGAACACAGCGAGAACAGAATGCTGAGAGACCACGATGTTGTCCGAGAACTGAATAAATGCTGAAGAAGAACCATTTTCCAGACTTAAAATTTTGAGTCAATTAATTAGAAGAAGTTCGTGGAAGAACCGAGGCGGCACATAATAGAAGAAGATCGCGGAAGAATCGAGGAGGAAGATAGTGTCAGAGAGGGGTGCGATGCAGGCGTCGTATCTAGAAGAGGTCATCTATCCTGCCCCTGAATTTTGCCCTGAGCCTTTGTCACCTGATCTGTCCCAGGGGACCCATTCCAGCTCCTTGGCCAAGGGGTTGGTTTCCACACCATCCTAGGTAACTATAATTCTGTGTAGTATGTCATTGTACTGCTCTTCTGTTTTCTCCCTATTCAGGTACTGTCATCGTAATAATTGTGTTTAACGATTATTCTGTCTTAAATTTTATTCCCTTCCTTGGATAAAACGGTGTTCTAATTGTATTTCGGTTCTTGGCTTACATTAATTTAAATAGATAAACATTTAAAACTCTGCTGAGTCTGTGGTTATTTAAAGAAGGTTTTATTCTATGTCAATTTTTACCTACAATAGTTAACTAAAAGGTCTATTGACCAGAGGAAAGTACATTCGGTCAGAAAGGTTTGGTAAGAAATAATAAGATAAATTCATCGTACAGGTATTAGTACAACAAAGTGACCGCAGCGGTATCTACTAGCCTATGTGAATGTGTGTGTGTTTATGGGCCCAGGTGAGTATAAGGTAGTTGAGTACCTGAGGTTGGTGACCCGCTGGATCACCCCCTAAAATTGGCCCTACCAGAGTATTTTTAATGCAGTACGCGGACGATATAGTGCTACTGGACCACACCAAACAGGCATGCAAAGATCATTGGAAGCACTAAACAGCTATAACAACATTAACAATTTAAGTGCAAATGCGGGAAAGACGATGGTAGTAATATTTGGGAAGTATGCCAACAAACTCAGACAACAATGGAGACTGGGCATCTTGAAATATAACTACCTGGGGGTTTAGCTCATGAGCAATGGGAAGTCCACTGCACACATTGCTTCCATCGAAACAAAAGCTAAGGCAGTGACGTATGCCCTATGAATTCCAAACTAAGCGGCCCATCTACCAAATCCATTAGAAAGGTCATAAGTGCCAAGTTTCTCCCCTCAATCACATACAGCCAACTAGCATTCCCCGTAGCTTTTAGCAATATCATGGAACACGTTAATTGTTGAGCATTCAAGCAGATCTTCCAGATTCCAACCCATGCCCGGAAAGCCCTGGTACGATTGGAATCGGGCTAAACAAACAAAGTCGCGAGCATTTGGGCTCGAATATGCGGTTTTATCGAGGGGTATGCGCGCCCCCTCCGCACACAATGAAAGCAATTTTAAAAACTATTTTTGTAAAAGGAAACAAACCGTGGACCAAAGGCTTGCACTTTGCCTGCTTGCACACTGCCTGCCCTGAACTGCACCTTAATATGACAAATTGGCAGGACTTTGTTCATCAGCCCGGAACTCTAAAATCAATTAAAAAAAACACAAGTCAGAATACTTTTCATGGATGTTGACATGAAGGTACTGAAGCTCTCCAGCAGCAACATCAGGATACTTGCAAGCTCCTACGAAGACAGCCTATGGCAGCCATATCTTGAAGCCGCCTTAAACAAGTCAATTTTAAAGCAAATTTTAGCAGTGAGACTCATGGTGCTGCCGATAAAAGACATCAACACGTGCTGGAAAGCTTTAGAGGTGGTCAGTACTTGCAGACTCTTTTACCAGTATGAGGAATTCATGGCTCATCTGGTTTGCACAGGCCAACGTTTGGCACAGGAACGTCGCACTTTACTGAAACCATTGTTTTTAAAATACGGAACGCGTACCTGCACAGATGCCATGAATCTTCCTTTTAACTTGGACGTCCCAATGGAACAGGCCAGATTTGCGAAATTTTCACATAAGGTGAAAGAACTTTTAGGCAATGCCACGCATGTCACACTTCACTGAAATCTCTGTGGATAAAATATCGAACAGGTACCCGCACAGACGCCACAAAACCTCTTTTTTGGACCCAGATAGATGAACGAAAATTTGCACATTAAGTGAAAGAACTTCTAGTCAAAGCCTTAATCAAGGACTAGAACTAATTCAAAGGTTTGACATTTGTTTTTTGCACTGCTTTTATTCATTTTGCATTTTTAAACACAGTATTTTTAGATCTATTTTATCCATGTTTCAGATATGTATATTAGAACCGTTAAATACGTACCTATCATAACTGAAGTAATCAAGTGCCGGAGTAACTTTGCTTGACCTCCATTGTAACAATTTTTGTCAATTGACACAATAAAATGTATTCATATTCATTGAGAACACAATTGAGGAAAGTAGGAATTTCTTAACTTGGAAGAAGCAGCCAGGTATTTTCATAACTTTTTTTATCTGGATCAACAAAGCTGTAAAAATGTAACATGCCAATAGACATTGGGAACATGGTCCAGTTCTCCCTATGCCCCAGAATCTCTCAGAAATTCTTTTGCCCCAACTATAATGGGGGTTGCTGTCTTGTAAGGTAATGGGAAGACCTATGGCCAGAGGTCGCTATATCTTATTTGCTTGGGCACAGGCCTTTTGACTGTATCCTTTTGAGAGGATTTACTGGTCACCTCATGTAAGTTATGGTACGTCCATCATATCTAGGCTCTTTCAATTCCCCCTCGGTGTACATGTGCTTAATGGTGCATAGTGTGCATATTGAAAGTTTGATACACATTGCTTATAGGCTGTTCTGTGAAGGCACAGGTATTATGACACAAGATGGAGGCTCCCCGTCAGTATGTCCTCATTGTAGCTTCTCCCCTATGATCCAGATAGCCGATCTTACAGTGTGTATATGGGGGAAAAGAGAGTTCTGGCCTTGGAAGTTGTGATTGTGTGCTGTTTGAGAACAAAGGAGTGACCAAAAACCATTTGGCTGCTGGGCAGGTATACTCCCTAGTGTACCATTAGGTACCTTACCCATGCATGAGTTGATTTCACTGTATCCTCCTTAATGCACATCCAAGTGGTCACTGCCTCGCCTACTTTTGGAGTTATTGAGCAATTGGAAAGATCATTCTCAGGGAGCGTACACTGTGTTTCTCCAATCCAGGCCCCCTTTAGTCATTTGATGCTGCTCACATCCCTCCAGTGAGAAAGATGTGCCTTGCACTGGTTGGCTGAATCTATGGATTTTGAAAATAGAGCACATTGTGATGTGCAGAGGGTTCTTCCAGTGCCATTGGTTCCCTATAAACACTGGCCATCTAGAGCCAATATTTTATATCTGATTGAACCTTTGAAGAAGATCTACAGCACCATTTGTTAGAGATATTTGACCAGGCGTTTGGAAGCTTCTATTTCACTCAAAGACTGTGACTATGTCTGGGACACTGCAGTAGCCCTATTTCTGTATCCTATTTGGAGGCAGTGCTGCTGGAGAGGAGAGATTGGTCTTGAACAAGAGGCCCAGATGACTGAACCCTGTACCGAGGACAGCATAAGGAAGTGAGCCTGTCTACAGGCCACGAGGAACTGAAGCAAAGCCGCCCACGTCCTAACTGGTACCATTATCCATGGATTGAGAATGTGTTCGTACCTTTGAAGGGCTGTGTTTATTTATGAACATTGCACCTTAACTTACCTCAGGTTGTGGGAGACCATATCACACATCCTTAAAAGCAAGGGCATATGGGTTTCCCTTTCATCATGAGACATTACAGTGTGTCTATTTATGTGATATTGGTCACCCTGATCCTGGAACAATTCTAACCATCGCGGTAAACTCCAGCACCTGAGATATTTTTGTTTAAATGTTAGTTGACCCTGAACTAAATCAATGGGAATCAGTGGGTACAGTTAGCATCACAAATCTTGCAAGTACCCACACCACTGAAATATTTCAACTGCTGCCCGCTTTTTAGAACAATAGGGATCCCTAAAGTTTGCTACACCCATGAAGCCCTCTGACAATACTAGTTCTATTCCCATCACCATTCAGTCCTCTTTGGAACACCGATTCTGGAACAAACTGGAGCTGTAAAGGGTGCCTCCTAAACAGTACTGTTGCCCATCTACTGACCACTGGAATCCCAGTGAACCCATTCACTGGACACTGGATACTTTTACCTTTGAATAGTTTACCTATGATAATCAGACAGGTAGTTCCGGTTAGCTTACCGGTGGTGGGTTTCAGGCTTTAGCTACCATTGTCACAATCCAGGCTCACAGTCCAGGCTCAAGCTCCTTGAGTTACTTTCCTTGAGTCTCAGGAATTAGAACATTGGTCAGACTTATCATAGAATGCAGGGCGAAGGAGAGAAAGGGAAGAATAGTTTTGGTAGGTGGAAGCATTGCATTTTCTCTCCTTGACAAAGAGAAAGCTTGAGAGGGACTGGGGGCGATGCCTGGCTGTTGTTGCAGGCAAAGCTTCGTGCAATTTTCTGCGCTGGAATTACCAGCTAGTAAAATTAAATCATGTGTTTCTGTGGGAACCCCAGGCCAGTCATAATCAGGCAGAAAGGATTTCCATATGGTAATTCCGTTCCGCCTGACTCATAATCTGAGCCCAAGAATGTAACACTGTCTGTAGTTCTACAACACCAGTGATAAACAGAAGTACTGACTGTGGATCCTGCCTGAGTATCCATGACTGCCCCATAACCCTGAGGAAAAAACTCATATTAGTGCAAAGTATTGGACTATTTTTCAAAAGTGATGCTACTTAAGATACAGAGCTACTGCCTGATACGTTTTTTGTACTTCCATACAAATACAGGATGGAGTTATTTTTTCTAAATCCTCTGTAAGCATATGCTCATTGCCATCTTACCAGATGGAGTCAGGAAGCTCGGTTGACTATAGCCCACAAACCACCTAGGCAATCAATCCTGTGAGATCTCTCCGTATTATTTTTTGTTAGTAAGTTCCTAATTTATTTTCACCATGAAGTGACACACTCAAGAATACAGAGTAAGGACATGTCGTATGATTTTATTAAAATCAATGTACTATCCTAGTGCACAAATTGTGTATAGTCGTAACTAGAAAAATTAACAAAACAGTGGCAATGAAAACAGTTAATAAACAGTATAATAAAATTAACTGCAACACTTAACATTGGTTCAAAATTCAGAATTCTCTTACATGAAACGATGGAATTTATATGTATCCTCCAACTCCTTTCTCCCTTTTTGCCTCTAGCTAAGTTGTAGCACCAAAAGGGCCTGGGTGAGTTCCTACAGTGGCCTCTCGTCTACCTTACTGAAACAACAAAAGTGTTCTTCCATGTGAATAAAGTTGTTGTCTATTCCTGCTCTGTATCTATGAAGACTGAGACTTAGAGTAATGCAGATCACCAGGAAGTATTCTGAGCATTTCCTAATTTCTACACTTGTTTATGGAGTTGTATTTTCACTTTCATTTACCATCCTAACAGTTGTGTTTTTCAAACCCTGCAATATGTGCACTTTTGTCTTTTCTTTAGGGGCTGATTACGATATTGGTCGGACTTGCATCCGACCGACATCGTAGCGAAGTGGAACCACCTGACCGGCGGTTCTGACCGCAGAATTTGGAAGCGACCGCCATATAGGTTTTCGGAAGCATTAACTTTTCAATCGTAGCTTCTGCAGCGGGTGGAAAAGGCCTGAAGCGCAAGCTGCCATTGTAAAATGGATGTCTGTAAATATCCCTTCACCGCGTGGTAGGCATTATGCGTGCATATCACACGGTGTAGGGATGTTTAGGGGGGCTTACCCACCAGGCCACATAGCAGAAGGCCAGGGGGCAAGGGACCTCTTTTTAGGGATCCCAAAGTCACTTTCCAACAGCCGCTCCATGTCAGAGAGGCCAACATGGAAAGGCTGTGGTATCATAATTGCGACGGCAGACCCGAGGCTGGCTCCGCCATCATTATGGGATCATGATGCCTTCCGATGCTCCGAAACAGCAGCAGACGGTCCCTCCAGAAGATGTCTCGGCCCGCCACATCATAATACGGTGGGCGTTCCACAGGGGTAGATGTCGAGCTTACCACAACTGACGGTGGGTTGCGGTCCGCCCGACACCATAATGAGTTTAGTAGCATGAACCACTCGTTGCGTACAAACATTCTGGTGAATGACATGAAGCAGTGAGTGTATGCTTGCAGCAATGGATAAAGAAATGTGTCATGTGCCTGGCATGGAGCAGCATGTCAGTTACCAGACACGAAGTGAAGTGTGAATTGGCTAAGACCTTGGCATTGTAGTTAAGGATGAAGATGCTCATTGTGAAGTTTGTTTCTGCACAGTGGGTCTGGTGACCAGAGGCGTAGCTAGAGCTTGTGGCGCCCGGGGCTATCCCTCAGATTGCCGCCCCTGGGGGGGAGGGGGGGGGGAGTTGCTGGGGAAAAAGGACGGAAAGCACTTTGAAAGAGGACCGAGAGACACGTAGTATCGCCGCTAATAGCTACCTCGATCATGCAAGTTACATGCACATACATGACACGGTCCAAGGCTACACAGTTGAATACACCGGTGACTGGCAATGACTGGCAGTACAAAAGAGAACACACAGACTGCATGATCTATCTGGGGACTCAGAAAAACCGCATGTGACATCCATCAGAGAGCTGCGTGAACAATTACCTGGTAATCCCCTCAGCACAATGCAAACATGCACATACATGACACTGTTCAGGGATCCATCATCTACAGCTGACATTAAATGACCATTCATCATGGTCCCCCCATTAAAGCAGTGCACTTTGTGATCTGCATGGTACATGTTCTTTGCAGCAGGCATATTAACCCTCTGTGCTACCTTTCCAGGAGTCAACCCTTCCACTAGACAAAACTCGGATCACTCTCTAGGAAGAACATTAATCACCGAAGTTATCATGTAATTTTTATTGTTTCTGAAAATTGCTGGAGGCCAGGAAGGTGGCTGCAAGTTTTTTTTAAACCATAATATACTTGCAATCACTACGCACCCACCCGAAATAGGTACCCATTGCGGTCACACCGTTTGCATCGCCCTAACCTGCTCAAGGTTCATGTGACCTCAGTGACAGAGTCACAGTGACTGGATCACTGTTGCTTTAGGGTGTGCTGCTTCGTAGGCCTGACCGCAAGACTGGAGATGAACTTCAGTATGGAATGTGGTGGACAGGCCTTCAAGGTTAACTCACAATTGACACCACTAGGGTCCATCTGCTTGTGCTAAGACATTAAGCCTTCTAAGGACTAGTGGGGCCTTGTAAGGTCTAGCATGGGAATATGCTCCCTCAGTAGAGTGGTCTGGTGGACTGGTCATGAAGGCTGAACCCAGTTCCCCAGTTCCAAATTCGACAGCTCTGGCCATAGTGCCACATCCTCTCCCTCACTGAACACCACACTGCCCCACTGAGAGAAACTCGCACTGCCTTCAGCTACAACCTAATTGTGCCCGCTATAAACACTTGGATGTGGCTCAATTCAAATTATGCACTTGATAAGAGTAATATGCTGCCTAAAAAAAAAAGTAAAAGCAAACACTCATAGGGAATGCAAGATTAAGTAAAGCATGTGAAATGTAAGCAGAAACAACATGGTTACCTTAACGATCTCTCACTCACTATTCAGAAATCAGCGAGTGGTTTTACCTGAAAAGTTAAGGACATGACTACAGGGCCCTGAAGGGAACCGTTTTCAATGTCCATTGCTTATATCCTTAATAAACGTAAGCAGTATGGTTTAAAAAGAGCACATCCATAAACAGAGCCATGGTACACATTTTGTTTTCCAATTCATCAATCAACCAGGTATTGCAGTACCTCCAGCAATGGTGCAATTGGGGGGAGGAGCCAAGATGGCGACCGGGACGGCAGCGTAGACTCCCGGCTCCGTGAACCTCCGCATCCCGCACGAATATCCTGCCTGAGATCCTCAACCTGTGCTACGTGGTCTTGTTTCTGAAGGAGAGGGGCTCCCGACTGTGTGACTCCGAGGTTTCTAGCAGTGCTATCGCCGGAGAAAACTGCATCTGAACCTTGCGGCCTGTGCGACCCTGGAGCCGGGACATCGAGTGGACGCCGTGGCCGGGTGGCAGTGCGACAACAGCGGCTGGTGGTGACTGGGTGGAGTCGGCCCACCGGAGCGGTGCCAAACTCGGCCGCACCTCGGCGTGGTCATTTCTACTGCCCAGTGTAGCTGACCGAGTGCATAACCGGGGGCGCAAATCTTGGATCCTCCGGTGGCTGCCCCTGCCTTGATGGTGAGCTGCCCGGCCGCCGTCCGTATCCTGCCCCGATCATTGCGGGCCGCCCCCGGATTTCTACGGGAGCTGGTCCGTGGTGGGGACGACTGTTGCCCGTGACCACAGATAGTTTTTTGCCTGCCCCCGGAACCCGGTCACCCGCGACGTGGACATCGCGACGCTTGTCCCGGGGTCCCGGCCCCGGTGAGGGTCGGGCATACTTGGCGGCCATCTTGGGTCGATGAAGCCTACCATCCTGTCCGCTGGGCCGCAGCGGGCCTGTGAGCGTACGATTTTTGAGAGTGTGGCGGCGAGATCACAAAGAGCTGAGCTAGGGTACGGCGACCTCCTCGAGGCTATTGGTGCTCTTCACTCCTCCTTGGTTCATGGTTTCGTGATCTTGGGGAGTAAGCTTGATGGTGTGGCGTCGGAGTTGGGGCAGTGGCGGCCCGCCTGTCCGCACGAACACAGAGTCTACCCACACTGCGCGCAGGAGGACGCTGTGGCGGCCACCCCTGAGGTTAGTGTACGACTGGACGCCCCGGCCAGTATGCTACAGTGTGTTCGACCTTCTGAGGGCCTGATCTTTCCCGGAGTCGTCGGACCTGAGTGGGATTTGGTGGCCTCATCCCGTGCATGCCCTCCTGCGACCCAGAGACAACTCCAGCACCTAATGTCTGCTTTGGCTGCTTCTGCCTTCCTGAACCTTGCGTGCAGAGCAGATCCTAAGGCAGCCCGGGGAAGCCTGTTTCCTCAAGCGGCGGACTGTGTTGATGCTCAGAGACTTCCACCCCACCTGTGTGCGCCGCTTCTCTGTTGTTATTGGACATTCCTCTGCCTAGGAACATTGGGTATGGTGCTGGGTCGAGGGGTCGGCATGGGCAGAATTCCAAAGAGTGGTCAGGGATGAGGCTAGCCCCTCGGGGGTGGTCGCCTAGTGGACGGGCGGGCATGGGGTGGTGTGCTCTCCTGACATGGCTACTGGCACAATAGGTGCATAATGCTCCCCATCGAGGTTAGAAAAGATTGTTTTTGTACTGTTCCTTGTTCACTTCAGGGGAACCTTACCGTGCGGGAGGGAGAAGCCGGGGGTCTGTTATGAAGGCCCTCCTCCAGTTTATAAATACTTTCTCTACCCCCCCGTCCGGTGGGGGTCCTTTCCTACTTCTTTTTCCCTATTCTCCTACATTTCGGGTCTGGTTCCAGGGCGACAGGCACACTGCTGGGGGGGGGGCCGTACTCATCTGCAGAGGTGCAGGGTGGGGGGTTGGGGGAGGGGATTCTGTATTCTTTCATCTTTTTTTCCATGGCCTCCTTTTTCTTCTCTGATTCTTTTTGTTTTCTTTTCTGGGATCAGCGTGATACACCTCCTTTTGCTATGCCTCGTTGCCGTTCCATGTGTTCACAACTTCCGGGGTGTTTTTGGGGAGTTCTGGCGGGTGACTGCGGGCGCAACTGTATACTATGTGTTTCCCCATCCTGATGTTCTTGTGTTTGCGCCATTGACCGAATAGATTGCTGTAAATCGCTAACGTTCATTACTCCGCATATCCGTGATCGTTGTTTTTTTAAAATTGCTTGTCACCTGATCCTTCTGCCTCGTTTCATCATAAAATGAAAACCTCTTTCTCCTGGTGCCCTACTTACGCTGTCCACAGTATTAGCAGTACGATTTTGCTCCCCGAAGTGCTGCCTGTGTTTATACTTGTTGTTACTGCTCTGATTGCTTCGCGGCCGGCCCCGGGGGGTTGTGGGCCCATACTTGTTCTTCCTGAACTGTCAATAAAGGTTTTCAAAAAAAAAAAAAAAAAAAAAAGCAATGGTGCAATTCCCCACCTGGGGACAACAATGCCGTTCAATGAAAGACCAGAAAACAAAAGTAGCGCTTCACTGCAAAGTCTGTAAAGTGAGGCTGATGTGTTTGGATGTGAATAAAATCAATCTGGCCACTTTGCAACCACTCTGTCTTGCTTTATTTAGTTATGTATTTATTTTTCATATTTAAAACCTTCTATTTCTCTCCATCCCGCTGCACTTTGGAATAGAAAAATGTCAGAAAAAAGGCATTTGCCGTAAGAGTGTTTTTCTTTTTTGGATCCATTTCACAGGGAAGCAACTAAATGAAAGAAGGAAAGAGGTTGTGAACCGTTTCTTCAAGTTACGGTTTTCAGTAAGTGAGGAGCAAGACAGAAAGAGAGGAAATAATAGGAAGAGAGGGGGGGACACAGCTGCCAGCACTAAAAAGAAGAGGACATTGCCCGAGTCCTATTCCTTCTCTGCCCGTCCCCGAACGTACACGAAAGCAAGCCGAGCCTTATCTGAATGCCTTTGTCCGCCCCCAAAATAGTGCCGCCTGGGGCAGACCGCCCCCCCCCTAGCTACGCCACTGCTGGTGACCAATTTCTATCACAGATGTTTTATCTCTAACCTTGTTTGACCACAAACAGATCAACATAAAATTTCAGAGTAAAGGAGAGTGTATACTTGGACCTACAGTCAAGACGAGACAATGGAATTCACTCGATCACCTTACAACAGCTAAGAAACTAAACTCAGCCTTGGAAGAAATGTTGCATTATACTCTTACGAGGGTGGGAGGGTGGCAGTTACTTTTGTAATGCTAGACATCCAGCGTATGCCTTTGAGACGTTTTGCTCATGGGTGGAGTTTGAGCCTATTGATGCACCCTCAGGCCAGTTTCAAGAATCTACAGTGGTAGACTCGCCAGCGCATTACAGGGCTTACCAAGATTTGGAAATCTCAGCAACTTACCAAAAACACCATAAGTGATTTGGTGGTCAGTTGCCACACACACACACAAATGTACGTTTGAGTCCTTTAAGTAATGTCAGGGCTACATGGCCAGTTTTGGCTGGCTACACTTAAGTTCCTCGTCCCAAAACCTTAACTCAAGCTGAGGTAGAAAGGTGCTAGATTGCAGTTGCCTTATACAGGAGACTTGTACATTTTGTACAATGTACTCGGAGCTCCGGACCTGCTGTCACAGCAGGATATGCGCACAAACTATTAGTCCATGGACTATTAATGCTATTATGGGAAAAGCTCCCACGAAGCGTGATGAAATGGCTTTCTGGATTGCTTGCAAGACCTATCAGTTACAAGCAGTGTATCCGTACACTACTCTCCAAGATAAACACAGAATACTGGCTATGTATCTCCATCTTGGGATGGTGCCTCCTGTAGATGAGTGTAACAGCTGGGGAAGCATCTTTGCAAGCATTTACACCAGTATGCATGGAATGTTTTCGTTGGCAGTTCCCCCAGATGTACCAAAGCAGGTACAAAATGAGCACGCAGCTGCACCAGCTCTAAACCTAGGTATGAAATTAATGGGGAACTTCTCTGCCGTGTCCTAAGGGAGAGTCTTCAGTTTTGGCTATACGTCAGAGACTGGAAGCAGTTCCGATTCAAGATCATGAATGGGAATTACCAAAAATAATCGCAGAAGTTTATACCTCTGTAGGTAGAGATACCTTGGATACGTGACCTGTTAAGCCATACTGAAAACCCCAAAATGACACGAGGGCTTTGTTAAAGAGAAATCTGACACAGAATAAAAGAAGAAACAGAAAGAAAAAGATAAAGGATGGACTGGATCACCTGCTTCTCGGGAAACTGGCAGGGGTGGTTATAACTTAAAAGACTACCAAAAAAAATTAAACACCTGACTGGTATCAGTATTCTGATAGCTGCTTTTCATGTTCTTTTCAGGATCCGACTACAGAAGAAAGGAGAAGTACAGTAGAAAGCGGGAAGGCGAACATGAGACTGATATCAGCATGAAGAGAGAGGAGAAACGATGGGACTCTCAAACCCCAATTAAACAAGAAGAAAGTAGCAGGACTTTCTAAAAAACATGCCAATCCAGTTGTCAGTCCAGGACTTGGATGAGAGCGCTCCTAAACAGGGTCACAGAAGTCATGATAGTTCATCAGATGCTTCTGTATGCAAATCTAACTGAAGACTTTATACAGATCGAAACTCCAGATCAACATTTAAACCCTTCTAATATGGTTTACAACGTAAACATACAAATTAAAGGGGATATGACATGCCTAATCAAAGCAGTCTTCTGGACACAGTTATCTGATGACTATGACATCATCCTAGCGGAAGAAGACTGGTCTCCAGCCTTCATTAGGGAAGCACCCTCAGGTGAAAAAGTCATAAGGGTAGCCTTCTCTCCTATAGTACCTGAGGATGTCAGGGAAATGTATGCCAGTGGATGGGCCATGAGACAAGCTTCAGCCTTATTTAGAAATCAAGCAGGGTAGGATGAACACTCTAATGCACAATGCATTACCCTACGCAGTGAACCACAAGCTCAATACCCTTTAAAACCAGATGCAAAATGTGGTATAAAAGCAATACTCAATCAATTGCAGTACCAGGGCATAATAGAAACTTGTCTTTCACCAAAGAACATGCCCCTTTTTCCCATCTCCTAGCCAGACAGGTCCTATAGAATAGTCTTAGACTTTAGAAATTTGAATTCGCACATTCATACATATGCAGTACAAAATTAGCACAGCACAGGTTTAATGACAAACCTGGTGTGGAAAAAACATAAAACAACCCTGGATATTTCCAACTAATTTTTTAGTCAGAACATAGCGCCTGAGAGAGAGTATCTAACTGCTTTCAGTTTCAACGGAGTGCAGCTTTCATTCCAATGCTTGCCCATGAGAAATAAGAATAGCCCTGGCGCAAATTATCCTACAATCAGATCCCGAGGTATTATCAATCTATCTTGATTATATCTTATTAATTGATTATGATTTGAATCTACACCTAACCTGGGTACACAGAGTAGTGACCATATTATTATCACATGATTACAAAATTATTTTAAAAAAATCAAATTATTGTCCACCTGAGAGTGCCCTTCCTGGGATATGAGTTATCCAGCAAGGGCAAGGATTTAACTCCCAACTTCCATCAGAAGTGAGCTACCTTGCAACTTGGCTACACACTGAAGAAGTTGCAATCCCTGCTGGAATTTCTTAACTTTGAACATACTTATTTGCCTCATTACACAGTGAGAGTGAAGCCCTGTATCACCTGATGTCTCCCACGTGTTCATCCAAACAGTAGTAAAATGTGCATATTGATATATTGCGTGCTCTACAAACAGACATGCTTGAGACTAAATATATGAAAACTAGGTTGCTTTTGTTGTCCCTAGTTTGTAGAGTCATACCCAGTCAATATGGTTACATCTATGTAACTTACAATGAAGGACAGCCTGTTTCTATTGCTTACAAATCTCCTTTGTATTCCCTGTCTGACACACGTTTTGCTTCCATCCAAGAAAATCCTGACACCTGTACAAACAGCTATTTTAAAAGAGCACCTTTTGGCACAGGAAAAACATTTTATTATTGTTTCTCCCATACCAGCGCAAGAGGCGGCCACAAACGCAAGCATTCCTAATGCTTGTGCCCTACATCCGCAATGGGTACAATGCGCCTCGGCTTTGAGTGCAGTGGATGTAAAGTTGCAGTATGCTCACTCTCTTCGCACGCAAGTTTTTCTCCAGTATGAACGGGATGTGCTCCAGCCACTTTACCCATTGAGTCTTACCAGAGTATCTTGTATACAGATGGCTCTGCCCAACGTGCAGTAGGAACAAAATACAAATACTTCGCAGCCTGAGCAGCTGTACACAGTAAAGTGAAGGATGGACAATTCACCCCACAACACACACACACTAACATCCTAGGTAACAGTACTGTACAACATACAAACATGCATAATTACATGCCCTGCTACTTGTATTACAAAAGACTGACTTGTCAGTTCCCACACTTATTATGTCCGACTCAGCCTTCTGTATGCAAGGTTACAATGTTGATTTGCAACATTGGTGATTGAAGTAATTTAAGGATTCAAAGGGAAAACCTATAAAGAATAAACAGCTTTGGGGAAAGGTAGCTGTCTTACAAGACAAACTTCCATTGGTCCGTGTGAGGCAGACTTTGGGCTATCAGTGTGGGGGCATTCACGCTAACGGGAACTGTGTAGCTGACCTAGCAGCGAGAGCTGTCATTCAGACTGTCAGAGTAGCAGCCTTAGCCAGATCTCAAACAAAGATCGATGCAGATATTTTAACAGCCATTAATGCAACCTAGCAAGCAGAGAAACCTCTTACAGACTTTTCTCCCAAATACTCCTAAACCCTGAATTTAGATAACATTTCTGGAGTCACGATACCAGGAATGGGAGACAGAATAACACCTAATAATCTGCCTAGATTAGATTTAATCAAAGAAGCACCTGAGGGGTTGGCTTTTGTACATGCAGGCATTAACACAACAATAGCCATGCTACAACAAGGTTATTGGTGGGACACTTTATATAAACACACTAGGAACTATGTTAGACAGTGTGACATTTGTCAACAGATTAAACCATCCATTGGGAAAAGACCCTTGCCAACTCACCTCGTGATTTCAAATTTCCCCTTCTGGGTGATTTATTTGCACCACATTAGTCCCCTCAGTTCAGCCAACCGATACAAGAATATATTGGTAGCGACTGATTCATGTTCTTGATTCCTATGGGTTTGGCCACAGAGAAATGCAAGCGCTTCAGTAGTAGTAAATTATTTTCAGTGACTATTGTCAATGGGGGCAGTTCATTAATTTCATCCAGATAACGGTCTTACGTTTGCCTCTAATGCTTACAGGGATTCAATGTCTGCTCTTGGACTTTGTTTGCAATTCAGCAACCCTTTCAAAGCTGAATTGAACGGCATTGTAGAGAGGCCAATGGCACGATTAAAGATGCTTTGACTGCTAGGGTGCTTAAGTTAAGGTTTTAGTTGGTACCATAATCTATGTGGAGTTCAGAGAGCATTAAATAACTTGCCTAGACGCGTATTGGGAGGACGCACTACATGCAAGGTTCTTTTCGGAGTTCCTATGTATGTGCCTGGCGTAGATAATTCTGGGCAGGTGGCAGAACGAGAAAAGTTTGACTTGGAGAAACGTTTGAATATTTTACAGAGCGTCCAAGAAGTCAGAGACAAGCTGCCTAACACTAACCACTCTGAAACTGCCACCTGTGAAGAGAAGGTTATCGCTGCTACTGACGGGTGGGTTCCCAATGTTGGGGACCTAGTCCAGGAGACAATTCACAACAAGCAAGCTTCTGAACCATCTTACAGATCAACCATCACTGTTCTTCAGGTAAAAGGCAACAGAACTGTTAGTCTTCCTTCTCTGCCTGGTTCAAGGAGAAACAGACAGGTGTATTGAGACAAGTATATCGATCACGTCAAAAACACTGTGTGGCCAGTGCTCTACAGCCGAGCACCTCAGACACCAAGAAGGAACAAAGCAGTAACATTTCTAGCATGAGTTCCCAGCCGGGAAAATTTGAACTAGACACTATACTCAGAACATTGAGTGCAACCAACACAGAGGATGCTGCCAACATGATAGCGGCTACTGTCCAACGCCATTACATGGTTTGCTATGACATCTCACCTGATGCTATATCATTTGAACTGATGCCCTTTTGAGAGATTCAAGAGACCCACAATATTGAAAATGACTCTTGATAGTTCACAGAAGACTTTTCAGCCTCTTTTGCGGTCACTCACGTCCAAAGGCTGCTTCATGCTTGTCAGTGGCTTTTTGACAAATACTTGATTCCTCTGTGGTCCTCTGATTAGATAATTGTGGGAACTTTTCTTTTCATCACGTGGTTATTAACAACACTTGTCGTTCTACTACTACTGAATGGACACTACGTCCTTGCAAGAAAAATTGCCTAGCATGTGGTTTGTGAACTACAGCCACATTCCTCATCCCACAGAGCCCAAAAAGGACTCTATGTTGTGAGCATTACAGCCTACCCTGTGCCCAAGGCCATAGCCTTGGAAAAAGTTCCATACCAAATTATGGGACCCACCGAGAGATTGGGATTGTCATATGTGATAAAAGTATCATCATATGTGATAAAAGTAACATCCTATGTGATAAAAGTGTCAATGAATGATGTTGCGATACCTGGTTCTATTTCAGATGATTGGGACTTTGAAACTGTTAAAAGACTGATGTATGATTTAAATGCATATTCTACTTTGAATAATGAAGATCCTTATTTGAATTTTGCACATTACAAAGAAATTTATTTTTATCACCACAGCCCACACTATTTTATACATAGTACTAGTTATCCTAGAGAAACACATTTACAATTATATACAGTGGGATCACATGTGAGGCTTTGCCACCTGAGAGCCATTCTAATTTCTTAAATCAATCAATCAGGGAATTGTAAGAGTGTTACCAGGGGGAGGGTAGCAGATCCGTTGAGCTGAAGAGCCAGGTCTTGAGATTCCTCCTGAAAGTGTTCAGGGAGGGGGCGCGTCTGATGTCTGCCGGTAATTAATTTCAGGTCTTGGCTGCAATGTGAGAGAATGATCTTCCGCCTGGTCTGGCTCTGTGGATGCGTGGGGTTTCGGCCAGTGAGAGGTTGGAGGATCGGAAGTTTCTTTTGGGTACGTGGAAGTTTATTCTGTCGTTGAGGTATTTGGGTCCGTTGTTGTGTAGGCATTTGTAGGTGTGAGTGAGGATTTTGAAGGTGATTCTCTTCTCCACGGGGAGCCAGTGGAGTCTCCGTAGATGTTGGCTGATGTGTTCGTGCTGGGGGATGCCGAGGACGAGTCTGGCCGCGGTGTTCTGTATTATCTGGAGTTTGCGGAGTAGGGTCTTGTTGATGTTGGCGCTGAGTGCGTTTCCGTAGTCCAGTCTGCTGGTGATGAGTGCGTGGGCGACTGTCTTCCTTGACTCTGGGGCTATCCATTTGAAGGAGGATAAGGAAGGTGTTGAAGCAGCTGGAGGTGACGGCGTTGACCTGTCGGTTCATGGCGAGTGATAAATCGAGTACGATACCGAGGTTTTAGGCATGGTCTGAGGGGATGGGTGGGATTCCGAGGGCGGTGGGCCACCAGGTGTTGTCCCATGCTGAAGGGTTGGTTCCAAGGACGAGGACTTTTGTCTTCTCGGCGTTGAGTTTTAGGCAGCTGTTGTTCATCCAGACCGCAACTTCTTGCATTCCTCTCTGGAAGTTGAGCTTTGCGATGGTGGGGTCTCTGGTGAGGGAGAGGACGAGCTGGTTGTCGTCAGCGTAGGATACGATGTTGAGGCCGTGTTGTCGGACGATGGCTGCGAGGGAGGCCATGCAGATGTTGAAGAGGGTCGGGCTCAGTGATGATCCCCGTGGGACTCCGCAGGGGATTTCCGTGGGGGTGGAGAGGAAGGGCAGTAGTCTGATCCTTTGGCTTCTTCCGGTGAGGAACGATCGGATCCAGTCCAGGGCAGTTCCTTGTATTCCGACGTTGTGTAGTCTGGCGACTAGTGTGCGGTGAGAGACGGTGTTGAAGGCTGCAGACAGGTTGAGGAAGATGAGGGCTGGGGAGTGGCATTGGTCCAGGATGGTGTGGATGCCATCTGTGGCGGTGAGTAGGGCGGTGCTGTGGTTGCTTCGGAATCCGGATTGGGAAGGGTCGAGGATGGCATTCTCTTCGATGAATCATGTCAGTTCCCTGTTGACTGCTTTCTCTGCTACTTTGGCTGCAAAGGGAAGGAGCAAAATGGGCCAGTAGTTCTTGAGGTTCTTGGGGTCGGCCGTGGGCTTCTTGAGCAGGGGCCTGATTTCTGCGAGCTTCCAGTTATCTAGGAAGGTGCCTGTTCTGAACGTGGTGTTGATGGTGTGTTGCAGTTCAGGTGCAATGGTGTCTGTGGCTCTGTGGTAGATGTGCGGGGGGCAGTGGTCAGTGGGGGCCCCCGAGTGGATGCCTTTCATGGTCGTGGCGGTGTCCTCTGTTGTGATCGGCGTCCAGTTTGGGATGGTGGGTTGGCTGGTGTCTCTGGGGAGCGGGGGCCGGTTATGGCATCTTGTGGGTGATTGACGAAGTTGCTGTAGAGTGTTTTGATCTTGAGGTGGAAGTAGGTTCCAAGCTTGTCGCAGAGGTCCTGGTAAGGGGTGATGTCTGTGGCTTCGCTGCGTGGGTTGGTGGATTCCTGAATGACACTAAAGAGTTCTTTGGAGTTGGTGGAGTTGGCGAGGATTTTGGTGTGGATGAAGTTCCTTTTGGTGGTTCTGATTCATTGTGGTAGTCCGTCATGGCGTCATTGTAGGTGGAGTAGCTATCGGTTGTCTTGGTGTTCCTCCATTTCTTCTCCAGGCGTCTGCAGGTGTGCCTGGCTTCTTGGAGATTGGTGGCGAACCAGGACGCTTTCCTGGGGCGCTGTTTGCCGGGGTTGTGTAGCGAGGCGAGCTCATCTGCGCAGTTGGAGATCCAGGTGTGGAGTCCTCTGGCTGCGATGTTTGCGTCAGCTGCCCAGGTGTGGCTGTCTCTGGTGATGGTGAAGTTCAGTTTCTCATCGGTAACTTTGCTACAGTTCCTTCGAGGTGGGCGGAGGCCTGGTTTTGGTGCCTTGGGTTTGTGGACGGTGAAGTGAACGCAGTGGTGGTCAGTCCATGGTGGTTGCGTTGTGTGGCTGAAGTGAACGTGGTAACCTGCCGCGAAGATGGGGTTGAGGGTGTGTCTTGCTCCGTGTGTCGGTGTGGTGAGAAGTTAGGTGAGTCTGATGTTGGCGAGGTTGTCATGAAGGGTGGTGGAGTTGGGGTTACTGGGGTTTTTGAGGTGGAAGTTGAGGTCTCCAATGAGTATGTAGTTTAGTGATGTGATGGCGTGTGGTGCGATGAGGTCGGTGATGGTGGTGGCGAAGGGTGTCCGGGGGCCGGGGGGTCTGTAGATGAGGATTTCTCAGAGTGTGGTGTTAGGGCTGGTCCGGATCTGGAAGGGCAGATGTTCGGCGGAGGGGAAGATTTCGCTGGAGGTTGTGAGGCGGAGGGTGCTCTTGTGGGCGATGGTGAGGCCCCCTCCCGGGTGGTTCGGGCAGTCTTTCCTCTGGATCTTGTATCCGTCCAGGATGGCGGTGTTGATTTCTGGGGTGGAGGAGGCATTGGTCCAGGTCTCCGTGAAGAAAGCGATGTCGGGTGAGAGAGAATCGAGTAGGTTCCAGATCTCTACGGCGTGTTTGTGCATGGAGTGCGCGTTGAGGAGAATGCATCTTAGATTGTCGTTGGTGCTGGCGTCGGGGGTGTTGGAGGCTGGAGTGGTGGTGAATGTCTGGTGGCAGTGGAGGCAGGAGAACTGGCCATGGGTCGTGTTTGGCGTGGCCTGTTGGCAGTCTCTGAGTTTTCCGTGGTTGAGTGCGCGGAGGGTGGTAGTGTCATAGCGATGGGCGGTTGGAGATCCAGTGTTCCTGGCGCTGGTCACGGTCAGGTCGCAGACGGGCTTGCCATAGGTGCTCCTTCGGCGGGTCAGCAGCGCGACCGCACAGCGGGAGGCGGGAACGGGGACCGGCAGGGGCCACTGGGATGCAGAGGCCGGAGTGACGAGGGGGAAAACGCTACGGGCAGCAATACAACAAAGTTAAATTAAAGAACAGAATAACAGAAGAAAAATTAAATTTTTAACAATACAGTGGAAACCGAAGGTTAACACACCAGGAGCAGGCAAAAATGGGCCAAGCTGAGCAAGGTGAGAACGCGGTGGAACTGGGCGGCCTCGATCACCTAACCAGAGGAGTTGGAAGAGGTGCGTGCTGACAGCAGAGCTGCTGGGGAGAGTGCAGTTCAAGACCAATAGGTCAGAGGACTTGCACGCGCTCCCCCGCAGCGGCCGCCATAAATAGGGAAGGGGGCAGGGCCTTGCAGCTGGGAGGCGGGAACGGGGACCAGCAGGGGGGGGGGCGCAGCGGCGGGAGTGACAAGGGGCATAACGCTACGGGCAGCAATACAACAAAGTTAAATTAAAGAACAGAATAACAGAAGAAATATTAAATTTTTTAAAATACAGTGGAAACTGAACGTTAACACACCAGGAGCAGGCAAAAATGGGCCAAGCGGAGCGAGACGAGCACGGGGTGGACCTGGGCAGTCTCAATCACCTACCCGGAGGAGGTGGAAGAGGTGCGTGCTGACAGTGGAGCTGCTGGGAAGAGTGCAGTTCTAAGACCAATAGGTAAGAGGACTTGCACGCGCTCCCCCGCAGGGGCCGCCATAAATAGGGCCTTAAAGAACTTTTCTTATTTCTAGAGTGCTGACAGATCCAACCCATCAGCCTACTATTTACCACAGCAGCCACAGCAGCTTCCAAAAATCTAATTACTACTAGCAAACGTATTTACTACACTGAGTTTAGTCAAAGCCTTGCTATTTACTAATATGAGTATTGGAAAGCAAATTTAGTGAAAAAAGTCATTTGGGGAACCAAATTTTGACTGGTCCAAGGCAAGGAAGCCTTATTTTGAGTCTGTATAATGCCGAAAGAAATCATCTTTCTAAACAAAACTATCCAGCAGACTACCTGTCTGGGATTCAGAACACTGAAGGACTTAGAGAAACCTTGTATTCCTAAAGTCAACCTGACCATGTTCAGTAATTTCCAATTTCAAATGAATATGTCTGAATCAGACATTAATGATATGTTACAGAATGGAACCTATAATGCCACCCAATTTCCAGTTAATGGTTTGGCATTATGGTCCTGTGATTCTGATACCTGCATGCAGCATTTTCTTTCCAGTACTCCTGCACCTAAAATTAGTTGTTCTAATCCAAGGCACGTTACACAAACAGTTGTAATAGTTGCCATATATCATGTAGGTAAGCTTTGCCAATGATACTTAGAACACTCTAGTGTTTCAGCGGTGAAAGAACACTTTTCCTCCATTAATGAGAACATGAATTTTTCGGACTTTCTTCTGGGACTGGGTCCTAAAAGAAATAAAATATTCCTTACATGAGAATATGGATTATTCTGACTTTGTTCTGGGACTACATCCTAGAAGAAATAAAATATTCATTGCCACAGGAATATATGCAATTTATAATTAATTAAACAAATATTCAGAGAAAGAAGCTGAAGCATGAATTAGACAAATCAACAAAACATGCAAACAATATTTAAAGTTATTGACAATGGAATACACACACTTTATAAAAGTGAACTCATTAAGTCACATTTTGTCCTCTCCCTTAGACCTCCTGAAAGGAGATCTGACTTTATTACAACACGGGCAGGCTCAATTGAGAGAAATCATACAATTAAATTGGGCACTACAAACATCGTGATCAGGTTTCGTGCCTTGGCAATTTCTCAATGAAATAGCATTGTTTGAACCATATAATTTGATGCTCACGCAAAAAAACAATGGCTAAGAAAAAATCTACATACATCCTATAAATAACAGAACAAGTTGAAGATGCTCCCTTCACAGTCGGTGATACTGCTCCTATTATCCATCAATACCTGGTGTTACTTCATGCCCATTACAACCTTTCATTTTCACAACTGTCAAAAATATTAATCCATTGGCTAGTATGAAACTATGCACAATTGTTCCACTCATGGAAGTTTCCCTTCTCCCACATCTGCTTAAATTAAAATGAAGATGACCCAGTGCACATTAGTACAGAAAACTGTAGAAATCTCCTTGGACACTCTCTTTCGTGTGACACAATAACATTGCATGGAAGGTGTAGGGCTTTGATGCCAGGGTTGAGCCGTGTTTTATCTATTCCCCCATTGCATCCATTCCCACACATAATAAGCTTCTAAATAATGGTTCCTATTTATTTGTAATCCCTTCGATGCTCATGAATAAATGGTTCATCATGAGCACCAGAGCTCATGTGCTCATTACGAACCATTCCGTCATGTGCACACTAGCACGAAATCCCTCTGCTGTAAATAGCAGAGGGATTTTCTGGTTTTTTTGCCTCAAGAGGTGGGGAAGTGCTTCCCTAACCTCCCAGAGACATCTTTTTGTTTCCAATGTAATGACGATCGCGCGCTGACATCATTATATTGAAAATTAAAATGAAACTTAGTTCCACTGTTTCGGTGCTCATGGGGCTATCTCTGCCCCTGAGCACCAAAACACACAGGATGGGTTTAATTCGAAAGGGGAGAACCCCCCTTTCCAATGGTACCCCTCCCTAGTGGCAGGAAGGCGATTCCAAAGCAGGGATTAATATTTGTTTTTATACATAGGGGTGGGGGCTCCCCAGAATGGGCATGCCAATGCCCCGCCCCAAAAAATTATTGCCACAGTAATTCTGCCTCCCCCCCAGAGACAGACGGGGGCAATAGCCCCTGATCTGTCCCCCAGGGGTGCAGACAGCACACTCTGCACCAGGGATTCTTTTGTTGTTATTATATGGAGTGGTGGGGGCTGCCCAGAATGGGGATGCTAATGCCTTCAACCCCCTTTAAAATTAACCTGTCTGTCTGCCTCCCGGAGGGCAGAGAACCCACTAGGCACCAGGGATTATACTGGATTTTTTATAATTAGGGGTATGGGCTGCCCAAAATAGCCACAGTCTTTCTGCCCCCTTTGGAGACATATCGGGCAATAGCCCCCGATATGCCCTCCCAAGGCGGCAGAAAGCCCACTAGGCACTGACCTTATTCTTTTGCACTGTGCCTACCTGTGGATTTTGGGCCTTAACGCAGCTGGTCCTAGGGAAACCTAGCAAATCTGTAAATTTTTTTAAACTAGACACCCAGGGGAATCCATAATGGGGTGACTTGTGTGTGTCGCACATGGTTCTGTTACCCAGAATCCCTTGCAAATCTCAAAGCTTTGTAAAAAACAAAACATTTTCTTTGCATTTCTGTGATGGAAAGTTCTGGAATCTGTGGGGAGCCTCGAACTTTCACCCACCCAGCATTCCCCCAAGTCTCCCGATAAAAATGGTACCTCATGGGGGGGCGGAGCTTGCCTGGCTCGAAGATGGCCGCTGCTTGAGCGAGCTCCTTAAGCCATCCAGACTATCCTGTAAGAATCCTGGCATTTCCGTTGATAAAATACCGGATGCGTGCCGTCGCCTGAGGCGCTGAGAGTGAGCTTCCTGCTGGTATACATATCGCGGCGAGCCATTAAGTTAAAGTGCGGCATCTAAGCGACGGTGCTAGATGCCTTCTGAAAGAGCATAGTGAGGCCGCTACTGCGGCAATCATGAGGTGCCCATTGTGGGGCCGGCGCATCACGAGACCTGTTGCATGTCACTGGGGGGCAACGGTGAGTGAGATTGACCGGACCGACCGGAGCTGTGGGCTGCGGCGCCTCGTGGTCTGGAACAAGCCATAGAGCGTGCGGATGGGCACTGCGGGGATTGCCATCAGAGGCCCACCGTGGAGGGAGGACTAGGCCCTGGTCGCCGCCCCGCTGTGCTGATCAGATCACGGGAGGCCCGCAGGCGTGCATGCATCTGGCGCTGTAATATCGGGGATGCGATGAGGAGACTGGGACACCATGGATTCAGCACTTTGGCGCACGGAGCCTGACAAGATAGAAGACCGCTGTCGGGAGCTGCTCGACATGGGCAGCAAAGGGGGAAGAAGTGCGGCTCAATAGCAATGAGGAGTGTGGCTGTAAACTGTGCCCCGCGCTAGGGGGAACTGAATAACGGCGCATTTGCCTACCTGCAGGCCTGCGAAGACTGCAAATTATTTCTCGGCGAGGGGTGGTGCTGTGGGCCTGCTGTGAAATTAATTAGCGCCTCCAGCGTGATGATAGCATAACTCGATTGCCTATTGGAGTATGCTACACTGAGGGTGGTGTGCGGCCTTACTCTCCTTCGAATATGCGAGGGCCACTCATTGCATCCTGAAGGAGCTAGTGGGCAGTGCTGAGTATGGCAGGCCAGAGGAAATTATGGGCAAAGTAGACAAATCTCAGCCTAAGCTGCAGTTTGAGCAGCGTAAGTCACACCATAAAGAGGATGATGCAGGCAAAGCTGCTGCGGAATAGCGGAGTAGTACCAAGGAGCCTGAAGGAGATATCCACCAGATATTGACTGCTATGCAGAAGAGTTTATCACCATAGATGGAAAAATAGACTCTCTGGCCTACAGGATGGACCGTATGTCAGAGCGCATCGACAAACACGCAGAGAGTCTAGACTTGGCGGAGAGAAAAGTGTCTGAAGGGGAAGACGCCCAAATGGACACCAACACCGTGCAAAAACAGATGGGGAAGCTGCTCACGGCCCTTCAGGACAAGGCGGAGGATTTGGAGGCAAGGTCAAGATGCTGTAACATCCGAATTACAGGATTTCCTGAAACAACGGCAATGGGCAATATGGAGGCCTTTGCCGAACAGCTGATGGTGACCCTCCTGGGTCGGGACACATTCTCAGATATGTTCGTTGTTGAGCGTGCCCATCGTTCATTGGGCCCTAGGCCTCCACCTGGTGCCCCTCCCTGCCCCGTGATTGCTAAACTGCTGAATTACAGGGATGCTGCAATGAAACACGCTAGGGACTTGCGTGAATTGCAGTTTGAGGGATCCTCTCTCTCACTATTCCCTGATTTCACCATGAAAGTGCAAGAGGCGAGGAGGCAGTTTGCACCCCTGCAGCGAAGGCAGCGGGAACATGGGTTTGACTATGCGATGCTGTAACCGGTGCTGTACCAAGCCAGACTTAGGGTCATAATGAATGGGAAATCAAGAATCTACACAGACCCTAGGGGTCATATGTAGTTAGCTAAATACCGGTCGGTAACAGCCGAAATTCAGTAAATATCCCGTTACCGACCGGTATTTAGGCATTTGAGATGTAGGAGGCATGATTTAAGGATTCGGTAATTTACCGAATCGGTAATGGATCGGTAAAATACCGAATCGGTAAAATACAGATTCGGTAAATTACCGAATCCTTAAATCATATGTAGGGAGCACTCAAGTGAGTGTTTTATTGTATTCAGGGTTCAGTATTTACCACCAAATACAGGTTGGTGATAAATATCGAATACCTTTCAAAAATCTATTTTTTGCTGTTTTGACAGTGCCATGTGGCAGTCATACATGCCCTTAGGGCATGTATGTGCGCCACATGTGCACACATGCACGATTCAGGGGTGCAACAGGGTGTCAATGTGACACCCTGCCACCCTTGAATATGCTCCCAATATTACCGATTCGGTATTTACCGAATCGGTAATGGTGAATGGCTTCCCATTGATTCCTATGGGACTCCAGGCCCATAGGAATCAATGAGAAGGTATGCCTCATTACCGATTCGGTAAATACCGAATCAGTAATACCGAATCTTTCCGAATCGGTAAAATTTACCGATTTTTTACCTACATACTATTTACCGATTCTTAAATACCGAATCGGTAAAATTCAATATTTATGAATCGGTAAATAGTATGTTACCTACATATGGCCCTAAGTCACTACAGAAGGCCTTTAAGGAATGCACTGAGCCAGAGGCCAGAAAACGAACAGCGGAGGAGAAGCTGGAGACAACAGGAAGTGACTTGGAAGAGTAGTTAGATTGGGCTTGTGAGCTGGCCTGCTTATGTATCCACAAAAAAGAGAACCTATCTCTGCCTGTATATTTCAAAAATGTACACCGTATCATTTAATTGGGGACTGACACTTTGACTGAGCCTACAGACATGCCATTAAACAAAAAGGAGAATATTTTTTCTTAAATGTTATTTGTCATTTTTGTATAAATAAAAAAAGATTAATTCGAATGCAGTAATATATTGCCGATATATAGGTAATTTTGCTTTAAGGTGGCAAAAGATTTGTATGCAGCAGAATTAGTCAAACTCAAAAACAGGTCCCAAACAACATCATTCACACCACACTCTCAGGCTCACATCAATACCATACAGCATCAGCAGTTCATACATCACACTTAAACCAACCAAAAAGGAATTAAGACAGAGGTCCTACTAGCAACTAAATCGAAATTCAGATTCAATGTATAAATATTAAATGCTGTGCATAATTATACATCTTATGTTATAAATTCAAATGCATTTGCAATATTCAAAAGATGGAAACAAGTTAGAAAGTTTAAAAAGGTTAGAAGGGCCTCATTCAATGCGCCGACGCGCGTTTCGGTGATCGCACCCAAAATCGGGTACCACCTTCCTCAGGGCGTACCGGCGAACAATATAAAGCCAGTAAAGCGATGAGCTCGGACCTGACAGAAAAAAAGTACATGATAAAGATTTTAAACTAATGCCAGAAAAAATCTGATAAATCATTTATATCTTATCTCTTAGATGGCATGTATAACACAGTATTCGTCAGTCAAAAAGCATCAGAAAACACACGAGTTTTCAAAATTGTAGCAAAGTAATAATCAAATAACTAGACCCCACCGGGGGCTAGGTGGCCAAATCCGCCGGCGAGAATTGAGTGGGAGACCGGAGAGCTGTGGCGGTGCCGGAGAGGTGAGGCGGCGCTGTAGATTCGGGCCGGAGGTCGCCGGGGAGAAGTGCACTGCAGGCGGAGGTGGAGGGCGCCGGGGAGTTCAACCCCCCCCACTGAGCCGGGACTACTCCGAAAGTGCTGGGAAACGGTGGCAAACCGCGGCGATTGTTGGGAGACGACGGGGCGCACCGGGGGATCTTCACGCCCTGGACCACGTGAAGTGGGTGCTAGAATCAGTCAGACGCCGCGGCGCGCTGCCGGCATACCGGAGGTGATCCCTTCGACTGGGGGCACGTACCGAAGGGTACCATCAGTATTGCGGCCCGGAGGGGGCTACAGAGGGACCGCCCCGGCCGCGGGAGAGCAGTTACCGGCGGCAGCAAAATAAGACGGAGGCCTGCCGGCGAAATGGGGAGCAGGGCGGAGGCCGAGAAGTCCCAGCCTAGAGTTAATAAGGGGACCAGGCAGATTCAGTCCAACAAATTAGACTGTTATACGTTGGCGAAGGACACGTCGTCGGATCAGAGACAGGGACTGAGTACCGGGAGGGATTCCGTGGGCCCCTCTCCGGAGCTGACTCTGCAAGATGTCATGGCCGCCATAGGAGGGGTCAAGTCCTCCCTTGAACACAAGTTGGAGTCCGTGGAGCACAAGCTGGACACGGTCTCCATAGAAGTAAATCTCATACGGACAGACCTCACTAAGGTAAACGAGAAAGTCAAAACTCTTGAGATTAAAACGGCCGGTCTGGCAGAGGATGTGACGCAACTCCAGCGCGAGGTCCAAGATCTCAAGAGCTTCCGTGACCTGGCTGAACGCAAGTTGGACGATTATGAAGGGAGGTCTCGACGGAACAAAGTCCGTATTTTGGGGGTGCCCGAAAAATCGGAGGGGCCCGCGCTGGACCTCTTTGTGGAGGACTTGGTTCTTAACCACCTTAAGCCCAAGGGTCTCGGAAAATTCTTTACCATCGAGCGGGCGCACCGGGTCCCCGGTGGGCGACCCAAGCCCGGAGTGCCCCCACGCCCGCTGATTGCGCGAGTCCTCAATTTTAGAGATAGAGACGCTATCCTGCAGACGGCCCGAGCGTCGGCACCTCTGCGCTACGAGAATGCCACCCTCTCCTTCTTTCCAGACTTTACTCAGCTGGTGCAGAAACAACGTAAGACATTTCTCGCTGTTAAGAAACAACTCAGGGACAAAGGAATTAAGTATGCTATGATGTTCCCGGCACGTCTGCGGGTGGAGAGTGTGGGGAGGGTGTGGTTCTTTGACACCCCTGAAGTGGCTGCGGACTGGGTTGATGGTCAACGTGCTCATGGAACTGGAGGACACCGCGGAGGCGAGGAAGAAGAGATGCAGCAGCAGGTTTGAAGTCGGAGAGCGGACTAATGGGCACTGTGCATGTGGTCAGGTATGGGGGTTGCGGACCCCAGACAGAGACATAATCAAAGGAAACATGGCATCGCTGCAATGGACAACTGGGTGACATTCAGGGTATAACTCCGTTAGAGATTGAGGTCCTGGGGGCGGTGGGTGGGCTGCCTCCTCGTTAATACATTTAGTTCTTGTTGGGGAGAGGATATGGGGCGACAGGCACTCTGCCAGTTTGTTATGGGGGGACCCGATCAGCAGGGGTGCAGGGAGGGGGGGAGTTGGGGTGGGTGGGGGATTCGTGTTACAGTTGTGTTGGTTGTTGCAATGGGTTTTTCGACGATGTCAGAATGGTTAGCAGAGCGAGAGCGACTTCCGCCACAACATGGCGATGAGCAATGAGCGGGGTTTGGAGGTCAAGGTCCTCAGTTGGAACTTAAACGGGTTGGGGGACAAATTAAAGCGGGGGATGGTCAGCCAGTTTGTCAGGAGACACGCCCCGGATGTAGTCCTCCTACAGGAAACGCACCTAGTAGGGAATACATGCATGGCCCTGCACAGGGGAGGGTACAGGATGGTGGCACACTCGGGATTCACTTCGGGGTCCCGAGGGGTGGGCATACTACTTAAGAATTCTTTCCCCTTCACAATCAAGGCCTCCTGGACGGATGTCCGTGGCAGATATGTCGGGGTTTCGGGCCAGTGGGAGGGGAGGACGGCTACATTTATCTCCGTATATGTCCCACCCGGCTTGCAAGCAGACACTTTCAAAGATCTTGGCTCCATCTTTTTAACATTCCCGCTGGGTATCCTGGTGATAGGGGGAGACTTTAATGCGGTGGTAGCCGGAGAGAAGGATAGGCACCCACCGCGAGACTTGCGACCCTCTCAGAAGTGGCTGTCAAATTTTCTGGAAACAATGGGGTTGGTGGATGGGTGGCGGACCCTCAACCCTGACAGGACACAGTATACTCATGTATCGAGTGTGCATCGCAGTCTGTCGCGCATTGATTACATCCTTGTCCCAGCATCGCAGGCCCATACCATTCAAGAGATTCGTCATCTGGTGCGGGGTATCTCCGATCACTCACCCGTGTGGCTTCAATTGGAGATGGGACGCATGACGGTGGGCAGGATAGCTCCAATAAACCCGTGGTGCCTGAAGGATCCGAGCATCCGTAAGAAAACTATTAAGGCTACTGACGACTACTTTCAGGAGACTGGGGGCTCGGTCGATTCTGCACAGACGCTGTGGGAGGCTTACAAAACAGTCATCAGGGGAGAGGTTGTTTCTTCGATAGCAGGTAAAAAGAGGGAGAGACATGCGGATTTGGTGAGGGCGGAGGAGGATGTGTTGAAGTCGGAGGAGGAGATAGCCCAGGGGGTGACCACTGAGGGCCTCCACAGGCTGAAGTTGAGGCAGGAGGAGTTTAATAGCATTGCCAGGGATGGAGCGCGGGAGCAGTGTAGGGAGGTTCAGAGCAGAGTGTATGAACTGGGTGACAAGGCCGGGAAGTTGATAGCGTGGCTGGATAGGAGGGAGTGGGCCTCACGTTTGGTGCCCGAGATACAGGGAGATGGCTCGCTCCCTATCACCGAACCGCAGGCCATAGCTGACGCATTTGCCAACTATTACCACTCGGTCTATAGTACCTCCGGGGTATACTCGGAGGAAGAAAACAGCGCTATGATAGAGGACATACGACTTCCTACACTCTCGGAGGAAAACGGGGCATACATGGAGTCCCCACTGACGGACGAGGAGGTGGCGCAGGCTATCAGAGGGGCGCGGTCCGGGAAAGCCACGGGTCCCAACAGTATTCCCGTAGAGTTATATAAGCTCTCGGCTAATAAGCTCGCCCCCCGCTTCCGAGCGATGCTGGAAGAGAGTAGAGAGCTCGGAATGCTTCCGTATGATCAGCGAGTGGCCAATATAGTTGTCATCCATAAAGAGGGCAAGCCCAGAACGAACTGTGCATCGTACAGACCAATCTCGCTCCTCAATGCGGAGCCTAAAATCCTGGCGAAACTGCTGGACACTCGGTTGATTAAGGTACTTAATACACTGGTCCACCTGGATCAATCTGGTTTTATGCCACATCGCAACACAGCCCTCAATTTGCGCCGCCTCCATGGCGTACTGGGTAGAGCCTCCTCTTTACAGGAATCGGCGGCTCTGGTTTCATTAGATGCTACCATGGCATTCGACATGGTCGAGTGGCCCTATCTGTTTGCGGTGCTGGGCAAATTTGGGTTTGGTCCGGAATTCCTGGGCTGGATCCGTCTCCTGTACGCCGGCCCGATGGCCCGGGTAATAGTGATCAATCGAAAGTCCAGGGATTTCCCGCTGAGCAGAGGCACTCGCCAGGGATGCCCCCTGTCGCCGCTTCTATTCGCGCTGGCTCTAGAGCCACTGGCAGCCTGGGTTAGGCAGGACCGATCAATCGGGGGGCTGAGGTGGACCAACGACTGGGAGGATAAGATCTCCCTGTACGCAGACGATATCCTACTCTATATCGCCGCTCCTAGGGCGTCTCTGATCTGCCTATTGGACATACTAACCATCTTTGGTAGATATTCGGGTTTTACAGTTAATTGGTCCAAGTCGTTAATTTTTGTCCTGGCAGACGATCCGCCTGAGATACCGCAGAGTTGTCCAATAACGATTGCTTCGGAGGGCTTCCATTATCTCGGGATTTATGTGACCCTGGATTCGAGATTGCGCTTTACTCATAATTTGGACCCGCCCCTGCAGCGCCTTAAAACAGATGTGGCGCGTTGGAGATCCCTCCCTCTTTCCTTGCTGGGACGGGCGGTCCTCTTCAAGATGATGGCCCTCCCGCATTTCTTGTATGCTCTCCAGAACACCCTGGATCCGGTCCCAATGTCCTACTTTAAGGAAATTGAAAGTCTCCAGAGAAGCCTCCTCTGGGACGGTAGACCCCGGATCGCATACACAAAGCTGACCCTGCATTGGTACGATGGGGGCATTGGTCTCCCCGACCTTAAAAAATACTATTGGGCATCTCAGCTGGCGGCGATCAACCACGGGATATACTGCAGCCCGGATGATCCCGGGTACGCTATGGATAGGTGGTTGCTTCCGGGGGGCGACTATACTAGGGCTCTCTACGCCATGCCCGGCAGGTTCCCATTGACTGGCCCCACAGCACACGCAGTCCAGGTGTGGCACATAGTCAATAAGCATCTGGGATGGGACGGTAAGCTTACTCTGGCCATGCCGTTATGGAACTCGGAGAAGTTAGGGAGCCTCTGGAAATCCAAGGGCTTTGATAAGTGGGACGGTTTTGCCGTTTGCAGCCCTTAAAAAACAGTATAGCATGATGGACACTGAATATTATCGGTATCTCCAGATTCACCACGCGTTACTGGCGCAGGTCCCTAGGGATGATACACTGCCAGAGGCTTCCCCGCTGGAGACCAGGGTGCTGGACGAGCACATCCCAGAGAAGACTATCTCTCTTATTTACAGGAAGTTAATCAACAATATGGAGGACCTCCTGCAGCTTCTTAAGAGCAAGTGGAACAGTGAAGGCCTGGAATTGGACGATGAAGACTGGCAAGAAGCGGTCTCCTCCCCGAGGGTGGTGGCAGCCCAAGTCAGGCTTAGATTAGTGCAGCTAAAAATATTGCATAGGACTTATGTAACGGGCCCCGGGCTGGTGCGCATGGGGCGGGCGGAGAGTGGAGAGTGCACATACTGTGGAGCTGTCAGCGGATAGAGGCGTATTGGAGGGACATACATCGTACCATGCAGGCAGTATTAGGGGTTGATATGCAGCCAGAGGCGCGACGGTGCTTGCTGAATGTCTGGGAACCGACTGACCTCAACGTATGCACTAAGCAGTGGGCTACACTGGCGTTCATGATGGCAAAGAGAAACATCGCGCAGTTGTGGGGTGCAGTCCAGCCGCCCCTTTTGGAGAGGTGGAAGGAGGATTTAGATTGGTGCATGTTTAGGGAAAAGTCGGTGTTTATTGCCAGGGGATGCCCCGGGAAGTGGAGTAGGGTGTGGGGAGCCTGGAGCCATTATAGAGGGGATGTGTGTTCCCCACCTAGCCAGCAAGTGGAAGACGAGGCTTGTGGAACCCCCTAGCCGCAAAAAAACATTGCTTGTACAATATATTGGAATGAGAAATTGTTGCGGATAGAAAATGAAATCGCCTGCTAAGATGTAATTGATGTATCTCAGTCGAATTGGTTTAATAAAAAGAATTTACAAAAAAAAAATAACTAGACCCCATAATGCACCAGTGAAGAAAAATTAAATCAAATCACAATAATATAAGAGATAAAAAAAGAAAAATGAGAAAATGCAGGTTGAAACAAAGAAAGCTGAAAACAGGATACAATGAAGAAAGTTTATAAAAAAGTACACACTATTTTGGGCTTAAGATGAAAAAATGACAAATAAAAAATAAAAAATAACAAAGGAAACGAATCAAAGGATCAAGTAGGGAAATTCGGTGTCAATAAATCCAAAAAATAATGAGAAATAGAAAATACATAACATAATAATGAAAAAGACTCATGAATTATAAGGTAACACGGTAAGCAAAAAGCTGAGAATGCTGTGGATGAAATAAGCAATCAAAAGTTATCGTGCTCACCTGTTCTCAATAGGAAGAACTACTCTAACCGTGGCTGACTAAATTCAGTCGGAAGGAAACGCAGGGAAAGGAATCCTGATCTCCAAAGGGGAGGAGCGGGCCGCCAGCGCTCTTAAAGAATCGAAACCGCTAGATGGATAAATGAACTTCCAATTAAATGAGTATAGAGCAGAATAAATTTGGTAAAGCGGTCTTTAACTAAGATTTAAGAGACCGTCATAAAACAGAACAAAGGCGAAAGCGAAAACGAACAATAAGCTGAAAAAGGAAGGTGATGACTTGAAAAATGCCCAAGTTTAGCCGGTATAATAAAGAACAAAAGAGATGATTTAAAGAGATTCTGTTGGCAAAAAAAGAAGAAGAAAGAAAGAAGAGAAATTGTCTAGTTGTCAAAACGTTCGCTGCAAAGTAAAAATGAGTACATAAGCTTCGTATCTCACTAAACGGTATACACTGGCTAGTATGATAAAAGACTCACCAAATAGGCGGTACAGGGTCTGTGTTCAACTGGATAACAGGATTACGAAGACTTAAAATGTTCTTGTTTCGAAAGGACTAGAGACCAGAAGAGACATGAAAAGGGGCGTAAATTCAAAAGTTATTCTATAGCACGCGGAGCAATCATTTAATGCAGAGTAGGGATACCTACATGTGAAGGTCTCTTCAAGCCAGAGATCAATTAGAGAGCAAATGCAGACTTGAGTCCAGGATATCGAACATAATGACAGCGTATTAGATACCCTAAAAAGTAAAGAATGCATAAGTTTAGAAGCATGATTTAATTAAATGAAGCAACAGATATGCTTAATGCGAGAACATTCTCACAAAGCAAAAAACGAAAAGAAAAGAAAAGAAAGGAAAAGAAAAGACCGTGGGGGTCTTGTAGAAATACCTAATCTGCAGCGATGATAATGAATTCCCACTGATCAAAGGAAGCTTCAGCTAGGGCGTCCATCCGATGGACAAGCGGAAAAGGCGATCCGATCAAAGCGCGCGAAATATTTGCAGTCATTTAAATGGGCCAGTAAATAATCTCATTTTCTTTTTTTATCTCTTATATTATTGTGATTTGATTTAATTTTTCTTCACTGGTGCATTATGGGGTCTAGTTATTTGATTATTACTTTGCTACAATTTTGAAAACTCGTGTGTTTTCTGATGCTTTTTGACTGACGAATACTGTGTTATACATGCCATCTAAGAGATAAGATATAAATGATTTATCAGATTTTTTCTGGCATTAGTTTAAAATCTTTATCATGTACTTTTTTTCTGTCAGGTCCCAGCTCATCGCTTTACCGGCTTTATATTGTTCGCCGGTACGCCCTGAGGAAGGTGGTACCCGATTTTGGGTGCGATCACCGAAACGCGTGTCGGCGCATTGAATGAGGCCCTTCTAACCTTTTTAAACTTTCTAACTTGTTTCCATCTTTCGAATATTGCAAATGCATTTGAATTTATAACATAAGATGTATAATTATGCACAGCATTTAATATTTATACATTGAATCTGAATTTCGATTTTGTTGCTAGTAGGACCTCTGTCTTAATTCCTTTTTGGTTGGTTTAAGTGTGATGTATGAACTGCTGATGCTGTATGGTATTGATGTGAGCCTGAGAGTGTGGTGTGAATGATGTTGTTTGGGACCTGTTTTTGAGTTTGACTAATTCTGCTGCATACAAATCTTTTGGCACCTTAAAGCAAAATTACCTATATATCGCCAATATGTTACTGCATTCGAATTAATCTTTTTTTATTTATACAAAAATGACAAATAAAATTTAAGAAAAAATATTCTCCTTTTTGTTTAATGGCATGTCTGTAGGCTCAGTCAAAGTGTCAGTGCCCAATTAAATGATACAGTGTACATTTTTGAAATATACAGGCAGAGATTGGTTCTCTTTTTTGTGAATTTTCTGTATTCTCCTGCTTCTCTGCCTACATCTACTTGTCAGGGGTTCCCCTTGTTATTTTGGTTGTCTGCTTATGTATCCTACAGCAGGTACGTTGAAAATAATACTCTGACTGGGATACCTAAGAGATGGCTGAAGCCTTCTGGAGGCCATGTACTACATAGACGCGCCAGCAGTGACTCTATGTTGTAATTACTATTGGTGTTGGAACACTAACTGGGTCATGACTTTTGCCGTTAATTGCTGTAGACACATCCCGACCCTGCTGGGGGACTTACATGACTGTTGGTGACAATCTAACTTTGCTCTAGTGGCACCCAGCATGCTGTCCAGCTTGGAAGTGCTAAATATAAGTAGATGGCTACGACTTCTCACTCTATTAAGACGTACTTAAGTTTATTGCCGGTAACATCTGCCTCTGTGTGTTACCCACCACATAGTAATAGACCGTGATTGTCATTTTGATTCTGTAATCTTCGCTAGAGTACAATGGGGTTTGAAGAGGGAGGGGTTGGATCGTCCATGCCAAGTTGGGGTCTTCATGGCGTGGGAAGGGGGATTTTTTTATTTTTTTTACTATGCAGTGAGTGCACAGTGTGTATTTGTCATTCAAGAATTGCGCGATCGCCTGGGTGGAATTCTAAGGTGCAGGACTGGAATATTAGGAGCCTAAATGATTATAGAAAGTTGCGTAAGGTAGCTGCATACTTAGCGAGGCACGAAATTGATATCGCACTATTGCAAGAGTCCCATCTGCCAGTAGGCAGTAACATGCTCACGCGAGGGCGCCTGCATGGCCACTTTCATGTAGCGGGGTTCACAACCCACACCAGTGGAGTACTTACCTGGGTCAACCTGAAATCAGGGATTGCGCTTGTGGCACTTGAAGCGACCCTGGTGGCAGGTATGTGATCTCGAGGTGCACTGGAAAGGGAATTGATTGGTGTATAGTCAACGTATATGGACCTAACTATGACTGTCTACAGTTTTATCAGGAGTTGCTAGAATGTATGCGCACAAAGGTGGATTTGCCGATACTGTGGGGGGGTGATTTAAACAGTGTTTTGGAGCCCTCACTAGACCGCTCTGGTGGCCCAACACGTCGTCCGTCGGCTGAGGCCAAAGTTATATGTGACTTAGCTGTTCAACTGGATCTACTAGAAGTTTGGAGGGAGCGCCCCCCCAGGAGTTGGGGGATTCACGCATTATTCGGACCCACATAACTTACACACAAGAATCGATTACTGGTTAATTTTGAGATCTTTGTTTCAGCAGGTAGGAGCTTGCACGATACTCCCTCGCTCTTTTTATGATCATTCGCCAATAATTCTAGATATTGAGAGTCCGAGAAAGAAGCTGGCTCCTTTCACATTGGAATTTCCTCCATACTCCCTGATGGATGGTATTTTTAGGTCTGAATTAGCTGAAGCCATAGAAAGTTTTTTTGATACAAATAATGGATCTGTCCAGTGGTTTTCCACTGTTTGGGAAACGTTTAAAGTTTTCATCAGGGGTGTGGCCGTGTCCAAGCATTCTGGGTTCCTTCGATCTATCTGACAACGATTGGTGGTTTTGGAAAAGCCATTGGCAGAATTAGAGAAGGAGGTCCTTGAAGATGGCAATACTTTGGCAGCTGATAACTCGAAGGAAGCTCTTGAAGAGTACCATGAGGTCGCAGACAGCGAGATAAAACACTTGGGGAAGTATGCAGTTGCTAGGACATACGAGGAAGGAGACCGGACTTGGTGCTGGCTGCCTTGCTACACAGCAGGAGGGAGGCGAGGAATGTGTCGGAGCTGCGAGCTGCAGATGAGGAACTGCTGAGTGATCCTACAGAGATAGCAGGAAGATTTAGCCAATATTATTCAGAATTGTACCGCACTAGAACGGGATCAGATGCAGCAGTAATTTTAGAATACCTAGAGCATATTCAGATGCATGGTTATCTAATGAGCATAGGGAGCATTGAATGAAACCAGTAGAGTCTAACAAGGTGCTTACTGCACTCAATGCAATGCGAGTGGGGACATGGGCGTCCGCAGAACTTTTCCAGGAGGGGGCAACATTTTAACTTCACCTTCCTCCGACATGATGTGTGCCAGGTGGGGCACAAGAAACACTGGGACGCAGGAGGACCCCTGGGGACCGCGGCCTCCTGCAGGACGGGGCCAGTGCTGACGCCAGGAACCGCTTCAACAGGACGGCGCTGCAGGTGGGTGCGAGGTGGGTCACTAGAGGGATTGGACTGCGGTGCCCCCTCAGGGGGCTGAGGTAAAGGAGAGAGTTCACCTGGGGGTCCAGCCTGCATAAGTCCGGGGGAGCGGAGGATCACCTGCGGCCGACGTCTGCAGTAACCCGTCTGGGTTTTTAAGGAGGTGGTTAACCTATGGACTCGAAGCTCCAGAAGCCAAGGAACCTGTGTAGAGGGGCTGAGTGGGAGTGGAGGGTGCCCTTCTGAGGATGCTCATCTGATGGCTGGAGCCCGCAGAGCTCCATGCGCTAGAAGCAGAAGCCCCACCAGCGCCCAGGTGTCTGGCGCTATATGACGTGTGTGAATAGAAAGTGCACCCCTTTTCCATGGACATCTAGCTCCAATGTTGTCACCCACACATTATGTATCACTGCCAGTGTGTGTTCCACGTAGGGTTGCCCCCTCACACCTACGCTGGACAGCACCGGGTGGTGAAGGGTGGGGCTACTGTAACTGCGCAGTGGCATGACTGCGAAATTCAGTGCCTCCTCCCAGGCAAACACACAAAATATTATATTATTCAAAGACCACACAGTCACTGTCTTTAAATATGACTAACAGGACACATACACCGTGCAGTGTACCAACACCATTCCCTACCACCTGTATATTCCATGTAATTTCTATACATAATAGCGGACAAGGTAATAAAACAGCAAAGTATACAAGATAATAAAACAGCAAAAGGGCAAATAATTAAAAACAACAGTTAATCACATTTTTACTGGAACCTTTGGAGGGGGACATAGCTGTCGAAGTTAAGATGTGGAGCCGCAGCCCAAGCTCACATTCCTTTAGGCGATGAAGTCAAACAGATTATAGCAAATTGTCTGGTGTGTAGTTATCCATCTCATGGACTGGACTGACTAGAAATGCCCATGCTGCCTCCAAATACCGCCTGAGCCTCCTGGTGTCTGTTAAACCTGTGGCCGGGTGCAGTCCATGGTCATTGGTTGCTGAGAGATATGCTAAATTTCATTGGTAGTAGCATAGGGCTCAGCTACCAATGACATGATGCTTACATTGAGTGACCCCGTGGCATGGCTGCCATTGGCTGGCACTGCCTCCGCAAAATGGTGCCGCCCGCGACCCGCACCGCCTGGTGTGACTCATTACGGCCGGGCAGCAGTTGGGCGGGCGCCATTATTTTTGGTAACATCGATCGCGCACACTCCTGCAGCCCAGTGGCGCGTTAATTAACACATGGTCGGCCGCAACGGTGGAGCTGGTAGTCAGGGGCACTGTAAGGTGGGTGAAATAGTCGTTCTAATCAGAGTCGAGATTACGGTATACAATTAATGGCCGTAATGAGGAAGGGGTACAGTCACCGCTTGGTCGGTCAGTTGAAGGTGTATTCAAGACGGAGCGGCTGCCCGCCTCTTTCAGGAAAAATTGACACATGCGGTTACCTGTAAGTGAAATTTCTGTGTACACACCGACCCTTCAGTTGAAGGTGGATTCAAGATGGAGCAGCTGCCCGTCTCATTCAGGAAAAATCGACACACGCGGTTACCTGTAATTTAAATTTCCGTGTACACACCGACTAAGCAATGACTGCACCCCTTCATCATTACTCTAATCTAGGTATGGAATTATTGGGAAACCAACAATATCATTAGGCACATATAATGTTCTTTTATACAAGTTTTACTGAACTTTTAGATTGGTTGCTAAGGGTCTAACACAACCCTTTCTCCAATCTTAGGAAGTTTAGTTTCCACTAGGGTAGGTAGGTGAAATACCTCACTACACCTAGACACTATGTCTTTACTCATGGAACCCAATGGATCCCAGTCTTCTAGATACAGTGGTCTTAAGTTCCAGGAACTAAGGACCCTGTGTACTCCTACGAAGTTAAAGACAGGTAGTAACCCCACCACTAAGCATCTCTTATAGCTGCTTATCCTAGATGACCACCAGAACCCTGATAGGTTAGAGGAACAGGACAAGGTGGGTTGGGATGCTCCAGAAGATGGGTCAGGAGGGATTACCCCTAGTGACCCCAATTATGTGCATGACCAGGATGAGTATGATTACTCCACCTTGATGAACTCTGATCCCCCAGGGAACAGTACAGATGAGACACAGGGTGTCCCTCGAGCTAGGTCAACCTTTGTTCCTCCTGGGAGGGTACAGAGGATACAGGGGAGGTCTAGGTCCTCGTCTGCTAATTCCAATGCTTCTGGGAATTCCATAGGGACCTCCATCTTTAGAAAGAGGGAGGACTCTTTAGAGAGGGAATACCATCTGATCAAATGAGAGAGTTAGACTCAAGCACAGGCAAGAACTGTTGGCCCTTGATAAAGAGACCCTGGAAGTACAGAGGGCTAGGAGAAATTTGGGACTAGAGTCCCATGGTGGCAGCACTAGCGTCCCTAGAGTCAGGGAAAACTCCTTTGATACTAGGAACCTGAGCAGGATAGTCCCTCCTTAGCAATGGGGGTGTGATATCCATAAATGGGTCACTGCTTTAGAGAGGGCCTGTAAAGTTCAGAAGGTCCCTCAAGGGCAGCGAGCAGCTATCCTGTGGCTCCCCTTTGCTAACAAAGTTAGAGGCAAGCTCCTCACTGTTAGAGAAGAGGATGCTGACATTTAATCACTTTTGAAGAGTGATGGGTTTGGATTAACCACTGAACAGTACAGGGTAAAGGTCAGGGATACTCAGAAGGCACACACTCAAGACTGGGTTGATTTTATAGACAATGCTATTAAGGCTCTGGAAGGCTGGCTTCATGGAAGCAAGGTATAGGACTATGAGGGATTCTACAGTTTGTTAATGAGGGAGCACACCCTTAATAATTGTCATAATCAACTACTGCACCAGTACCTCGTGGACTCTGTTCTGACCTCTCCCCAAGAATCGGGAAAGAAGGCAGACAAATGGGTCCGCACCAGGGTTAAGCAGAAAAACCATGGTGGTGGAGGAGACCAGAAGAAGCAAGATTCTTCTAAAACCCAGGAGGAGGGTGGGGAGAAGGGCAAAGACCAAAATGAGTCTTCTCAAGGTCCCCTAAAAACCTGCATCTGGGGGTGACTCCAAGAAGGGTAAAAAGAACCCTTGTGTTATTTGTGTAAAGTAAAAACCCATTAGACATAAATGCTGATTGTCCCAAGGCCAAGGAAGCTACTACCAATGCTCCGAAGACACCTGTGCCCCCTAGCCCAGTATAAGTGGTAGTAGAACAACCAAGGGATTAGTAGGGTAAACCTTGGGTTCTGAAGTGGGTTCTGGCCTAGTCAGAACTCCCACTCGGGCTGTCCTTGTCTGTGATGGTGGCATGAATCTTGCCATCTTACTAGTAAGTCCCGCTAACTTGGGCAAGTACAAACAACAGCATTTAATCAACGGAAAAAAAACTATGGCCAGGGGCCAGTGTCACAATGGTGACAGTGAAACTCTGAACAGATCATACTTGGTCAGTTGTACCAAGTGACCAATGCTAACAATGTCAGGAATTAACATTCCTTGGCAGTTGTGAATCACAGCTGGGGAGGGGTAACTGGCCCTACAAGAGTTGTAATTTTTCCAGAACTACCTGTAGATTGTCTGTTGGGCACTGATTTGGAAACTTCAGCCTGGTCTGAAGTGGAGTTCAGGACACATGCAGAGATAATGGGCATCTCTGCCAGTGCATGTCCTGTCACCAGGGCTCAGGCCAACCAGCTTAGCACTCAGGGAGTACTGGATCCTGGAAGAATGGACCAGCTGGCTCCTAAGAGAAGGAGCAGGAAGAGTAAGCAAGTATCCTCCTCCCAAGCTCCCTGTGAGGATCAGTCTCCTGAGGGAGATGATCTTAGTCTTTGTGAAGGAACTGTCCCAGAGGAACTTGATCCTGACCAGGCAGAGTTTTTGGGGGCCCTTCCAGGGCAGACTTGAGTTTGGAGCAGTAATTCTGCCCCTCTCTTGCACAGATCAGAACGCAAGCTGCTACTGAGGAAGCAGGGAATGTCAGTGGGCCCCATAGGATCTGTTGGGAAGATATGCTCCTGTTTTCTGAAGGTAGAGACCCCAAGCCTGGTGCTACCAGGAGGTTGATAATACCTCAGACGTGCAGAGGTTTTCTTCTCTCCCTGGCACACAACATTCCCCTTGCAGGACATATTGGGCAAAGCAAGACCTGAAACATGCTTGTCCCTCATTTTCACTGGCCTCATATGTCGGAAGACACCAAGGAGTTTTGTCGCTCCTGTGCCACTTGCCAAACCAGTGTTAAGTCAGGTGGCACTACAAAGGCCGCCTTAATTCCACTCCAAGTGGTTGGGGTTCCCTTTGAGAGGTTATGGTTAGACATTGTGGGTCACTTAAACCCTCCAAAAGCATCTGGGCACCGTTATATCCTGGTGGTGGACTATGCCACTACGTATCCAGAGGCTACTCCTCCTAGAATCAATACAGCTCCTGTAGTGGCCAGGGCCCTCCTGGGAAACTTGTCCAGGGTGTGTTTCCCTAAGGAGGTCTTAACAAACAGAGGTACAAATGTCCTGTCTAGTTATATCACTGCAATGTGGAAAGAGTGTGGAGTAAACTACAGGTTTACTACACCCTACCATCCATAGTGTAATGGGCTTGTTGAAAGGTTCAATAAGACCCTCGAGGGGATGATCATGGGGCTCTCAGAAAATCTTAGGGGAATATGGGATGTCTTAATACCCTGCCTCTCTTTGCCTACAGAGAGGTTCCACAGAAGGGTGTTGGTTACAGCCTATTTGAACTTCTGTTTGGACATCCAGTTAGGGGTCCATTGTGTCTGGTTCAGGAGGGCCGCGAGCAGCCTCTCCGACCTCCTGAACAGGATATTGTGGACTAAGTCCTTGGCCTGTACGCACGTATGGCTGAGTACATGAAGAAGGCAAGCAAAAACCTTGAGGCCAGCCAGGAGCTTCAGAAAGCTTGGCATGACCAAAAGGCTGTACTGACTGTTTATCAGCCAAAACAAAAGGTGTGGGTGTTGGAACCTGTGGCCCCAGTAGCTCTCCAAGGCAAGTGGACCAGCTCCCCTGCCCCCACCATCCTTGAGAAACAAATTTAGGTCACCTATTTGGTTGACCTAGGTACTCCTAGCAGTCCCCACAGGTACTTCATGTGAACCGTCTCAAACCTTTTGTAGACAGGGCAGACATGAGGTTGCTCATGGCCACTGATGAAGTACAGGAGGAAGAGAGTGACCCACTCTCTGATCTCCTCTCTCAGGACCCTGTCAATGGGTGAGCTGATGGAGTAGCCTTGGCCGGTAGCCTCACTGACCAGAAACAAGCTGCTTGCAGGAAAGTCCTCAATCAGTCTACCCTCATTTTCTCTCTGACTCCCAGTCTAACCACCTGGTGTACCCATGAAGTGGACACAGTTGACAGTCTGTCTGTAAAGAGCAACATTTACAGACAGCCTGACCATGTCAGAGACTGCACCAGGACTGAGGTACAAAAGATGCTTGAGTTGGGGGGTCATTGAGCCTTTGGATAGCCCCTGGGTTAGTCCAGTATTCCTTGTGCCAAAACCACACACCAAAGATGGCAAGAGAGAGATGAGGTTTTATGTGGACTGCAGAGGCCTCAATGCAATAGGGCTGATTCCCATCCAATTCCACAGGCAGATGAGCTGATTGATACTCTGGCCTTAGCCAAGTATCTGAGTACATTTGACCTGACTGCAGGCTACTGGCCAATCAGACTTGCTGAGGACGCTAAGCCTAAACAGCATTTTCAACCCCTAGTGGGCATTATCAATTTATTGTGATACCTTTTGGTCTGAAAATGCACCTGTCACATTTCAGTGGCTGGTAAACACAGTCCTAACAGGCCTGGAAGCCTGTAGTGCAGCATATCTAGATGATTGCTGTCTTTAGTTCCACCTGGGAGGATCACCTGGTCCACCTCAGAAATGTTCTAGAGGACCTGCTAAAGGCGGCCCTCACTATTGAGGCTACAAAGTGCCAGATAGGGCAGAGTAAGGTTATATACTTGGGTCACCTGGTAGGTGGGTGCCAAGTTCAACCATTGGAGAGCAAAATCCAGACCATACAGGACTAATTTGCTCCTGCTACCCAGACTCAGGTCAGAGCTTTTTGGAGCCTGACTGGTTATTACAGGAGGGATGTTAAGCGGTATGTGCCCATTGTGACTCCCCTTAATGATCTCACCTCCAAGAAGATGCCTAAGAAAGTTCTGTGGACAGTTAGCTGTCAAAAGCCATTTGATGACCTGAAGCAGGCCATGTGCACTGCTCCCATTCTTCAAAGTCCTGATTACTCCAAAACCTTCACTATCCAGAGAGATGCTTCTGAGATATGGGTAGGAGCTTTGTTATCAAAACTTATAATGTAGAGGGCCAGAACCAATCAGTAGCTTTTATAAGCAAAAGGTTGCCCCCGGGAGAAACGTTGGTCAGCCAGTGAGAGGGAGGCCTTTGCGGTGGTCTGGGCCTTGAAGAAGTTGAGGCCATATCTGTTTGGTACTCACTTAATTTTTTCAGACAGACCATAAGCCCCTCTTATGGCTTAAACAGATGAAGGATGAAAACCCCAAACTTTTGAGGTAGTCCATTTCCCTACAGAGGATTGGCTATTCAGTAGAACGTATGCCTGGGAGTAACCATGGTGGATTCTCCAGATACTTCCACTTAGAAAATGAAGACTCAACTGGGCAACGTAAGTCTCATCTCCTTTCATTTGGGGGAAGGGGGTGTAGGAAAGTAGGATTTGCTTTCATGGTCACCCCCACTTTTTGCTGGTGTCAATCTGTTTTTCTGACTAATCTGACTGGGATCCTGCTAATCAGGACCCCAGTCACTGTGCTCTCTCCCTAAATTGGACTGTGGTAAGTATTTTTGTACCTTCCTAATTGGCAACTGGTGTACCCTTTGTACCCTCTAAGTACTAAGATGCCCAGGGCATAGGTCCACTAGGCGTCTCCTATGGGCTGCAGAATGTATTATGCCACCCATGAGAGACCACTCAATCTGCGACTACAGGCCTGGTGTTGAAGCCGGTGTGTGCTGGTGCTAGCACCACTCACCACATATATAAGGTTCCTTATATCTGAGGTCACTGTACTTAAAACCTATAAGCCATCCCTAAGGTAGGCCTCTCAATCCTGAATGCACAGTGCTTGGTTATAATTGTGAGGGTGCCCTGCATGAGCAGGACACCCCTACAAACCTAGGAGTCGATTCTCAAGGTTCCGTAAGTGCAGTCAGCCATTCTAGACATATAGTAGATATCAAGTCAATTATGTGATGTCTAACTATATATTGGCTTTACCGAAACCGGTCCAGTGGTGGATGTAGGATCCCATGTATTCCCGTTACCAGCCTTTCAGAGTCTAACAGTAAGCCAGTGCTGCTGCCGACCACAGACAAGATTTTGCCCTCCTGCTGCTGAGCCAGGCTAGAGCAGGGGAAGGTAGAACAATAGGTATCCTGTCACAGGGAGCTGTAACCACCTACCAGACAGGACTTTGTGTATTGGGCTGGGGGTGCGTGCGAGCACCACCAGACTGCTTTGAACATGTGGGCCCTCCTTGCATACTCCAGTTGGAACCAGTTCAAGGAGTCATTGGCTCCCGCTCTGGTGCTAAACTGGACAAAGGACAGGGGGTATCCTCCCCTATGTCCAGCCCTGCTCTGGGAGGGACCCCTTAATCGTCCCAACCCTTTTCCTAGGGCATCTAAGGGCTTACCTGTGGGTGGCTCTTCAGATTTGTCGTGGGACAAGATTCAGATCCGAAACCACTTCATCTGCAACCGTCTGGGCACGCTGGACTTAGCTTTGGGAACCGAGACTGCATCTGGAAGACTCCTGCTGCTCCTGGTCTCGTCGTCCTGCCAGTCTTCTGCATCATCTGTGCCTGTGCTTCAACCAGGCTCTTCTCCATGTCTGTGGGCATCAAAGACACCCAAAGGAATCTCCGTTGGAGTGAAGGAGCCACTTCCCCGCATCTGCAGGCACCGCAACTAAGCTGACCAGTCTGCTGCTCCTGACGTCCTCCGGACTTCACAAGGCCAAGCAACAATGATGGTGGTTCTGCAACTCCATCAAGGCCTGCACTACCTTCTCACCAATTTTGAGGCCAGTATCCCTCGTCTGTAACGCTGGAACAGCACCCCTGTGCACTGCGTCTACTTGCCGTTGACAGGGCTTGTTGACTCTCTTCTTCAGAGATCTTCAGGCTCCAAGAAGCTCCAGCCTCCAGCATCTCCTGCTACCATGATCTTTGTCCTCATCACATCCTCTGCATCATGGGCCTGCATCATTGGTGAGCTGCTCAAGGTCCTCCCACGATTCATGTGCCTTCAACCTGTGGGTCCTGTTGAGGGTTTTCTTTGGCTCCAATGGGCTCCCCTGCTTGCGCTGGGCCTGCTCTGACTCTCCTGCACTTGGTGAGTCCCATGGACCATGCTGGTCCTGACATGGCACCTTCTTTGTTTTCCTCATATGTTGCTGCTGTCAATGTCAATGTCAAAGATTTTTGTATAGCGCACAAATCACCAGAGGTCGCAAGGCGCTGGCAACCAAGACAGAGAAACCGGTCAGTGACGTGGAGTTCATGTGCCTAAGCTTTTTGAGAAAAGAGCCAGGTTTTCAGCTTTTTACGAAAAAGTAGATGGTCAGTTATGGAAAGTAAATCCAATGGAAGTCTATTCCATAGCATGGGGGCCTGGTATGAAAAAGAGCGACCTCCATTATGGGCAGTCCGGACACGGGGTTGGACAAGAAGAGGTCTAGAGCTAGACCGTAGCGAGCGTCCTGGGACGTACCTTTGAAGTTTTTTCGCCAGATAAAGAGGACCTGTACCTTGCATTAACTTGTGTGTAAGACAGAGAATCTTAAAGCGCCCTCTTTGGCGGATTGACAACCAATGTAGGGTGTTTAAAATGGGGGCAGAAGAAGTGCGGGGGGGGGAGGTCCAGAACGAGCCTCGCAGCCGTGTTCTGAAGAATCTGAAGTTTGGAAAGTTGGTCCTGGTTGAGTGCAGTAAATAAGGCATTGCCATAATCTAATCGACTAATGATTAGACCCTGGACCAGAGGTTTCCTGGCTTCTATGGGCAGCCATTTGAAAATCTTGCGTAGCAGACGCATGATGCCGAAACAGGTCCCCAGCACTTGATTTATGTGGGTCTTCAGGGATAGAGAGTTATCAATTGTAATACCCAGATTACGGACTGCGTGCTTGGGCGTAGGACAGGTAACCAGCTCTGGAGGCCACCAATCACAGGTCCAGAACTGTTCGGCCTTCCCGAATAGGATAACCTCAGTCTTCCCACCGTTGAGCTGAAGCCTGTTTGCTGCCAAGGCTTGCTGGTGCTCCCGACATGGGACTGCTCACGAACGGCTCCTGGTCTTCCACAATGTTGCCTGGTCCTCACAGCTGCAGCAACAAGGTCTCCGTCAACTCTTCTGCATCTTCGTTCATCAGTGGTCATTGGTCTTCTGTGCTTCCTAGTCACTTCCGAGTGGCATAGACTTTGTACCCTCTGTTTTTAGGTACTCCTCTTCAAGAATCCTTTGGATTCCACCAGACTCTTTCACCTTCTTCGCCAGCGGCATCTCCACTGAAGTCTTCCATTGTGGTCTGCACGGTTTCCAATGTCAATTCACACCTATACATCCGGCTTCCCTGGTGTAGGTATCCTAATTCCTGGGGTATCCACAGGTGACTCTCCAACCTTCCATCTTCCATGGGGTTTCTTCAGCATCCTCTAGGAAGGGTCCTTCTTCTTGAAAACTGCAACACGACTTCCCCATTGACTTGTATTGAGCACCCGGTTATGTTTCCACTCTGCACATGGCCTCCATGGGGTTCCTGGGTACTCACCTTGGGTGGTTCCTTGCGTCCCCAGCTCTTCTAAGACTTCTGGGTCGAGTTCTGACTTCGGTCGCAGTTGCATTCCACTTTATTAGTTTATGGTTTGGTCTCCCCCTGGAGACCACTGTGTATTGGTGCTACTTACCGGTTCTATTACTGAAGCATTGTGTGTATTGTGATTATATCTCAGGGTTTGAGTTCCAGATTGTATGCTGAAGCAATACCAATCCGAACATGCGATGGATAAAACCAGGACTCATGGCTATTAGACCAAGCAGGGAAATGGGATGCATTAAAATGATCATGCTTTGTATCTACTTGTGCCGCGGTCAGCGGACCTTCTGTACAACATGTAAAAGGCAATAAAGTTTGTTTAAAAAATATATATATCTCTGGGTAGGAGATATTGCAATGTGTTAGTGTGTGTTTATAATAAATATAGATTTTTATAACTACACTGGGTGGTTCTTTTTCACTTAACCTACACTATATGATTAGTACTGATAAAACAAGCTGCTTTACACTCCTTCTGGACTAAGCCTGAAGGCTGCTCTCCACAGCTACCACTTAGAGAGCTTTCTATGGTTGTCTAAGACCACTAAAATCATCATAAGGGTTGTCTGGCTTAGTGCAGGGTGCTTCACTTAAATAAGTGTGCACCATATATTAAGCCAGCCTCCATCATCCCCTTAGATTCTAGAACTTTCCATCACAGAAATGTGAGGAAAATGTGTTTTTTTACAATGTTTGAGGTTTGCAAGGGATTCTGGGTAACAGAACCTGGTGAGAGTCACACAAGTCACCCCATCTTGGATTTCCCTGGAAGTCTGGTTTTTCAAAAATGTATAGGTTTGCTAGGTTTCCTTAGGTGCTGGCGGAGCTAGGGTCTAAAATCCACAGCTAGGCATATTGCAAAAAAAGAGTCAGTATTTACTGGGAAAATGTGATGTGTCCATGTTGCGTTTTGAGCTGTGTCCTGTCACGGGTACTAAGCCTACCCACACAAGTGAGGTACCATTTGTATCGGGACACTTGGGGGAATGCTGGGTTGGTGGAAGTTTGTTGTTTCCCTTAGATTTCAGAACTTTCCATCACAGAAATGGGAGGAAAATGTGCTTTTTTTGTTTACAAAATTTGAGGTTTGCAAGGGATTCTGGGTAACAGAACCTGGTGAGAGCCACACAAGTCACCCCATCCTGGATTTCCCTGTGTGTCTAGTTTTCAAAAATGTACAGGTTTGCTACGTATGTGCAGGCTGAGCTAGGGTCCAAAATCCATAGCTAGGCACATTGGAAAAAAGGGTCAGTTTTTACTGGAAAAATGTGGTGTCCACGTTGTGTGTTGGGCCGTTTCCTGTTGCAGGCACTAGGCCTACCCACACAAGTGAGGTACCATTTTTATCGAGAGACTTAGGGGAACACAGAATAGTAGAACAAGTGTTATTATCAATTGACTTTCTTTGCATTTCTGCCTTCCAAATGTAAGGCAATGTGTAAGAAAGAAGTCATTTTGAAAAATTTCCTCTATTTCACATGCCACAATTTTGGAGATGTGCAAATAATCACTGCTTCTAAACTCTATATTATGTTCCCATTTCAGAAATATATAGGTTTCCTTGGTACCTATTTTTCACTCTTTAGATTTTACCAAATGAATTGCTATATACCCGGTACGTAATTAAAAACCATTGCAAGATGCAGCTCAGTTATTGGCTCTGGGTACCTCTGGTTCTTGGTGAACCTACAAGTCCTATATATCCCCGTAACCCGAAGAGTCCAGCAAACATAACAATGTATTGCTTTAAAAAATCTACCATACTTAGAAGAAGTTACAGGTGAAAACGTTGGCACATCTGGCCATTTTTTCAACTCAATTTCAATATTTTTTTCCTCTTTTCCCGAATGTATAGTTTTCCAGGATCCATTATTGCTTACACACCCATTACTACCACTAACTGGAAGGAGGTTCAAAGCACAAATAAATGGAAAAACAGGCTGTGTCCCGGTAAAATGCAAAAAACGATGTAGAAAATTTCGGTTTTCTGACAAAAGTCTGCCTGTTCCCAAAAGCTGGGAAGATAGTGATTTTAGCATCACAAACCCTTTGTTGATACTTTTTGCAGGGGAAAAAACAGATGCTTTCTTCTGCAGCACTTATTTCCATTTTTTCCACAAAAAAAACAATTTGCTGTATTTTGGCCAATTTCTCGATTCTCTCCAGGGAAATCCACAAACCTTGGTTACCTTCAGAATCCTGAAGATGTTGGAAGAAAAGGAAGCAAATTTGGCGTGGATACCTTATGTGGACAAAACACTACAGGGGCCGAAGCACAAACTAACCCAAAGAGCCAAAAAAAGGCTTAGCACAGGGGGGGGGGGGAAGGGGGGGGAGGTCTAGGAGCAAAGGGGTTAACAAATGCTACTTGTTATGGGTTGGAACCTGGTCAGTCGTACCTGCTAACGGTTTCAGAAGCAAAACAGTGTTGTAGAAGGACCTTGTGCCTAGAAATATCATTAAGATCATCCCCTGGCCTAGCATAAGTATGAAATTTGTGTGTTTTGGCAATTTAAACAAAGAACTGTCTGTTCTGTCCTTGCCTTCAGTGATTCAAATGTATAATCTGTAGACAGCCAGAACTGCTTCAGAAATTCACAGTTACATCCTAAATACCCAATGCATTTCGCAGATATCGCACACATTATATTTAATTTTCTGTGACAACTGGTGTTGTGCATCTTTTTAAAGAACAATGGATCTAGTCTGGTGACTGGATTTAAAGCACTATCTTGACTAATTCTTTCATTATTTCATTCTCTGTTCTCCAGCATTTTTGGAGGATTTCCAATCATCATACTGCTAGTTGGCTATGGTATCACCATCTTTCTTCTGTACTGATAAGGACATTTTTATGATGTAAGTAGCATTGTATTTCCATGATGTTTTAATATCTTTTTCTGGTGTACGGCAAGTGCTTTCCCTCTCTACAGAAATCAGCAACATGAGTATATGTATCCAGCTGAACAAAGCTGCAGAGAGACTCCAGCATGCTACTTGGGACATGTTAGGCTATCTGAAAATCAGCGAGCACTGGATGTTCACATTTCGCAAAATGGATGCTACAGAAGTAAAACCTGTGTTCTGGTGCATAAACCGTCCAACTGAAATCATCTTGGACTTACATCTGGAGCAGCTCCCAGTGGATTATCTCGACAAATGGAAGCAGTTATTCAACCCAGCGGTGGCTCCTCCGTTAGGGCGGAGGAGTGGTGCCCCACTGCTTTAAAGCGGTGCAAAGAAAAAAATTAAATGATGATAATGGCGCCTTAGTATTTTTTATTTTTTGTATTGGAGTTACCTCCAGGTTAGGGCAGGGCGGGCTGGTCTACCCGCATCACAGGGAAGGGGAGTGGCTGATGCTGCACCTAAAGTACACATGACTGTTTGGCCGGCCTATTATAATTATGTTTTTTGCCATATACATTTATAATGTATTAATTTCCTTTGTTTTATGCTTAATTTTTTTATATTGAATGCTTTCTATTTTACACACTTGGGGGCCTAGTAGGATGGCGGGTGGACTGCTGGGACCAGCCACCAGTGGTGCGGCGGTCCCGCACCGGCAATTAGGATGCCACAGCCACCGTGGTGGTGGCATCCTCTATTCCCAGCATTGTGGCGGGCGGTGCTCACAGCACCGCCTGCCACAATGCTGGGAATGCACATCGTGCATTGGCATGCACAAGGTGACAGGCACCGCACGGTGCCTGCCACTTTGTCCATGCCAATGCAGGGGGGGTACCATATGTACCCCCCATATGCCCCCCAACATCCTGGGGGCCCGCAACGAGCCCCCAACTGCAAAATCTGCATGCCTTTCCCGCCACGGAAAGGCTGCCTCCCGCTCCCATTGTAATATGGATGGCTGTGTCTAGCAGACACCGCAACCATATTCAACCCTTTTGCGCCCGGTCGACTCGAGTCGACCGGGCGCAAAAGCGGCGGATGGACTGCCCGTCTGCCGCAGTACCCCCGCCGTCATAATATGGTGGGGGGGAAATGGGAGGCCGGCGGGGGATGATGTGGGGCGGATCGCCACCGCCATGCAGGTCATAATAGACCCCTTGATTTGGTTAAGTGTATATTTTATCTTAGTAACATGAGAGCATGGATTTTCTAATATACTAGATAAATCCCTGTTTATTAGAAACGCCCCCCCACCCATGACGTTACATTCAGATGTACAAGCCAGTATGACTTAAAGTCCCTAAGGTCCGACTCGATCTTATGTAGGCCTCGACTCCATCTTGATTAATGGAGGTCGCAATCTTCCCTCCCTCAAACAATTTAAGTCATCATCTTTCCCGATTTTTCCAGAATCATTGTCATGTCTGCGTTTAGACCGGGATGTCGCCTGGGCTTATCTGTCCAAGAACTGAGAAGACGTCAAGTCATTTGATCGAAGACAGAGATACAACCATCGATGCAACATTTGTCTTGGTCAAATGCCTACTTTCCACCATGTCACGGTTAATTAAGACACGTACACACACTTAACCAAAACAGTGAAATTTGAATTGACATCCTTTAACCTTATATGTTCATAAGGAAACGTCTAAGACGCATATCTTGATGCCCATAGTCATGTCACACATTCTTTAACCTATGTCAGAAATTTCAATTTCTGATAAGATTTAGTATATAAGGATGACCACTTGACCACTAGTCAGGAGACTTCCTTCGCCCAGCTTATCACCCGAGGTTCTGCCAGAGACGGTCTCATCAACTGCCATCACACTTCGTGAATGCTACATCTCGCCTGAAGCATTGATCCCTGGAAGCCAGGTCGCGGAAGAAAACCGCAGCGTGTTTGCGCTTTGCAGCCAACACTGTTTTCACACCTGTGCAGATAAAGGCAGTCTTGGCTGTCAACAAGGTATCCAGTGCATCTCTCCTCTCTAAGAAACTTTGGACTGCAAGTTGCACTGCCTTCCATGCTCTCTTAGTGTAACGCATAGAAATAGGAATTGGGGTGTTAGGTTTTAGATGCCATATTAAAACATGCTAGAAATTTTCATTTTAATCTTGTTATTTATAACGTGTCTTATTGCTGGTTTTATAATATTCTGTGTAGTTGCTTTAGATGTACTGAGGAACAGGTTGTTCCTTTAGTAATAAATACTTCTACTTAAAAGTGTTCATTCTTCTTAGTACAGTGTGAGATACTGTGATAACTAAATACGAGTTGTTACTGTTTCCACAGTGCATCTAATCCTTTTAAGGGATTGTTAATAACCCAAAAGCAACACTTCTATCTCAATTACACATTGAGTAGTGTTTTGCGGGGCTACAATACCCTGTCTTTCACGTTCTTCGCTGGTGCACTGAACCAAGTTCACTCGTGTCACCCGTGGGAGGGAAAGCACATTTGTAGAGTTATACCAAAGTCGTAACTTATGCATCACTGCTATATAGGCAACAGTTGAAGCAACATAAGCAAGAAATCTTTAATGGAAAACCAGAATATGTCAGTGAGAAGGTGAGCATATCATCTAATCATGCAATAGACTTATTTAGTATCTTGCAATCATTTATTTCACCTCAGTGCTCAAAGATTGAAAGCTTATCAGATAAAGCTTTCTATGAAGAATTGCTATTTTTTTTGTGGGTAAAATACAAAAAAATATGCGCATACCTCTTACAATGAAACAATGCTTGCTGGGCCTGGTTCCTAAAAAGAAAAAGAAGCAGCTTTGTAGGCAATTTATATTACTGGGTTTAGTCCTGGCCAAGAGAAGGATAGCTATTAGATGGCTGAGCAACAGTCCACCATACTGTGACACCAGGCTTAAAGATATGACTGAATGGGCTACTGCTCAGGAAATCTACAAGAAAAAGGTATGGCTGGATGAATGGTTAGTCAAAGATGTAATTACCTGGGCTAGCATGATCCACATATTGACTGATCCGCCTGGTACTTGGCCCCCTTGACTATGTAGTTCTATGTTTTGCTAATACTGGGGTGGTGATGTGAATGTTGGATTTGAGCATTGATAGTTGGATTTTGGGTTGGATTTGAAATGGTAGATGGGGCAGTGCTTTTCCGAATTGGCCCTCATATATACAGAGTTTACGTGTGCTGACTAAGAAGAAATACCCTAGAGTTCTTGAGAAAGATGGGTGACTCCGTAGCCAGTGCAATGAGATAAGTGCAAATTGTTTTGTTAAATAAGTTTGACATTTTCAGATGCTTATTGTACACTATATCTGAAATGTATTGAGGAAGTATTGTTAAATATGACATGTAAACTTTAATGTCATGAATATGTGTTTTGAAAGTCAGATGTAAGATTTCTTTTACTTTAAACCGAACAAAAACACCTTAAAAATACAAACAATCTACGAGCGGATCATAATCAGATCGAACACTCAGAAGACTCCATTATCATTTGATCTTGAGGACCATAGCAAGGCTATTACCTGCTCATCTTTCAGTTTTCCAGACTAGGAAGACATAAAATCTGAGCTCCTCTGAAAATATTTTCCCTGTCAGCTTTTTTAACGCATGTAGCATGACAGTGACACCTCAGATGAATGAAATAATCTCCCTGTCTTTAAAACCTGGAACGGCACGAGAGTAATGGAAGACAGGGGTAGATAGGCCTCTCTTGAAAGAAAATAATCTGGTTAGCAGAAATGTAGCGAACTCCCGCTCGATTACCCTTTTGCCATTACTAGGTAAGCTTACCAAGAGGATAGTACCTAAACAACTCATTGACTATCTAAAAAAAAAACATTCTTAGTCAATGAGATTTGGGTTTAGAGCAGAAGAGGCATGGAATCAGCTCTTGGTTTAGGAGTGGAGGACCTATGATCAATCACTGGTTAAGGAAACTCTACATTCCTGCTTCTTCTTGACTTATCTGCTGCCTTTATTACGGTGATCATATCTTGATAGAAAGAATCAAATTTCAAGAGCAGGTATTATTAGGATTTGGTGCCTTTTTTAAAGATCGTACACAAACAGTAGTTGTACCTCCTCATCGTTTGAAAGCTGATCAAATTACATGTGGGGTTCCAAAGGGCTTATTCTTTGTCACTGATATTATTTACATCAGTATATGGTCCTTGTCAATCTTCATTAAATCTTCCAGCTGCTCGGTGATCTCATATGCTGATGGTACCATATTATTATTCATTTAGTTCAACATTCCCAGAGATCCCCTGATACTCTGACAATCTCTACTTGCAGTACAGACCTGGATTGGATGGCTTGTCATTTTCTACAACTAAATACCAACAAGACAGAATTGGCAGTGTTGAAAGAGGATCAAGTCATCTACGGCTGGCACTTTTCTGGCAGAGTCAGTGAGGCCTCTTGGGTTTCTCATCAACTCACAGCTGTCTAAGGCAGCTCAGGAAAAGGCAGTAGTGATTTATTATTTTTAGCAACTTAAAAGTCATGAAGGAAGTTCTTCTGTTTCTTTTTCCCAATTTTCATGGGCAAGTGATTTCGTTGTGTGTTTTATCCAGAGTAGATTACTGAAATCCCTTCTATATTGGTCTCCCAGAAGCTCTCCATTAGCTTCATTGTGTGCAAAATTTTGAGGTTTGAATTGACGATCGGCTGAAAAGAAGTGAACACGTCACTTCAACCCCAATTATTTTTCTCCAAATGTTTTAATTGATTTTTTCATTAACCAGTACAGTGAACTCCATTTATATGTCAAGTGTACTATGCTTGGTTAACAGCTGTTCATGTGAACATTTCTAAATTAATACAATATAAGGTGGTCGCAAACAGATAATTATTTATCCGGCTGGTTCACTGTCCTGCAATGGTCAATTGTAAACGCATAGTGTCGGAGCCTATTAAACTTGTAAATTCTCAAAAAAACAACTGTATGATCCTAGCCCGGATGGATGAAGTATTTGTGCTAAGGGCTTCTCTATGCTAATCTTGTGTACCGTGTGCTATCGGGGTCGCAGAATCCGGGGGAGGTCAGTGGGCAAAGCTGTCCTTGGGCTGTTCTCTGGGTCTTAGTGGGCAGGATTGTTAGCTCCCCCTCAGAAGTGCGTCCCATTGGGCTCCGGGGGAGGGAGGGGGTCAGAGGCCTCCTCCAGCCGGAGTACTGCTCCCTCTGCAGAAGCCCAGGTACTCAACTCTGCTCGCCACATATTATGCGGTGAGCCCTCTGGGAACTTCCGGGGGCGTGCAATGTCTCTGCAGACAAAATCTAGTGCAAGGTTTACAAATCTATCCGCTGCTTTCATCTTTTCTCAGTGTAGAAACAAACCTGGTAGGCAGATTTCTGCCTTGTACAGGTCCCATATGCAATGGTTCTCTCTAGGTCTGCCACCACCCTCTCACAGAAGGAGGTAACAGTCGGGCCTTGACATACCATATGTGCAAAATCAGCATCTTCTCGGATCCACCTTGGGCGGAGGTGGATTTGTGTTTGTATCACCATGTTGAGCTTATGTGCGGTGAGTTGCATCAAGTGTAGGTAACTGAATTGTGTGTACTTGATTATCATGTTCCTTGACACTGTGTATGAATGTCCTAGCACCCGATGCCATTGCTTGTCCCTCAAAGATCTACCCAGGATGCTCTCGCATCTGTTTCTAGCCTCAGGCATGTCATCAGAGGTGGACCATATCAGTGTCTTGAACAACCAAGATATAAATCTGCGTCCATCCCGAAAGGTGAGCAATGTTTGTAATGTGTCATTCGTTTGTAGTTCAGGGTCTATGTCCCATAGTATGTTTCTTAATGCCCACGTGAGCACATCATAAGTCAAGAACTGTGCGCTTGGTAGCCCACTGTCAGTCACCAGGCTGTCCAGGCTTCTAAAGTTTCTCTCCTTGTAGGGGTTTCCCAGAATGGTGATGTCGACTGTAGTGCAGTCTGCTATCCGGCTAGCCGTGAAAAATCCCTCCCCCCTCGCTGTGGGAAGCCCCACAAGGGGTAATGCTGGTTCATATAACGGGTTAAACTTGCCCATCTCCAGCATTGAAGGCTTAAGGTCAAGAGTCTTGGTTTCTGAGGCGATCCTACTTTCACCCCCAGCAGAAGTGCCACCAGGGAGCCCTCTCTATGCTGTTATCCAAATTTTCCCAGCTCCTGGACATTCAGACCTGCCAGCCACTGCAGTAGTGCTGTCAGAGAACACCGCTCACAGTTGGGCACTCGCCAAGGTAAAGTTGCATTTCATCTGTGTATAAGGATATCATATGCTCCCCATATTTCAGTGGGATGCCCTTCTTTTGAGCCTCAATATGAAGTATGCTGGCAAGTGGTTTCATCGCCATTGTAAAAAGCAGTGGGGAGCGAGGGCAGCCCTGTCTAGTTCCCCGATGGGCCACAAATGCCTCTGAGATGTATCTGCCAACCCAGACCCTTGCACCTGCACCGGATTACAAGAGCAACACCCATCCATCCCAGCCCGCTCCTAGGTTCATCCTATGCAAAACCTTCCTTAAGTAACCCCACTGCAACATGTCAAAGACCATGAATATGTCAATGGACAACACCAGCGCATCTGGGTGACTAGTTGATTCAAGTTCACCCATTCATTCCAGTATAGCCTCCTAATATTGTGTGAGGTGCTGCAGTGCAGGATGAAACCATGTTGGTCGGGGTGTATGAGATGCTGTACGTGGGGCAATAGGAGGTTAGCAAGAACTTTGTTCAGAATCTTACAGTGCAGGTTCAGCATGGAGAGAGGTCTGTATACTGCCGCCTCCGGCTGCTCCCCAGCAGTATTAGGCACCAACGCTATTAGTGCTTCCCTAGTGAACTCTGGGAGCAAATCACAGACCAAGACCCCTGCATACATTTCTACCAGCTTCCTCCACACTAATTCCTTGAGGGCTGCTTGGATCTCAAATTCTGTCGCTTGCTCATCCTGGGTCTCACATTCAGCCAAGGGGAGTTGCCATAGGAAGGCTCTGATCGCCTCATCAAGTGGTGGACATGGGTCCTGGATAACTCCCTGTAGTGGCTAGAAAATACCCCAAGGATCTCTCGTTGAGTGTAGACCATTGTGCCCTCATGATCTGTGATGCAGGTAAAAAGTCGTCCCCTGCCGGGCGGCTGCACCAGCCATGCTAGTAGTCTGCCAACTCTGCCTCCCTCCTTGTGTGTAGAGGTCAGGTATTCACGTCTGTCAAGGGTTCTCATCCTCTTTATGCTAGTGGCATGTATCTCTTTTTCTGCCAACAGTCTGTGCTGGAGTGAGGGTTCGCTCACAGTCACTCTCTCCAGTCCCCAAATTCCGTCCTCTAATTTGGATAGGCCCCCGCCAGTGTCCTACGTACCCCTACAGATTGTCCTATACAGAAACCTCGCAGTACAGCCTTAAAGGTATCCCAGACTATGGTAGTATGTGTCTCTGAAGACGATTTCATAGTATGCTAACTTGCCGAAGAGCATGCCAATGCAGCAAAGGTGTTCGCGGTCGCCAAAGCGTTGGCCTGTTTGTGTTCTACCTGGGCCTTTGACTTCTCCTGGGTCGCCCTTTGCCCCTTCTTCTTCTCTGTTGGAACTTCAGGCTGGATGGTTTGCTCCAGCCTCACACATTTGTGTCATCTTTGTAAATTTTCAACCAGTCCCATGCTCCTGCAGAGTCAATGAACACGGCTTAGTCATCCTTCAGTACTTTTAGGCGGCAGGGAAGAGCAGCATATATTTCAGACCCGCATTACAGAGCTCCTTTTTCACTGCCACAAACAAGGCCTTCTGCTGTTGGAAGGCAAAGGTGTGGTCTCGGAAAATTGCCACTGCTGCGTTATCGACCTGGAATCATCCAGCCACCCGGGCCCACTCTAGTAGAAGGTCTCTGACGCGGTAATGGAGCAGTCTCACCACTAACGGGTGGGGATGCGCCCTATGCTGGTGGGGGAGGGAGGCGGAATTCTAGGTTCCCGCTCTAGGGCAAAAAATAGTGATAGGCCTTGGGGGGCCACTACCTTCCTTGACAGATTGATAGCTTTTTGTCGGTTCTGTGGGTGGTGGTGCATGGCCGTTCTTAGTTGGTGGAGCGATTTGCCTGGTTAATTCCGATAACAAACAAGACTCCTCCATGCTAACTAGTTATGCGACCCCCAGCGACGCTGCTCCAAGTAGATGCGGTTGAGGTATAACGATAAGTAACAGAAGTGCTTTCAAATTAGGGGTAATAGTGACAAACGCAACCCCTTATGGTATGGTGGAGGCTGGTATGAGTGCCCTCAGCCCGCACCTGCCTATCCGCATCGTAAAATTTATTGTCCAGTGAGGCGAATGATTGCACCCTACGCACTGACGAATTTGCCACAACACAAGTAAATGGCAATGAAACATGTTGGCCTTCTTTGAAAAGGTTAGCAACATGCAGTGGTTTTAATCTGAGTAAGCTCACAACTGTGAATAAAGAGGGCGAACTAACAGTGAGTCTTAACTCAATTTTAATTGCATGGAACACACGGTTCTTTGCAAGTCACGGGGTTCTTTGTTTTGGGACAGTTAACTTTTCTTCTGCTCTTTTTTGTTTCTCTATTGGACACTATTTGTTTCCGTGAGTGGGCAACCGATGATGATATACGTGGGCATACTGGTGAGAACCTGCCAGTAGCCTCCCTGGAGTTGCATACGTGAGGTGCCCTATCACTCTTTCACTTATTTTCAGTAAGTGTTCTTCACTCACATGCTGTTAGGTAGGATATACATTTTTGCGGATTGACTGATAGCAGTTCTCTTTTTAAGGTATTTGATTTGAGAGTTCTGGGACTGTAGTAAACTGGACATGGTGCCAGAGATTGGCTGGAGGTAGATATCCCCACGTTAGAAGCCGGTCCTAAGAAAGAAAAATGATTGACTCTCTTACAGCCAGGCATTTTTTGTATTGAGGGCCACTTTCATCATCAAAATAGCTTTATTCGACAGATTTGTCATAAAAGCAATACACATACGTTACAACATGTATATTAAGATAATAAATATTCTGAATCTAAAACATTTAAGAACGGATTAAACAAGAAATACTGCTGAGTAAATTAATTCTGGAAATAAAATACATACATACTCAATTTATCCCAGGCAGTTCATACTATGATACAGCCTATCTTTGGAACTGAGGGCGTTTAAGTCAATTAGCCTGGAGCAACACCCTGGATCGGATGGAGCAGGCCCAGACTAAAAACTTAGCCATTGCCATTGCTATTGGCGGCAATGGCTCCCTTGTAAGGATTCTTAGGGCCTCGTCATGCTTTCTGAAGCCTAGAAGTTTGCAAATAGGTATAACCCACATAGCCCGAGGTTTTTTATACAATGGGCAGAAGAACAACAGGTGACTAACCGTTTCTTCTTTATCTAAGCATTTTGGACAGGCTTTCATCATAACCCCAACCCAGTTGCCAGTAAATGACCTAACAGTTAGGGTACCAACCCTCAATTGGAAGTATAACTTCCTGTCTAAAGGTTTCTCAATAGAGTCCCAATAATGTTCTAATACAGGCTCTATCTTCAATTCAAGGAACCGGCCTGTCAGATGTTTTACTGCACCCTTCGCTCGTGCTGACGCCATTACCATGTCCCAATTCTTCTCCTTCAATATCTTCTTTGATGGAAAAGGAGCATTTTGGGGATCATCCCAAAGTTCTCTCAGACCTAGATTCACCAACAACAACCTTATCTCCCCTAGCCATTTAATCCTATGGAAACAATCTGTGTCCATTACATCTTTGATCCCTCTTGCATAATGCGAAAGTTCAGCCGTGCACCACAATCTTCGCCAATATAAAAGAGGGCAAAGTTTCGCCAAATCCCTTACTGCTTTCCTTCCCAAGTCAAGCAATAATGGACACATGGGTGTACTTAATGGGACGCTTGTGACCTTGCGCAAAAATGAATTTTCAGCAGCAGTTATGGTAGATAAATTCTCAAACCCCCAAAGCTCCGCTCCATACAGAGTGGAGCTTAGGACTTTCATACCATAAATCTCCATCAATGGGCTAATTGCTTTGGAGAAAGAGGTTTTAAAATTACCTGCAAGAATCCCAGCCTGTTGTTTGTGCTTTAGGGTAGCTACATTAATTTGGTTAGACCAACTCATGTCTGACTGTAGCGTAACCCCCAAATAAGTAAGGCGTCAACTTTGTCAAGAGGTACATTATTCATGTATACCTTGCCCCGGAAGGATTTGTGCTCATTAAATGACATAAATGTTGTCTTTTCTGTATTAATTACAAGGCCCCGAGTTGTGCAAAAGTCCTCAAACCTACTTAGGGCTTTTTGCAAGCCGCTGGGGTCTTGGAAATTATCAGAGTATCGTCCGCGAACATGAGGTTAGGTATATGTTCTTTCGCCAGCACAGGGGCGTCGGTGGGGGTTTCCAAGAGGAAATCGGCCACCCCGTTAACGAAGAGCGAAAACAGGGTAGGCGCAAGCATGCAACCCTGGCGCACTCCCCTGTCAACAGGAAATGACTCGGTGACCTCACCCCTGGTCCCCCACCGGACCCGCGCATGATTATCCTCATGTAAGCGGACGATCAAAGATAACAGTTCAGCAGACATCGCCATCTCACTTAAGACACACCACAGCCTACGTCGTGGCACCAAATCGAAGGCTGATTTCAGATCAACAAATACCACGTACAGGGCCCCTTTCCCCAATACGACTGTCTTCCAATAGATGTTAATAAAATGGAAGACCTGGTCGATAGTGCCTGTAAGGGGACGAAAACCCGCCTGCAGTGGGGTAAGGATTTGTTCATCATCCATCCAGGACTGCAGCTTTTGTAGAATCAGTCTACCCATGATCTTTTGGACGGAGTCTATGAGACTTATTGGTCTATAGTTAGCTGCAACGGATTTGTCCCTCTTCTTAAAAACCGGTATTATCTCGGCCCCTTTCCAGGAGGCTGGGATTGGAGCCCCGCAGACAATAGCATTTGCTAAATATCTGATATACAGGCGCCATGAGGATTTATAATTTAAAAACACATCTCCAGGGATATTATCCATTCCGGGGGCACGGCTAGGGATAATAGAATCTAAAGTCCTATCTACTTCCACTAACATGAACACCTCACCAGAGAAAAAAGTTAGTTTGATAGGACCCATAGTCTGATCATCCTCCAAAGAAGCATACTGGGGTTTAAAATATTCCACCCATAGATGGTGGGCAACATTGTTCTGCGGGGGGTCCGGGATCCCCCCCCTATCCCACTTAAACATATCCCAAAATACTTTAGGATTTCGTGACACGCATGATTCTTTAAGCTCCATCCATCTTGCCTGGTCCCATAGTTTTTTTGCTGCTTTAACTGCTCTTCTATAGGAGTCCCGGCCAACCTTACTTTTGCTGGGTCTCCTTCACCTAAAGCTAGCCCCAATTTCTTCCGCATCTGTCGACAATTATCAGTAAACCATCCATCAATTTTCTTCTTCTTACCCTGACTACTCTTAGCAGGTTTACAAAAGAACAGTTTTAATTGTTCAAACAGTGCTGTGTGCATCTCGGTAATATGGGTCAGGGGAGTCTGGCTTCTCTCACTAGATCCCCAGACTTCTAATACCCTATCCACCTCATTATTCATCATTGCCAGAGATGCCTGGGATCTTGAAACGTTTTTCCATCTCAAGTATCGTGTATCGTTGGTCAATACCAAGTCACTGCCCCCTGCCACTGACCTAATTGGTATAGCTTCATCTATCAACCCGGCCATTGTGACAATGAGTGGGTCATGGTCACTTTCTACTCGAGTAACAACGGCCACGTCCCTAACGCAATGCCACAAAGACAGGCTTACCAGAACATAATCAATACGACTCGCCCTACGTCCATTATTAAAAGTATAAGCCCCCTTCTTATCAGACAACGTTCGCCCATTTGCGGCCCTCAACTGATGCCCAATGCACAACCCTTTCATTTGTATGGCCGCCTCTGTCCATTTTTTAATTGGCTCAGCCTCAAGTGTAGGTATACCCCATTTTGCATCCTCATCCTCCGTTATGCATTGGTCCTTTGGCCCTAGGGGTTCAAACGTGATGTTGAAATCCCCCACGACCATCGGACTAGTTTCCCTTGGTATATCATCCAGCAACCTTTCCAGTTCAGCTACAACGTAAGAACGTCGCCCACCAGCCAGACCTCTTGCATAAACATTAAAAATGTATAGGCTAGGACTTTGTTCTGGTGTGATTTTTATCCCGAGGATATCAATACTATTTGTGGGTATTTGTGAAATTTTGCACCTTAATGCCTGCCGTACCCAAATAACCAAACCCCCCATTGGACGGCCCTTCTCTTGTCTTACCGCTGGAACCTGAAAGGTAAGATACCCCAAACGAAACACGGGCGCTATTGCCCAAGATTCTTGAAAAAAACATAAATCATGAGTTTCATTAAATCTGACCATTCAGGAAGTGCTAATTTAGAGCCCAAACCTGCGATATTCCAAGATAGTAACTTTAAAACTGTAGGTCTATAGGTACAAGTATCCTTTAGCATAGGACAGCCATCCTGGGTAGGGGGAGAACCATGGCTCGTGGTCAACCCCATCATCAGTGCTGACTCATTAACCCCGTTTTCCCCATGGAATTTTAAACTATCATCAGAAGGGAGTTTATTTACTATAATCCTATCTAGAGGGTGATTGGGTACATTTAAATTTTCATATACCAAGTCAGCCATCTTCAGACCTAGATCAGGATGATTAATACCTTTGGGAATACATACTGAGGTATGGTGATTAGGAGTGATTTGTTGTCAATCACACTCCTCTAGGCCAGATAAAACATCAAACCTATTTCCTATCAGGACTCCAAACTCCCCCCTAGGCCCCCATACGGGACCACTCCTACCTACCCTAGCTTTCAAAGGACCTAAAGAGGAGGCTGGGTAAAAGAATGTTAAAGGAAGAGGTTTTATCCTAGAAGCCATACCTTGATATCGCCAACCACAAATATACTCCACAGCACTAGTATCCCCAAAGTTAATGATGATACAATCACCCTCAATCGTTTTGTGTCTTGGCCCAACCCAATCCACCCTTCTTGCAAAAAGAATTTTAGCCGAAACACCAGGAGGTAAAGTTCGGTTCATGTTAAGCCAGTGAATACACTTATTTTTTAAATCAGTGTAATCCTCACGTTGACCTGGTCTCAGTGGGGGAGCCCCCGTCAAGATGCACACATAAGGAGTAGATGCAGGGGGAAGGTCTATACATGGAAGACTAGCTAAAGATACATCATTTGGCACCCTACTGCCCCTGCCTGGGTCAAGGGGGACTAGATTAGAACCACCCAGCCCTACTCCCACCCTACATGAGTCCTGGGCTCCATTTGTAGAATGCAAAGAATTCTGGGGGATAGAAGCACTCGCGGTCACAGTAGAGTTACTTTTAGATACTACTATCTGTGGAGACTGGACTGGAGGGTTTAAACTTGAAATAATCTCAGTAGTCCCCAACATACATTGCCCACTACTAGCACTACTAGCACTGTCCACAGGCCCCGCACTACTAGTAGCTTTAGCTTCTACACCTTCAAAAGCTTCAAGTCTTTTTTCGATGGAGTTCAGTCTTTTGTAAATAGGGATACAAGTTCTATAAAATAACTGTTCAATTTTATCCCATGTTGCCTGTGTCCATTCCGACGGGGTATCTATCCCAAGTAGTGTCGCTTGATCTATCCCAGCCATCGTTGGAGACAAGACCTCAACACTTTTATCTAGAGGCATCGATATACCTCCAGAAGATTCGGCTAAAGCATTTGGCTTCTTAATTTTTGCCTTCCTGCCCTTCTGGGCCTTGCTCCCACGCTTCCTCTTAGATACTGGTATTGGGTGCGCGGATTTTACACTACGTGTATAACGGGTCCTAACGTTACTCTCCGCTGGGTCAAGCGAGATGCTACTAACTAGAGAGCCTATTTGTCCCTCAGGTGTAGATACAGGTGTAGATACAGACTCCGACCCCCAATGGGGTTCAATAGGGGCTGGATGTACTAGGACGGTGTGTACACCCTGGTCCACCCCAACAGGCTCACCTGGCTGAACAACTGGGCCAGGGATGATGGTGGTGGAAGTGGGAGACACCGCTCAGTCTAGGAGACCCATTGAGAACCTTCTATTGGCTACAATATCCAGTGACAGTCTTTTTTCAGTGCGATCAATTTCGTAGGCCAGGATTGAAGAGGCACGTACAATAAATTGGTCCAATGTTCCCATAACTGAACCTGTAGGGACCACTTTCTTCGACAGCTATCCCTCCGGGTAGGCAACCATGTCCTTCCACTCAACATGATCTGACAGGCCCACCCCACGGATATTATTGTGTCTGCTCCATCCCTCTGCGGGTCAGGGTCTCAACATCTTTGGTAAGCTCAGATACTCCTACTTGCAATTTTGTCACATCCGGTCCCATCTCTTTCAGGGATTCATCATCACGTTTAACTTTGTCGGCGAGCTTATGGTGGTTGTTGCAAAGGATGCTGAGGTCGTGTGAGGAATGATCAATTTTGTGCTCCAGGACTTCCTTAGTGAAAGTGACGGCATTCAGGTTCAGGTCCAGTTTAACTGCCAGAGTTGCATCTTGCTCTCCCTGTATGGGTGACAACGGGTTCTCTGTCGAGTTTCTGTGCCGCTGCATGGCGTCAGATACTTCAGTGCAGCTATCAAGGTGGGTGTCTATCGTGGTTCGTGTGCAGCCCATATCCACTCCAATACATCGTACAAGCCTTCTGGCTCTAGGGGAGTCTCCCACCTGTGGCCTGAGTGGCTCAGTCAGTCTCCTTCGGCTGTGTGGGGCACGTCCCTTTTCAGCCACAGGCCCTACTGCATGGCGGGATAGGCCTTGTTCTTGCCCTGCCCTTGGGGTCTTAGGAGAGGGCCTCTGTCATCCTATTGTCCAGATTTGGTGATTTTTAGGGTTTGAAGACGGGTGTCCAGAACAACCAAGCTTCTCACACGGGGATGTATGCCAGAGTGGGTGCAGTCCGTCAAGGTCCGTACCCTGCTGTTATTGGCTTCCCCTCACGCTGGCCTTCCTCCGCTGCATAGGTCCTTTTTCCACTCTGGTCACCACGTCCATGCTCTCCAGGGCCCCCAAGGGGGCTGGAGTGCCCCACTATCTGCCTCTCCACTTTGATCCTTTTTTTCCCCCCTGTCCCCATTTTGCGGATGCTCTCGGCACCCACCCGGCTGTTTCACACCCGAGTACTTCATTTGCAGCCGCCGGACACCGTGTTGGTTCTAGCCGTTGGAGGGAAGCCCCATTGCTGTTTCACAGTTCAGAGCAAGTCAGGAACAAGACACCGCTAACTTTCTGCACCTGTCGCTCTGGGTCAGGCCGTCCAATTTTGTGCATTTTACGACTTCAACAGTGGTCAATATCATGTAAGACTGGGGTGGTCGGCACATTGCTTTAGCAAAGTGTGGTCAACTTCATACGTGGTTGGCCACACCACTTCAATTGAACCTGAATCTGTCTTCACTGGCATCCTATACAATTTTGGATTTCCTTAAAGACATGGGGCCATATGTAGGTGGCCTAACATTTACCACTTCATAAATACCGAATTTTACCGATTCGGTATTTATGAAGTGGTAAATGCTATGTAGGTAAGGGAGAGGTAGGGGACAGGGGCATACTGACACGGGGGTGGGGAGGGGTGGGAACGAGTTGGGGTTAGGAGGGACGGTACTCCTTTTGGACCCGGAACCTCGTTGTGTAATGCATAGTAATTGTTGATTTGGAAAATAATAAAAAATGTTTCAACTAAAAATTGCTATGTAGGTAATCCATCGGTAATATTTACCGATTCGGAATGGGTCGGTAATTTAGAATCGGTATTTACCGATTCGGTAATGGTAACTGGCTTCCCATTGATTCCTATGGGCCAGGAGGCCCATAGGAATCAATGGGAAGCCAGTTACCATTACCGAATCGGAAAATACCGATTCGGTAATGGGGGGAGCACAATCAAGGGTGGCAGGGTGTCACAGTGACACCCTGTTGCACCCCTGATTCCTGCATGTGTGCACATGTGGCACACATACATGCCCTAAGGGCATGTATGTCTGCCACATTGCACACTTCTAAGTGCAAAAAAATGCTTTTTCACAGCCATTCGTCATTTACCACCAACATTTAGTTGGTGGTAAATAACGAATCCCCACAACACCCACACACTCCCCCTACATATCATTTCAGGATTCGGTATTTACCGAATCGGTAAAATTACCGATTCGGTAAATTACCGAATTCTTGAAATGTGCCCCCTACATACCAAAAGCCTGAATACCGGTCGGTAACGGGATTTTTACCGAAAATCGGCCGTTACCGACCGATATTGGGCTTCCTACATATGGCCCCAAGTGCCTTAAACACAAGGTTCAATATCAAACTGAAAAGTCTCCCCTGGTCTCTTTGTTTCAAGCCTACATACCTACACTGAATCTTAGTTCTAGAAATGCTATGCTCTTCCCATTTCAACAGTAAGGAAAGCTTGCATTGGTGGAAGATCATTAGCTATTGGAGGCCCAAAGCTGTGGAATGCCTTACCGTTCAGGTTAAAATCCATATATTCTCACGTTAAGTTTAGGAGGCCTTAAAAACGTTCCACTTTTGCTAGTCACATTGTTCCACATGTATCCTTCAGTCCCTGTAATCTGAACTTAATTTAGCATCACAATGCCTATTTAGGTGGATGATTGTACTCTAAAAGTTCCTATTTGTTGGACTTGGCCCTTTTTGCAGGGTCATCCCTGAACTTTTTGCCTTCCTCCTGTTTTTTTCTGACCTTTTTTCACTTTACCACTGCTGATCAGTGCTAAAGTGCATATGCTCTCCCTATTGAAAATTGATGTATGGATTAGTGACTCCATGATTGGCTGGTTTGGTTTACTTGTCAGACCCTTGTACAGTGCACCATGGGTGCCCAGTGCTTGTAAATCAAATACTGCTGGTGGGCTTGCAGCACTGATTGTGCCACCTACAGAAGCAGCCTGTAAAGTGTGTCTAAGGCCTGCCATTGCAGAGCCTATCTGCAGTCTGGTACTGCCATGTTGACTGACCAAGTGCACCCACTTGCCAGTCCCTACACCTTCCCTTTTCTTCATATCAGACACCCCTATGGTAGGCCCAAGGACAGGGTGCATTGTAAGTATAAGGTAGGACATGCCCTGGTGTGTGTGGCATGTCCTAATAGTGAATTATAGCCATTTTTATTTCATTATTGCTAGGCTACCTGTTCCCCATAGGCCAGAATGGGCAGTTTGATTATAACATCTTATAATCCTAACTGACCCAGGGAACATGGTAGAAATTCGAGTTTAGTGTGCCTGAACCCAGAATGATAAAATACATCTTTTAGCGAAGTTGGTTTTAACATTCTGTGTTTGAAAATATCACTTTTAGAAAGTAGGTATTTTCTTGCCTAACTATCCAAGCCTGCCTCTGCTAGGTTGTGTATTCCTTGTCTGGAGTTTGAGTGACAGGGGCTGGGGGATTCCAGGAGACAGGGTGAGTCAGCACAGGGCTGAATAGAGAGATCTGCATGTAGATGGGTGGGAGGAGTTGCACCTGGGACCTGAATAGGGCTGTGGCTTCCCTCGGCAATGCTGGCTCCACCTCCTGTGGTGCATCTGATGTCCCTGGCCTACACTGTGAAAGGAAAGAAGGAGTCTTGTCAACAAAGTGCTCCAAGACTGACCAGAACTGGTTTGGACTAGGCAAAGGCCTCTCTGCCTTCAGAGAACACAGAGAAAATGAGTATAAAAGGGGGGACCAAGACCCCAGAATTTTAGATCACTTTGGGAAACAAGAACCTTTGCTGAGGAGAGGAACCAGAGAAACTGAGGAAGAGACTATCCCTAGCTGAGTGCTGTTTGGGGGATTGGCCTGCAGTGGTTGCCTGACTGCCAGAGAAAGGAGAAAGGACTTTTTGCTACTTTCAAATCAACTTGTGCAGGATCTCCAAGAGCTTGAGATAGAGCTTGCCTCCTGCTGAAGTCTCATGGACAACAGACTTCACCAACCAGCTCCCCAAGAGTTCTTTTGAAGTGCCTGCTGTTGTGAGGGGCCTGCTGAGGGACTGCGTGTCACAAGGAGCTGGAAGCGCGACTCACGAAGAAGAAGCGCGTCGCTGCCGCAGCCTCTGTCGGTGCATCACTGAAGAAGGGTGTCGCCGCTGTCACTACACATAGCAGAAGCGCCTCGCATCACCGGAGAAGAGTGTCGCCCTCGCATCAGACGCCGTTGCATCATCGGAAAAGCGAGTCGCTGCCGCAGCCCTGTTGACGCATCACTGAAGAAGGGTGTTGCCGCTGCAGCTGTTGCATTGCATCGCCAAAGCGTCTCGCATCACCGGAGAAGTGTCGCCGTCGCATCAGGTGCCGTCGCATCACCGGAGAAGCGTGTCGCAGGGCCTGTCGCGGCTCAGAAGGATTGTTGAGTCGCCGCACGCCCATCGGACGTGCTCGCATCGTGTCACATCAAGAAGACGCCATTTTTGTTTCATTGCACCGGATCTTCAACGCATCACGGTGCTGCTGGTCGCATTGCCACGGAAGCGCAGTAAGGAACCGACGCATCACCTTCCCTGCAACACTTTCGTTGTATAGCGTTACGCATCCAAAGGTACATTGAACTAAAAGTGTTGAATTTACCATCTTAAGAGAACTAAGCTATTTCTACCATTTCTAAAGTACAGTATTGTTGATTTTTGTCGTTTGTGGTCTTGTGATAAGTCTATATAAAGAATACTTATTTTTTATATAAAACCGGTGTGGTGTCCATCTGTAGTGTTGTCACTGGATTACTGTATGTGCTCACAAATGCTTTACACACTGCCTCTGAGATAAGACTGTCTACTAGTGCCAAGCTACCAAGGGGGGTGAGCAGGGGTTATTTTAGGAGTGTACCCTTTACCCTGACTAGAAGCAAGGGTCCCTATTTGGTCAAAGGTACCTACCTCTGCCAACTAGAGCCCCCCCCCAGTTCTAACATTGGTGGCAGCGGTGGGATTCTGGACTTGCAATTGTGACTCATATACAGTGATTGGTGAACACTACTAATGAGTGCAGACCAAACGTGACCACATACTTTTGGTAGATTGTTTTTCCTGGGATTTTCTATTTATGCCAAGAACTGCCAAGTTTAACCACCATGAGTAAAGCAGCATTCATATGTTGATTTTGATTGGGAAGAGGAGAAACTGGAATTTTACAATGTGAGGCAGCTGAAGCACTTCTGCAGGAAATTCAAAGTTGCTATGACCGGTCTCACCAAGAAGGATGAGTTCCAAAAGGCGCTGCGGGCCTGGGTCGAAGCAAGGATTACCCCTGAGAATGAGGAGGGGGCTGAAGCTGCAGAGGAGCAGCTGGAGGGGCAATTGGGTCCAGGGGGGAGGAGAGCAACGTCCCCAGTAGGTAGCAGTGTTTCTGCCAAGGGCCTGTCCCCAGAGGAGCTGGAGGTCAGGGAGAAAAATAGGATGCACAAAATGAAGCTGGCCAAGCTCAAGATGGGTGGGCAGTTGGAGTTGGAGAATAGGAAATTGGCCCTAGAGGAAAAGTGGATGCAGTTTGAGCATGAGTTGAGAATGAGGGAGCTTGATTTGGAGCTCGAGAGGCTTGAGGCCATGAGTGTCTCAGCCCAGAAAAAAGAAATATGTGTAGCTCAGTGTTAGAAGGTGGTTCTGACACTATGGGCCACCCGGATTTTTCGCTTTTTGAGCACCTAATTGTTGAGCTTTTACTGTGGGGGAGCCTCATAAGTTGGGATTCACCCACAGTGAACTCAGGATGTAAGAGACTGCATGGGGATTTACTGGTGTTCCCCTGGCTTGACCAGGCCACTGCGCAGCCGCTGGAGTAAGGGACACCGGGCTGGTTACATGCAGACACGTGTGTACATGGAATAGGCTTTATAGGCTGGAAAGAAACATGCCAGGGAAAGTCAGTGTGTTTTACTGTGTTTTCACTTCATTATTCCCCTAAGGGAATGTGGGGCCCATGGCTAGATTAACTTCCGTTAGGCCTACAGATTCAAGACACGCACTTAAGTCCAATGAAGCGAATGTGAAAATAAGTATTCTGCAGAGTCCAAAGTCATATTTGTACTGCTTTTGGGTCATCCAGAACTGTCATATTTCTCTGAGCCTGCCATGACCAGACCCAGGCTGAGGGCTGACCTCAGCTGGATGGATTGATAACCTTTCTTCCACAAGCAAGGGCCTCCTCTCCACGAAGAGAAGATGGGTGGGGCCACAGGCCAATCCATCAACCTCTGTCGCTGGGTGCCAGGCACCAGGCTGCACCAAGGAGGGAAGGCAGCTTGGGGGGAAGGTGCTTCCGAGACATGTGGCAGAAACCCTGGACGACGGCATTTTTTAACAAGCTCAGAGGCTGGACAAGAAGGAGGGAGCAGAGGCAGGGACGTGATGTGTCGTTGTTTGATAGGACCAACAGAGACTTCCTGCCAGCCCCCTACTCAACTTTTAAAAAGTGCTTGCACAGGAAGAGAAGGTCTCTCTGGGGTGTGGTCTGCTGAGGGTGAAGGTGCTGGAGCCTGGCGCAATGGGCAGTTGGAAGGAGAGACCCCCTGATTGCCCCCAGGACCCTATCAGCACCAGAAGAAGAGCCCAGGACTGGTGCACAGAAGCAGGGGCCTCTGCGCAGGGAGAGAGGCCCAGAAGGAGAGCCTAACGAAAGGCTGGCGCAGGGAGCCAGTGAAGACAGCACACTGCTGAATCTACCCTCTCAGAGACCCAGAGGGCGGAGGAGAGTGTTCCCAGTGGCTGGGGCTGGTAAAGAGGACCATGAAGTGCCTCATAATGCCTCGCCAGGCATTTGGAAATCTGCTATTTGGTGCTTTGTGGCCCCCAGAGGAGGGGGGTCACCCTCACGTGTGAAAAGGGGTACAGGGGGGCTGCAGGAACACCGCAGTCTCCCCCAGCATAAAGAAGAACAGTCCACCCCTAAGTTTCACGTGGCATCTGAAAGAATAACCCCTCAAGGGCTCGGCCAGCCTTTAACACCTTCTAGGCTGGAACTTATGTTCTACAGCTGAGGGTGTACTATGAAGTGCATCATGGAGTGACGGGCTGAGTTGGGGATGTCTGGAGAAGGGCATTCCCTGGAGGTGAAGTGGTGTAATTGCACCGAAATGCATTTACTATTGGTTATTTCTTTTTAGGTGGACTGAAAGTCACATGTGTAAAGTGAAGTACCTGTGTACGGTGATGTTAAGCTAAATGGAGTTATGTTGCTGGAAATTCCTGCTAGGGGGTCTGGCTGTATTTACGTAATCCCATGCTTTTACCTGTGATTCCTTTTAAAGTGAAGAGGCGCACTGCAGGAGAAGTGTAGTTGCCGGGAGTACTTCTTTTGAAGGGACTGTAAGTCACATGTGTAAGGTGATGTTAAGCTAAATGGAGTTATGTTGCTGGACCCTCCTGCTAGGGGGTCAGGCTGTATTTACGTAATCCCATGCTTTTACCTGTGATTCCTTTTAAAGTGAAGAGGTGCACTGCAGGAGAAGTGTAGTTGCCAGGAGTCATAAGCCAAGTGGGGCTATGTTGCCAGACAGTCCTGCTAGCGTGTCTGGCTGTATATGCGCAATCCTGTGATTTCATCTGTGATGCCCTTAGGGGCTGTAATTGCAATGCATTCAAATGATCAACCAAGGTGATGAGTACTGTCATTCTAAAGTGTGCGTAAACACGGATTCTTGCTGCTGCGCTTAGGTGAAGACCCCAGACTGCTAGCCCTTAAGATATAGAGGTGCATACTTTATGGTCAGTAGGAGATGCTCAGTCAGGGTCATGTGTCACCAAGGCAGGTTTACCCCTTTTTAATGCTTGTTGAGGTAATGGGGTGGGTCGCCACTGGGATGGTGCCAGTGCGCAGGGCCCTCGCTCCAGGTTATATTCAACTAACTGCATTGGGGGCAAGTTGATGTGCATACATGGGAGTGGTGGTACTAGACCCCACCCCCCCTGCGGGAGGGGTAGAGATGTTATGCAATGTCACAAAGTAATTCCAACAGCTTATGTATATTTGTAAATTGGTGCATGGTATTGAGTAGTGTGTGTGTTTAATAAATGTACTCTTACTTTTATAAAGTAAAGTACAGACTGGACAATCAATTATTGAGTGTTATTTTTGTGCACCTGCAAATGGCGATTACTAGCCCACACCACCTCCCTTGAGTAAGCCTCAGACTGCTCTGCAACGCTACCCTCTGAGAGTCAGGCACTGCAATTGGGTGTTTGGTTGCCAGTGAAGGACAAATGTAGTCATGTTATTTGTGCAGGCCTCACAGATGATACCTCGTTTTACAACACTCGGGAAGTGAGCTTTGCTGATTTTGAGGTGGAATCCAGCTCAGATGGTGGCAGCAAAATTGAGTTATCTAGTGCTGAGGGAGCAGTACACACACCCAGAGATGTGGCGCCTGACTTGAAGGAGGGGGTTGACATACACCAGGGGGTTCTAGGATGTGAGGTAGCTCCAGTGGTGCGCAGTGTCCCTGAGGTGGATTGGAGAACTGGCACAGGTGTTCATAGTTCTAGTTGTGGGAGGTACACTCTACTGACTCTAGATGAGAGGTGCAGGGAGAGGGGTTCCCCCATGGTTGAAGTCCTGGTGTGTGAGTGTGAAGACCGCCCGGAATAGTGTAGGTTGAGTGACAGAGACAGTCAGATGCTGTCTTGCCAATCTCAGGAGAGTGGTGTGGAGTACGTGTGCGAGGCACTGGATGGTGAGGTGAAGGATAGTTTGGTTAACCCTTGTAGGGGGCTGTGTGATCCAATTGTGGGAGAGCATATTGTAAGTACCTGTTTTCCAGAGCTATGCCAACACCTGTTGGAGAGTGAGTTCTCTGACCCCAGGGAGCTCACATTGGAGACAGACCTTTTGGTGGATTCCAGAGGGTCTGGAGAGGCGTTGGGGAGTGACCCTCAGAGGAGTGGCTCAGGTATCTTCCAGCCCACAGTGGGGGAAGAGATTCAGTGTAGCACGGCTAGGTCTCAGTGGAGAAGGAGTGGGGGTCGAACTGTGTGTCCCAAGAAGCCCGAAACCCAGTCTCAGGGCCTGGATGGTTCTTTAAGGGAACACCAGGTAGGGAGCCTAGGCTGTCCTAGTAGTCCATGGGAGGGGGATCCCCTAGTGTCTGGTGAACTGGGAGTGTCTGTAAGCAGGCCTCCATCAGTTCTGGTGTCTGGCAGTGCCACTCCTAAGTGGAGGGTGCAGAAGTCCAGATTGAGGGGTGAGAGAGTCCCCAGTGGAAGAACCAGTGGGTCAGGGGCCAGCCAGAAGGGCTGAGTCACCAAGGAATGACCATGGTGACACCACTTCTGTCCTGGGGGATCTTCACGCGCTGTCAGATGGGCTGGGGTCGGGAGATCTGCGCCAGGCAGACTGTCACACGACACATGAGTTATGTGTCACCCTCGGGGGCATTTATGCTCCCAAGGAAGTCCTGGTGCGCCGGGCAAGTGTTCAACCGCAGGGGTTGGCCCCTGGGTTGGGAAGCCAGATTCAGGTGTTGTCTGACCTGTTATGTGTCACCCTCGGGGGGCATTTATGCTGCCAAGGAAGTCCTGGTACGCCGGGCAAGTGTTCAACTGCAGGGGTTGGTCCCTGGGTTGGGAAGCCATGTTCAGGTGTTGTCTGACCTGGAGGAAGGGGCAACTGTAATCAGTGTCCTGACCGATGTAGCTTCTAGGGGTACCACTCCAGTTGGAAGGGTGCAGTGCTCTGGAAGGGGGTGCAGAGGGAGGGAGTCCTCGCCTCTGACCCCGGTGCAGCTCGAGGGTTTAGACTCTAGTTTGGAGGACCAGGTTCAGGGTGTCCCCTCTGACCTGGAAGCCCAGTTGCAGGATAATCTGAGGTCTGACTTGAAGATGTGCCTGAGGAGCTAGACATGATGCAGTAAGCCAGAGGCCGGACATGAAGCCTGACATAAAACAGTCCATCTGAGGGCTAGCGTGAAGGAGCCTGGCATGAAACAGTTAGTCTGAGGTCTGATATGAAGCATCGGGAGAGCCTGGCAGGACGCAGTGACTCAGAGGAGCCTGAATCAGTCTGAGGCCTGGCCTGAGTCATCCCAGGAGCCTGGCATGAAGCAGTGTCTCAAGAGCCAGACATGAAACAGTCAGTGTCTGATGCCTGACATGAAGCTGTTTCTGAAGAGCTAGACAAGAAGCAGCCAGTGTGTAGCCGGACACGACGCATCTTAGGATCCTGACATGAAGCAGTTAGTCTGAGCCCTGGTGTGAGGAATATCAAGCGCCTGGCTGGAAGCAGTGTCTGAGAAGGTGACGTGAAGCAGGCAGTCTGAGGCCTGGTGTGGGCCATCCCAGGAGCCTGGCAAGAAGCAGTGTCATAGAGTAGCCCGAGTCAGTCTGAGGTCTGACTTGAAGCTGTGCCTGAGGATCTAGACATGATGCAGTAAGCCAGAGGCCGGTCAAGAAGCTGTATCTGAGGCCTGAAATTAAGAAGTTTCCAGAGACTGGTAAACCTGTCATCCTTTGTGTGGTTTCCCCTGACTTTTGCCTTCTGACCGCCTGTGTTTGACTGTTTTGTTGACTTTATTTTTGATGGCTTTAGGAATCTGGGCACTTTACCACTGCTAATCAGTGCTAATGTGCATGTGCTCTTTACTTAAAACATGGTAACATTGGCTTATCCACAACTGCCATATTTGATTTACTTCTAAGTCCCTAGTAAAGTGCACTACGTGTGCCCAGGGCCTGTCAATCAAATGCTACTAGTGGGCCTGCAGCACTGATTGTGACATTCACTGAAGAATCCCTTTAAATATGTCTCAGGCCTACAACTGCACAGCCTGTGTGCAGTTTTAAACTGTCATTTCAAGTAGGCCCAAACCTTCCTTTCCTTTTTTTTACATATAGGTCACCCCTAAGGTAGGCCCTGGGCAGCCCATGGGCAGGGTGCAGTGTATTTAAAAAGTAGGCCATGTACTCTTAAGTTTTAAATGTTCTAGTAATGAAAAACTCTTAAATTCGTTTTTTCACAAATGCAAGACCTATCTCTCCCATATGATAACACTGGAATTGCCTTATTACAGTTTATAAGTGTAATTTCCAATTGGGAAAAGACAGGACCACCAAATTTGGTGTCTCTGGATTCAGAATTTAAAACACAACTTATTGTGAAGTTGTTTTTTAAATTCAATTCCGAAAACGTCACTTTTAGAAAGTTAGTATTTTCTTACTATAGCTATTTGGTGCCTTCTGCCGGACTCTGGAATACAAGTCTGGGGTGGGTGACAACTGGCATCCTGCATTCTCTCTATATGGCCACACACAAAGTAAGGTTAAGTGGGACTGAGTGGCCATCTGCATGCCGATGTGTCATCCAGAGAGGGTGGGAGGGAGGAGCTGACTCTTATACCTGAAAAGGCTGTGTCCTGTCCCCACACAAAGGGTTGCATGCCCCCCTAGAGTGAGTCTGGCACCAGGGCAAGAAACGCAGGGTCTTGTGCACTTCAAAAGCATCTTTTTGAAACTTCCCCACTTCAAAGGCCTAACTGGGTATCAGTACTGGACCTCTGACACCACCAAATCAGAACGCTTCTAGAACTGAGGACATTCTACCAGGAAGAAAGACTGCTGTGCTGCCAGGAGGGACTGCCACTTTGCTGAACTGCTTTGCTACATTGGTCTTCTGCCTCTTGCCTGGGAGTGAGAAGGACTAGACCTGCACCTCTACATCCCAGAACCAAAGTATCTCCAAGGGCTTGTTGGCTTGCCTCCTATTTCTAAACTATCAGGGATATCAAAGACTTCACCCTGCAACCAGCACCTGGACTCTGTCTGCTGTGAGTTCTACTCTGCCAAGTGGTGAAAATCCAATCCTGTCCCCTTGGAAATTCGTTTTCAGTGCTGCAACCCAGAAAATCCAAGCATCAACGGCATGGAGGCGATCGGAACCAGCACATTTCATTTTGCACAAACCGCGGACATCGCATTGCAGACGGCGCCGACGCATCATCCCCTGTTTCCCATAAAACTCCATCCTTTACACGGCTCGGGCCAATATATTGCTTAGTGCTGCAAGCATCGCCTACAGCCAAATGGTTCGATGATGACCGCCCAGATATTCATCGCATCTTGACTCTCAACGCAGTGTTATTGGAACTGACACATCGCTTTCCTTGAAAGGATGGATGAGGACGCATCACCTCCACTGCCTATTGCATCGTCCTCAGCATAGATGCAAGCAAGATACAGTTTCAGTGGGCCAAGGATGGTCCCTGTATCTGACCTTCACTCCATCACGGTCGGCCTGACCTTCTGGATTTGTCCCAGTCAAGCACGCCCAGACAGCCCCGGTTGCCGCTATTTGTTTCTAAGCACTATAAAACAGTTTATTCTTTAAAAATTCGTATCTTGACTTCTACTTAAGGGATTTTGTCATTTTTGTCTTGTTTTACTCATAAAAATATTGGTTATTTTTCTAAACTGGTGTGGAGTTCTTTTATGGTGTTTTTCACTGTGTGTTATGCTTTCACATTGCCTCTTAATTTAAGCCTGACTGCTCTCTGTCAAGCTACCAGAGGGTGATCACAGGTTAATTTAAACTGTTACTAACTCACCCTGACTAGGACTGTGGTTCCTGTTTGAACAGGGTGCATACCTCTCTGCCAACCAGAAAACCAATTTCTAACAAGGAGCTTGACATAACCAGTGTCGGAAATATAAGCCTGGGAATTAAAATAAAAGTGGCCCCCATTTGAGAACCAGATAGCTCAAAAAAAGTGACCCACATTTGCAAATCTAGCCAGTTTTGAACTTGGATAGGCATGCTTAATGGGCATTTTGCAAGGTATGGGAGACTGCATGCATTTGAGTTGGCTACAAGCAATGATTGTGGTAAATTTAGGGAAATCAAAAGTAAAAACCAGCAAACTTGGCACAAACTGTAAAAAAAAAACACAACCCCACTCTAATCTGTCAGACCAGCCCACCGGACACTGTCTGATTGCCCTACAGCCCAGTACGATCCTTGAAATGAGGCAGCCAGGGCCTTAGCATGCAGCATCGCAGGAGCCTGAGGTGTGCACGCATTTCACCTGCTGCGCATGTTGATGGCTGCAAATGATCCCGGTGTCATCTCCATCGTTTCCAAGCCCTGAATCCTGATATCTCTGAGCACGCGAGAGGTAATTCAATCACACTCGGTGTGGATGAACAGAGGCTGAAATTAGCTCCTCGAGGGGGTGTTGTGAGGCAGGAGATGAGCTTCCACCAAATGGTAAGCCAGGGGCTTCATTAAAAATGTAGACAGAGCAACAAAGGTGTGCGCCGGTGTCTGCTGTCAGCCTTCCTGCGGTTACACGCACACAAAAGCACAGAACCGCCTCATGAATAATGGGACACGGAATACGGCGATGCAACTTTAATGCGCGCAGCAATAACGTTAAAAAAAAGATATTTGCAATCTTCGAGTTTCACAACCGGGCCTGGCTTAGTCATTTGTCCTGATTGGGCCTAGTCCCCGCCAGATATGTGCAGACCCTGTTACAAAGAATGGTCGTTTCATCCGCAGGTCTGTGCGCAGATTGGACGGAGATAGGGAGGTTGCGCGAGGGCGGCGCGTGTTTACCCTGCACTTCAGCATGCAGTAATAGTGCCTTTTGTCATGAGAGCGCGGAGCCTGTCCTCGGGGTGCAACTGCACCGCACATACAAAAGTCTGGATTTAGCAAGGGTTGGTGTCCGTTCGTGCAGTAGCTTCAGTTGTGAATTGTGCACCTGCGCCTTTTTCATGGAAGGAAAATAGGTGCAGTGCTCTACGTCATACAAGCGCCCGCACAAAACATTACCAAAGACACTCACCAGAGTTATGTCCATGTAAGAATCATCCAAAAAATACTGCATAAGGTCGGTTACAACTTTAACAGCCTGTAATGTAAAATAATGTGCGGAAAGTCTTTTGCGGGCATTTTTTCGGATGTCATTCCTATTCATCGCACTGCATACAGACTCCTGCAGGGGCTGGGTGATTTTTTTTTTTTTTTGCAGGTTTTATATAGCGCGAACTCGACCCGAAGGTATTGGAGCGCTCTACATGAGCACCGGTTACGTTACACATCCAGGCACGGGGAGATTAAAGTGATTTGCCCAGAATCACAGAATGTGGACGCGACCCCAAGCTCGAACCCTGGTTTCCAGTACCAAAGTCAGCAGTCTAGCCAACGGACCACATCCTCTCCCCCATGAACATGTGCGTGGGCGCGCAGCTCTGCACATGGTTTTAAAGCACCGCACTGTCTAAAGCACATACTCCTACCTAAATCACAATGTAGCACAGCTCAGAAAAGGAAGGCAAGCAATCACTGCTCCCTGTTATGCTATCTGCAATTCAGCGCTAACTCGGAGAATTTCTGGGCTAAGTGCGCGCGCTTTAGGCAGTGCACGTCTAAACAATGGGCGAAATAGTTGGAAAACGTAGCACTGTTTGTACATATTTTACAATTACATCACACTAAAAAGTAGGTCCTATGGGTTTGTGTAGCAGGAGGAAAGTATCATTCAGGGCTTGTGGTAAGAATGCAACACACCGGGCAATCGAGTTTGACAATAAACTACGAAAAGAGGGCTGGCGGTAAATGAGGGGCCAGCCATCTCATTATCCACTTCCAGAGCTGGTATAGCAATGGTCCTGAGGGTCGTCTTGGGAGTAAGTCAATTTGTCTAATTTTCCTTATAAGCAGGGCCACGGGAATTATGGGGCAGGGGAACACCAAATTATGCGGCAAGGTTGACTAAATAATGTGGCAGAGCAAATTATGCAGCACATTTTTTGATACTATTACTTCATTACTTTGGCATTTTTACACATGGTGATACTGTCTGGACAAAGTTTAACAACCAAATATAGAAAAAAGCAACTGAACGATGGCTAGTTAACTTTTGCTAAAGGCCTTCCACTGCGCGCCAACCAACGTCGCCATGTTCTTAGTAACTTTTGAACCGTTTCAACTAAAAACAAAAATGTTTTTTGTTGATATTTGCAGATTATGCAGCAGATTGTGGATTATGTGGCAAATCCATAATAATGCGAAAATAGCTGCTGGCGTGGAATCTCGTAATTCCAGTGGTCCTACTTATAAAGTATTAAAACGCATACATAATTGGCCTGCAGATGGCCCCTCAGACCTATAGGCCCTGGAACAACTGCATCTTCTAGACTAATGATAACTATGCTCTTGTTTCTGCTGTTTTTCCTTTCTTGGGACCCATATTTACTGAGTCCTCCTTCCTAGTTTATTCTATTTTAGCCTAAAACGAGAATGGCGTCTAATGTGCAATTTTGGCAACGTTATATAGATAGGGTGACCAGATGTCTTGGATTTGTGGGGCGAGTCTTGGCTATTCACCATCTGCACAGTCAATTAAAATTTGACAAAACTACGTCGAACCCATAAAGAAACAGCCAATGTTTGCATACATTTATCAAACAACGCCAAAGTTATTAGCTAATTAAAAAGACCTATTCAATGGAACAAAAACCTAAAATGCGATTTCTGAGTACCTGTCTTCAACTCTATATATTATTAAAGTTTATCACATTTTTCTCTGCTACAAACCTCAGATCTCTCTCAGCTTGTCATCCCAGGGTGCCTTTATAAATTATTAACTTGTATAATTTTATCTCTTCATATTACTTGTTCACTGTAGAGAAGTTTTTCTATTGCATGCCCCCAAACAATCAAATTTACGAGGAACATGGAAGAAATTTCAGTTGAAAAGTTGCAAATGGTTTCTACTGGATTCAGTTGCAGGAATTGGAGTCCGTGGACAGACAATGAACTACTAGGAACAAAAAGTCAATTTGATTTCAATTGCATGTTGGAACTGATCACTGGGTGTCAAGTTGCGTCTATTGGTTTCCGTTGATGTTTTATTTCAGCAGAACCTGATATTTTGCATTTTTCTTCTAGATAAAACTAGTTCAGGCCATCAAACCCTGCATACAATAACAGAACTCTATAAAACATTGATGACTGTTAAACTAGAAGTGATCACTAGGGCACAAAAGGCTGCCAATTTAAAAAATCTGCTGATTACATTACATAAATACAAAGAGAAAAGTATTTTTCCCAGTCTGTATTTGATTTGAAACGCAGAAAAAAAGCGATTATTTTGAATTACTTCCATGCTGCCGGGTGTGACTGAAAGTTGCCACTGTCTATCTGTGCAGACAGACAGCACGGAGAGCTAAAGAAGCGCTAACATTTCCCTACATAGGCTTAGATGTGACTGTATTTGTATAACGATGCTGACGTTTTCAGGTGAGTGTATTATGTTATAGACGGCTGCAAATAGTTCTAAAATGCCACACATGCAAGTCTGAGTCTTCAATTACCGTAAATGAAATGTGAAAATATAATTAGTTGTAAATTCATTTTTCAAATAACTCAAAGTAAAACACGCATAAAATTAGCAAACATACGCACGAATGATTACAGATGAAATATTTTAAATAAACAAATACCCGGAAGTTCTTGTACAAGCTAGCCTAAAACCCTTACGCTATAGAGCCGTTCTTGTTGGTTCACAATAACTTGACTGGCTCAAAGACAAGATAGTTGTCTGTTATGACCTATGCACTCGCCCACCCGGCCCAGAGGGAAGATGTAACAGCGGAGCCCTGGTACTTTTGGTGCAGACACAGCGGGTGCACGTGAACTCCCTGGGAAGGTGAGAGTGCCGGGGGCAGCTGTGAGCCGAGAGCACAGACCGACCCTCGCACTAATGATATCACTCGGCGCGCACCAACAACAGACCCCCTTTATTAGCAAACGGAAGTGCAAAGGTGACGGACAGCAGCAAACAAGGCCAAAGCCGAACCCTAGCACCGCCCCTGAAACACGTACTTCCGGGCGGTTCTTACAGGGACTCAAGTGGGACATTATTCTCGAAGTACATTGTTAGCAGCGAAAGCAATACTAATATAACAACAATACAAATAATAATAATTAATAATAACTGTATATTCTTGCTGTCGTTATTATTACTGATAATGATAATTATACTAATATTGTTTGGCAAAAAGAAGCAACAACTATTGGCACATTTTTAGAGTTCACTTAACTTCCTGGTAGCAGATCTATGCTAAATCACGCTGGCTGGTCAACAAGGCAGTCACTTTTGGAATTATTTCGTAAGAAAGACACAGTGGCTATTTGTTCGTTGCTCTCAGGAGTGTTTAAATAACGTGTCATATTTTATCTGCTTCCTTTATACTGTTTTATTTAATTTCTGACTTAAATGTTAAAACTTACGTTTGTTACGTGTGACCGCTCCGTATCGAACTTTTTACATGGGTTCATGTATGTATTTGTGCATCGGAACCGCTCAGTAAATCTATACTTATTTTTATGAAAAGCAATATTTTCGAAACATTTCGATTTGACAGAAGGACAGCGTACCCGGTTTGGACAGATAGAAAATAGTAAACCATATATCAACTCGCGGGATCCTCGCTAATAATTAAACTACCAATAATAAAAACAAAAATAATGATAATTATTTCAACGTTATTATTCTTTCCGTAATCGTGAAATTGCTAAATTAAATAAGAGATGTTTCTCCCACAAGCTGTCAGCTTTAGCTAAGTTCACTGAACATGTTGCATCCATATGCCATAATCACAGTTAATAAGCTAGAATGTCTAAATGCTACGTAAAGGGCATCTGTACCATTTTCATGGACCCCTAGCGCTTTCAGAATCTGAGTATCACTCGCGGTACGGGGGTATATTCGCCCCATACAACATACCACAGATGTAACATATATGTCAATATGTTGGTTAGTTTCCGTATAGTTCGGCATTCTATAAATAACAGCACACACATCACTGCAAAATATTCGACAATACTTTAATTTAAAACACAATTCAAATAAATATATTAACAGCAATAGGCAAGTTACACTCCATAAAGTCTACATGAAAGTTTATTTACATGCCGTTTAAAGCACGGCTTATTTCCCCTCGAAGGGTAAGGACACTTCAGGCGATGCTAAGTAGCTCCAGCTCTAAGGCCGCCAGTCTACAGGGCTGTGCTCAAGAAGGAAACATACAAGGACAAACAAACCAGCGCTTCGGGGGGCCTTCCTGGTGATGCAGCCCTGCAGGGCCGTCAGGGGTCGTTGTTTGGAGCTGAGGTCCATGGGTAGAAAAGGACTACATTGAAACGAAGATCAATGCCACTTAATATTGTGGGTGCAGCACTAAGGCACTCGTAGTATTTTGAGGCGTGTGAGGGGCACGCTCAAGACATTCATCCCGGTTATTATAACCCAAAGAAAGAAGGTGAAAGAGGACCTCAGGAAGCAAATATTTTATGTCATTTTAAAGCAAAAAATAGTTGTGTATCAAGGGCTAACGCTAAGTGGTGATACTAAGGAAATAGCAGAACTGGTGAAGAAACGTGATGGTGTATGTGAAGAAAAGATTTAGACAGTATGCTGGTTAGTAAGAACTACAACTTCATAAAGTGCAAACACTTTCCACAATGCTCCCAAATGACCTTATTTAGAGAGACCAGCTCTCTTCTTTACGCCAATGCTCACTCCAAAAATTGGCAGTTTCATGTGGGCATTCAGTCACAGTCATTTCATTGGGAAGGGAACTGGCCAGCATTCATTCCTTCTGTCAGAGCAGTGCATTTACAGCTTTAACTGGATATAACCTACGATTCCCCCACGTCAATCGATCGGAGACGTAGCAAGGCTTCCGGGAGCATAAAGCAGTCGAGCAACGTGGACAACCTGCCACTTGATTGTGTAATTAAAAACAGCTACAATAGGGGTTCACCACCCGCTACCCCCATCACACACAAACACCCTGGCGCCACTACATCTGTTGCACTAATGATAGCTGTGTCCCCGAGCCAAATTTGCATCAAACAGGCAGGACGTTGTAGCCTAGTACATTGAACACACGATCACTGTAAATACACAATAAAGTTACGCTCACGGCCTACAGACACACTTGTGCACTGAGATTGGATTGTACTAAGTAAATGTAACCGCTTTAACTCATTTAAATGTACATATTTATAGAGTGCATGTTCACTCCAACTTGCCTGTTTGCGTATTTACACATAACAAATGTGTATTGCTACCGAAGACAGTGGCACTCATTTTATCCACACCATGAAGATGAAAGACTGAGCGCACCTAGGAGTTGAATCCCTTCAGTACATTCAACAGTGAACTGAGCCACCGGATCCAGGTTTGTCTATTTAAAACACAATTCTGCCTTACTGCTTATAGAATCAAAGTGCAGTGACAAAAATTAGCTGTGGCCACACTTGCTAACAGCTGATGCAACCTGAGCTATGCTATGCCTGTTGGCATCTTGAGCTATGCTATGTCTTTATTTTATAATGCAACATTCGCCAGTTTCTTTGCCTCTCAACACTGTGTACAATTGGTGAACATAAATGGTGCAACATCATCTTTTCTTTAACACCCAGATGACATACAAGTTTTCAGAATTAAGAGGCAGGCTGTTTTTTTACAGTATTCTGTACAAATCCAATATATGTTTTATAAATCCAGCATCTACTTTACAGTATTCTGTATAAATCCAATATATCTGTGGTCTGCCTACAAAGACAGTTTATATTATAGGCTGAACTAGACACACTGGCGGTGGCAGGTTCAATTCAGCATTTCACTCGTGTTGGTACGATTGGTCCAGTGATTCTAGGAATCGCAGAAAGACGGTTCCACCCTCGGAGTATATACACTATGCTGTAGTCCAGAATATTCTGGTTGTTCCATAATCCCCGTATCCGCTCCTGATGACAGCTACTGGCGGCCATTTTGGATGAGTGGGAAGATGGTGACGTCATGACGGAGGTCGGCTGAAGGTGCGTCAGGAGGAAGGACGGGTCGGCGCTGCTGGTTAATACAGTCGCTGCTGCGAGTAAGGCCTCTTCAAGCCTTCTGCTTGGTCAGTCCCATAGGCCCCTAGACTGTCTTTGTGCAGGGTCTCCGGGCTGGAGTGTTCCCACCTGCTCACTTGAGCCCGTGCTGCGTCTCCCGGTGCCTGCGGAGGTCCACCTTCCTCTGAAAGCCCTTCCCGCACAGGTCGCAGCCGAAGGGCTTGAAGCCCGTGTGCTTGCGGCTATGCGTGATGAGGTTGGAGCTCTGGCTGAATGCCTTGCCACAAACCTGGCACTTGTGCGGTTTCTCACCTGCAGGGAGTAGAGAAGAAAAAAAGGTCACTTATTTCTGTGGAACTTGAACGTTTCTAAAGCCACGTGCATGAGGCTAACTTTACAGTACATTACCAACAAAACGTTTAGTAATTATGGTGATGGTTAGATTGTGGGATATTTACTGCGACACGCATCCTGCAGTTTTCTCTGATATTAGAGGAATTCTCCAGAAAAGCAGACTAGTGGAATTCTCCATAATAGCACACTATAAGGCGAACCTATCTGGAAGGTTTTTCTCATGTATGGATAGTCTGAGATAAGGTATTTTTATCTTTGAACCAGGGCCCTAGCAAGGGTTGCAATGAGTTCAAATACAAGCCAGGAAAATGAACCCCAGTGCCCCTATTTATGTCTAAAAGACTTTCATTACGCTACAGTGCCCCCCCCCCCCTCCCCCCCCCCCCCCACTGCTTGTTGTTTGGTGGTGTATGGTTGCTGACCCTACGATGAAGGCTCAATGGCCTTCTCTGATGAAGTCGACCTATATTCCTTGATGCCAACCTGAGGCAATCAGTGAAAAGAGAACACTCCCCAGCGCTAACATCTCTCCACTGATAGCTGGTGTGAGCACTGGTGTATCTGGGTTGAAATCTTCGGAGAAGTCTGTAGAGAGACAGGGAAAATGGCACCCAGTGGTGGGAGTAGGCAGCATTGGCCTTTAGTAAGGACACAAGAGATGGATGTATAGGTTGTTGTAGTTAATTATTTACATACAGAAAAGGCCAACTCTGATTAAAACCACACAAAATATGTGTTCCCATAGGGATTCTCGTGTGCTTTCCATGCTGTAAGCATTAATTGCTATAACACCATAAAACACAATACGATTACTTTATCGTACCGTAAATACATTTATTTATTTAGAGTTTTATGTAACGCGAACAAGACCCTTTCTGCTGACAAAGCGCTTTACAAGAATAGTAGAAGGTATGTTACAAAACGGTAGGCAGTTTACCAAAGTACAATATAAGACACACAGGGAAATGGTGAGAAAGCAAACATATACACATACTGGCATGGACAGAGTCCTCCCCGTGATAGAACAGTTGGTAGATTTGCAAGAAAGAGCAGGAGAAATGGCTCGTATCAGTGTTGAATGTGCAAGGGTGTGGCAAAAAGCAGCAACGCACAAGCAGCAATGAGTCATTAAGGGGGAGAGGGATGATTGTCCTCAGTTTGAGAGGAATTTGTTTGCAAATAGAGTTTTTACTTCTTTCCTCTAGATGGATGTGGAAGGGTTGCGTCTGATCTCAGGCGAGAGAGAGTTCCTTATTGTTTTGGGCAATTCCTGAGAAGGGTTGGTTGTATGGTTTTCTTTTGTACATGGAGTGGGCATGAGGTAACAAGCCCAGCACCCACCACCACATTACTCAGTGAACAACTGATGGAATAGCATGGACGCAAAGGCCACTATATCAAACTTGTCCGCAGATCAACCTTGATTCGACTTTGGGCAGAATCACTTTTCCAGTATAATCAGGAAAAATGAAATAGCTATTGAAGGCTTTAGTCTCCAAATTTCCATACTGACACAGACCAGACACTCAGTAATACATCTAAAATACTCAAATGAATCCTTAGAAACCCAAAGGTTCAAAAGGCATAACATAACATACAGGGTGTTGTGGATGGGAAAAACAATTCAAGCAGCCAGTAATTTAGGCACAAAGAATACCAGTCTATGCCATGTGAGTTTAACAAACCTAGGACCTCATATCTGCACTACCCAGAAAGGTCAGTTCTCGCAGTGAGTATGTCTCCATGTGCTAAAGCATGCACAAAGCGTTGCCAAATGAGCTAAAAAACACAGGTTAGGATAAAACCTTAACTTTCACCAGCCAATATCCTTCCCCTATCCTTGGCATGAACATATGCCATGTGCTTACTTGAATGACATACATGGTTGTCACAACCATGAGTTGAACTGTATTCCGTACAATAAAGAATACCCTTTGGGTCCTCTTCAATTATGCTTAGCTCACCAAGAACACCCGGCAATATTTAATATGTTCTAACATGTTTTACACTCTATGGGTAGTTACGTTCATAGAAAATCAGATCTCATCTTTTTGAAATTCTGGACGCAATTTGGCAATATACATTAGAAAAGCCTATGCCTTTAACTTTAATATACGCCTGCAGACATATTGGCTTTGCCAGCGATTGCTTTGTTATAATTTTTGGTAGGTATACCAAAAAACATTAAAACATGACTGCTGGTTTGGACCTATGCATGCGCGCTCACAAGTGCCATCTCCTTCCTCTCTTAATGGATTTTACCATAAAACAGTCAAAGATGACTGCTTTTGTATGCACGTGTGTGAACATTTGCATATACATCTATGGCCATCCTTGGATGGTTTTGAAATAAAGTATTCAAAGATGGCCACTCTTGTGCCATTATGTTAACTTGTATATAAACAATCTGCTTGCTGGTCATCTTTAAATGGTTTTTATGAAGAAAACTACCATTTAAAATGGCTGCTGGCTGATTTTGACTTTACCAATGCAATTATGCAGGCATCTGAAAAGCTAGTATTGGTGATTGGAAGTAGTATGGGCAGGTGGGCAGCAGGGAGGGAGGGCTTACAAGAATCAGGGAGGAAGAAAATTGGTGAAAGGATCAGACGAGCAGGGAGTGGAAGGCTGTGAAGTGGCAAAAGGGAGCGTGGGGAAAGAAGACAGCAGCAGTAACCAGGGCGAGAGAGGGAAAGGCAGGAGAGAAAATAGTGCCTCCTGCACTGGAAAGCAATGAATTTATAAGAGGTAAAAGGAATCCAAAACAGCTGATAGACTAAGGTAGCAGAGCCAGTTGTCTGTTAGCTGATCTAAAATGAGATTAACAGTGGTTGGAAGAGAGCAAACACAAAAAGCCAATGGTTTGAGGTGGGCTGACATTAAGACCAATCTAAGTATATATTAACGTAGTAGATATGATAGCTCTGTCGACTATAGATAGCTACATTTTTCTCAAGGTGAAACCTAATGGTTCTTCCTTACGTTTTACTCACTATCATTATGTTTTAGATTCAGTGTTTATCATTTTGATAGGCGGTTAAAATATAAGTGTACTAAAATAAATTGCTCAGTTGTTAAAAAAAAAAAAGGCCCGTTGCTTTTTGCAGGAGGATTGCCACAATACAATTGCAATCAAAAGTGTTGTGCCGTAAAGTTTTTGCTTGCCATTTCAGGGGTTATCCAAGTTTCAGACCCATTTACAGGCTGAAATTTGCCACCCAAAACCCATATTTTACGTTTACACATATATTTGAGATTGATGGTAATTAATAGTAGGACCTGTTATGCTTTGACATCTAGGGTGTGGAGCACCTTATTTTATAGGAGATAAAGTACCTTCAACCCTGTACATAACCAAGCCATAAGCTCGAATTTCTATGGGCTTTTTTAAGTTGCGAAGTTTACATTTTAATGACTAAATGATCAGAAAACTCAATTTTGCGGGGTTCTTTATCCCACGCATAGTGAGCAAATTCTTAGGTGCATAGTATGTAATATAGGTGATCAAAGAAATCAAACCTATATTTTCATATATCTATAGAAATCCAATGTATACACCCATTCAAGCATAATCTGCAATTCACATGACATCCCGGGCTCTGAATTTTATTTGCTGCTTGAACACACAATGCAGTGTGCTGTTTTATTTAGCGCATTGAAACTTGAGAACAGTGTGCTTGTTTCTACTATTATACCTGAAGTGCTCTGATTGAGAATCTATCTGCAGAAGCTCAATGCGCATTTCAAAACATATTTAAACTGGGTGCTGATCACAGCAGAAGCCTTCTGTTTGATTCAAAGTGCACTACTATAAGATACATGTGATGCTTGGTAGAGTAGTCTAAAGGCTTGTTTTGGTTCATCTGCTGAGTCAAGACCACAATACCATAGCATCTTGTAAAATCATCCTTTGGAAACACCCGCCCGAATAAAGACGAGGTAGATTACTGTAGAACAACACTGCTTATATGATAACACTGGTTTTAAACAGATGCTGGCAATGGAATCACCCTCACACATGCTTTGTATCAACAGGTATTATTCAGCATCCAGTTTTAACATTGTGTACATTGCGGAGATGGGCATGCAGCAGTGCTACGTGTGCAGCAGAAATAGAACTCAAGGTATCCCTGACAAATTAAGGTACATTTATTTCATAAAAAGTAAATCTCATCTTTTGCGAGATAGTATATTGAAACATAAAAATGTGTAAATGGTATGTTGTACTATACTATATTATGTTCGGTACGTTATACAACACATACCTTAAATTTGTTCAGCCCGTTGCACTTTCATAATCTGGTCACCTTCTGCTCTTATGGGATACTCATTGACCGAGTCAAAGGGTCATTTCACTTTGTATCTGGTTGTGTTTCATAATGTTTAAGGGTGTGTCATACTGGATAACAGGCAGCAAGTTTGAACAGGATAGTGCATTATTTAGCGAACTGTTGTTTTGGATAGTGGCCGGATAGATCCTGAATGAATTTGCGTGGAGGATTACTGCATGATAATTTATGACTCAATCATATTTTTGTTAATGCTTTCTGTGAATGACTGTCATTACTAAACAATGATTCTTTTTGGTTTATTAATCATGAGTTGCTCCATTTTAGAAAAAATATCTTACTGGGGCAGGTGGGGTTGTGATCTACATTCTGAAAGGATACCGAATAGGGAAAACAATGATTTGCTAAGCAAAGGATTGGCCCACCAGGCAAGGCACTAACTGGCTTCTTTTTAGATGGATCTGCACATTTGATCAGGAAAAATGCAGTCAATCAAAATGAAAGACAGTTAATGGCCAAAGTGAGCTGATCCACTGCGCCGTGCTTTATGCTGTGGTAGGCAGAAGCAACAATTGAATAACAGTTGAAAAAACCAGTGGGTGAAAAGGGCTGAACCAAAACCCATCTATGTATTTACTTATCTAAAAAATGTTTATGATTTTATTGATTATAAGAGGCTGATGAGACAGCTAATTCTGTTTCTATGCCACACAAAAACAAGAGTTTAAGAAACAGAGACAGGGAGTATGGAGTTAAAAAAGAGAGATGTCGAAAGTATATTAATGATTTAGAAGAAAGCATGAAGGGGAAGGGCGCAGAGCTTGGAAAACACATAAAGGGAGTTTAGGGGAGATAAAGGTAAGCCGTCCAGGTGAGGGAGAGTAGGCTAGATCAGAAATAGTGATGGTGATAAGTATGTACTAGGGTAAGAAAGGAGAAAGAGCATTCTAGATCGTTGACAACATGTTATTACTTATTCAGGGTAGCAATTTCGAAGGTTAAGTTTCCACACTAAGTTTCATTCTCTAATGGTATCACATAAGTGTCTCACCTGTGTGAATAAAAGTGTGCTTCTTCATGTCGGATTTCTGGTGGAACCTCTTTCCGCAGTACTGACATGGGTATGGTCTGGTGTCAGAGTGGATGAGTAGGTGAGTGGATAGGGTGGAAGAACGCTTAAAGCTCTTGCCACAAATCTTGCAATCAAAACTTCTTTCCTGCCATGGGAGATATAAAGAAAAATGATTGGAGCATTTAAACAAATATTAGTGTCACACGTTGGTTAGGAAGAAATAGTTAAGCAGAATACCAATTCAAGTGGAGATCGCAGAGACAAACTCCAATGGCGGTATGATCAATTTCAAGTGTTCTGCAATATTTAATCCAAATATTGGCATGCAATGGATTGCTTCATCCTTGGTCACAGATTCTATTATTAAGGAAGACATACAGCTCTTGAATAATATTTCTCAATGAAACACTTTTTAAATGGCATTAAGAGCTCATGCTCCATTGACTTAAGTCTCTCTCTATGGCCCTTAGCCTTTTGATAACACCTGCTAAAGATACCCAACAGGCAGTATGGCATACCAAGCTCACAATCAACACTGTTGACGATGGCCGTGGAATTGGTATTATATAGTTTTACTTTGTTAGTTGGTAGAGGCTTTCAGCTATAAGGACAGATGTTTTGGGGCAAATATTCAAATAAAACATATTCCTCTTCACATATTATTAGTAAGATCAAAATATGAAAGAAATGCTCTAAGAAAGAAAAGTGGTAAATGTTACATCAGACAGCAACACATACATATCTGTTCTGGCTGCATACTATGGGCCCGATTTCGATGTCGGATGGACCTGAGTCCGTCCAACATCGGCCATGAACTGTAACTGACGACCTCCTGTCCTCGGTTACAGACCTGCAAGTAGGATGCGACCGAACCTTGTTTGGTCGCAATCCTATACTTAACAATGGGAGCATGCATTCCGAACGGAATTCATGCTTGCATGGTTAACTGCAGAGGTGCAGTTCATCCCTGCACCCTGTGGCAGCCACCCCAAGGTGCCTGCCGCAGGGTGCAGGGATCAACAGGGGGGCACCTAGGCCGCAGGGGGCCCTAATGGGGGGCCCCCAAAGACAGTTTCCTACTGGCTTTTTGTACCAGAGAGACTGGCACAAAAAGGCAGTGGGAAACTGCCATCGTACTCCCTCGGCCGGAAAGAGGCAGCCGGGGGAGTACTGAAGGGTTTCTGGATGGCAGCTTTGTTCTCCGAGCCCGTCGTAAGCCAACCGAAAACCAAGTTGGTTTCCTTTCCGACCGAGACCATCAGAATGGCTCGGTCGGAAAGGAATCCGAATGGCACGTTCCAATGCGGGCAGGATCGGTCGGAGCCGTTCCTGCCAACATTGGAATCGGGCCCTTAGTATGTGAGTATGATTTGCAACTATAAACGTTCCTAGATTAGTGGATTTTTCGTTGCCTTCTTCAAGCTTAAGATTCCTAAAGCATGTGGAACATCCATTTTTACCTGGGAATCACTGGCCCATTTCTTTGTATAAACTTACCTATGCTGTAGGGTTGGGTGTGTGTCTGCCTAGGAAGCTTCAACAACTGCAGGATTCATCAGCTTACATGAGCCTTTCACATTACGCACATTACGATTTCTCTTACGCAATATGTAATCATTACAAGTGGTTTTCCTCTTCAGTTTCAGGTTGGCTTTGCTCATCTTCAAAGCTCCATGGAGCACTAGCCTTCTAGGTGCAGTATTCAGTGGTGCATCAGAGGTCTGATAAATACAGCCTGACTCCCTCATAAGGGGAGTGCACGTCTAGACCAAGGGTTCACAGAATACGCATTTTTGAGTGCAGTGCTGGAATTGTGTGAAAATCTACCCTACTAGATGTGAGATGAACATTCTTGCAATATTCTTGTTTATTTGAAAGCCCTATTTTTAAGTTATTCATTCCACGGAACGCTGTGATGTTTTCTTATTATTTATAAAGCAAAGTATGCACATGGGTGTGTGTCTTTTTTAACAGAAATGAGGGAGGAGGATGCTTGTAGACATTGTGTGTACATTTACCTAGAAAGAAACGATATTTTGTTCATGGCAGAAAGGTGGCTGACAAAATATTGACTGATGCCCAAGCTACTTTTTTGATCGATGGCTAACTTGGTATGTTGTATTAAAGCACTGCGGTTCCATTGGAACTGTTTTACTCACTTTTATTTTACTAGGATTGTGTAATAAATCTAATTTTAAGCAGCAGTGAAACAAAAAATAATAAAAAGAGAAGTATAAAACCTGGTCAAATGGAATTTTTTGTATTGATTGTTTTTCGTGCATTCATGTTTTTTCAAAGGATTTACTGAAACACCTTTGTGTGGTGCAAAATCTGTGTTGCCTGTACTATGTTTTGCTAAGTGCTGTGTGCGATATGTGCAGATCGTTAACAATGAATAAAAAATATTAATAAAATAACACAAGTGACGTAAACCTTGATGACAGACAGTGGAACCAAAAGAAGTCAAGCCAAAGAATGCACCTAGTCAATCAATGAGTGCAGATTGTTAACGTTTTGAACCATACATTCTATTTCTAGAGTCTTCATCAGGAAGGAACCACTCAATTGTATTCAACTGGCTTGACAATGCTATGAGAAATATATACATTTAGAAAAATAAATACATCTAAAACGTAATTGGATTGTACAGCTTTGTTAGCAGCTGTTGAGATACATATATACATATTATATATATATATGTGTATATATATATATATATATATATATATATATATATATATATATATATATATATATATATATATATATATATATATATATATATATATATATTTCACAATTCTTATTCCGGGTAGAAGCTTCCACAATAAGGAGACGGCACACTCATTCATTCATTCATTTATTTTAGCAAACTTCAAGCTTGCTGTTTAAATCAAGATTGTTAAACACATAAAATGATCTCCCACCAGAGTGTCTGCAATATTAAATCTGTTACCCCTAACAATGTGGTTAAATGACAACATTCACCTCCTATTGACCACTCCTTTCCAGACCTGGCAAGGAGTCTGCAGTTGCAGTACACTGTAATCTGAGAAGATTTTGAACAAAAGCATTTACCTGGGAGTGAACGGCTTTGTGCTGCTCCAGGCTCACAGCGTGTCCAAAGGTTTTTCCACAAATCTCACACGCAAAGGGCCTTGTACCACTGTGGGATCTGCGCACATGCACTTCAAGTCCATGGGGAGTGGAGAACACCTGAGGGGCAGAGGCAAGTTCTGAGTTGTTTGCATAAATGAAAGGCAGAATAATACTTTATTTAACAGCAAATATGAAAAGGTAGTCATAATAAGCGGCCGGTTAACTGCTAAAATTGTGAAGTTGTCACTATACATATAGCATTCAAGTTGTAGCTCTACATATAAAACATGGATTTTAATTCGAATATGAAAAGTTGGTGAGCCTGGTTAATAAACTGTTTTATAGCTGTCAGATTTAACAGGCATATTTTGGGGACTAACACAAAAGTGAAACTTTGTACGGGCCTCCAAACTTTTGAAGGTAGTTTAGCACTTTGTAAACAGTTGTAAATGTAGACCAAAAATAGTGTTAGCTTAAGAGTGTTTCTAGAGATGGTGAAGTGGAAGGGGTGATCCTAATTTGCAAATAGGTGTAGGAAAAAATCGGTTTCCTTGTGGAGAAAGAGGAAATCGTTTATATTGAAAATTATCTGTTACCTCTAACCCTCAGTAGGCACTTTTTTGACGAGTGATAATCTGCCTGTAGTGAGATCCAGGAACACTCCAGGACATCTGGCAGAGGCATAATTTATAACGTTTTGTGAATGATAACAACGTAGCAAATTTAAGTCATATGTAGGCTTCTTTCTGCTCACTTAGATTTACAACTGTCCTTGTGATTCTCACCCTTGTTTATTTTCACTTTTTAACAATATTAATCAAACATTTTTCTTCCTTTTTCTTTTATTAATATCATGTTTGTGTCCAGACATTAAAGCGATCCTAACCTTTGAACAAGAAATGCAACTTTTGTTTCACTTCTATTTGGAAGTTACATAGTTTTACTGTGGCTTTTGGTGTCAAGTATTATTTTGACAAAGGCTGTTTTGCTGTTCAGAATGCTAGGCCAGGAAGTGAACTTTTATTTTAGCTTTGCAGAAAAGGTTTAAGGGACTAAAGTTACAAGATACAGAATTGCTGTTGGCTGACCCTCCAGAAAGCTCCTCTTCACATCACCCAGCACAAGGACAAATATTCAGCTGCCTGTGCTAGCACTAAAGCCAGGAAATGGAACTCATACCCACACACTCGATCTTTGCATGGGTATATTTTATTTGGGGTAGCCCCCTCTGCCCATTGCCTTCATTCCTCAGCCATCAATACTCTGGTAGTCAGCCCGGTCCGAGCTACTTTCTATCTCACCGTTCTGGTATCACAATGTAAGCACGTTTCCCAACTATGGAGCAGAGTAATAATGGCACCCGACTCCAGCACTGCCGGGAGTTTCCAGAACAAATCTGTAGGCAGCATGTTGGGCCATTTACCTTGCTGCTGACTCGGAAAAACTATTTGTGGGTCATGGTGACGTGAGACTGAGGTCATGTGCCTGCTTGCTTCTCTCTGGGGCTGTGGCTGGGGACTGGTTCGAGGAGTAAGACTCTGCTCCCCCAAGCAAAGCTCCGCCCTTATTCCTCTCTACCTCAGGTCTCAGAATATATGTCGTTACTACGCATTCCGTTGCAACGCATGCCTTTACCACGCATGCGTTACAACGGAATGTTTTTTCTTCGTATTGCCCTTACCTCGATCTTGCCTTTACCCCGCTTTTTCGTTTTTGGGGGGGAGACCCCCCCCAAGACCCCTTTCTTCTTTTTTTTCCTTTTTCTTAGGTCTTCGCCGACACTAACGAAGGACTGGCCCTTTTTTTTCCGACCAGGAAGACGTTTTTCTGTGATGACGTTGCTTGCGTGCTAAAGACGTAGTTGAAGCAATACGCGTTGTGAAGACGTTTACGAGGTAAGTGTACCGTTGTAAACGTAACGCGTAGAAAATGCTTCGTGGTAAAGGCTGTTTCCCCAGGTCTCAGAGGCCTGCTGCACGAGACAGCGGCTCACGCTAACCTTAGTTGCTGAAGTCCCCTTTGGAATAGTAATAGGAATCATTGGCCCTGGGAGGATATCTGCTTTTATGTGTAAACATTTTTAATTTGGTTCCCATTCATGAGCTACACAATTTTGCGGCCATGGGTCACTTTGCCTTGTTGTGTCATGATCTGAAGAAACACCTTGACGAAGCACCTACAATGAGCTTTTAGAACCTCACCTTGGCTAAAGAAAATGCAACATTGATTCTAGGATTGTATTGACCTCTGGGGCTATTCGACAATATTCATTTTAGGAGTGGTAGGATTTCCTCAATGTTTAAAGCAGTAGTTATCCACGCTCACATCACTTTTGGATGCTACAAAGAGAGAGTTTTGATGAGTAGTTTGAGCGATGGCAAGTCGCAAGTCCCTTGAATTGGGGGAGATGTTTCAGTATTGAAAATGTGGGGAGATATTTCCTACCCTGTTTCCCAAATTATAAGTGCAGGAACTATGCCTGATATGGGCTCTCATCAATTCCCTCCTCCACGTTCCCAAACATCAGTCTCAAAAGTGTGGGGGTGTTGTGAAACAGGGCAATCAGTGTCATAGCGGGTCTGAACACTGTGCTTCAGTTGTCAACAGGAACTAAAAGAGACTTTGGAGTTCTTGGTAATAGAGGTTGTCTACTTTGGAAGGGGAAAACTACAGGGTTCATCTGATACACACGTCTTCCAGAGATAGCACACAGGATCATCAGGCCTATTGTGTGATATCAATTCAAGATGGCTGCCCTGATTTTCAGTAAGGTCCACATCTCTGGGCTTTTTCCTCTCTTGGCAACTACCTACTGTAGGTTGCCTTCTTATTTCAGGCGTGTTCATTCCCCTTTTTAATATTTATGTAATAATTGCAAATTAAGCAAATCCCCCTTAAATGTGTCAGAGTAAGAGGGACTGAAAAAATGAAGATTGATCATAATGATGAATGATGACAGCCCTGCTCTAAAACTTGCTCCAACCTTGCTGTCCAAGGCCATGTCAAACTCTGCCGGTCAGCAGTAGACATTCAGCGCTGCTAGGCTAGGAATGCTGCTAGTGATCGCAGAAATACAACGTGTCCACTGGATTAAAAACAATTCACCTCATGTTTTATCTGTTCGGTTCACTTTAATGTCCGACACACTAACCACAAATGTGTTATGAAATGACAGCTGTTTGCCTATGGCTATCTATAGTGTTTTGCCAGTAGCTTTGTCAGTTTCTGTATTTGTTACTTATCCTCTGTCAACCAAAATACCCTACAATTACGCAAACTGAAAGATCTTAAAACTCGTACAAGATGTAGTTGTAACTATGTCAGTGTTAGAAGGAAAATACATGACAGGGGCTACTGCTCACAAAAAATAATTCAGATGTAAGGATCTCAGTAAACATGATCTGTATCCTTCCTTTGACTTTTATATGAACTCAGTTGATAGCAGTATTACTTTTTTTGCAACACAGAGGTCCCATACATTTGTCTGTATGAAACCAAACTCATGTATGACGCAATGCGATGGGCATTTGTATAGTGCATTTCTACCATTTGTGTGATGCCTTGAAACGGTTTTGGAATCTGGGTTTCCTTTATGGTTCTCGGATTCTCTTTGACCAGTCAAGATATTCCGTTGGTAAAATATTTAGTCCTGCTTCATATTATTTACAAACGAAGTATGAAGGATAATGGCCAGCTAGGTTGGAGTAATAAACTAATATATTGGTAAATGATGGATTTTCTTCAATGGTTGGTTGGTGATCACCATAATTGCATGTGGATTATAATTTCCGAGTGTAACTTCTTGTATGGTGAAAACTTTGCCCATTTGGCACACAACCACATACTATCCCTCTCTCTGACCGATCTTGTAACACAGTTTTCACACAGCATTGCATTATGGGTGTTAGAGAACACACACCAGGGTGTTTTGTACTCCGACTTACCTTGCTGCACTTGATGCACTTGTAAGTTCCATTGTTGAGAAGTAGGCGCGTACACAGCATTTCGGACTCCATCTTGATGGTGCAGTTCTTATCTTGCATGTGGAGACCATGTTCCTGGTACAGTGCAGTGCGCTCACTGTACAGCGCAGGGGCAGAGCCAAAGTTGCTGTACAGTGCTAGGCTGGGGCTTTGCTCCCTGCCGAAGAGGATGGGGTCTGCTCCTTGTTCTCGGTTGTACATCGCAGTCTCTGGTTCATGTTCCCTGCTGTAAAGCGCTGTCCCGCGTTCCCTGTCATAGGTTTCGGGGCCTCGGTCCCTGCAGAGTCCAAGTGCAGCACTGTGCACCAGGGGCCGGCTCTGCGACACCAGCTGCCGGAGTTCTGAACCTATCAGGCTGCTCCAGTAGGGCTTGAAGGACAGTGGGTGGGTGGTGTTCTCATCCACACAAAGAGATTTCTCAGAATCTGCAATACAAGAAAAAGGAATATGGTTAGTTTTCTTCACAACACAGATATTTGTCCACTAGAGTTGGCCTCAATGGGAGAAGTTACTCCACCAAATACGTTTTTGAAGGCTGTTAAAAGCAGCTCAAATTATCCCACGTCCAGTGAGAGATGTTAAGTCAATCTCATCTTTGCACCCTTCTAGCACCACAGTTACCAGGCCCCAGGGGATGAGGGACACCTTCAGCCAGTTGTGGCTTCTTTAGTCCCACGCATTGCAGGTACCTGGCCCATATGAGGGTTGCGTTTTTTTAACAAATGTTTATTAGACATTTGGTCACTTGGACTTTCGCATACCAAAGTTCAATGATATAATTAAAACCAACAATGCAAAGTGAATGTGACAAACTTAAAAACATGTTTTTCTTTCTCAGAATACTCATTTCTGTTAAACTGTGGGGAATGTGAATGGTGTGGGGTGGGGAACCGTCCAGCTCACCACCTAAACATTCACAAAATTGAATTTTGTTCGACCTCTTTGCTGGATTGGTCAATGGCAAAGGAGTATTCAGGCATATCTTTTAGTCCCCTTTTCTGAGGCAATCCATTTCCAATCCTTTCCACTGGACAGGGTGGGATTAGCCAATTTGAGACACCCTGTGCCCCAGGAAAAAAAGAAAAGAGCAGAGGAAAATAAAGGGGGATAGGGGCAGTATAGATAGACAATGTCGTATGCTCCTTTGTTTGTCATGGCTGTAGTTTTTCAACTACAAGGCTTTTCATGGGTTTCATCTGTATATCTCAGCTGGTAGTGTTGTATTTCCACTGGAGTGGGTTGTATTATGTTATGTTTTGGTCAGGACCAGCCACTAATAACTTTTTAACAGATGCTTCACAAATGGTAAATTTCCCTTTTCTAATGTTTCACACATGGCTGAGAAAAGTAGCAGTAATCTCTGTAAGACCTGGAAACTAGTTCCCCATGAGGCTGCCTGGACAGTTCTGTAGCTGATGTAGGCGAAGTTGCTTGGATAATTCAATAAATGGGCCTGATCTTAGTATTTTCCTGAGGAAAATCGTCCTACTCTTTGTATGCCATTTGCAGTCGAGGAAAATGTGGGTAATGTTTTCACTTGACTTTCAATCACAACAACATTCTACATGTCAACCCAACTTCTATTTGTTTCTTTGTTTACGAGTGTGCAGCAGTTTCACTCATGCCAGAGAAATTGTGTATGATCTTCCAGGCCTTTCAATATAGGAGGACATGGTTATTGCGGAGGTTGCAGATTGACAATCCTCAATACAGTGGGTGACTCTGAGTGATTCAATTTGTGCATGCCATTCTCGATGATCGAGAGACTTATATTGTAATTCTCTTGCAAACAGTAAACTATAACCTATGTGGCTTGGAGACAATCTACTGGAAAGAAATATCTCAGATTGTAGGTTCAAGTTCCTTACTTAAAGGGTCAGTGATCCTTCTTGATGGCTTTAGTATTTGGTTTAATTAACTCCGCCCAACAAAAGTGTACTACATGAGATAAGCTGCCATGCTTGGTGGCAGATCACGCTTTTGAGGCATTGGAGGTTTACAGACGCAATTAGCTAGCAGGGCTGCACGTTGTGTCGCTCATGGTATAAGTTTACCTTTGGTGGGGATCTAAATCCCCTGTTTATTCTATACCTGACCATATTTCAGTGGCGTGAGTGATGATTGGATCCTTTTTAGCATGTGCTAAAGTAAGCTTGTAGAGCAGAATACATCCATGAAAGCAGCAGGTAAATCACCCTACCAGCTGTTTCAGCCTTCCTTGGTTTTCTGGCTATATGTGGATTCAATCAGTTAGAAGCTGCAAAAGTTATCAACAGGTAGGTGGGGGTTTAAACTCTTTTTATTGCTTCACTTTCAGTCCCCCTCAGATTTAGATGTTCTCTCGTCATGATTTTGCTTTTTTCTTTGTTTATCTTCATACTGTTTTCTTTGCAATATTTTTCTGTTTGTTATAAAGGGTGTTGTAAGGCATTGGGAGTGCACAGATATAGAACAGAGTCGTCTGAATACAGTAAGATAGGGACTGACTTCTATTCGAATGTTGCTGTATGGAAGGTTTTTCCAAGAGCTCTTCGGAACAGTGGTTTATGTACACGGTGAAGAGGAAAAGTGACAACAAAAATCCTTGTTTTAGTGCTATTTTTATTTGTAAATTTGGAATCAGTTGGCCATTTGCTCCTTAGCTCACCTGTGCAGTTTTATCTGTTTAAAGCTTCTTTGGTAGAAGGATCATATATAGATTAATTAGGGTGTTTTCTACTTTCGAACACATTTTGTTCCCATCTATATGATCAAACACTGCTAAAACAGGTGCATGCGTGGGTTTGTTTTTCTGCTTTATATATTTCGATGTCAGATGTTTTAGAGTGAAGGTCTGAGCTGTGGTGGAGAGAGCAGGTCTAGCTTCCTCTTAGTGAGCAGTCAACATATAAAATCAAGAGGCCTCTGTCCCCTACTCATCTCCTCAAGAGTATTTTGGTGACTATCTTGGCTCCCACATCTATCAGGCTAATGGCACTGTGTGGCTTCAGGTATGAAGTTTTGCTCTTGTTAAGCCAGGCCTCCGGGAAAGTCCAGGATTCCAGGCAGTGGTGGTAAAGCTTCTGTGAGCCCTTGAACACCATTATGGGAAGAATGTGAATAGCTTGTTCACTTGGAGGTTGGGCCCATGGTTCTTTTTCATTTTCATAGGCTTCCTCAATTTGCTTAATCGAAAAGCAACTTTTGATGTCATTGATGTTCCACTGTATTGTCTGGCAGAGTCCTCTGATGAGGGTCGTATCTGCCAGGCCGCGTTTCTGAACTCACTGGCATCTGTGGGTGGTATGGGTCACCACCAGCCGGTCCTGGTTTCTGAACTCATTGGCCTCTGCCTCTGTGTGTGGTTAGGATCACCATCAGCCGGTCCTGGTTTCTGAACTCACTGGCCTCTGTGTGTGGTTAGGATCACCGTCAGCCAGACCTGCGCACATCCCAGCACCCACTGCCCTTCTCAGGGCAGATCACCATCACTGCGCACATCCCAGCACCCACTGCCCTTCTCAGGGCAGATCACCATCACTGCGCACATCCCAGCGCCCACTGCCCTTCTCAGGGCAGATCACCATCACTGCGCACATCCCAGCACCCACTGCCCTTCTCAGGGCAGATCACCATCACTGCGCACATCCCAGCACCCACTGCCCTTCTCAGGGCAGATCACCATCACTGCGCACATCCCAGCACCCACTGCCCTTCTCAGGGCAGATCACCATCACTGCGCACATCCCAGCGCCCACTGCCCTTCTCAGGGCAGATCACCATCACTGCGCACATCCCAGCACCCACTGCCCTTCTCAGGGCAGATCACCATCACTGCGCACATCCCAGCGCCCACTGCCCTTCTCAGGGCAGATCACCATCACTGCGCTCATCGCGGCACCCGTGTCCTTCTCAGGGCAGATCACCATCACTGCGCACATCCCAGCGCCCACTCACTGCCCTTCTCAGGGCAGATCACCATCACTGCGCACATCCCAGGGCCCACTGCCCTTCTCAGGGCAGATCACCATCACTGCGCTCATTGCGGCACCCATGTCCTTCTCGGGGCAGATCACCATCACTGCGCACATCCCAGTGCCTCCTGCCCTCTTTTGTTCCTATCACCTTCCTTGCGTACATTCCAGTACCTTATTCCTTACTCTGTTGAGATCACCCTCCCTGCGCACATGCCGGTACCTCTTCCTTACTCTGTCCAGATCACCCTCCCTGCGCGCAAGCACGTACCTCCTTCCTCTCCACCCCCCTCCCCCTCCTCCCTTCCACATTTCAGTTTTGGCGTCTTTAATAATGCGGTTGAACTGCACGAATGAATCAACTCTTTCGGTCGGCACAAGCGCCACCTGCTATTTTCACACTCTGTGGTGACCCCCCCTTCCCCGGCCGTGAAAATCTCAGTAAGATGTGCCCACAAGAGTAGTACAAAAGTGCAGCACGTGCACACATTTGCATAAGAATGCTGTCGTACAGAGAGTAGCAGCCCACTGTGGCCGAACAGGCGCACAACGAGCGGCCTCCTGGTTCACGTGCACGCGTGCCCGCGCTGTGGTGTGGTGTGCCCGTGGCAGGTGAAGAGAAACACACGCTGGCTCCAAGCACAGTGCAAACGACTCCGATTCCGTGGGAGTCGTGATTGCACTGTTAAATCCGTGCGCGGAGATAAAACCTCACTGACGAAACTTGCCCGTAGGCAGTCTAGAATAGGTGAGTTCTAAATGGTACCGTGCGATGGCTTTCACACCCGTTCACACTATTTAACAAACACCCAAAATGTTTTTTCAAGTTTGTTTTCCACTGCAAACGTTGCGGATATGGTTAAGACAACCGATAACAAACTATTAATTAAAATAACAAAATAAAAATATTTTTAAAGTAAGACTCTGTAAAATCGTAGCCATTCCGTTAAGTTATTATACATGATTTACATTTATAATTTAGGAAAGTTAATGAAATATTGATAATTGTGAAGCAAACATTTCCGAATTGTGCAGCTCTGAGGTTGTTGACAAACACTGGTGTGAGTTCAGTGATAACTGAACCCCTTTACTGTGGTTTAACATTCATACCCCAGACTGCGGCGTGCGCCTTGTGCATAAACCCGTTCGCATCTCAAGCTGCAGTGCCCTTAGTGTGAGGCACAGAAGCCACAGCCTGGGGTATACGCAGAGTTCATATGGGCAATGCGCCAGTGCGTTCTGTATGTACTGAAGTACCGGGGGCGGGCACATGTGCGCGCGTGCACGCGCCCCATACACAGCCCTGGCCACTGCCGTGTACATGCCTGTATGCGGTGTACGCTGCAGCAGCGCCAACTGTGCAGATGTAGACTGTAGACATCCAGCCCCGGTCCTCCCGCCACCCCCCTCCCACCCACCAGGGCCCCACTTGACCTTACCTGGGGACACCGAAGGAGAGGGCGGTCTCCAGAAGTCTTCTATGTCCGGGCTTCGGTCGCACACGCTGCCCTCGCAGCTGGGCGGAGACTCGGGGGGCACCGGGGCCGCCTCCCCCGGGGACAGGCTACCCCCATGGGTGGCCGACGGGTGGTTGGCTGCAAGAGAGAGAGCACGGAGGGCATTAGAATGGCGCGGCGCAGCGCAGCACCTCACAGTACAGCGCCTCGTAGTAGTCGCAGCACTACAGCTCGGCGTGGCGTGCACAGCAGGCGACAGTGCAGCGCAGTAAAGCACAGCACAAAGAAAGAACAGCTCTTCCGGATCAATGTTTACTTCAACTAGATGTAACAATTTAATTTTCTCAACCCTGACGCTTTTGCTCTTAAAAAACATTTCTTTCAATTTAACATCATGGTCCAAGTTATGGACTGCTTTAGCTCAGGTTCTGAATCATGTTCACCTAATTGTTTATGAAAAATATGTATTGCTCATCTTTAAGTAGACACGTTGAATCAAAGGTACGTATATAGTGCAACAATTATAAAAAATGCATCCTGTGGTGCTTGAACCTGTTTCACAAAAAGTGCTTGTGACAATTTGTTATTTGCACAACACTAGCATTTCAGTGTCCTTGCTGCATGCCAAGACTGTATCTAGGCTGGAATGTAGGCCGTATTTCCATACTATCATGAATAAGAAGCACTTTCTCCCGGATATTTTCTTAACAACCTCATGCCTGCCGCGTTTGGACCAAAGCTAAATTCAGTGGCCTCCTCAGGACAAAGATTCAAGGAGCGGACAACGCTGAGACTGGTCAGGGATCAGCTTAATTTGTGAGTGCCACCTCTGATTTGTTCAAACAGAGGGGCTCTAATCCGAAAGGTTCATGTTCCGATTACCAGGCATCTTTCCGATAGGCAATTCTTATATATCGAATTCAAAGCAGTGATGGACCGTTTGGGGAAAGATCTGAGGACCGCAGTGCCCTTGGTGTCTCGTCTCTGAAACCCTCGAGGACACTCGGGTGCTGCAGGCGCCTTATCATTCGGAGGGCATGCACCAATAGGAATCGAGAATTTCAATCAGGGAAGCAACTCTCAGAATAGGAGATTTATCTGGTTTTTAATATATTTTTTTCCTAATGAGGCCAATAATTGAGTTTTGCCTGAAACGCGTTGACACTTCAGAGGTGATGATTGGTAAAAACAAACAATAAGTGATGTAAAGTGCGGTTATTCCTGAAAGTACGGAAAAGGCGCGATTCTCAAACATAGATACAGCTTCGTTATGCAATCAAGGACGCTGAAATGTTAGTGTTGTGCAAAGAACGAATTGCCACAAGGACTTATTGTGAAATAGGCGCAAGGACCAACGAATGCATTGCTAGCTACTGTTGTGAAGTCTAAGTACCATTGCTTGTCTTTGTACACTTAAAGATGGACACAAGGTTGTTTCTATAGAACACAAGTGGTTCAGTGCCTCGACCAAATCAGTTCATTAACTACGAGGGTACATTGAAACAGTATTCCTGTGCATATGCAAAGAGGGAATGCGATTCAGTGGTTGATTTTAGCTGAAGGAAAAAGAGACCCCAAGAGGTATTCTTCGTTTTCTCGATTGTCAAACTGACGTTTACTTGGATTTACTGGGCTGCGCCCCTTATTACTGATAGTACTGCAAGCACAGCACTGCGGACACGGAATTACACAGCACAGCGCATACCAATACAGTGCAACACGGCGGGGCACAGTGTAGCGCATACCAATACAGCGCAAGACGCTGGGCGCGGTACAACACAGCAGGGCACGGTGCAACACAACAAGGCACAGTACAACACAGCAAGGCACAGTACAACACAGCAGGGTCCAGTATAACACAGCATGGTCCAGTATAACAAAGCAGGGCACAGTAAAGCGTATCTCCATTTAGCGTATTGTAATACAGAGCAGAGCAACGCATCACTGCAACCCACTACGGCAGAATACACCGAAGCACAGCACAGCACACCACAAAACATCGCATCAGCATGTTCCCTACAGTACCGGTCCTAGGGTGGCCGCCAGCATAAAATAACACAGTGCGGTACATTGTAGTAGGGTGAGGCAGAGAACTCCACAGTACAGCGCCTAGACTGTTCGAGCCGACTCTCACTCTTTAGGCCTTTTACGTCAAACGAAATCTTCGGCAATAGCCCACGACATGTACACAAACATCTAGAACCGGTGCCACATTGAAGGGTGTACAAGCCGACCTGGGCGCCCTACCAGGCCGCCCTCGGGTGACCCTCCCCACCTTTCTAAACAGATGAAATGCGCAGGAATCCGACTTTAGAGACGGATCTCCGAGCCAGGCACTGACACACAGAACGCGAGTCCGCCACCCCCCGGTGGAAGCCCGGTTAGAGCAGAAATAACACCGACACCGTACATGTATCCTTTTCTTTTTTATATATAGCGTATTTCGTTCTTAATTGACATTCCACGTTTAACTAAACGACCCAGTTGACGCCGTAAATCAGAAGAAAGGCATTTAACGCAATAAAAGCTCGTGAAGAATACGCAGTGTTTGATACGTGGATAATTTCATCTGCGTTTAATAAAGAAAGGTATTTTCGTGTATTTTCTCTTTACATGTGTACTGTAGATATATATATATATCGATGTGTGTGTGTGTGTATTGTATGTATACCTTTGTTTATAAATACAGGTATAAGCCCCTTGTTGAATTGGGCACTTTTCGTAACCGCACATTTGCAATTAACTGAATTCCATCTATGCGTATAATATTTGCATTGTGTATCTCATCCGCGTATTAGATGTAGTGGAATACGCCCCTAGTAATAGAATGATTCGTTTTATATGATTTGGGTAACTTCTGTGTGAACGGTTGTTTTTAATAAAGCAATTGAAATGTCCCCTGGATTCCAGGATTGCATATGAGTAATAGCCGCCTCGCGGACAGGGCTCGGCGTAGAACGAGGAGTCTCCACCGACCAGACGGAGAGATGTTTGCAGAGAGACAGGCTGGTGTTGAATGGAGTGCCACGGGTCTTGGGGTGGCACACTCCTGATTAATGCCCAGGGGTTGACAGGGCAGAGGTGCGTCAATAAGGATCAATGCTCCGATGTTTTTGAGCCAGATACCCCCCCACCCCCCGTACCCACACCCGGTGCCCCCACTGCCATACCTGCACAGATGTGGGCCAGCACGGAGTCCAGCTGCAGCTCGTAGTCCCGCTCGGGGGAGCGCGGCTGGTGGTAGCTGTGGGCTTTCTTGCTCTTCACCAGGAAGGAGCGGGGCATGGTGGCGCTGCTGGTGCCGGACGGTGCTGCTGGCGGTGGCTCTGCCCCTGCTGTCGGCGGTGGTGGCCTTGCTGCCGGACAGGTGTGGTCGCCGCCTCCGTCCTCCTTCACTCTCTGCTTCTGTTTACAGCCGACTGCCCTCCCTCCTGTCACGCAGGCTGCGGTGAATGACTTTAAGGCCGGTGCCGGCTGCGCTGCGGGGACATTTGACAGCCCATTGGTTGGTTGGGGGTGTTAACCTGGCACTAGACAGCCTGACAGCGCGCGGGGCGTGGCGGCGCACGCGCGGGGCACCTCCCCCATCCACCAGGTGGCATTCAGACAGGTGGCAAAGGAGGCGGCTCTCTGGGCCATAAAGGACGCCCGGCAGCAGGAGGGCTGCCGGCTTAGGCTAGGAGGGCGCCCCCAATGCCCCTCCCCCCCAGAGACTGACACCCTCTGACCCGACCCGGGGAGCGTGATATCCACCATTCGGACGCTGGGCCGTGCCCTCCCCGTGGGCATCGGGGAGCACCCTCGGCCGACAGGGGTTTGTTCACATTACATGTTACATTTACATTAATATTCTCCCACTGCCACAGGGACTGCCCCCCAGAGCCCACCGGGGTGTACCCACGGCCCACATGGAATAACAGCTATACCGACTACCTTGACCCATCATGGGAGCACCCACCTATACTGAGATCGATATTACCCATCTAAGCCCACCCATGACTCCCTTTCAGAGACTGGCAGGGCCATACACCTTCTGAGCCCACCGGGTGCTCCAAAAGGCCCACAAGAACCTATAGTTCTATTCACCCGCTGTGCCCACCTAACATCGCCCGGAGACTTAAAGGGGTATTCACCCTCCGAACCCACACGGGGGTCGCCAGCAGGCCCTGGAGGGAATATTCACCTCCTGAGACCACGTGGAACTGTCCCATGTCCTAGAAAGCCTGCTGTGTGATCCGCCTTCTTACTCAATCCCTGTTACTCAGTCTCAGCTCAGTGTACTATCAGTGGATGCGGTGAGCACGGATGCTCCCCTGCTGAGCCAGGAGGACGCAGCCCGCGTATTTACTCTGTTGTGAAACTACGGACTCGCAGACCTGGGGCACGAAGCGGGAGAAACGTGATACATCACAGTCAATTGTGTGCACAGCACTGGGCGAACACGCACGCACGCACACACACCACATGCCAGTAAACATACGTTTCCGATAAAATAAATTATTTTAAGCAAGTATAATAACAAGCAGATCCAGTAATTTTAAAAAAACGCGCAGAGGCCAAATCCCATGTTTTAGCCATAGCTGCATCCTACGCGTTTACTGGGCCACGGTCTTCCTTTAGAACTTCACTGTTTAACTCTCTGCTTCTGCACCATGAGAGTGTGCACAGGGTCGACTTAAAATGTTTATAATTCATGCTCACGAAGGGGCAGCATGGCATAAACCCAGTGCTTAATTTGAAAAAAAAAAAAAATAAGTGCCAGGGCCCTCGTCAGAAGCTTGCACCACTCGTTGTCTCCGCCAGTGTTGCCAATGACAGCACCAACACACTACTAATTATCACAATCTTGCAATTCCAGGCCCGCAAAGCTGAAAAAACGGCCTGGGTGGCAGGTATTAGTCATTTATTAGTGTGCATTGAATTAATAAACAGCTGTTGTCCTTATCTTTAAATTCGACTGACAGTACCACCATGTGCAGACTGTCATAAGTGCTGGTGCCCAGCACCGGAAATCACCAGCTCAAATTAAGCACTGCCCAAACCACATATGCAGATGTGAGGAGAGTAACGCCTTTTGCACTGTGATAATGTGCAAATGTGCTCTACATAAAGTACTATTGAGCTTCTAATATTCACAATGGCGGTGGGCCAGCTGTGCGAGTTTGGGGCACAGGGCCTAGCCGCAGACCAAACCCTGCCGCGCCTAGGGAGTTGGTATGGTTAGGTATCATAATAAAATCTCATTTTATGTTAGAAAATCCATAGAAATTAATTGAAAAAGAAACAAAGGTTACTGTGACATTTTGGCTGGGTATGTTAATAATATCTTACTTTATATAAAAAGCCTGAAAAAAATGAAAGCAATGTTATAGTTAGGTGAAAATGTCAATTAAAACATAACATTTAAATTAAAAAAACACTGAAATTCAACAGTTATAGTTAACTCAAGTAACTGTGATATACTCTCTAACCATGCAGTGATATCTCCAGAGAGGTCACTTTAGTTGCCATCAGTGATGTTATCAGTCATGTCATAGAACATGTCAAGGGTGTTGTAATATGCAAGGTTATAAGAAGACTATGATGTAGCCGTTCAACTGTAATAGCCTTTTACAGTTGACATCTGATGTCACAAGTTCTGTTGCCAGAGCCAGCAACCAAGGGGAAAGGCATGGCAGGGACCATAATTTAAAAGACGAAACTTAGCTTTTACTTCTGCTCTGTTTTTCTAGATGAATAATATTAAGCACAAAAGGGGATATTTTTGGCAACATGTTTTTTTTATGCCGAAGGTAATTATAAGAAAGGATAAAATCACTGCATTTTTCTTTACCTTTTCTTCAAATCTGACATACTAAAGTGATTCTAGTATCTTTTTTCAACAAATATCTAACTGCTTTTGCGGTGTTTCATTTTGCACTAGAGGTTCTAATTGTATTCTTCATGTTTATATGTATCCTATCAAGTTCACATGAAAGAGCAACATACCAAGGAATTAAGCGTTTGATGGGAACAGATACAGTGTGACCATATATTATAAGGAATAAAGTACCCCCTGCCATACAATATAATGATATTGCAAGTCACGTTAGAGTTTCATGATCTTATAAAGTAAATCGTCCTTCGCACTTATTCCTCTTTTTATTTTTATTCAAAAACAGAAGTGGAAAGTAAATACCCTCTGCACACCGCATACCCCTTAGACTCCCAGCATCCGGTCACAGGTTGCACGGGGATCAACTGCAAACGTGTCACTGGTGTTTAATGCTAGCCAGGACGCCTTATGTCGCAAAGGGATACTGAAGAAGTCCTTACAAAGTGATCACCAGGAATTCCCAGGTCAACAAGCTGTTTTCTTGTGTTTTTGTGCGTGCAGTTGTGTCAGTTATAGTCAGGCGCTTTACTGTTGCAATAGGATTTGGGATGGTGCCATTGTACACCTGTGCATATGTATGCTCATTTTGGGCCACATATATCGCCTCTGGCTTAGGATTTGGGGACACGTTTACAAAGATGCCATGCAAGGCAGCGCAGCCCTGGGTTGCTGCAGTACTGTTCCTGACTGGGAGAGAGGAGGAAAGCACCATATCTACTGAGATACAGCTCTGTCCTACTCTCTCCCTAGCACTGGCGCACAATCAGGCTGACTATAGGCATGGACCCACCTTTGCACCATAGTGTAAAGCTTTGTGTCATGCCTAGCATAGGGTTTGTGCTGGTAGGGTATCCTTCAGTACAAACTACTATGCCTAATTACAGTGGCAGCTCCTCGCCCCACTGCTCAAAATGAAAAAGAAAATGCAGTTCATGGTGAGGCAGGGCTGGCCAGAGCAGGAGGAGGAGTGGTTTCCATTCCCTTGGTGCTCTTGTCTGTTTGGCAGGCCCTTTAGGGCCGGCCAAACAGTTCATGCGCACTCTGTTCCCCACTAAGCTGCATTACACAGACTGGTGCGATACATACAGGCTCCCTGTCCCCGTCTAAGCACCGGAACCATGGCACTCAAACCAATCACAATGCTCCATTGCGGCGCTATGATTGGCTCAGGGGAGCATGTGTGCCCGGGCCGGGACTGCAGGAAGAAGGAAGATGATGAGGACTGAGGAGAGGTGGCAGCTAGCTGTTAAAGGTAAGTCCTTTTTTCTTTTTTTTCTCCCCAGTCTGGTAGCTACCGCTACTGCCTACACAAACTTTACATCTTTCCCACTTTGTATATGTGGTGCACAGGGAGCACCCACATAAAGCTCAAAAAGTTAGAAGAAATTAAAGCATTTCTCCTTTTTAATGCGAGCTTCAAAGAGGTGTTATTTTTTGGCCCAAAGGCTTGTCTACCATTGTTAGAAGATAGAGCTTCATATAAATATGGATAGCTGCCCTGTGTTACTTTTTGTCAACTTCCCAGCACAAACTAATACAACCAAAATAAACATTTGGCGCAGGTTAGCATCTAGAACTAATGAGTTCATTCCGTGTATCCCTGGTTGCCCATAGCCCATTATTGAACGTGGTGACTTTGGGTACCTGTGACACACACATTGCCCTCCTTGTCACGACTGTGCCTGGGGCCGCAGTCCCCTTGGGTCTTCTCCATGGTCCTAAGATGCACTAACAACCCCCTTGCATAAAACAGGCGGGGTGCGAGCAGGAGGAGTGTGACGGTGCAGAGCAGGGGGTGTGCGCAGCCGGCTGCAGAGCTGTCTGTGGGCGTGGGGCAGACACCGACCTCGGCGCTGAAAGGCAGGGTGGCCCGGCAGCCCGTCTCTTGGACCCAGGGACAGCACTTATCTCCCGCAGAGATCATCAAACTGCCCCACAGATATGGCTGCTATCTCACCACGAACGCGCCCTGCTCGGATTCGTGCTCACGCGCGCGCCATATGCAGCTCGGCTCCCGAGTCCCGCCGCGCTTCCTGTGGGCAGCGCCCGTAGGTGTCCGCGCAGCAGCGTAACGCGTGGCGGCGCCGCACGAGGCACGCACGCGTAGGCGTTTGCCTCAGGCCTTCCGCAAACACAGGGTTACACCACTGACACGAGGCACGGAGTGTGAGTTATACGTCACGCACGGGTCACATCCATGAGGGTCACTAGTGTGTGTATGTGTGTGCTACACTCACGGGACACACTGCATACACGAAGCTTAATGTATGTGTGCCACAGAAACGGGTCACATTGCTGACACGAGGCTGGGTGTACTTGTGCCACGCGCAGGTCGCACAGAGGCTCGTGTTTGTGTGGGGGTGCACTGCTTAATGTGAGCCGGTGGAGGCCACCGACACTTATTTTTGAGGACCAGCACTTATTTTTCTGCTTCTGGCATTTACCTATAGCAAGAGAGGGAAAACACATTAAGGGGAAAGACGGAAAACCGTCACTAAAGGAGAAACCAGTAACCGGCTTTATTTACAAGGGCCGGGGCTAATGAGACGAGCTTTGGGCACCGGCACTCATTTATTTACAAATTAGGCGCTGTAAAAGTATGCGCCAAAAACACAACATCGGCTACACGGCTGGCACAAGAGCCGTGTGACCGAGTTTGTCTGTTTTCAGCCCTCTTTAGAGCCCAGACACCCGAGAGCCTAACGTTTCTTTTACAAGAAATATGTCATTATATGCACTTTTTATTTGCATTCGAGTTCCTTCCTTTAGTAACTGATTGTTTATGACATCAATTCCAAAACAAATTACAAACGTTGACATTGAAGCGCAATGTATTCCCTGCGAAACGTTATTATATTATCAACAATATCGCAATGGCTGTTTTGGTAACGTTATATTGGGTGGGGGTTCTTTTATTCAGCTATTAAAAAAAGCTGAAGGGTTCCATAGGCCGAAGGGTTCACTTCACGAGCCTCGTCACCAGTCTATAAAATTAAACTGGTGACCAGGCTCGTGCAGGGGAGGTCCCTATATGTGAACAGATGAGCACGCTGCTTATGCGAAGTTCCTAGATAGGAACACATGAGTTATCTGCACTAGAGAAGTCTATCTTTGTGGACATATAACCATGGTCTTGTGTGGAATGGTGGAATGGTAACCAGGCCCCTGTTGGTGTGGTCCCCATATGCGAACCCAAGGACTCTGGTTACAGAGAGGTGGCCAGGTTCCTTTTGGTGAAGTCCCTGTATGCGGACATATGGCTTAGTCTCTTTAGGCAAGGGCGTGGTAGGTGGACAGGCCACAGTGTAGGCATGTTATCAGGCTCTTGTTGATGGAACCCTTGGAAGTGATGTGGGCCAGATACCTTGGCTCTTGTATGCGGGGTTATTAGACGTGAAAGTTATGTGGAACAGGTGACTAGGCTCTTTTAGGTTGAGTTGACAGATGTGGATTGCATAGTGGACCAGGCACCTATAGGTGGAGTGCCTGGATGTGTTGTTTGACCAGGCCCTGTTCCAGAGGGTGGGCCAGGCCCACTTAAGGAAAATCCTGGCCCTCCCAAGGCCTACAAAACTGGAAAACCAGTGTTTTTGTCTTTAATGTTTGGCAACGGTGTATAGCCCTTCCTAATCATTTTATTTTAATAATCATCATCTTGACATTGGCTACTTACAGGCCCGAGGACAGGTGTGAAGTCAGCAGGGATTGGAGCTGCTATCATTCAAAAATGAACAGCATGGATATCCATTCACTCACACAGCAGTGGGTGCAGGCTCCCATCACAAGGTGCTGAGGGCCAGATGTACATAGTTTTTTTTGGTAGCATAAGGTCCGATTGGCCAAATCGGGTAGTTTACAACTGCAAAAAGACTATTCTTTATATACAAACCACAAATTGCGATTCGGTTACATATTAATGAATCACAATGTGGGTTTGCGACCAAAGTCTGAATTGGTATTTGGCAGGTGTTTGTGTAGGGCGTCCTTTCCAAATACTTATTTACATTGGTATGTATTAATGTTTTGCCACCAAATTTCGGCCACAAAACATTAATCTTTTACCACCTCCTCCGAGAAGGTGGTAAGCCATTCGCAAATGAGAAGTTTCCCTTTTGAGAATATTACGAAAAATATTTTTAAAGAGTAGGACGGATGCCTACTCTTAAAAAATGTAACAAACTTTTTTTTATTTTAAACATTCAATTTTTCCTTTAAGGAAAAAAGGTGGCATTTAAACAATAAAAATTTGCTTCAAGCTGTTTTGGTGGCATCATAAACTATGATACCGAAGGCCAAGTGGTTTGTAAATGTCACTAGAACCCCAAGATGGAAATACAGACCCATATTTTATGTGAAATTGTTATATATTTTTATATTACTTGTTTATTTTGGGGTAATTCCCTGGAAAACTGCTTTCTTCAAAGTGCAGTTAACAGTGGACATTGAGGGGAAATAGAACGTTTAGGTTTTGTGAACATTTCTTGAATAAATTGTTGTAAAACCATCAGCAATGATGATGTTAAGTGGGTTTAGATGATTCTGTGGCTGCAGCATTCACTTCATAATTATTATTTGCTGCATTTGCCATACTTTTCAGATTTCACCAAAAATGGTCTTTCGCAAATATATGGAAAAAAAAATGCTAGGGAAAGTGCCACATAACTTGAATTTCTGTTGCATAATTTAAATATATTTTCAGCAACATTTGGTCCTCTCTGCCGCTTAATCCTATTTCCCATGACAATGTTAAAGCGTTAAAGCTGCAGAATGGTTTAAGGAATGCCATGATCATGGCAAAATCCATATTTCACAGGCAACTGTGAAATATTTTCCATATTCCACCATTCCTTTGAATCATTAATTTTTATACTATTTCATTTTGTGCAACGAAAGGAGTAATAACGTCTATTGTTTTACCAGTAATTCAACCACACTCATTTTAACTGATATATTTACTTTTATTTGTATAACTAACACATTTCAAAAACAGAACCCAGCTCTTTTTGGCCTCACATGGCCTTGTTTATTGGATCATGACTGTGCGAGACAGAAACGCATCAGGTGAGCAGATTCGGAGTGTTGCTGGTGTTGAAGGGTGCTCTATATAGTAGCTGCTCTCCACCTAAATTTGGGAACTACCCAGAGTTCTCTGCTTCCTATTTTGCATAATTTATTCGGCACTTTAAGCCTGAGAGGGTATTGGGTTTATATATATATATATATATTCACTTAAAAACCATAGGTTTCACACATGTTATAGTTAGGTGGACATTTCACTCGTACAAAACCAATGAAATTCCCCCGTTATAGTTAGGTCAGATAACTATAACTCGCGGGACCGCTGATCTATCACAAGGATGATGTCATCAGTGATGTCATGAGTGATGCCACTGACCATGTCATGAGTGATGTAATATGTGACGTCATGAGCACTGGATTGCGGGCGCGCGAATTATAGTTATCTGACCTAACTATAACGGGGGAATTTCATTGTTTTTTTACAAGTGAAATGTCCACCTAACTATAACATGTGTGAAACCTATGGTTTTTTAAGTGAATTTGCAAGGTTTTTTAAATGCTAATTTCTAACTATAACTTGTGTGAAACCTATGGTTTTTTAAGTGAATTCGTACGGTTTTTTAAATGCTAAGTTATGTATGTTTTTTTTTTTTAAGTTTTTCACCATGCGCGCACCGTGCGCGCACACCGCGATTTAAAAAAAAAAAATGTTTTTTCACCCTTCGGGGTCCTTTAGGGACCCCCTGAAAAAGGCTAGGGGGTCAGGAACTCTCTACCCTGCCCCCTTTTCACGTTCGCCACCTCTATTTTTCACTCTCGCACCCACAACAAACAAAATGGCGGCCAACACTTCCTGATTTCTACCGATTCGAACGTTGACTGTCATGTAACCACCAATCAGAATTACGCTTGCGCACGTTAGGGTGCGCGCACCGTGCGCGGCTATAGATATTTTTGTGCTTTAACTGCAATTTTCTCAGGAAATACTGAACAGATTTACTCCGTACATGCCAAAGGCACTTCCCTGACCTGAGGACTACCTCTCTGCCAAATTTCAAGTAATTCTGTTCAGCCATTTGGGCTGTACCTTCGACTAAAGGTCCTATGGAAAAATGCATGGGAAAAACGTGTTTTGGGAACCCCCTTTTTTCTCAGCCCCCGCTTGACGAATCACCCCGAGACTTTCGGGGTAGGAGTTGCGCGGAGCGCCCCATTAGTTTTGAAAATTTCGCGAGGATTCGTCAACCGGCGCCAAAGTTATTCAAAATAGAATTTTCAGATTTCCTATGGAAACACGGTCCTAACTATAACTATCTACTGGCGACCGCCAGTAGATAATATATATATATCAATTTTAAATCAGTTATGGTTCAAATACCACAATCCAGCGAGATTCACCACTTATGGTTACCAAAGCCCACAACACACATAACCACCATGTTGTTTCCCTTTTCTTTGTTTCTGTTCCATTGGGTAGTTGGTGTTTTGAGCCTGACAGGTGCCATGAGTTATGGGCTGTATTATGTGCTTTGGGAACCATAACTGGTGATTTTCAGTGGTCGTCTTCGTTTGCTAGAACCATCACTCAATTTTTAGTCTTTTTCAGTGAATGTGCCTGTAGATAGAGTGGATAAACAATGGCAAATTATGTATTATGGTATTAGGTAGGGGAGTGCAAAGTAGTTAAAGGGCTTGTTACACCGTGTTTTTAACTTCAATGTTTTGCAAAGTTGCCAAAGGTCATTTTTAAAACATGAAAAGCTGCAAAGGAGCTATATGTGGAACTAGGGATGTTTCTACTGCCACATGACCATGAGCATGCTGTAGTGCATCTGCATCTTTAAGTTCTGACTGGCAGCGTCCCTCCCCTTCCCCTAAGCTGAAAGCGCACTGGGGAGGCAAAGTATGCATCCCTTTTACTGGTGGATATTGTATTACAATGTTGAAAGTGGACATATGTCAGCACCTTCAATATCAGATGTCTGAAATACTTTGTTGTTTTTGACCACTGCTCATTCATCTTTGCAGTAGCGTAGCAAGGATGCCCTGTGCCCTGGTGCAAGCAAGGAAAATGGCCCCTTTGACTGCTGTTGAGGTAACTACATACATAAATTATCAATGGGCTCCTCATGTCTTTGGGTCCCAGAGAACCTGCACCTGCTGCACCAATGGTAGCAATGCATCTTCGTGGCCTACCCATCCGTCTTTATGGCTCTCCCAGAGCACAAATCCTAGAACCGGGCCTGCGTTTGACAGGTGACCAGGTTGCAGTAAATGGAGTCCTTAGGTGAGAGAGGTGAGAAGGCTTGTGTAGGTACTGTAACTGGATGTGGAGTTGGACAGGTAGCAAGGCTCCTGTAGGTGGAGTCACTTGATGTGGAGCAGGACAGGTGACATGGCTTCTGTATGTGGAGTCCCTCGATGTGAAGCTGGACATATTATCTAACTCCAGTATGTGGAGTTCCTAGATATGGAGTTGGGCATGTGACCAGGCTCCTGCAGGTTGAGTCCCTTTGTGCACTTGGACAGGTGACCAAGCTACTTTATGTTTAGTCTGTGAGCGTGGAGTTAAATAGGCGCCAGGCCCCTCCAGGTAGATTCTCTGGATGTCGAATTGGACAGGGACAAGGCTTATGTAGGTGGATTCCCTGGAGTAGAGTTCGACAGGTGACCATGCTCCTCTATGTAGAATCTTTGGATATGGAGTTGGACAGGTGAACAGGCTCCTGCAGGTCAAGTCCATTTCTGGAGTTGGCTAGGTGACTAGGCTTTTGCAGTTACAATCTCTAGATGTCGATTGTACCGGTGACAAGGCTACTCTAGGTTGAGTCCCTTGATGTGGAGTTGTACAGGCAAGCATGCTCTTGCAGGTGGAGCGCCTAGATGTAATGGCAGACAGGTAACCATGCTCCAGTGAGTGGAGTCTTTGGATGCAAAGATGGATAGGCAAGCAGGCTCCTGTAGATGGAGTGTCTGGATGTTGAGTTGTACATGTGACCAGGGTCCTGGAGATGGAGTGTTTGGATGTTGAGTTGTAGATGTGACCAGGCTCACTTGGTGGAGTGTCTGGTTGTGGAGTTGTACACGTGACCAGGCTCTTGTAAGTGGAGTCCTTAGAAGTGGAGCTGGACAGGTGATCATTAGACCTTGTGAAATGTGTCACACCAGCATAATTCAAGTAACTTTAGGAATTTACTGTTATGCTTGTTGCACAAAATTCCTTAAATTACACCACATTGCGTGATTATGTGCCGTTTATGGCAACATTTTACTGCAAGTGCTCAGGAGTAACATGAATGGACAAAACGAGCTGCCATTGCTCGTGTTGCTTGTTTTTTTTTGCTCTATTTCTTACAGCAAAAAGCACCTTTGTGTCAAAAATTGACTTGCTAAAATATAATACTAAATTACAGATCTGCATTTCTTGTAAGTACACATACATTTCCCCAAATTTTGCATAATTACACAAAAGCAAATTACTTGAATTTTGAACATCCCTACTAATCATGCTGCTGCGAGTATAGTCTTTTGATGTAGATTGTACTTGTGGCCAGGCTCCTGTAGGTGGAGTCCCGATATGTGGAGTTGGACAAGTATCCAGACTCCTATAGATGGAGCCCATGGCATTGAACAAGTGACAAGGCTTCTGTAGGCAGAGTATTTAAAGGTGAAGTCAGGCAGGTGACCAGGCTTCTATACATAGAATCTTTAGATGTGGAGTTGGACAGGTGGCCAGGCTCCTGCAGGTGGAGTTCATGGATGTGGAATTGTGCAGATGGCCAGGTTCCTCTAGGGAGAATCCCTTGATGTCGAGTTGGAGAGGTGACCGATTCCTTAAGTAAAGTGTTTGGATGTCTTATCAGACTAGTGACTAGGTGGAGTCTTTAGATGTGATGCCGGGCATGTGACCATGCTCCAGTGGATGAAGATTGTGGATGTGCAGTTGAACTGTCAGCCAGGCTCACTTATGTGGAGCCTCTGTATGTGCAATTGGCCATGCTCCTCTAGATCATGGGTACTCGCAAACATTTTTCCAGGGGCCACAAAGTATAGTCTGTGGTGTGCCTGAGGGCTACATTGATGCCAGCAAGGTGGGGGAGGTTTTTTGCGGGGAACAGGGTAAGGTGGGCATAGGGAAATCAAAGCATGTACATGGTCTGGTCTGAGAGCCATGGAGTTATTTTGAGGGTTTCAATCCATACTGTCCTCTAAATTAATCTCCTACTCTCTAGAAGAGTCATAGATTTGACAATACCGTGTTATGCTGGATCTGAATCGCTGTCCCTCTACCGCATCTTGGGGTAAGCCTTCTCTGCTTGCTATCACCACCATGTGAGAGTCAAGTGCAAAAAGGAAGCAACTTGATTATTGAATTGGAATGACAGAATTGCACAGACTAAAACCAGAATACCTGAGATCAGTCCTAGCTTCCCCACTTGACCCAATTGTTTGATCCTAGGTAATTGCTTTATTTCACTTTGCCTCCTTTTACTTCATTATCACATACAGGAGCACCTTGAATTACTTGAATTCTGGATATGCGCTCTACAAAATCTTATGTGTTTGATTTGATAAGCTATGATGTTATCCATGTATAATAACAACCAAGGTCACCCAGAGGAGTCTATTGGTGATTCACTGACTGGCCTCTTAGTTCACTAATGGCATTCTCAGGGTAGGAGGAGGCATGTTGTTTCTAAGTTCATTTGTTAAAACTATCACTTTAGAAAAATGCTTCTTAATGCACAAATATAATCTGGTGCACTAAGGTGAAATGCCTCTGCTTGTTAATAAAATACACCTTAATGAAATTTTAAGAGGCTTTTATCCTATTTTGTATATGTTTAATGCTAGATATCTTAGAAGTAAATGTGTTGCTAAGGTTATTAGTGCAGCACACCTTATTTGCTTCTTTTCTTTTACTTTATTTTGGTGTATATAAACGTTTAACCATGTATTTAACATCTTTCTGAAAGTTAGTGCTCTCACAAGAAATTACAGCAGGCCAGAGCTGTTGTTCAGCAGGTGTGTGAAGGTCAGGAGGGCCGCAAGCGGACCCCGGGTCATACTTTCAGTATCACTGCTCTAGATGATGTCCCTTGATGTGGAGCTGAACATATAACCTAGTTTCGGTATGTGGAATTCTTAAATATGGAGTTGGACAAGTGACCAGGCTCTTGCAGGTTGAATCCCTTTGTGGAGTTGGAAAGGTGACCATTCTACTTTATGTAGAGTCTGTGAGTGTGAAGTTGGATAGGCGACCAGGCTCCTGTAGGTGGAGTCTCTGGAAGTTGAGTTGGACAGGCTTATGTTTGTAAATTCCTTAGATGTGGAGCGGGACAGTTGATAATTTGACCCAGGTGAAATTTTAATTAAATGTAATTCAGGTAATTTCGTGTTAAGCGAGAATATGCCACGTTGTGTAAATACACACTGTTTACAGCAATATTTTATCGTGAGCTCACAGGAGTAACTTGAATGGCTAGCTTATGAGCCGCATGTGTCACTTGTGTTTTTTTTCGTTTTTTTTTTTTTTTACAATGAAAGCGTGTCTGAGTTGTCTGGCTAAAATATAACACTAAAAGACAGATTTCCATTTTGTATAATTACACACAATTTTCCTGAAATTTCACGTCATTACAGAAAAACAAATTACGTGAATTTCATACACCCCTAGTTATTATGTTCCAGTAACTGGAGTGTTTGAGTGCGGATTGTACTGGTGACAAGGCCCCTGTAGCTGGAGTCCCTTGATTTGGAGTTGGACAAGTGACCAGGCCCCTAAAGATGGAGCGCATGGATGTGGAGTTGGACGGGCGACAAAACTTCTGTAGGTAGACTATTTTAAGGTGTACAGGGGCTGCTCAACAGGCACCTGTACATGGAATCTCTAGATGTGGAGTTGGACAGGTGGCCAGACTCATGCAGGTAGGGTCAATTGATGTGAATTTGTACTGGTGTCCAGGTTCCTGTAGGGGGAAATCCTGGATGTGGGGTTGGACAAGTTACAGGTCCCCTAAGTAAAGTATTTGGATGTCTTTTCTGACTAGTGAGTAGGCTCCAGTAGGTGGAGTCTTTAGATGTGAAGCCAGACAAGTGACCAATTCTCCAGTGGGTGTAGTTTCTGGATGTGCAGTTGGACAAGCGGCCAAGCTCCTATGTGAGGAACCTATGGGTGTGGAGTTGGACAGGCGACCAGTCTCCTGAATGTCGCATCCTTAAATGTGGAGATGGGTAGGTGATCATGCACCTGTGGGTGGTCTTTGGATATGGATTGTACTGGTAATGAGGCTCCTGTAGGTGAAGCTGCTTGATTTGGATTTGGATAAGTGACCAGGCCCCTAAAGATGGAGCACGTGGATGTGGAGTTGGACGGGTGACAAAACTTCTGTAGGTAGACTATTTTAAGGTGTACAGGGGCTGCTCAACAGGCACCTTTACATGGAATCTCTAGATGTGGAGTTGGACATTTGGCCAGTCTCATGCAGGTAGGGTCCATTGATGTGGATTTGTACAGGTGTCCAATTTCCGGAAGGTGGAAATCCTGGATGTGGGGTTGGACAAGTTACAGGTCCCCTAAGTAAAGCATTTTTATTTCTTTTCTGACTAGTGAGTAAGCTCCAGTAGGTGAGATGTGATGCCAGACAGGTGACCAATTCTCCAGTGGGTGCAGTTTCTGGTTGTGCAGTTGGACAAGCGGCCAAGCTCCTATGTGTGGAAACTTTGGGTGTGGAGTTGGACAGGCGACCAGTCTCCTGAATGTTGCATCCTTAAATGTGGAGATGGGTAGGTGATCATGCTCCTGTGGTGAAGTCTTTGGATATGCATTGTACTGGTAATGAGGCTCCTGTAGGTGAAGCTGCTTGATGTGGAGTCGGACATGTGACCATGCTCCTCTAGGTCAAGTCCATAACTGCGAAGTTGGACAGGCGACCACCCTCCTATAATGGAGCCGTTGGAAGTGGAATTGGGCAAGTGACCATACTCCTTCATGTGGAGTCTTTGGATGTGGAATAGGACAGGTGGCGGAGTCCTAGATATAGAGCTGGACAGGTGACCAGACTTCTATATGTGAAGCCCCATATGTGGAGCTGGATCTGTGACCAGGCTCCAGTATGTAGAGTATTAGATGTGGAGTTGGACAGGTGACTTGGCTTCTTCAGGAAGTCACTGGATGTGCAATCTCAGGATGGGGAGCTGGACAGGTTGCCAGAATTCTGTGGGTGGTATCCTTGGATGCAGATTTCAACAGATGACCAGGCTTCGGCAGGTGGAGACCCAGAATGCGATATTTCACAGGTGACCAGACTCCCGTAGGGAGAGTCATAAGAAGGGTAGTTGGACAGGGGTCTAGGGTTCTGTAAGTGGGAACCCGAGATCTGGAGTTGGACAGGTGGCCAGGATCAGTAAATGAAATCTCTGGCTTTGGATACAAGTGAGCTCATGCAGGTGAGGTCTCTGTGTGTGGATTAGACAGGTTTCTTATGTAAAGTCAGCAGAGGTGGAGTCAGACTAGTGACCAGGTTCTTGTAGGTGGAGCCCTTAAATGTGTATTTGGACAGGTGGTGACCAGGTTCCAGTCGGTGGGGTTGAACTAGTAACCAGGCTCTTGTAGGTGGTGCCCTTAGATGTGTATTTTACCAGGCTACCTGGATCTGATGTCAGATAAGTGGCAGACTCCAATAGATGCAGTCATTCGATGTGAAGTGGGCAGGTGACCAGGCTCGTTTAGGTGGAATCTCTGGCTGTGGGATGGGCACGTGTCCGTGTTCCTGTAGGTGGAGACCGTGGATATGCAGTTGGACAGGAGACCAGGCTGCTTAGGCAAGGTCCTTCTGTGTGGATAAATGACCTAATGCATGTCTCTGCTCCGCATCACACGCCCGCAGAGCCAACGTCCTTTGCATTTCTTCTCATTCGCTTTACACTCTATTCTTCTGTGGATATAAACGGTGAAGCCCAGAGCAGCGGAAGAGTGTAGTCTTGTCTCCCGCGCTTATTTCTGTGAACAGTGCTTAGAGGAACCAATATAGCGCTGCTGTCTTGGTTCTTCCTTGTCGCGTTACACGCAGATTTCCGCGGTGATCGCCCTGGCCCAAAGGCATATCACTCCAGAGTGCTGTGAGCCTCAGCCTGTGGGAGAGTCCCCGCTTCGGCCACCTGCTCCCAGGTTATCCTTGAACGAGGAGCCGCGGGAGCGCGGAAATAGGGAAAGAAATCAAAGTGTCCGATAAGAGTGTTCGTGCGTCGCGTCCCCTCAGCCCGCCCCATCAATCTGCAGCTAGCAGTGCACTAGAACCTGTCGATCATCTGGGTAAACTCTGACACACCCTGTGAGCTGCGGGAACTGCTAAAACTGCACCCCGGTGTTGTCTGCAGCTAAATCGGCCCCCTTTTAATCGGCTACGGCTGAAACTATCCTCTGTCAATCGCTGTCAGATAACACTGCCCCCTATTGTTAGTCTGCAGCTATCACTGCTCAAGAGCCGCATTTGATTAAAACCCCGCCCACTGGTGCGGTTTTAAAGCAGTCTCTGCCACGCTTCTAGGGGTGCCATACTTTTTGGTTGGGCGGAAGGGGGTTGATGGGGGCTCTAAAAGAGGAATGGCCAAAGTAGTGCAACTAAGAAACCTTTCTAAGAGGCTTGGCTTAAACATGTGAACTAAAACTACAACTCACAGAATGCATACAGTCCATAAAGAAAAGGAAGGGAGTGGAACGGGGTGCCCATGACTACTACTAGCAGTTGAAATAGAATTATAAACGTGATGGTATTCACTGACTGAGTACCTAATTAGCTGCGGGAAATGCGAGTTCTCCTTATTAAAACTATTGCCATGCTGAGAAGTGCTGGTACGCTCTCTTTCAAATTAAACACAAAAGCAGTCAGTCTGTATGTACCTGATATGGCCTTGCCCATTTAAAGAAATGCGGCCGCCCACGGCCCACGCAGGGGGCCACCCTAAGTGGGCGGCCCCTTTAGTGCCATTTGGGCACTGTTAGACCTGGCACCTTGGCGTGGGTCTCTCTTCCATTTGGTGAGTCTCCCTTCCATTTGTTGCTGTTGCCTCATTTGTTTTTGCTGGTGTTAGATGCTTTGGGCACTGTGCCACTGCTGTCCAGTGCCACAGTGCAAGTGCTCCCTATGGTAAATTGATGTATGGATTAGTGATTCCATGATTGACCGATTTGGTTTACTTGTCAGCCCCTAGTACAGTGCACCAGGAGTGCCCAGGGATGGTAACCCAAATGCTGCTGGTGGGCTTGCAGCACAGGTTGTGCCACCCACAGAAGCAGCCTGTAAAAGTGTGTCTCAGGTCTACTATTGCAGAGCCTGTGTGCAGTCTGGTACTGCCATGTTGACTGGGTGTCAAGAATTCCTGTCATGCGAGGGGAGGAAAACGGTAACCAGCGAAAACGGACTACATCTCCCAGGATGCTTAGCGGTTGAGAGGTTATGTAAACAGGAGAGCTGTTACATAACTCAAGGAAAACACGCCCTTATGTAAACAGGAGAGCTGTTACATAACTCAAGGAAAACACGCCCTATAAAGGGAGGAACCGGGAGGTACAACGCTGTCGGATATTGTGTTTACACCGACGTACCTGCTTCGTGAAGAGCAGTGTTCCGGAGTGGTGCTCCAGTAAGGCAAGAACTGAGGTAGGTCGAGTCGTTACTCCCTGGGCCGTGTCTTGCCCCATCGTCACCTGTGAAGGACCCGGAAGCTCTACCGGTCAACCATTGAGCTTCGCTTTTTGACTCGGCTGAGTCAAAGCGCAGTGGCGCTTTTGCTGGTTGGAGTCGTAGCTCCCAGCCCGACCAGAGATACAGGGACTGCCAGCTGTAACGCACACCAGGAGGTGTTTGCCGCGTTACAGACTCGGAAGTCCACAGGATCGATCGAGCGGCTGCTCTCGGTTCAGTCTTCTTGCTTTTGATTGGGGTATCGGTGACGCATCACCAGGAGGTGACTCCGCGTCCCGGTGCAGTCTGAGGAAGAGGTTGAGCGGCTGCTCCCTTCAGGTAGAGACCCCGGCTGGGTGTTTCCCTGACTCCTCGATTCTCCCCAACACTCTTCGTGCCCCTCACAGCCTACCGATTGGCATTGTCGGCCATTTCATTTCTGCCCTCTGTTGGCATACGCCGGGATCGGCGTATATTGCAGAGGACGGTTAGGACCATCCGTGCTGTGGGCTGGTAACGTACTTAGCCTGGAGGATTCCAGTGACTATAACTTTTGTTTATTCTTTGTATTATTTTTGCCTTCATTAAAATAACTAACCCTTCACAAGTGGTTGCGTCCTCATTATCGTGTCTGTTAAACGATCCTGAGACGTTCAGGGCGTTACAAAATATCCGACCTTAATAACACTAACTGTCTCCCGGTCGATAACAGACATGGCAACACTTGATGATGTGCTGGCTGCTTTAGCGACCGTGCAAGTTGAAGTGGCTGCCTCTAGGCAAGAAACAGCCGATGTAAAAGCCAGACTGGATGCTATCCAATTGGACCCGCTCACGCCCAGCACCTCCCTCACGAACCAGACCCCTGCGGTAGTAGTGGAAATGCCGGTAGCCATCCCCTTGGCAACACCAGAGAGGTACAGTGGGGATCCTAACACAGTGCAGGTATTCCTCACACAAGTGGCGCTACATTTATCGTGCAAACCAAAGGCGTTCCCCACGAGTCAGGCTCGTGTGGCTTTCCTTATTTCCTATTTGGCTGGAAACGCGGCACAATGGGCCGTACCTCTGGTGAGCAGGGACGACCCCATCTTATGTGATTGGGGTGCTTTTCGCGAGGAATTCCTGAAGGTATTCGACAGAAGGGCTGACTCGTACACGGCGGACCGTGAAATGCTTGAGTTGAGACAGGGATCCAACGACCTGGTGCAGTATCTCAACGCGTTCCGAAGGCTGGTTGCGGAAACCAAGTGGCCTGTTGCTAAACAGACGGCGCTCTTCCATCAAGGGCTGTGCGATGAGCTCAAGGACGCCGTGGCTCATATTGACCCTCAACCCAAGACATGTGAGGGCCTTATCAACCTGGTATTACGGCTGGAACATAGGCTAAGTGAAAGAAAGGGGGATCATGGGAGAAAAGGAAAATCCCTTCCATCCTATGTGACGGTGGGAAGTCCTGAAACTTCCACCGCATCCAAGGGAGAACCCATGGACATCGGCGCAATACGAGCGAGCCTCACAGCCACGGAGAAAGAGTCACGCCGTAAACAAGGATTGTGCCTATATTGTGGCAAAAAAGGCCACTACGTACGTGAATGCCCTGCCAAACCGAAGACGTCACGTTATCGGGCCAACCGGTCGGTAACAGCCGTGGTGGACATACCGGCGGAAAACTAGAGGACTCCCAGACCAAAGAAGGGGCATCTCGGAGTCACTCATCCATCCCTTCACTTTCCAACTCGGTCACTAAGGGACAACGACACCTGTTTCTCACGGTGCACGTGGGAGTGCATGACCAGTGGATACCCGTTGTGGCCATGGTGGATTCAGGGGCCACTGGCATGTTTATGGACCACAACGAGGCATGCAGGCTAGGGCTAGTGCTTCTTCCCAAAGCTGTACCCGAAGACGTCTATGCTGTAGACGAAAGGCGATTGGTGACGGGGCCCATCGGGCAGCACACGGGGGTCCTTCCGATGAGATATGGGAGGAACCATTTGGAACAAATCGATTTTAACATCATCCGAGCGCCCCAATATGGCGTCATATTGGGATTGCCGTGGCTACAGAAACACAACCCCTCTGTGGACTGGCCAACACATCGCATCGAAATGACGTCACCGTATTGCATCCTGCATTGTGGAATAAGAACGGAATCCCTTGACGCAGATGAGAGCGGGAGTCAGACGGTGGCTACAGCGGCAGAAAAAGATGTGGCTCTCCCCCAGGCTTATCACAGTTTTGAGGATGTATTTGATGAGGTGAAGGCGGAAGTGCTACCACCACATAGACAGTTTGACTGCCAGATCGACCTGGTGCCAGGGGCCAGCGTTCCCAGCGGCAGGCTGTATGCCCTGACGGAGCCTGAAAACGTGCATCTCCGGGGGTACCTGGATAAACTCCTCAAGCTAGGATTCATCCGCCCGTCCAAGTCTCCGGCCGCCTCGCCACTCTTCTTCATCCCGAAGGCTAATGGGGAGCTGAGAGCCTGTGTGGACTTTAGGGCATTGAATGCGATAACCGTAAAAAATCGGTACCCCTTGCCTCTCATCAGTGTACTTCTGGAACAGGTCAAGAAAGCTCGTATCTACACCAAGTTGGATTTGAAAGGGGCATACCATCTGGTGCGCATGAGGGACGGAGACGAGTGGAAGACCGCCTTTAAGACCAGGTTCGGCCTTTTTGAGTACCTCGTCATGCCGTTCGGTCTGTGCAACGCCCCGGCAGCCTTTCAGTACTTTTTGAATGAGGTATTCAGAGAGGAGTTGGATATCTACATCGTCGTATATATCGACGACATCCTCATCTATTCGTCCAGTGTGGAGGAGCACGTACACCACGTCAAAGCTGTGCTCCAAAAGCTGAGGGAAAACATGCTGTTTTGTAAACTCAGCAAGTGTGACTTCCACGTCACATCCGTGGAATTCCTCGGAGTGATGCTGAGTCCAGAGGGACAGGAGATGGCAGAACGAAAGATCAAGGCGGTGAAAGAATGGCCGGTGCCCCAAAGCGTGAAGGACGTCCAAAGTTTCATTGGCTTCGCCAACTTTTACAGGCGGTTTATAGATGGATTTTCAGGATTGGTGGCCCCAATCACACAGCTACTGAGGAAGTCCAAGGAGTTTGTCTGGTCCCCTGAAGCGAACAAAGCCTTTGAGGCCCTGAAAAGCGCCTTTGGTAAGACGCCGGTGTTGGCTCACCCCGATCCGGATCTCCCCTACGTGGTGGAAGCGGACGCATCGGATGTGGCGCTGGGGGCTATCTTGTCCCAACGCAACCACGACACAGGGGTGCTTCATCCCGTTGCGTACATGTCCCGCAAACTCAACGACGCCGAACGCAACTACCATATTGCGGAGAAGGAGCTTCTCGCAATCAAGGACGCCTTCACCGAATGGAGGCATTGGTTGATGGGGGCAAGACATGTGGTATCGGTGTACACGGACCATCGGAACCTACAGTTCATGACGGCCACAAGACACCTTTCTCCCAGGCAGCTGCGGTGGATGATCTTCTTTGCGGGGTTCAACTTCTGCATCACATATCGGCCGGGGACGGAAAACCGGAAGGTGGACGCCCTGTCCTGTCAATCTGCAGTTAAGGAACCATTGCCTGCGACCGAGCGTTCCATCATTTCCCCGAGGATGGTATTGGGGGTTATCCAACCGGATACTTTCCTGAGGGGAATAAAGAGAGGGATCAGGTCATTCGCATGGCGGAGGTGGCTCCTCAGTCACAGAGAATGGCAGCTGAAGGACGGGATACCCCTGAAGGGCAGGTGCCTATTGATACCCACGCCTAGGCTAAGGAAACAAGCATTCATCTGGTGCCATGACTCTCCATGCGCAGGTCATTTGGGCTTTGAAAAAACGGTGGCTAGCATGGGACGGCATTTCTGGTGGCCAACCATGAGAGTGGATGTCAGGAGGTGGGGACAGGAGTGTCCTACGTGTGCTACCATGAAGGCCGACCATGGCCGAACCCAAGGGCTCTTACATCCACTTCCGACCCCGGATAGACCATGGGATAGCATATCACTGGACTTCGTGGTGGGCCTACCGGTAGACCAGGGGATGACGGCAATACTGGTGGTGGTGGATTACTTGACGAAAATGGGGCACTTCATCCCCTGCAAGAGAGTCCCTACGGCCGGGGAATTGGCGTCACTACTCCTAAAGAATGTGGTACGACTGCATGGATTACCTGGGGTGATCGTGTCGGACCGGGGGTCGCAGTTTACTGCGCAATTCTGGAAGACTTGGTGCACTGCGCTGCATGTTAAGACCGCCCTGTCCACCAGCTACCACCCTCAAACGGACGGCCAAACCGAGCGCCTGAACCAAACGCTCAAACAGTATCTGCGATGTTTTGTGGACCAGGGCAGGGAAGAATGGGTCGACTTGCTATGGGTTGCAGAGATAGCCTATAACAACGCCACTCACAGCTCCACACAGTCATCTCCGTTCTATAGCAACTATGGCCAACATCCCAGGTTCTTGCCATTTCTACATCCGTTCAGAGAGGACAGGATTCCCGCCACAGCGGACAGGGTGGCACACATAAAAGACACGTTGATGCGCTCAAGGGCTGTCCTAATAGAGGCCAAGAGAAGATACAAGGCTGCGGCAGACAGGAAGAGAAGGCCCGGGCCACTGTACCGCACTGGAGACTACGTCTGGATATCCACAAGAAACATGAGGTTTCGAAAGAACAGTGTGTTCCATCCCAAGTACATGGGCCCCTATCGAATTACCAAGTGTATGGGTCCCGTGAACGTGAAGGTGTGCTTGCCCCAGTCATTGCGGATACACCCTGTCTTTCATGTATCATTGCTCAAACCAGCACCCTCCAAGCCGTCTGGGACACCTAGGCCGGTATGCGTGGAGTCGGAGGTGGAGTATGAAGTGTCGGGCATACGGGCGTCCAAATGGCGCAGGAGGAAGCTGTGGTACCTGGTTGCGTGGAAAGGCTATGGCCCGGAGGAGCAATCATGGGAACCGGCTGAAGGGGTTCATGCTCCGCGCTTGGTCTCCTTGTTCCATCGGCGTTTTCCTGCCAGCGCTGGACCCATGGGGAGCTGCTGAGAGGGAGGATGTACTGTCAAGAATTCCTGTCATGCGAGGGGAGGAAAACGGTAACCAGCGAAAACGGACTACATCTCCCAGGATGCTTAGCGGTTGAGAGGTTATGTAAACAGGAGAGCTGTTACATAACTCAAGGAAAACACGCCCTTATGTAAACAGGAGAGCTGTTACATAACTCAAGGAAAACACGCCCTATAAAGGGAGGAACCGGGAGGTACAACGCTGTCGGATATTGTGTTTACACCGACGTACCTGCTTCGTGAAGAGCAGTGTTCCGGAGTGGTGCTCCAGTAAGGCAAGAACGGAGGTAGGTCGAGTCGTTACTCCCTGGGCCGTGTCTTGCCCCATCGTCACCTGTGAAGGACCCGGAAGCTCTACCGGTCAACCATTGAGCTTCGCTTTTTGACTCGGCTGAGTCAAAGCGCAGTGGCGCTTTTGCTGGTTGGAGTCGTAGCTCCCAGCCCGACCAGAGATACAGGGACTGCCAGCTGTAATGCACACCAGGAGGTGTTTGCCGCGTTACAGACTCGGAAGTCCACAGGATCGATCGAGCGGCTGCTCTCGGTTCAGTCTTCTTGCTTTTGATTGGGGTATCGGTGACGCATCACCAGGAGGTGACTCCGCGTCCCGGTGCAGTCTGAGGAAGAGGTTGAGCAGCTGCTCCCTTCAGGTAGAGACCCCGGCTGGGTGTTTCCCTGACTCCTCGATTCTCCCCAACACTCTTCGTGCCCCTCACAGCCTACCGATTGGCATTGTCGTCCATTTCATTTCTGCCCTCTGTTGGCATACGCCGGGATCGGCGTATATGCAGAGGACGGTTAGGACCATCCGTGCTGTGGGCTGGTAACGTACTTAGCCTGGAGGATTCCAGTGACTATAACTTTTGTTTATTCTTTGTATTATTTTTGCCTTCATTAAAATAACTAACCCTTCACAAGTGGTTGCGTCCTCATTATCGTGTCTGTTAAACGATCCTGAGACGTTCAGGGCGTTACACTGGGCAAGTGCACCCACTTGCCAGTCCCTAAATCTTCCCTTTTCTGCATATTATTCACCCCTATGGTAGGCCCAAGGGCAGGGTGCATTGTAAGTATAAGGTAGGACATGCCTGGTGTGTGTGGCATGTCCTAATAGTGAATTACAGCCATTTTCGTTTTTCACTATTGCAAGGCTACCTGTTCCCCATAGGCCAGAATGGGCAGTTTGATTATTACATCTTATAATCCTAACTGACTCAGGGAACTAGGTAGAAATTCAAGTTTAGTATGCCTGAACTAAAAATGATAAAATGCATCTTTTAGTGAAGTTGGTTTTAACATTCTGTGTTTGAAAATACCACTTTTAGAAAGTAGGTATTTTCTTGTCTAACCATCCAAGCCTGCCTCTGCTAGGTTGTGTATTCCTTGTCTGGAGTTTGAGTGACAGGGGTTGGGGGATTCCAGGAGACAGGGTGAGTCAGCACAGGGCTGAATAGAGAGATCTGCATGTAGATTGGTGGGAGGAGTTGCACCTGGGACCTGAATAGGGCTTTGCCTTCCCTCCACAATGCTGGCTCCAACTACTGTGGTGCGTCTGATGTCCCTGGCCTGCACTGTGAAAGGAAAGAAGGAGTTGTGTAAACAGAGTGCTCCAGGACTGACCAGAACTTGTTTGGTCTAGGCAAAGGCCTCTCTGCCTTCAGAGAACAAAGAGAAACAGAGTATAAATATTGGGACCCAAGAACTTTAGATCACGTTTGCTAAACAAGAAGAAACCTTTGCTGAGGAGAGAAACCACAGAGACTGAGGAGAGACTATCAGGATTGGCCTGCAGTGTTTGCCTGACTGCCAAAGAGAGGAGAAAGGAACTTTGTGTGTACTTTATTCAACTTGTGAAGGATCTCCAAGGGCTTGAGAAAGAGCTTGCCTCCTGCTGAAGTCGCAGGGACAACAGACTTCAACCTCCAGCTCCCCAAGAGTTCTTTGGAAGTGCCCCCAGTTGTGTTGGGCTTTCTGAGGGACTGCGTGTCGCAAGGAGCTGGAAGCGCGACTCACGAAGAAGAAGCGTGTCGCTGCCGCTGTTGTTGCATCACTGAACAAGGGTGTCGCTGCTGCAGCTGTCACATCGCCGAAGAATCTCGCATCACCAGAGAAGCGTGTCGCAGGGCCTGTCATGGCTCAGAAGAATCGTTGAGTCGCCGCACGGCCATTGGGCGTGCACGCATCGTGTCGCATCAAGAAGACGCCATCTTTGTCGCATTGTACCGGATCTTCATCGCATCACGGCGTTGCGAGCTGCATCGCCACAGAAGCGCAGTAAGAAACCGACGCATCACCGTTCCTGCGTGTAAGGAACCAACGCATCAACTTCCCTGCAACACTTTCGTTGTATAGCGTTAGGCATCCAAAGGTACATTGAACTCAAAGTGTCGCATTTTAACGCATTTTAACATCTAAAGAGAACTAAGCGAATTCTACCATTTTAAGTACAGTATTGTGGATTTTTGTCGTTTGTGGTCTTGTGTTAAGTCTATAAAAAGAATACTTATTTTTAATATACACCTGTAGTGTTGTCACTGGGTTACTGTATGTATTCACAAATGCTTTACACACTGCCTCTGAGATAAGCCTGTCTGCTTGTGCCAATCTACCAAGGGGGTGAGCAGGGGTTATTATAGGAGTGTACCCCCTTACCCTGACTAGACGCAAGGGTCCCTATTTGTCAAAGGTACCTACCTCTGCCAACTAGAGACCACCAAATCTAACAGGCACCAAGCCACCCCCTCTGATGTTGGGACTCAAGGAGGAGTCCCCCTTTGCCTGTGGCACGCTAAGCACGTCACTTCCTGCACGATAGGAACTAGGGGAGGGTATATATTCCCCCCGGGCCATACTAGCGTCCCCTGTTGCGCCAGGCACGCCGTCTCAAAGGGTTGTGCGATCGTTGCATCGCGATTCGCTGGTAGGGAGGCTGCGTTTTTTCACGAGGTGAGTCATTGCTGGGGTTAAGTATCCCCGGTCCCTACCACGGGCCAGCATAATTGGTAGCCCGCCGCAGAGGCTTCTCCTGGGGACAAGTTCGCCCAACTCGGATGCCCAGTTCGGGTCAGGTGGGGTGCTGGGTGGAGGTACCATGCTGGGGCTGGTTGGCCTGGCTACTATATATGTGGTTAGTTCGATTGTCTGGAGGGCTGAGGTGAGTGTTGTGCTTGCGGCCCCCTCTTGACCTCATGGTGCTGAGTTAGGACTGTGGCCTCCTGGCTGGCTGTTTGAAGCCCGCTTCACTTCTCTGTCGAAGGGGGGGCGACCATCGAGTCTCTGTTTCTGGTTGGGGCCTGGTGGGCGGGGGGGCCAAGTCGTGTCAGAGGTTGCCCCCCCCCCCCGTTGATAAATCAGGGTGGCTGGCGTTGCTAGCATCAGGAGCTGTAGCTCAGAGGCAAGGTCTTCAGGGTTTGGTGTTCGGCGCCCGTAAAGGCAAGGGTTCAAATCCCACAGTGGGGGCACGGTCATATTTTGAGTGGCGCCCTGCCCGGCTGGCTCGGTTCACGTAGGGCCTATTGCGTTTGCATTTAAGTCATTTTGTGAGGACAATGGGTCACGCTGGGTGGTGGGTTAGATGCAGGTTATTCATGCCGTTAATTTACTGGGCTGAAATTTTAAAGCTCTGGGGCACTCGCGGTATTTTGGTGATGGGGCTGGTTTGGAGGGTACGCCAACCACGGCATTCGCTCTTGCCCAGTGGGTGCATGTGTGGGGGGGCGGAGCAGAGAGAGCAGGGGCGGGGGTCCTCAGCCCGATGGTACGTCGCCTGCTGCGCGTGTGTGCCTGGGTGTGCCAGTGCAGGTTGTGCTGGCACACGTGGGGCGAGCGTGTTTTCCGGGGAGCGGCGCGCTGGCGGTCTGGGATGAGGCCTCATTTCGTGGGTCACCATTGCCCAGCGGTTTAAGGTCTCGGACTCCTAATGACCAATGTGTTTTTCATGAGGGTCTGTGTTCCAATCCGGGTGCTTTGCTGAAGTTAAGAACGTTTGCATAGAGAGTATTTCGGCTTGTAACTCAGTTTGGGAGCGGGTGGTAGAATTTATGAGTAACTCGCACAGCCTTGCCAGGGAGTCCTTCATGCGTGTAGACGACGATCGCCTGCCAGCGGAGCCTGCAGTGGGAAAAAGTAGTAACTGCATTAATAGGGGAAAGTCATTATTTACTGTCCTAATTTTCGCCTATCGTCAAATGTACACAACCCCAATAAAATTGTGTTTAAACTAATAAATGAAGGGACGTGTGTTCTAATCCAGAAATACCATACCACAATTCATAAAGCGTGTGATCTTGAGCAAATTACATATCTCGCCGTGCCTCGGTTCACATGGCTGCCGATAATATGAGCGGTGAGACAGGCTGTCTTCGCAGTACAAGATGCCACTGTTAATGTAATAGGGTCCCCTGGGGATCAGCAGTCAGTTGTGGCAATTTGGATAGAATCGCTCAGTACCTCGCTGCATTCAGAACGGTGTCATTCTTTCAAAATGTGTGCAGTATTTGGTGTAACCAGATGTCTCATCTGCAATAAGCGTCTGTCCCTCTGAGTAATTGATGTACATAGAATGCAAATCTGCTAATAACCTAGCAATGGTAAAAGCCAGTGGTACAAATTTGAATGACGGTTCATATTATGTTGCAGGGACGTGGTTGCGGGACGTTTGACAGAGGTACCAGTTAGGCCAATAGAGGGCACAACTACAAGGTTTCTCAAGGTTTACAATGGTCATTGCACGTGTTTTCCCAGGAAGGTGGAACACGAAGGGTTGCGCTAATTTTGCATCAATGCCTGTTTTGTTTACCAGAGGTTTGTGCATTTGTTTCGTTTTCAGGTTTGCGTAACGATTTTAATTTTAGACAAGGGTTGCCCAATTACCTCGCTCCCATAAGTGCACCCACCACCCACACGCAGGGAACATTTTCCTCCCAGGGACCGCTCAACAGGCTAAGTTGTCAGGAATCAAGAAGCGAAGTAAGTAACGGGGCACACGTGGGTTGGACACGCTCCGGGGATAGGGATTCTGGGCCCCTGCAGCACAGTGTGTGGCAGCGCCCTCAGGAATTGGCGGGGCAAGTATATACGTTTCTCTATCCCCTTAGGGTCCATTTAAGGCCGTCAGAGCGACAGTCCGGAGACATGAACAGCCAAGGAACCCCCGCCCTCTTGTTTTCTCAAATCAGCTGCGTGGACGAGTCCCAGCCCAGCACTTTGCAGGAGGCAGTCTGGGTGAACTTTATGGACATGGCGAAGGCCAAAGGAGTAGAATGGGCTCAAGGAATCATCAATTCCCGAGGGCAGGAGGACTCCGGGGTGGTGGCGGACCCCCCAAGTGGGCCACAGGCAGGACCAGCGAAATCAGGATCTGCCAAGCCCAAACGGGTGCACAGGCCCACTAATAAGGAATTCCCGGACCAAATTTCAGATAGAACGCATAATGAAGGATTGCCTGGCACAGGCGGGTCTTGCTCATCCTGACAAAAAATACTCTAGCCACTTCTTTAGGATCGGCGGCCACGGCTGCGTTCAAGGCAGACATGAAACCAGAGGGTATACAAAAGGTGGGACGTTGTGAGTCTTGCTGCTACAAGCGTTACATCTGCCCTTGAAGGCAATTTTGTATACTGTATATATTAAATATGGTGTGCAGTGACTTGTGTGTATTAATGACAAATCATGCATGAATACAATGATCATTAAAAAAGCAAAGTGTAAGAATGGTGTCCTTTATTTTACCAGGATGACACGGTGGGCTGTGCGCCGGAATTGGACGCAGGGATTTTCACAAACACAGTTTGTTTGGATGGGTTTCCCCGGAATGAGATGAAGCAGCCTCATGAACCGATTGGAACAGAGAGTGTCCCAAGGGGGAGTTCCACCCAATTTCTTAGTGATACACCTAGGGGGCAACAACCTCATTGCATTGGGGAGGAGGTCTCTTTTACAAACCATGAAAGCTGACTTAGGGGAGATCAGTAAATAAATGGGTCAATGTAAGCTCTGGTGGTCTGAGATTATTCCCCGCAGAGTGTGGCGTGGGGCTAAATCAGAGGAGGTCGTTGAACATTCCAGGAAGAGAGTTAATAGTTCTATGCGTAAGTTCACAGGCCAGAGGGGTCTTGGTTTCATCAGACATGAGATGATTCAAGCTAATGTGAAAGGGTACTTTGATAAAGATGGGGGAGGGGGTCTGGCGGCAACGGGGGCCGCCTCCAGAGCTGTGGTGGAGTTACAGGGTGATCTGGAAGCAGATGGGTACAGAGGGGTACCTCTGCGCGGCACAATAGGGGTGCCAGAGCCAAATACCAGGAGCCTTATGGCAGGTTGCTGGAAAACCGCGTTGGCGCCCCGTTAGTCCTTCGGGCGGTTGTGGGCCTGAACAACCGGGGCTTACCTTGCTACGCTCCGCCCTGAAAGGGGCGTGAGTAATAAGGAACCAATGTGTCACGTGATCCTGAAAGAGGATCACCCCATAAGGTGTAGCACTGATTGGGTTCTCCACAGTGCTTGGCTTATCAGGCGGACATTGGCAGCATAGGTTGGTTACAGCTGCCTGACCTTGGATCGCCTTGAAGATAACCCACCAGATTGCATACTTTTGTATGGAATAAACCTGCAGCAATATTTTTCCAAAACAAAATTTGTGTTGTTTTTATTTATTCAGCATGCATGCTCTGTTGTTGGACAATCTACAACCCTATTGCCCAGACTAGTGTGTCACGTGTTAGCTTCGGTTGGTCTTTGGTTAGCGCTGGGATGCTCAAGGGTAACCGTGCGCGATATAAAACTCCAAATAATAATAATAATAATAATAATAATATTGCCGACATTACCGAGCCGAGCGCACAGGCCACGCCCCTTTGAGAGGCCACGCCCCCCGCCGCCACCGTCCCTCCCGTATAAAAAATGTGCATCTTCCGGTCGCGCAGCGGATAAGCGCAGCGGGTGCGCCTAAGGCAAGCCCGTCTGCGCCCGTCCACGGCCGACCGGGGCAAGGGGCTACCCCCTGCCCGATCATCACGCCAGGTTACCACCTACAGCTCCCACTTTCTCCGCCAACTAAAGCAGGGAGCAGGGCCTACACGCATGGGACCCATCCATAAAACACCCCGCCTGCAACCAATGCGGATTTCATTTCTTACTTTACCCTAAAACTGAACCCATACAATACTCCATGCTCCTGCTCAATTGCAGGTCACTCCCCAAGCACTCCATGGAAATCTCTCTACTGATGGAGGAAACAAACCCAGATATCCTCTTTATCACAGAGACGTGGTTGCAAGAACACTCGGAACCCGATTTGGTACAAACTCTTCCATCTGGATACCAAATACTCCGCCTTGACCGCAAAACGGGAATTGGCGGTGGGCTAGCGGTGATCTATAGAACAGGATTCGAAGTCACTAGCATCCCCATTCATCTCCCAGATAGTGAATGTCTTCCCTTCACTATAAAATTCAGCCCCACACATACCTTTTCTGGTATGCTAATATACCGCCAGCCAGGAACGCAAGGACAGTTTCTCTATAACCTCGCCCCAACAGTTGCAAACCTTGCACTCAGCTCCGCCAATTTTACAATCCTGGGCGATTTCAATATCCATCTGGATTCCCCGAACGACCCAAACGCTAGAGAACTATTCTCCAGCCTAGGCGCCCTCGAATTACAGCAACTTGTCCTTGGGCCCACTCACTTAAAGGGTCACCTTCTGGACCCCATATTCAGCAACTGTCCTAACCTCCACGCTGGAAACCCTTCCACCCTCCCCTGGACTGATCACTTCCTCATTCCTTTCACTTGGACCCCCCCCCCAACCACCCCACTTCTAAACCCCCGACTGTTCAACAGTCACGTAACTGGTCCAAAATTCCCCAGCCAGAATGGCGGGACAAGCTACAGCTTACTAAACCCGTCAATACTCCTAATCCCATCCAGGGCAATGAGAACTACAACAAATGGATTACCAGCTCCTTAGATCTGGTACTTCCACTAAAACGTACTCACCCTAAGCGAGGTAACCCGACAGCCCCATGGTATACGATTGATCTCCGGGAGGCCAAACGCGCCTGCAAACGAATCGAGAGGAAATGGCGTCTCGACTATCTACCAGCAGACAAAATAGCCTATAGAACAGCGATCAAAAGCTATAAATCTAACATCAAACTAGCTCAGGCCAAATACTACGATGAAAAGATCGACAAGGCAGCTTCAAAACCCAAGGAGATCTACCGGATAGCTAAATCCCTCTTGCAACTTCCCGAGGCCCCAAAAGACCACAACAATACCCAGGCCCACTGTGAGGAGCTAGCGGAGTTCTTCTCCCATAAAATAGAAGTCATTAACTCCTCTTTTCCTTTCACCGCCACTTCACCAAATGGTATCGCTGACATAGGCCGTACGATAGTTCCACCTAACTCTTTCAATAGTATCCCGCCGCTAGATCTTACCAATCTAGAAAGTATCATGCGACAGGTTAAATCCGGATCACCCACTGATCCGGCTCCCCCGCGGGCTCTCACCCCGATCGCCAGTCAGATCTCACCCACCATCCAGGATCTGCTCAACTCTTCCCTCCAGACCGGCATCGTCCCGCCTCTATTTGAAAAAAGCAATGGTCAAGGCATTACTAAAGAAACCCAGCCTCAACCAAAACAACCCCTCCAACTACCGACCTATTTCCCTTTTACCTTGGCTCAGCAAACTTCTTAAGAGACATGTCAACCTTGTCCTGACACATTTCCTGGAATCAAACAACATACTTGACTCCACCCAGACGGGCTTTAGGCCCCGTCATGGAACCGAGACGGCCTTGATAGCAGTGACGGAGGAGGCAAGAAGGATCCTGGACGGTGGCGGGTCAGCGGCCATCGTCCTACTTGACCTTAGTGCCGCCTTCGACACTGTAAATCATAACACTCTACTCCACCGCCTCGGCAGGATAGGAATCTCAGGAACGGCACTCACCTGGTTGAGATCCTTTCTCACAGATAGATCCTTCCAGGTGTTTGAGAAGGACTCCATCTCCTCCAGTAAACCCCTCAACTGCGGAGTGCCTCAGGGCTCCTCCCTGAGCCCCACTCTTTTTAATGTCTACCTCAGCCCCCTGGCTGATGTCGTCCGCCCCTTTGGAGTGAAAATGGTCACCTATGCGGACGACACACAGCTGGTGGTAGTGCTAGATCCTCCTCTTAACTCCTACCACAGCTTACATAAATGCTTGGAGGCAGTTGCCGCCTGGATGTCGGGCTCCTGTTTAAAATTAAACGGGGAGAAAACAGAGGTTATGCTCCTGGGAAATAACATCATCAAATCCATTGATCCCGTCTGGCCCCTCTGCTTAGGTAGTCCCCCTCAACCCAAAGAACAAATCAAGAGTCTCGGCATCTGGCTGGACCGTACTCTTACATTTAACTACCAAGCAACCAAGCTTGCTGCCACATGTTTTGGGCTTCTAAGACTACTCCGCAAAATCCTCCCCCTTCTTCCGTTTCACTCAAGACGGATTATGATCCAAGGACTTATCCTATCCCGTCTCGACTGTGGAAACGCCCTATATCTTGGGGCCCCACAGTCTACACTCAACAGACTTCAAATCATTCAAAACTGCGCGGCGAGAACTCTCCTCGATATCCCTCGTCGAGTCTCAGTCAAAGCCCGACTGAAGGATCTCCACTGGCTCCCTGTGAAGGCAAGGATCGAATTCAAGAGCATGTGTATCGCTCACCGTTCTTATTGGGGAACAAGCCCTACCATTAACCGCACCCTGGTAAATTCCTATCTCCCCAACCGCCCCCTTAGATCTGCAACCTCCCATCATACCATAGTGCCACAAATCAGAAGAGCCAGATGTGGAGGTCGGGCGCTCTCCTACAACCTAGCCAAAATCTGGAACTCTCTCCCCCCCTCAATCAGTTCAGAGCCCAATCTACTCATTTTCTGAAAGCTTCTTAAAACTTGGATTTTTAATAAAACATCTGTTTAATCCTTCTTCCAGAACCACTAAATCTAGTGTATCCTGCTTCCAATATCCTCTGCAGCGCTGGGACGCCTCTGGGTAGCCATCGCGCTCTATAAATTCTCTTTCCATTCCATTCCATTGTTGTGTGGGTGGGTTGTATTGCCTATATTGGCACTATGTGGCTGCCTGCGGCCCATGCAGGGGGCTACCCTAAGTGGGCGGCCCCTTTAGTGCCATTTGGGCACCAAGGCACCCCCACTGATGTTTTGATTCAAGGAGGAGTCCTCCTTTGCCTGTGGCGCGCTAGGTGCGTCACTTCCTGCGCGACAAGAACTAGTGGAGAATATATATGCCCCCCCAGGCCATACTGGTGTCCTCTGTTGCTCCAGGCACGCTGTCTCCCACCCTACCGCTTACCCGGTGGGGGGGTGGCAAGCAAGTTTCATGGAATGTTGTAATGTTTTCCTTTTGTGTTGCAGGCGGAGTTGTAGGTGGAGTTACAGGGTGATCTGGAAGCAGATGGGTACAGAGGGGTACCTCTGCACGGCACAATAGGGGTGCCAGAGCCAAATACCAGGAGCCTCATGGCAGGTTCCTGGAAAACCGCATCGGTGCCCCGTTAGTTCTTTGGGCAGTTGTGGGCCTGAACAACCGGGGGCTTGCCTTGCTGCGCTCCGCCCTGAAAGGGGCGTGAGTAATAAAATGTGATCCTGAAAGAGGATCACTCCATAAGGTGTAGCACTGATTGGATTCTCCACAGTGCTTGGCTCATCAGGCGGGCATTGGTTACAGCAGCCTGCCCTTGGATCCCCGTAAAATAACCCACCAGATTGCATACTTTTGTATGGAATAAACCTGCAGCAATATTTTTCCAAAACAAAAGTTGTGTTTTTATTTATTCAGCATGCATGCTCTGTTGTTGTGTGGGTGGGGTGTGTCGCCAATATTGGCACTATGCCGATTACTGAAAGTAAGGCAGTGACCCTATCAGGGCACCGGAATGTGCGTTTCTCTTCGCCTTGCGCTAAATCCACGTTTCCCCAACCCCTCCTGCCCGTGCCAAGGTCAGGCTTTAATCTCTGTAAATTAAACACTCTTAAGTGTGGGAACATCGCTGCCAACGCCGCCTGCTGCACGCCCTGACCTCCAAGAGGGGCGGGGGCGGGGGCCAGTCAGGAGGAGTGATTCCCAGCCGCTCCTCGCAGAATCAAATCTTCCCGGAGCCCCCGACACCGACGCTCCTGTCTGTTTATACGAACTGGGCGCAAAACATTCCTGTCTGACTTAGAGCAAGCACCTGCAGCGCGGGGAGGGGCATGCTTCAAGGGGCTCCCATTCAACTGAAGGCCTCTCTATGTCTGATTTACGGAACCTCTAATACCTCCCCCCTCCCCCCACCCCCCCGCATAATCATGCGTAGTATCCGGCGCCCTTGGTAAATTCCTTGCAGGTACAGGCTCTACTGTAAGAGCAGCGCCCCGTGCTGTATGGACACCTGTGAGTGAGACCTGCTCAACCGACTGCGCAGGGAAGCTGTTCAGTTCTGCGTCGCTATTCACGTCACATAGGCGTGCGTGCAACTCTGCCTTTTTAGGCACGTTATTTTGTTTCAGAAATTAAGCAAAAACTGTTTCGTTTACCCTCCAGTTCAGTTCGTTTCCTGCTACCATCTACTGAGAACTTGTACTGTGTTAGAGGGGGGTATTCTTTACAAAGCTTGGAGAGACCTCGTTTCTACTGATATAATTCCGTTTTAGTATCCTTGGACGTTGCTCAATGTTAATCCTCTTTCACTTCGGATACGTACCCCCTTAAACCATCGCTAAAGACAATTGCATATAATAACATTTGCAAGCAAAAAACGATGGCTTATTGTGCTAACATACTTTTGGCCGCTACTTTTCTTGCACCTGGCACTCAGGCACTACATACCAAGGTGAAGAGATGTGTGCGATCCTTAAAGCAAGCATCCTACCATTCCCTAGGGGCAGCCCTATGCTTCCGCCTTGAAGCCCCAGAAATGGCAGTTCAAGGCTCTGAAAGCCAAAAACCTGCTCTGGGAATCCTACATAAGCTGAAAGCTCGCAGCCTGGCCTACGGACGGGCCTGTATAACTCAGAAAAGGAGTAAACAGCCCTACCACTGGACCTGCGTGGATCTGGGAGCAACCTTCCGTGCTCACAGGGGCGTAACGGGGCCCTCAACCGGGCCCCACATGAACATCTATCAGATATGGGCAACTCAGGGGCCCCGCTTCACATTCTGCAGGAGCCCTATCGCTTTGCATTAGGCCACTGCCTACTAATTGGTCTGTAGGGGTCCAAATGATAAAAAAAAAATACGAATGTAACCATATTGGACTGAAAACTAGCAAACCGTCATACAAAAGGACCCATGTGGGCCGGAAAGCTAAAAACCTGTCCTATGGATGGGCCTTTCTGGGTCTGTAAACCAGAAACAGGCTCTAGGAATCGGCCTATGTGACCATACACGCTTTAACCTTGCTTTGGGAAGCGAGCCTATATGGGCCCGAAAGATACATGTCTGCCGGATCTGCAAACGCGTCACTAGTTATTGGTCTATGGTAGTGTGCAAGATAGACCACGAGTGGCCCTGAAAATAAGTAAGCAAAAGTAATCACCAGGCTATTAAAGGCAACGCTTTGACTTTAAAATCTGCATTTCCACCTGCTTCCACCCCTTTTTTTTTTATATACCCAAGCATTTTTTTTTTGCATCTACCATTCTTTGAGTCACAGCCAGCAGTGATTCAACTCGCACCACACGTGCACACGCACACACACTCGTTCTTTCTCGTGTCTACACCTCTTACCAGCGAGCTGGGCCAGGGAGTCTGACTTGCGACCAGAGCCGGGGCACACCGCCGCCTGCAGACTTGCTCTCACACCGGCTCTGCTCCGGTGAGGGAGGTGGGGTTTTTCACACACTTCTTCAGAGCGCGCCCCCCACACCGCACGCCACTTCCTGAGCGTGAGGAGAGGCAGCCAGGCTGCCAGCCGTGCACTCCCACCGCCGAGGTCTGAGGGGAGAGCATCCCCATCCCGCCAGAGAGCAGAGAGAGCAGGCGCTATTCTCGGGCCGGCCCAACTTCCTCCCCGAGAGCCGTCACTGATTCACGACACAGATTGACCGACAAGCCTCACCACTGTCATATCTGCGCTACATCTGCGGCTCAAAAGCAGAATTAAACATCAGCTCGGGGACCCGAAGCTTCACGTCAGACGCAAGCGTCTGTCTTAAAATATCCAGAATACCGGGAAATAAACAAAACACATATCATTTCCCTCCAGTATGACTATGCAGGGGCCAGAGAGCCGTAAATTGGCAATAGCCTGAAAATAACTTGCAACTACTTAGACAGGCACCAAGTACGCCCAAAGAGAGACGAAAATACACCGGGCCCAATCACGCGCTTTGACTCATTTCCCGAAGGACATGGTAAACTTCAAATTTGGAAGGAGTGGGAGAGAGGTTTCTCTCTCTGCAGACACTCCTCGCTCAGACTGACACAAGGCCAGAAACCGAAAGGCTGTCACCCGCCTCGTTCACCTCAGTGTAGGTGGCCAGTCAACAGCTAAATATAAACGCTTGTTTCAAAAGCAAGTTCTGCTCTGCACAGCTCCTCCCAGCATTCAGTGCGCCAGGAGGCTTAAGCATCTCACTGGGTACCAAGCCACAATGTAGGGGCATTTTTAAGTCTTGCCAAAAAGAGCCTTGATGTTGATGTCAGCACATGTACATCTGAAGCGGGCCCACTGGAATGATGCGATTTTGCGGCGTTTTACGCCTGATTATTGATTTTCGGCATTTGCCACGTATTCCATGATCATCTGCTGCATAATTTTTAGCTTTTAGCAAAAAAAAAGTTTTTAGTGCAGGCGGATCAAAAATGACTAGAAACGCAGCAACATGTGTTGCCGCACAGTGGAAGGCCCTTCACAAATATTAACTCGTTATCTTTTAGTTGTTTGTTGCTATCTTTGGGCGTTAAACTGGTACGAATGAGGCGAGACCTATGCCTAGCTAGACATGTTAGTGTGAAAATGTCAACAAAATGAAGCAGTACTATCGCACCGTGTGCCAAATTACACAGCATAATTTACCTTTTCTTTCCGCATAATTTGGTCATCTTCTACCGCATGATTCCACTGGTCTTGATCTAAAGAGAGGTGCCAGGAAGGCTCCATGGATTCAAGAGAGAGTTTTTCAGGGGTTTTGACTGAATTTATTGACCTACTATGGCCCTGATTATGAGTAATGTTGAAACACCCCATCAGTTTTCCTACTCCAAGAAGAACCAGAATTGTGGGATGCAGAAACACCGTGTTATTGCAAGTATTTCTTAAAGTGTCCCCAGAGAAATGCTGCATTTCCACAGGAATAGGGAATACAACATTCCATATCCATGCTAGGTCCCCATTTTTTGCCCATTTTCATTCAGGAGATTTCACCAGCATTTTGGTAGTGAACTTTCCAGGGGTTTCCACGGGAGAGGTTTTATCAGGAATTAAGTAGTAAAAATTTAGGACGACCAAGCGTCCCTGATTTGCCAATACAGTTCCGGTTTTATGGAAATGCTAAATAACGGTGATCAGCTTAATTCACGTATATTCTACACGAATTCATGTGATGCATACATAGCGGCTTGCTTAAATGATGCTTTATTGTGAACAAAAAGACTGCACTGTGCTCTTTTCACCTTACACTTTCGGATTTGTATTGCATATATTCACTGCCACGGAAATTATGCGACAGGCAAAAAACAAATTATCCGACAGCATTAACTAAATTATGCAGCAATAACTATAACAGGCAAATTATGCAGCATATTTTGCAATTGCGTTGCCTCATTATTTTCTAATTTGTACAATCTCTCTGGGTAAAGATTTCACCTCATAAGTATCTGTTTAACCCCCAACTGCAGCATTAAGCAACTGAAATGCGACCAGTCAATCATTATAAAGACCCTTCCACTGCACAGCAGCTCGTGTTGCTGAGTTTTTAGTAACCTTTGATCTGTTTGAACCAGCAACATTGTTTTGGTTAAAATCTGCAAATTATGCACCAGATGAAGGGAAATCAGCAGATCCATAATTATGCAGAAAAGGCTGCGGTTGCAGAATCTCATAATTTCAGTGGCCCTGCATAGACTCTCCCACAGATGGCTCAGCACAAACAAAACACTTTAGACAGAACACTTTGCACGCATCAAGTATTTTTTTTTTAAAAACACTTTTTATTGGCATTTTGAAAAACAATACATACAATAGCACGCCTGGTAATACAATTTGATATGGGCCTACAATCAGGAACGCACCATCGCGCCCTGCGTGGACTTTAGAGCGTGCGAGCCGAGGGCATGTGGGTCTCCGCTGAGTCTATGAGTTGCAGTCAGGCGTCCGGGGCCTGTGCCCAGGCATACCCAGCTAGCGCACAGGGTGGTCGCCGCGCCCTGCAGGGGCCACTAAGTGAACCTACTCCCCTTAGCATTTTACCGTAGAGGCTATGGGATTGCAGCCATATGTTAACCGTCAACAAACTGGGGATATATGAACTGGGGGGATGCACTATGTCGTGAATGTTTAGCAGCAGTTATCTTGCGCCTGAGAGCAGCACCATTTGCACGCATCCAGCATAGCACTGATATACCACATAAATGTCTATCATGCTGTCCCCTCCGTCACTTAACTCCAACCCAAGTTCCTTAGAGGATACGTTAGACAGAACGCTGCACACACATTTAAACACAGAGAAATGCTATGTAAGCGGTATCAACATGCTGCCAACATCACTTTCTACCACATACACACAAATAAAGTACCCAGCACATATTAAAAAGAACATGTCGCACACAAACAACAGTGCACATACATTACTGTAGTTGGAAATCAATGTGATCACAATAACACTAAGCACTTAAAAACAACTCACTGAAAAGGTACACCACAACATATTGGACTGAACAGAACATATCATATGCATACAACACTGCCCAAATATACCATATAGTTAGATATCACTGCACACAAAAACAGTAGCCCAAATAAGAGCTTTTAATGCTAACCAATCAAGAGAACACATTGAACGAAACACCTCATACCGAGCTACTCCAACTCATTAATTAGTAAATGGATATCATTGCTTCCCAACACCACTACAAACTTCAGTTCACTCACTGTTCTAAAAATAGGCAGAAAAATGGAAAAGCCAATTAATCCAGAGAGCAACTAAAGGCTTTTAGCCAGACCTCCAGCCGCACCAATTAACCTACATAAGCAACCTATCTACTAATTATCGCAAGACACATATTGCAAATAGAAAACATCCAACATGTCAAACACTTCTTGGGCATCACCCTGGCTTGGATGTCCAGCACCTACATGAAGCTCAACCCAACCAAGACAGAATTCCTGTTATTTGGTAACAACAACAAACAAGATACAATACAAAACAAACCTGGCTCACTGACATGAACCTTGACTGCTTCGAACCCCGACTTTTGCCAAATGGTAAGCCACTTAGATTCACCCTGGACATCAACCTCACCCTGGAGGAACACATTGGCCAAAAACAAAGAGGACCTGGCACAAGTCTTTTGAACAAAGTCAATCCATTTCTTCCACAAAGCAGTTCTTAGAACTGTCGGTAAAGCCCTCATACTCTTGCACCAGGATGGTGGTGATGCTATACTCCATGGCCTCCCAGAATCCACACTAGCACCCAAGGGCATCCTACACACCGGAGCACATCTCCTCCAGGGCATGAAGAAATATTATGACATCATCTCCATCCTGATGGAACTGCGTTAGCTCCTCTTTCTGGCCCACACCATCTTCAAAACTGGCTGTATCATATACAGATCCCTCACAACCAGCACCCAGCTTATCTTGCAGAAAGGCTCAACATCTCTGGTGGTTCTCAGCACACTGTGAGCCAGGACACCATCAGACTGCAGACTAAGAAGTGTAAAAAGAAAAGGAGGTCCTTTCCTTCTACACTTCCCATGATCTGAAACAACATCCCCACATCCATCAAGACTGCTCCAACGCTGATCCAATTTAGGGAAGAGTTAGATTCGCCTCTAAAGAGCAGTACATCACATTGCATTAACTGTCCACCAGCCGGCTACCTCTCCCATCACTCGTTGACTTTATGTCTGTCTTTGACTATGCAGAGTGCTCCATTGCCTTTTGGCTAGGTTTACTCTATAGAAATACCATACACAAAGATACATACATACATACCTGATGGTTTGCAGTTGTACTTAAGTAGTCTTAACCATTCTGAATAGCAAGCTGGATACTTAATTACACAGTGTTTTAGAGTTTCCAGTTTTGTTGACAAGATCTGATAAATGATCATTGTTTCCTGCTGTGTGAAGTGTAGCTCACCCATGAAATGTAGGATATGTATTTCTTCTGGTAAAGGTTTGCATGCTTTAGGAATGGACTGATTGGATCTTATATCCTATCCCAATATTTATACCACTTTGGATATTGCAAAACGTAAAGATAAGTTACCTGAGTCCCTCTCACATTTCGGTCAGAGGCCTGCCAGTGACAGATAAACACAAGTTGTTTTTCTAGTGTACAATATTAGCAATTGTAAATGGTATATATATAGCATGTTACTACACCTGACGAGTCGTTGAATCACCTTGTGGTGGATATTTTGAAAGTATGTTACAGTACGAGACTTGGTTAAATATGGTCCCATGGCATTCATGGGTTATTGGACCTTAGTTGCAGCAATAGGGGTCGTTTACCTCCAGTGTACTAGGGCCTTTTTTTTACTAGTGTAACTAGAGTATCTCAGAATAACAAGTCAGAATAGCCCAAGTCTTACTCAGGGAGGTGGTGTGGGCTAGAAACTCAGACTCCGTACCATCATCCAATAATGACCACCTCTTCAGTCAGTGCATTATTTTAGGAAGTAAAGTACTTTCATAGTACAAAACTCAATACAATACATAACTTTCTAGAGATCTCCATTAATAATAACTTTGTCATGTTTAAAAGCAAAGAAAAACTACAAGCACAGTTGAGTCTAGCACTTTAATTGACCTTGCTGTTCCCAATAGTCAAATGCACATGTACCCACACAGTTGTGGCCCAGTGGCCATATGGAGTAGTTGTCAGAGGATGAAAGGAGACTATCTTCCACTTTGGTGTTGGAGAGGATTGAGCAACACGTCAAAGTCTTTAGGTTTAACTGTATTTTATTGGCAACAGCGACAAAAAGGAATACAAACATGCCTGTTAGGGACATTGATACTGATCAAGCATCGCCCTCCATCAAAAGGCCCCCACATGCGAAACAAGAGTTATACATCCAGCAATCGAGAGATCACTCCCCGGTCGCCACTTGAGCAGTACTCCGCATACAAACATGAGGGACATAGCAATAAGGTCTTTAGAAAAAGAACAAACCCCCCCCCAACGCGCCCCCACTCCCCACCCTCCCATCCCACCCCGAACTGGTGTGCTTTCGTATGTACCTAGAGGAGACACAGTGGCCGGACCGGCCCCAACCAGACCTCCGCAGATCATGGCGCCGGGGCCAAGCTGGCGAGTCGAAGGAGACAGAGATATTTAGGACATGTGATCTTGTTCATTTCAGTCGATAAGAGAGCCAGCAGCGGCTGCCAAGCATCAACAAAGCCACCCAGAGTGTCAGAAAGAGAGGCCTGAATGCGCTTCATTCCCAAAACATGCCACAGCTTATGTAGCCACCCCAACCGTGTCGGTATCCGCGGGGAGCCCCATTGCGAAAGAATGTTCTGCGTAGCAGCTCCTAGAGCTATCCCCATCAGTCTGCCCCGCTGGGACTTGAGTGGATAAGTGAGGGGATTCGGCAGACCCAGTATCACATAAGCCGGGAAGCGCGGTATCTCGGTCTCAAAATAGGTATCGATATCATCCAGCACCTCCTTCCAGTAGGCCTGTAAGTCTCTACACTCCCATAGAATATGTACCATAGTGCCTTCCTGCCCGCAGCCACGCCAGCACAACGGAGCACGCGTCTGGTTCCCCTTATGCAAACAGGCCGGGGTCAAATGCCAATACATGGCCACCTTCACCGCTGCCTCCCTACTAGCCGTGTTACGCGCTGTATGATTCGCACGATAGAAAATGTCCGCCCACTCTTTGCTCGTCAATCGGTGTCCCAGCTCCTTCTCCCACCTACGCTGACCCGCAGTGGGCTCCGCAGGTACCCCGTCTCTAAGCATATCATAAAGGTCCGAGATCATGGCCTTGTCAGTGTTCTTAAGATAGACCCACTTTTTGAACCTAGTGAGCGTACGTGCTACATGAGGGCGAACATCCGCATGTAGAAGCCAATGCCGGAGCTGGAAGTAACGAAAGCGCTCCGAGTCCGGAAGGCCATAAACGCTTTTGAGCTCCGAGAAGGGGAGAATGCCCTCTAAATCGAAGAGGTGACCCGCCGAACGGCACTCCGACGCCCTCCACGCCGAAAACGCCCGAGTGTCCACTCCCGGGGAAAACTCCGGATTATCGAAAAGGGGGGTCATGGGAGAAGGGAAGGTCGTCAAACCCCGCCGTGTTGCAACGCCATCCCACACCCGCAGCAAAGTCTTCCTAACCGGGGAACCCCGAAGGCCAGGGGGTCTATGAGCCCGATGCAGAAAAGGAACCTTCCAGAGATCTAATCTAGCAAGGGACCGGTCCTGAAAAAGCCAGCTCTTCTCGGACTCCGGCCGCTTCCACTCAACTAGGTAGCGCAATTGCGCCGCGCGAAAATACGCCATTACATTAGGAATGCCCAGGCCCCCTTCGTCGGGCTTTACATAGCCCAGAGTCTTGCGGAGCCAGGGCCTCTTTCCTCTCCAAATAAATTGATTAATAGCGGTCTGCAAGGTAGACAAGACCCCCGGAGGCGGCCAAACCGGAATAGCCTGAAAAAGAAACAAAGCACGGGGCAGCAGCGACATCTTAACCCTGCCCAACAGGGAGAGCGAATGCCGCTTCCACGTGGTCAGATCCCGAACAGCACATTGTAAGAATTTAGAATAATTAAGCTGAACCGTCTGGGACACCGATGCCGCAAGCTCTATGCCCAAATAGGGAATGGAAGAATAGACGGGGATGCCCACGTACCGACCAGAAACCCCCCAGCGGCCGGCCCTCCCTCCCGGAGCCAAAGAATCGAGGACTTCCCGATGTCAACCCGTAGGCCCGAGACCCGACCAAACTCCTCCAACTCCTGCAAGAAGGCAGGGACCGAGCTCGCCGGCGATTCCAAGGAAGCAATGATATCATCGGCATATAAACTAACCGCGTGTCTCTCTCCCCCAAAGAGGATCCCTTTTATGTCCGGGTTGTCCCTGATCCGCTGCACTAACGGTTCAACATACAACGCAAAAAGAAGGGGGGACAACGGGCACCCCTGACTGGTGCCCTGCTGAATCGCAAACGGTGTGGACGTGACCCCATTCACCCTAATCACTGCCCTGGGAGAGGTATAGCAGCTCGAGATCCACGCCCGGAACCGATCCCCGAAGCCTAAGTGGGACAGAGTTTTATCCAAGAAGCACCAATCAACACGGTCGAACGCCTTCTCGGCGTCCACCGACAAGAGAACAGCATCCAGATCAGTACGATGGGCCTTATCAATGAAATGGAAGATCCGTTTAGTATTATCACTACATTGCCGGGCGTGAATAAAGCCCGACTGATCAGGATCAATTATGCCCGGCATCAGTGGACCCAAGCGCGCCACCAGAACCCCCGTGAACAGCTTAAGATCGAGATTAAGTAAAGAAATAGGCCGGTAAGAGCCACATAAAGTAGGATCCTTGCCTTGTTTGGGTAAGACTACTACAGAGGCCAAGAGCATCTCCAAGGGGATCGTCCCGGGACCCGCAAAAGAATTAAATAGGCGAGTAAGAATGGGGGCCAACACCATACAGAACCGCTTATAAAACCCGGCCGAAAAGCCGTCCGGACCCGGCGCCTTCAAGAGTTTAAGGCGGGAAATGGCCCCCACCACCTCTCCAAGGCGAATAGGTGCATCCAACGCATCGCTATTAAACTGATTCAATGCCGTCGTATGGACCTGTTGAAGGTAAGCTTCTATCTGGTGCATGGGCGCCGACCCGCCTTCATATAAAGCCTCATAGAAAGCCCGAAAGGCCTGCGCAATTCCCACATCGTCCGTAACCCAACCACCCTCCAAAGTGGTAATCTCCTTAACTTTGCCCTGCTGTGTCCTCGCCCGCAATCTGCTGGCCAACAACCGACCTGTCTTATCACCTCCCACAAAATAAGAGTGCTTAAGGCGGGGAGCCGCATATTCCGCCCTATCAAGATCGAGCCCCGCCAGCAGGGCTCGGACAGACTTCAATTGGTGCCAGATCCGGGGAGCCCCCGTGCGGCTGTGTGCTCTCTCCAGCTCAAGCACTTTGGCCGTAAGTTCCTCCCTCTTAGCTTTGCGCTCCTTATTTTCCGCCGCCGACAGGGCAATCAATTCCCGGCGTACTACGGCTTTGAGTGCGTTTGTTGTAACGCTCCATAGAGTAGCAGCCGAGATGTCCGGGGAGTCGTTCAACTCCAGATAGTTCCGAATACATCGAAGGATTTGCTGCTGGACCGCCGGTTTGTGTAGCATTGTCTTGCGCAATCTCCAATGCCCCACCGGCCGAGCCTCCGAGGGGACCTCTAATGTAACCACCACCGCGTCGTGATCGGACAAGGCCGCCGCAGTGATATAAAAATCCTTAATCTGCGCGCGGATCTCCGCGGAGCCCAGGAAATGATCAAGTCTAGCATAGGTGTTGTGCACATGCGAATAATAGGACAGTTGAGAGGCGCGAGGGTGAGACTCTTGCCAAAGGTCAAGCGGACCCCTCTCTGCTAACCACTGTTTACCAGCACCCGAGACCTCCCCCCCTTGGGAATGACGGCTACCTGACCGATCCACTGCTGAATCCATGACCAAGTTCAAGTCACCCCCCACCAGAAGGCTCCAAGACCATGGAGAGAGCGGAGCGGAGGAACACCTCCTGGCCCGCGTTTGGGGCATATAATGTGCCGATCATAAACGCGAGACCTGCAACCCAGAAGCGGTAGGCCAGCAAGCGTTCCCTAATCTCCGCCACTTTGTCTCCAACCGTCCCCGAAAATTCCTCGCCACCAAGATCGCCACCCCCGCTTTTTTATCAGCCATGGAGGAGAAATATTGATAGGGAAACACTCTAGACTTCTACCTATGCCAGTCCCTGGCCATCAGATGCGTCTCCTGTGGCAGGCAGATGTCCGCCCCGGCATTCTCTAAGTAGGAGAGGATAGCCTGCCGCTTGTTTGGGCCATTAAGGGTAAGAATAGTCAATCCAGCGTCGTGCGTGGATGTGTAAGGGAGCAACACGTGCCTGCGGCTATGGGGCTAGCGGAGAAAACGAAAAACCCTGGCCCTCCTGCACCACCGCCCTCCCCTATACTCCACTTGAAAAACAGAAACACCCCCCCAAGCACACCAGTTCCCCCTCCCACCCGACCCCCAACCTCAACTCCCCGTTCAAACCCCCCCCCAAATAGTCCCGTGCACACCATGTCCAGTCGTGTGCTCGTGGAAGAACAAAACAAACCGGGGCATCTCACGGCAAGGGCAATACCATCAGGCCCCCCTGCCACCCACCCCCCGCACATAAGCATGCCCACCAGGCCCCCATAGCTTCACGAGGCTCCAGAAGGGGACGTGTCCGTAGCCACGGCATCAATGGCTGCTCTACGTTCCTGTGCCACCACCTCCGGATCTGGCCCTCGGGCCGCCCCACCGGAGCGCTTCCGCTCAACAGTCCGCCAGCGTGCCGGAGACCGACGGCGCTCGGGAGTATTCTCCCTCGTTGGACTCGGGAGCGGCAGCCCCAACAATTTACTCGCCTCCACAAGGGACGCCATCTGGTGCAAACAACCCTGACACTTAAAAATGATGCGAAAGGGGTGCCCCAAGAATAAGCCACTCCATTGTACCGCAGGTGCGCCGTGACAGCTTTAAAGTCTCTCCGCTTCTGTAGGTTGCTGGCAGCCAAGTCCTGGTACAAAGTGATAGACAGCCCTTGGTACTGTATCGGATGTTTCACCTGAGCCTCCCTAATAATGCGCTCTTTCAAAGGGTAATCCGGAAGAAAGGCCAGGATATCTTGTGGCGGTGCATTGGCCTGGCGACGCAGGCCCACCCAGTGAGCCCTATCAATTCGGACCTCCATCTCTGGGGGTGCTCCCAGTATGTCGCGGAACAGCCCTTGTAGAAAAGCAATGATGTCTGACCCTTCTGCTCCCGATTGTACCCCCCGAACGCGAATGTTGTTCCGCCGGGAGCGGTTTTCAAGGTCCTCGGCGTGGGACTGCAAGTCCATCTGCTGCTCCCGCAAGCGGAGGACCTCTTGCTGCAACTGCGTGACTTCCTCATCCTTAGCCTGCTCCTGGTCCTCGATAGCTGCCACCCGATCTCCGAGGGTATCCACCTCCCTCCGCAATTCCCGCACCTCGCCCGCCACTTCGCTCTTTAGGGTATGAAAGTCTTCGCGAAGCGTATTGAAGAGGGACTCAGGAAGGATTTGGTAATGGGGGCGTCTTCCCCATCGGGATCTGTGGCAGTGTGGGGCCCCCTAATAAGCATCTCCTTCAAGGTCCGCTCCTTCCGCCCCCTTTGACTGGACATATTGTCTCCTTAGCGGAGGGACCACGGGCGACCAGGGGAACGAAGGCCCCGCTCAAGCAAGACCTTGGGGCAGGATGCAGGAGGCAACTCACCCCAGACAGGCACCCCAGGAAACACCGCCTCCCCCAGCCGCCCCACCAGGCGAGCAGCTGGATCACCAGGCCCAGGAAGATGTGAAGCAGAGAAGCAGGACGCAGACCCCACGCTCAAGGCCGCTCTCCGCTGACAGCACTAGAAGTCCAAATGACGCCGCCAAACCAGAAAGCGCTGGGGAAAGAGCCAATCAAAGGGCCACCCCGCAGCCACCGTCCGTCCTCTTTGGAATAGGAGGCCCAGGCAGGTAGAAAGGGCCAGTCAGCTCCACCACATCAAGCACTCCAGGGGGAACTAAGGGGCCGAGGACCTTCGGAACACCACCTTCGCCCCCAAAAGCCAGCCGAGTCACTCTGGCCGAGACCCCCCGGGAGGCCACATAGGCCCGATGTCCTTCAATCGTCTCTTTGCCAACCAGGCCGACCCAGGGAGAGGGCAACCCCCCTGGCCCTGCGCTGCAGACCACTCGCCGTAGGCGCCACCAAACCTGAAATTTCGCCGCTGCAGCCGAAGAAGTAGCCCGGGAGGCCCCCTCTGATCCCAGGCCTCCCCCGTGCCCTCTGGCTGTTCAAATTGCAGGACTCAGCCACCGCTGCTTCAGAAGCGGCCCCGGGCTCCCGCGCCGCCACTCACTCCACACCAATGGAGCCAGCAACTCCGCAGCCCTGAAGCACGGGCTGTGTTCACAGGAGGACTGCCTCAGACACCGTCAACAGCTCGCCCCGGTGGCACCGCCAGCCACCGCCGCCGTCACCAACAAGAGGGGCCGCCACTGCAGAGAACCAGCTACGCGCGGGGTCCGGCCGCCATCTTGGCCGCCACGCGCGCTCCGCTGGGACGAGTCCGACGAGCACCAAACGTTCACCCCCAGCCTCCCAAACTCAGGAACCAGGCGACAAGAAGGCTGGGGGCCGCCACCACCATGCCCCCGGCGCTCTAAATGGGGGCAAGCATGAAACAGGGGCCGAGCTGGGCAGCGGCGGGTGGGGAGACGAAGCAGCACACGTCTTACCCGCTTGCCATCTTGGCCACGCCCCACGTCAAAGTCTTTATGATGAAACCGGGCTTCTGCATGGCTCCATAGAAGTCTCAACACACAAAGCCCTGTACCCAAACCTGCGGTTATGGGGCTAGTGGAGAAAAGGAAAAACCCTGGCCCTCCTGCACCACCGCCCTCCCCTATACTCCACTTGAAAAACAGAAACACCCCCCCAAGCACACCAGTTCCCCCCTCCCACCCGACCCCCAACCTCAACTCCCCGAACAAACCCCCCCCCCAAATAGTCCCGTGCACACCATGTCCAGTCGTGTGCTCGTGGAAGAACAAAACAAACCGGGGCATCTCACGGCAAGGGCAATACCATCAGGCCACCCACCCCCCGCACATAAGCATGCCCACCAGGCCCCCATAGCTTCACGAGGCTCCAGAAGGGGACGTGTCCGTAGCCACGGCATCAATGGCTGCTCTACGTTCCTGTGCCACCACCTCCGGATCTGGCCCTCGGGCCGCCCCACCGGAGCGCTTCCGCTCAACAGTCCGCCAGCGTGCCGGAGACCGACGGCGCTCGGGAGTATTCTCCCTCGTTGGACTCGGGAGCGGCAGCCCCAACAATTTACTCGCCTCCACAAGAGACGCCATCTGGTGCAAACGACCCTGACACTTAAAAATGATGCGAAAGGGGTGCCCCAAGAATAAGCCACTCCATTGTACCGCAGGTGCGCCGTGACAGCTTTAAAGTCTCTCCGCTTCTGTAGGGTGCTGGCAGCCAAGTCCTGGTACAAAGTGATAGACAGCCCTTGGTACTGTACCGGATGTTTCGCCTGAGCCTCCCTAATAATGCGCTCTTTCAAAGGGTAATCCGGAAGAAAGGCCAGGATATCTTGTGGCGGTGCATTGGCCCGGCGACACAGGCCCACCCAGTGAGCCCTATCAATTCGGACCTCCATCTCTGGGGGTGCTCCCAGTATGTCGCAGAACAGCCCTTGTAGAAAAGCAATGATATCTGACCCTTCTGCTCCCGATTGTACCCCCCGAACGCGAATGTTGTTCCGCCGGGAGCGGTTTTCAAGGTCCTCGGCGTGGGACTGCAAGTCCATCTACTGCTCCCGCAAGCGGAGGACCTCTTGCTGCAACTGCGTGACTTCCTCATCCTTAGCCTGCTCCTGGTCCTCGATAGCTGCCACCCGATCTCCGAGGGTATCCACCTCCCTCCGCAATTCCCGCACCTCGCCCGCCACTTCGCTCTTTAGGGTATGAAAGTCTTCGCGAAGCGTATTGAAGAGGGACTCCAGGAAGGATTTGGTAATGGGGGCGTCTTCCCCATCGGGATCTGTGGCAGTGTGGGGCCCCTTAATAAGCATCTCCTTCAAGGTCCGCTCCTTCCGCCCCCCTTGACTGGACATATTGTCTCCTTAGCGGAGGGACCACGGGCGACCAGGGGAACGAAGGCCCGCTCAAACAAGACCCAGGGGCAGGATGCAGGAGGCAACTCACCCCAGACAGGCACCCCAGGAAACACCGCCTCCCCCAGCCGCCCCACCAGGCGAGCAGCCGGATCACCAGGCCCAGGAAGATGTGAAGCAGAGAAGCAGGACGCAGACCCCACGCTCAAGGCCGCTCTCCGCTGACAGCACTAGAAGTCCAAATGACGCCGCCAAACCAGAAAGCGCGGGGGGAAAGAGCCAATCAAAGGGCCACCCCGCAGCCACCGTCCGTCCTCTCTGGAATAGGAGGCCCAGGCAGGGAGAAAGGGCCAGTCAGCTCCACCACATCAAGCACTCCAGGGGGAACTAAGGGGCCGAGGACCTTCGGAACACCACCTCCGCCCCCAAAAGCCAGCCGAGTCACTCTGGCCGAGACCCCCCGGGAGGCCACATAGGCCCGATGTCCTTCAATCGTCTCTTTGCTGACCAGGCCGACCCAGGGAGAGGGCAACCCCCCCGGCCCTGCGCTGCAGACCACTCGCCGTAGGCGCCACCAAACCTGAAATTTCGCCGCTGCAGCCGAAGAAGTAGCCCGGGAGGCCCCCTCCGATCCCAGGCCTCCCCCATGCCCTCCCGCTCGTTCAAATTGCAGGACTCAGCCACCGCTGCTTCAGAAGCGGCCCCGGGCTCCCGCGCCGCTACTCACTCCACACCAATGGAGCCAGCAACTCCGCAGCCCCGAAGCACGGGCTGTGTTCACAGGAGGACTGCCTCAGACACCGTCAACAGCTCGCCCCGGTGGCACCGCCAGCCACCGCCGCCGTCACCAACAAGAGGGGCCGCCACCGCAGAGAACCAGCTACGCGCGGGGTCCGGCCGCCATCTTGGCCGCCCCGCGTGCTCCGCTGGGACAAGTCAGACGAGCACCAAACGTTCGCCCCCAGCCTCCCAAACTCAGGAACCAGGCGACAAGAAGGCTGGGGGCCGCCACCACCACGCCCCCGGTGCTCTAAATGGGGGCAAGCATGAAACAGGGGCCGAGCTGGGCAGCGGCGGGCGGGGAGACGAAGCAGCACACGTCTTACCCGCTCGCCATCTTGGCCACGCCCCACGTCAAAGTCTTTATGATGAAACCGGGCTTCTGCATGGCTCCATAGAAGTCTCAACACACAAAGCCCTGTACCCAAAACTGGCCAGAAGAACTCACCCTGCTGGATCATTGATCTACCGCAAAAAAATGGGAGTCACCCGTAACAGTCAGCGCTCACTATTACTGGAATCTGTGCTCACTGGCAGTTTTCGGGTGGTGCCAGTGCCCAAATATTGGGATTATCATTCTTCTGGATATTACAAGAGTAACACACAATATCTTGGCAAGCACTGATCACAGTTAAAGTTTTCCAGCACTGGGAGTGTGCGAAGTAGAAAAGGCACATATCTTCACAACCACTGGTCACGGCTGACTTTCTCATGCAGCGGGTGCTCACAGCTGTGAGGATATGGACACATTGGTTCTCTTATAGCTGATAATTTCCTTACGGTATAATAGATTTCTATGCAGTTTAAGTAATTGTGCTCAGCCAAGCCTTGCATTGCTATCCCACTGATCTCTACTGGCTAGGAGAGTAGAGCCCTTGTACTCAAGGCCCTGTTGAGGAAACTGAGGGCACATTGGGGAGGAGTAAACATGAAGGTGGCTCACTGCAAGACTATGGGAAGCCTATTGATTGCTTTTCAAATCCAGACCCAAAACGGGGGCACCTTTATGAGGGCGTGTTTACTAATTACAGATCCCTCTCTAAACATGCAGAGGATATTTGGCTCTCCTTGGAATCCAACTCATGAGACCTAATGTTTTTTACTGAAACATGGCTGAAGGAGAGCTCCAACCTTGACCTAATGCTGGCAATACCAGTGGGCTTCCACATGACTTGTGCTAATAGGGGAGGCAACAAGACTGGTGATGGAGTGGCTATCGTTCTGAGGGAGGGCTGGGAAATATCCTGTAGTAGGGTTAAACATAAGGAATCATGGAGGCTATGTCTTTCTGTGTCAGGGTTTCATCTTCCCTATCGGTCGCCGGGATACTGGTGTGCAGACCCCCCAATACGTCAGGCTGCCATTTAGCAGAATTTTGTGACAAAGCCGCTGATCTCTCATTGAAATATGCCAGCTTCACTATTCTAGGCGATTTTAACGTCCATATGGACAATGAAAATTGGGGCGCTAGGTGGCGCCAGACCAAGATGGCCGCACCGCTGTGAGGCTCTGGCAGCCTGGCCCGCTTATCCTGCAATTATTAGCTGTTCGCACGATTCCCGTGCGCCACACGAGCGCCTGAGTGGAGGTAGACTACCGCCACCCTCGGTTTAAGTTTTGGCCTGATTGGTGGCAGTGCGGAGGCGCGGTAGCCTCGGACGAGCGGAGAGGAGCTGAGCTGCGGGCTGGCCTGGAGCGGCGAGGCGGGCGCTGATTCTGCGTGAGTCCGGTGCGGCCACAAGGGGCGAGGCCGCGGGACACCGGAGGTGCACTTGGCTGACAACACACGGGCCGCTTTGGTCACGGCCGGCTAGCGATTGATGCGTTGTGCCTGGGAGCCTGGAAGAACGGAGGCGAGCTGCACAATCCCGGAGGCGAATCTCACGGCTCTGTCTCCCTGCGCTTCGCGCACCGTGGCACGGCTGGAGCGTTTGCTGTTGGCCGCTCCTCCCTTGCTGACGGGGTGACTCCCGAGATGGCTCTGAGGCGGACGCTGTGGGTGATCCGAGAGAACTGAGGCGGCGGAGACCCGGTTGGTGCATCCTCGCTCCAGGCGCTGATGTTCGCCTACCCTTATACGTGCCCCCTCTGCCCACTGAGGCGCTGTTGACAGTTGGCCATGAATCCTGGGATGCCCGCCGGCTGGATTCGACGCCTCCCCGCCCACTGGGTGGCTGCTGGCGCTCCTGTTCTCCGGGGTGCCGCTTGATGCTGGAGGCGCGCACTGAAACGCCGCGGAGGGTTGGGTGCGCTCATTTGTTGGCTGAGCTGTTGGCACGACCCTCTCCTCTTTGTAAGCCTGGAGGCATAATTTGACGCACTGCCATACTCTATTCACCTCCCCTGCGGCCTCCGCGCACTTTCCGGCCGTCTCCTCCTCCGCTGTATGGTAAGCCTGTGTTGGCTGTGAGATGAGGGAGTGCAACACGGTGGCAGACATTGAGCCTTCAACGTACACGAGGCGGTCCACGCGGCTGGAGTGGGGCTGATTGTGGTGGCCGCCCCGGGTGTCGTTGGCCTGTGGCGGGGGGCTGCCCCTGTTCCCACCCCGATTGATCATAGGCACGGCTTATAATTCCTGGAGTGCTAGTGTGGAAAGGCCTCTGTGGTGTAGTTCGGCTCCGCGGCGGACGAGATCCTGCGTACGCATCAGCAAGGAATAGCGCCGGAGGGAGGTGGCCGGCTGATAAGGCGCTGCCACCCCACCAAATAGGGTGCCCTGACGGGCCGGGGTTCGCCGGCCGGGATGGGGAAGACGGATGGGTGGCAACAGCGGCTTCACTTTGAAACTAAGAAGGTGGGCACTCGCTCGGTGGCGGAGGAGCCCCCCGGACTGGAGCGAGAGTCGACGGCCGGCCCAGCGACGAGCCCGGAAAATGAGGTCAAGGAGATGCTGAAAATGCTGCAACAGAGTGTGAACGGTCTGTCAGGGAAAATGGACACGATGAACTACAGGCTTGACTTTCTCGTGTTAAAGGTGGATAAGCATGACGAACAGCTGAAGGAAATGGAACAGCGCATTTCTGACACTGAAGATCGCACAGGTACCACGGACAAGCAATTAACGCAGATGGACCGCCGCCTGAAAGTGATAGCGGCAAAGAACGAGGACTTGGAGGCCCGCAGCCGCCGTAACAACATACGCCTTACTGGGATTCCGGAGAGTGCCAATACCGGACGGATGGAAGATTATGTGGAGAGGCTCCTCCTGACGACGTTTGGAGCTGAGGCATTCTCGCCCCATTTGATTGTTGAGAGGGCCCATAGATCGCTTGGTCCTCGTCCGCCGCCGGGCGGCCCGCCTCGACCTATTGTGGCTCGCATACTTAATTATAGGGACCGTAACGTGGCTTTGAGGAGGGCGAGAGAGCAGGAAAATGTGCAGTTTGAGGGTACTGCGTTTTCCATATTCCCAGACTTCACTATGGCTGTACAGGAGGCGAGACGGAAATTTGTAACTGTGAAACAAAAACTGCGCACAGCCGGCGCCTCAGCCACCAGGGTCGCACGATTCTGTGCATGACCCCCCAGCAGGCGGAGGAATTTCTTAAGACTCTGCGGCGCCGCTCGCCTGGCCAGGCCGCGGATAAAGAGGGGTCGCGTCCCCCTTCGCCTGCCCTTGAGGCGCGGGGGGGGTGTGAGCTTCTCCAAGCCTGTGCATTGCGATGCCTCCGCGGCTGGATTGACTGTCACATGGAGGCCGGAGGTGAGCGGGCACTGCGGGGGTTGTATTGAGGACTCCTAGATGATAGACTTGGACTACCACTCTTACTGGGGTACGGGCGGGGGGGAGGTTATCAGGGTACAATCCTTCTGCCTACAAGCATGGGATGATCCCCTAGCGCTCACCCAATTGCGAACTAGATGAGATAGGGGAAACGTGCGAATTTAGATATGCAGCCAGGCCCCCTCCCACCGTTCCCTCTCCATGCTCCTGCCTTGTGGGCGGGTAGTAGACCACCATAAGGGGAGAGGGGTAAGGGAGGGATATCTGGGTCCACAGGCGCCCCTATCATGGGCAGTCCCCTACAGGGTAGCAATGTTATTGACTTTCAGTTGACCCAGGTCGCTAGGGTTTTGGGCTGGGGAGGGATGTACTGATACCGGCACGGTTGGGGTGCAGTTGTGGGTGGGACGGGGCGTAATATTTGGCTTGTTCGCTTCTTTGGGGGGAGGGTGGAGGGTGGGAGAGAAATCGGCAATCGCTCAGGCAACTACGGATGGTGGAGATCACAAAAGCCATGATAACCATTCACAGGGAGCGGGGGTGGCACTGGGGGGTTTGGCCTTTAGTTAGTAATCCATTGGGCATTGCTATTACGGTACGCAGGCACACCCTGCACTGACCAAATTGAAATTACTGACCTGGAATGTTAGAGGGCTGGGGGACCCCCGCAAGCGGCGTCAGATACTCTCATACCTGGATAGGCACCATGTCAGTATAGCGTTCCTCCAGGAAACACACATGGTCCCTAGGGATAACCCTACGTTTGGGAGTAAATGGGCCTCAGAGCGAGTGTTCTCGTCCTATTCCACATACGCCAGGGGCACTGTGATCCTCATAAAACGTGGCACTCCGTTTGTATGTGCGGGACAGAAGAGGGGTAGAGATGGGAGGAGTTGTATGCTGTGGGGCACGCTGGGCACGCAGTCTGTTGTGCTTGTGAATTGCTATGGTCCTAACGTTGATGACCCCGATTTTCTACACTCGCTCTGGGGACAGATCACGGGGGTGGGGGCCACACATGTACTATGGGCTGGGGATTTTAATACAGTCAGTGACCCCCGGACGACTGATCCGGCGCGCTACCGCACCACTACACCCGTAGTCAGGCGGCGATGGCCGGGCTCCTTACACACGAGGGACTTACCGACCTCTGGCGATACACTCACCCGGATGGACGAGAGGTTACGTACTACTCGACGGTGCATGCGGCCTGGTCGAGGCTGGATTACTGGCTGGGGTCCAGGGGGTTGTGTCACTGGGTTTGTGCGGTGGACCACCTTGCACGCACGTTTTCTGATCATTCGCCTGTTTGCCTCACGCTGGAGATACCGAACCTTATTGCCAGTCCTAGAAGCTGGCGTCTGGCCCCTGGGGCACTTCTTGACGAGGTGTTTAAAACCGAGCTAGAGGAGGAGATAGTGGATTTCATGGCCCGCAACAAGGGGACGGTGGCACAGATGGGCACGCTATGGGAGGCCTTTAAGGTCATAATCCGGGGCACCTGCATGGCAAAGAGCTTTGGAGTTCTGAGGGACATGCGACGGCGCCTTCGCTTGCTAGAGAAGCAACTAAAGGTACTAGAGGGGGATATCTGGCGTGAGGACTCGGGCGAGGGGAGGGCTAAATTGCGTGACACCATTACTGACTACTCTTCCACGGCTGAACGGGAGGCAAGGTTTAGGGGGAAATATGTTACTGCCAGACGCTGTGGCGAGGGAGGCAGGCCGGGGCGTGCTCTGGCTCGCGACATCAGACGACCACAGTACACCAACTATGTGCTTGAGATAGAGGATGCACAGGGGGATAGACACAGGGATGGCTTAGAGATTCTGAATACCTTTACGACATTCTACGAATCACTGTACTCGTCTAAAGGGGGGAATACACAGGATTTTGCTGCATTCTTTGGGGACATCACCTTGGGGTATCTTAGTGGGAGGCAAAGGGAGTTTCTAGCTGCCCCATTTACGCTGGAAGAGATTCGGGATGCAATTGCCCAATTGCCGGCGGGGAAAGCGCCCGGATCCGACGGCCTGCCGGCGGACTTCTATAAATTATATATGGACCATCTCGCACCGGTGCTGCTAGCAGTCTATTCGGAGGCGCTTGAGGCGCAGGTACTGCCCGCCACAATGAGGGAGGCCCTTATTATATCTCTGCTGAAACCTGGTAAGCCCCCTGACAAGTGTGATTCCTACAGGCCCCTATCGTTAATCAACGTAGATATCAAAATCTTAACTAAAATGATAGCGAATCGATTGAATCTCCTCATGGATAAGCTGGTATTGCCAGACCAGTCAGGATTCATCCCCGGGAGGGCGACGTCTCATAATTTGCGCACTCTCTTCTCTATTATGCATCAGGTGGCTCCGCACCTCCCTTTGGCCGCTGTTTTTTTGGACGCCACCAAGGCGTTTGACTCGATTGAGCGGGACTATCTTCACGCGGTCCTGCGCAACATGGGGTTCCCGGTGGGATTTTCTGCTTTGATACGGTTGCTATATACCGCGCCAGTAGCTAAAGTGATGGTAAATGGTCACACCTCTACCACCATTTCACTCTCCCGGGGCACCAGACAGGGGTGCCCGCTGTCGCCTCTGCTATTCGCGTTGGCGGTGGAGCCGTTGGCGGCGCGAGTGCGGCAGTATCATCGAGACAAGGCGCTCAGCTGCCCTTTACGCCCCATCCTCATTTCGCTTTACGCGGACGATATGACTCTATATGTGAAGGACCCGCAGACTAATTTAAATCCGCTTCTGAGGGAGTTTGTGCGGTTCGGGGGGCTCTCGGGTATTCACATTAATTGGGCTAAATCCCAGATTTTCCCACTTACTTCGGCCGTATCGCGTTTCCATGCTGACTTTCCGTTGGAGTGGTGCGACTCCACCGTGCGGTACCTCGGGGTACAGGTTTCTGCGGACCGGGAGGAACTCATGAGAGACAACTATGGGCGGGTGGTGGAGGCACTGAAAGACACTATTACGCGTTGGATTGCCCTGCCGCTGTCCCTTGCGGACAGAATATCCCTGATAAAAATGGTAATCCTACCGAAAATGCTTTACTACTTCACGAATATCCTCTATCCCCCGGGAAGTTTTTTTTTTGCTACCCTGCGCACTGAACTCTTGCGGCTGGTGTGGGGTGGGAAGCAGGCCCGCATCCGATGGGACGTTCTGGCTCGCCCATATGCTGCAGGTGGCTTAGACCTGCCAAATTTTGAGCTGTATTATCAGTGCGCCCAGGCCCATTATGCGCACTACTGGACGAGCGGTCCGCGGTACACAGCGCAGGTGGCCACGGAGCATTGGCTTGCTGACCCCGTGCCGCTGGGCGGGGCATTGTGGCGGCGCCCCTCCCAACGGGAACGCAATCCTGATACTGTGGAGTGCACGAGCCACGCTTGGGAGTGGATCGAGAAACAGACGGGAATGCCTTTGTTGTACTCTCCGCTTCTCCCGCTCGTGTATCATCCCCGCATGCCTCTTTTGCAGGAGGGAGTTTTCAACAAACTGAAGCAACACAGGGGGCTAAACACGTTTGGGGACTTATATAGGGATGGCAGATTCATCACGCTGCAGCAGCTTTGTTCCGACCCTCCCCCCACCACCATGGAAACCTTCCTGTACATCAGGCTCCGAGCCGGAGTTCAGGCCATCACGCAGGACTATCCATTAGAACCGGCGACGTCGCCCCAGTTGCATGCAGTGCTGCGGGCCACTACCGCCTCTCACCTGGTGTCGGCCCTATACCGTTCAATATACTCGGGGACGGAGTATGTGCAATGTACTGCACGCGGCAAATGGGAGGAGGAGTTTGGGCAGCCGTTGACCGACCGTGACTGGTTGTTTAGCTGCAAACAGACGGAGCAAGTGGCTGCTAACAGTAGGCTTCGTGTCACACACTATAAGTTTGTTCAACGCTACTACTACACCCCCGTGAAACTGCATCGGTTTGGGTTGAGGGAGGACACTAGGTGCGATCGGTGCGGGGTCGAGGGGGCTGATATGCTGCATCTGGCGTGGGCATGCCCCTCTGTATATGCGTTTTGGGCTTTGGTGTTTGACGCGGTGGGGAAAATGATTGCTGCCCCTCTGCCGCCGACCCCACAAATGGGTATTTTGGGATGTACGGAGAGCATACCGGCTCCTCGTAGAAAATTTGGCTCTTTTTGTCTTGTCCTCGCTAAGCGCAAGGTGGCCTGCAGGTGGGGGAGAGGACGTGCCCCTAAGTTTAAGAGCTGGCTGGAGGATCTGATGCGTTGGCAGGAAGAATTAACTTTGTATGCGAACCTTCTGCCTGCCGCCTCCAAGCCCAAGGACATATGGGACCCTTTAAGGGGGCATCTGCTTCAGACCCCTCTGACACAAGTACATACCGATGCTTCTGTGTCTTGAGCTGGCCGTGCGCCGGGGGCGTCTGGGGTGCGGTGTGGGGGTGCGGGACTCCTGCTGCCGGATCCCTTCTGCTTGTGCGGGCTGTTTGGGCCCTTATGGCCTACCATTGATATTGCAGTGTGTGACTGGCGGGGTTGTGGAGGTATCGGTTGGCGTCTCGGCGGAGGCGCAAGCTGCGGGGCTGCTGTACCTTGCTTACTTGGCAGGGCCCCTTGTACATACATGCTGGCGGGGGTCATAACTCAGGGTATACGTGCTAGCCGAACCCCTCCCTATTGTTTTTTGCTTCTTTTTCCCTTTTTTATACTGTGATGCCACTGATTGTTCTAGGTTGCCTTTCGTGTTGCCTGGCGTTATTGTGACTATATGTTTTCACGCGGCCGGCCCAGGTGGGTTGTAGGCGGCATGCTGTGTTAATGTTCCAAAATGTGCTGCTTCCTGACTAACGTACATTGCTGCCGGCCCCGGCGGGGTTGTAGGCGGAAGACAGCTGTGTCAGAATGGTTGGGTTTTTCTTAATAAAGGTTTTCAAAAAAAAAAATGGACAATGAAAATTGCACTAAAGCTCTCCAGCTGGCAGAAACCTTTGTCGGGCTTAGCTTAACTCAAAGAGTCACCGCCCCCACTCATGATGCCGACCAAATGCTGGACCTCATCTTTCGAATGACCCCTACCTATTGGTGGAGGCCCCTCTACCTCTGACCTGGTCGGATCATCTACTCATTCCGTTTAACTTCCAGGTCACTCACCTCAGCAGTAGCCGTGTGCATATTCCAGAGATAAGGAGAGATTGGAGGAAGGTCACTACTGATTCTGTGACTCCTCTGCTCCGCAATAATCCCCTCCAGTTGACAGGAAACCCCAACAAAGATGTATCCAGCTTTAATAGCTGGGTTACGAATGTTTTAGATAAGGTGGCACCACCCAGAGCTATAACATCTTCCAGGAAAAAACCTTCTGCCCTGCGGTGTTCAATGGAACTTCGGGCAGAGAAAATTCTCTGTAAGAAACTGGAATGCTCTTGGAGACACGCATACGACCCCACGGCCAAATGTTCCTACAGAAAAGTCCTACAAAAAGTTCCACAGACTCAAGCTTAATGCTATGCGAGACTACTTTTCACACAAAATTAAGTCGGCCGAGAATTCAGCCAAAGCATTATTCAAAATTACTAAAAGTTTCACCCGGCTGTTCTGGATAGGTCTGTGTCTCCTTCCGCTACCCTTTGCAATGGTCTTTATGAATTCTTTCAGGATAAAATTCAATCCATCTATTTCACCTTCCCGTCTAACTTGTCTCCAATGGAGCTTAATCCCATTTTGGATGGTATTGATAACTGGTCGGAGTTTTTCCCTCTTCCATTGGATGTGTCTCTTAAGAAACTGCAGAGCTGTAAATCTGGCTCTCCAGGCGATGTCTGCCTGGCTCAAATTTTTAGATTATTGTCCCCTTGTTTTATTGTCCCTCTGAATCTAATCTGGAACGCCTCGCTCAAGTCAGGTATCTATCCAGAGACATGGAAATAAGAATTCTTACTGCCTATTCTCAAGAAACCGGATGCCGATCCTACAGAACATAAAAACATTCGACCTATCCCTCTTCTGCCGGCACCAGCAAAAACTTATTGAGCATGTAGTTCAGAGACAACTCTCTGAATTTCCGGAATCTAATAATCGCTTCCATGACTCTCAATCCGGCTTTAGAGCAGGATACAGTACAGAGACCGCATTCTTGGAAGTTGCTGAGACTGTTCGCGAAACCATAGATCAGGGCAACGCAGCTATGCTTGTGCTGCTCAACCTGTCTGCAGCTTTCGATATTGTGGCCCACCCGATTCTCCTGGAGAGACTTAAGCTTTTGGGAGTACGGGGTACTGTTCTGTCCTGGCTCTGGTCTTTCCTGGAGAACCGCACACAACAGGTTTATTTGCGCCCCTTCGTTTCCACTCGGAAGCCTCTTGTTTGCAGGGATCCCTAGGGCTCGGCACTGAGCCCTCTACTCTTCAACGTATACCTTACCCCTCTCGCTATCCTGGTTGAGACTTTCAGAGTGAAAGTGATTTCCTACGATGACAACACCCAGTTGATGTTCTCTTTTAAAGAACATTCGGAGACTGCTTTTGCCAACTTCAGACAGTGCTTGAGCAACATCTCGGATTGGATGACTCAAAACTGCCTAAAGTTGAACACAGAGAAAAATGAGTTGTGCTTCTTTAACCAACCCGCCCCACCTCCCTCCCGGCTGTGGTGGCTGCCAGAACTGAACCCCACCCTGTTCCTGTGGAGGTGGTAAGGAATCTGGGGTTCAAATTCGACAATGCCCTTTCCTGTAAGGCCAAGATCAGTCAGGTCTCCTCCATATGCTTCTGGAAGCTGCGCACCTTGAGGAAATTCCTCCACTTTCTCCCGTTGGATTGTAGGAGGACTGTAGTTCACACCTTAGTAACATCGTGCTTAGACTACTCAAACAACCTCTACTTAGGTCTCCCAGCATATTTGTTCTGCAGATTACAAATGGTTCAGAATAATGCTGCTGCTAGATTGATCTGCAAGGTGCCTTTCCGTCATTCCATCTACCCCCATCTGTGGAATCTTCACTGGCTGCCCGTCGGTAGAAGAATTGAATTTAGGAATGCAAGAGATTACATTAGCCGCCACCTACATCCACTGGTCGGTGGGGAGCGATAACGAAATGAGCTGCTAAGAGAAATAGAAAGAGATAGAATAAGTAGTAGGAAAGAGTAAGAGTTAATGTGCCTGGGTGTGTTCTTTGTCGCTTAGAGAAAGGGGGTCTTCTGCCGTGCGTGAGTATTCCATTTAGGGGTGGCCAATGGGGAGTGTGTCCACGTTAGGGATCCGGAGCACTCTGAGGTATCGTGGGCAAGTAAGCTCCAGGAATTCTGTGGAAAGGAAGGCAATGGTGGAGCCCATATTTTATCAAATCTGGGCAAAGTGTGAGAGAGGCTAGCTGTGATCTTCTCCATGCCCACTAACTCCCAGTGGGGACTTCCTCTGTTCCCCAACATGACAGCAATGTTTGCTTGGCAGCACCCAGCACTAGAGTGATTGCCTTACCCCCACCAGACTTAAGGGGATAAGTGAGAGGGTTAGGGAGACCAAGTAGGGTGTAACTGGGAAATCTGGGGATTTCCTTTTGGTGTATGGTATCAATGTCTGATAGAATTGTATCCCAGTAAGTCTGTATTTTCGGGCACTGCCAAAGGATGTGTGTAAGGGAGCCCGCAATTGCGCCAACACCGGTCATTCCCACCAGGTTTCCATCGTGCCGTTCTGGCCAGGGTATTGTACCAATAATGTGCTATTTTTAAAAACATTTCTTTTCCTGCCGTGCTACAGGCCGAGGCCCTTGCTCTATGAATGATATCTTGCCATTCTTTAGGGTAGAATTTACGCTCCAACTCTGATTCCCATCTATTCAGCGCAGGGGATTTACCATTGTTTTGGGGTTTGTTTAGGAATGTGTATATGTCTGATAGCAGGCGTCTGTCAGAGGTGCGGGTTATGAACCACACTTCAAATTTAGTGAGGCGGCGAATAGCGCGGGATTGTACATGTGGTTGAGTCACACAGCGGCGTAGTGCTAGGTATTGCCAGTAAGCCTCCTTAGGAATTCCGAAGCCTGACATGAGTTGAGGGAAGTCTATAATTCCATTTTTATCAAAGAGGTAGCCAATTCTTTTGCAGTTGGCTTCCTGTCACTTAAGTTGGCTATTCCCTTCCAACGCTGGGGGAAAATCCGGGTTACTGATTAAAGGGGTCAGGGAAAAGCCACTGGATACCTGTACTCTGTCCCAAGCTTGCAGGGTAGCTCGCAGCACCGGCGAAACATAGACCCTACATCGGGCAGCTTTGCTTAGGTAGCCAGGGTACTTTCCAAATGTGCATACCAGCAATTGAGCGGTCTATGAGGCACCAATGTTTCTCCACATCTAATTTATACCATTCTGTCATATAGCAGAGTTGCGCTGCCTGAAAATATTTCTCCAGGTGTGGGACCCTAAGGTCACCATCAGCTTGTCTCAGGTACGTTTGACATTGAGCCATACGAGCTCTCTTTCCCACCATATGAAACCTTCAATAAGGTGTTGCATTTGGGCTAGCACACGGGGCAAAGGGCATAATGGAAGCGTCTGCATCACATATAGGATGCGAGGCAGCAGAGTCATTTTAATGGCTGCCAACCTGCCCAAACATGACGTTGTATGCTTTTTCCATTTAAGGAGCTCCCGATGGATTCCTGACAATAGCGCCGAGTAGTTCGACTGAACAGTCTTTCAATCATCGGGAAGATCTGCAGTCCCAGATACAGGATGTCTGTGTGGGCCTATGTGAATGAGAACCGGGCAGCCAGTTGTTGCTGCATCGCCAGGGGGAGAGCCAGGCCAAGAGCCAGTGTCTTCTGGATGTTGACTTTGATGCCCAAGACCCTGCCAAATGCTTCCATTTCTGCCATAAGTGGGTCAGAGAACACGACGGCCGCATGAGGAAGACCACCACATTGTCTGTGTATAAAGACATTTTGTGATCTCTGTCCCCCATCCTAATCCCGGTGACATTGGTGTAATTGCGGATTCGTTCAGCGAACGGCTCCATATAGAGCGCGAAGAGTAAGGGTGAGAGGGGACACCCTTGACGAGTACCCATCTCAATCCTTACAGGCCGGGAAGCTATACCATTCACTCTGAGGCAATCTTTTGGCCGTTATATATGCAATTGACCCAGCGTAGATAGCGCTCACCCACCCCAAATCTCCGAATGACCTGCCGTAGGTATTGCCAGTGTACCCGCTCAAGCGCCTTCTCGGCTTCTACCGGTAGGAGCACCGTGAGGTGCTGGGTTTTGTCCAGGAGGTGGCACAAGCCTCTGGTGCCATCGCTGCAGTTACGTTCCGGTATAAAGCCGGTCTGGTCCGGATCCACCAGTCCCTGCAAATGAGGGCCGAGGCGGGTAGCCAGTATACTAGTGAAGATCTTTAGATCCACATTCAGGAAGGATATCGGGCGGTAAGAAGCGCACTCTAGTGGGTCATTACCGGGTTTAGGTATCACCACAACTACAGCCATAGACATTGTAGGAGTTAAGGCACCCGTTTTGCTAAAAACGTTAAAGAGACGCACAAGGAACAGGACGTGGTCGGAAGCAAAAACGTTATAGAAGTCCATTGAAAAACCATCTTCGCCTGGGCTTTCCCAGAGGATACCCATGAATAGCCCATAAAACCTCCTCTGGGCGGATATCAGCATCAAGCCTGTCAGCGTCTGGGGGAGAAGTGGTGCCACCGGAGCTTGTCCAACGTAGTTCTTGGCATCAGCCGAGTTTAGGTTCTCCGCCCTGTAGAGCTCTGCGTAAAATGCTTTGAATTTCACCGCTATGTCAGTATCAGTTAAGAGGGTCTTTCCATGGGAGTTCTTTATCCCAGCGATGCGACACAAGTTCGTTTGGGATCGCAGAAGGTGCGCTAAGAGTTTCCCAGCTTTGTTCCCCCCTCATAATAGCGCTGCTTAGTGCGCAGGAGGGCATATTCTGCCCTGTCATAGTCCAAGGCCTTCAGCTGTCTACAGGCGGCATAAAGTTGCCGCCTTGTCTGGACTGCACCTGTGCGGCGGTGGACCCCCTCTAATTCCCTGACCTGCATCTCTAGTTGTTCCCGTTTGACTCTCCTGTCCTTGTTTAATACTGCCGCAATGGCCAGGAATCGTCCTCTAATGACGGCCTTCAATGCATTCCACACCAGGGGCAACAAAACCGATCCGTCGTCTTTGGTCTCCAGATAGGACTGTATGGCTGCCTGTATCTTAGTAACATTGGGTTCGCATTGGAGTAGGGTATGGTTTAGGTGCCATGATCTCTAGCATGGGGCTCCCCCAGGCAGGCGCAGCAACAGTGATATCGGCGAGTGGTCCGAAAGGGCAGCTGTCCCTATCGTAACGTCCCGTGACCCTTGGTAATGTCCAGAATAAATCTATGCGTGCGTGCGTACGTGTAGTGCACCGCAGAGAGGAATGTGTATACCCATGCGGTGGGGCAGTGGTGTCTCCAGGCGTCCGTCAGGCCTACCTCCTTCAGCCTCTGAATCATGGGTTCCGATAGTGACCCTGAGTGTCCAGCCCGCATCCCTGACCTATCTATCTGTGAGTCTGACACTATGTTAAAGTCTCCCCCTAAAATCAGATCCTCATCCGGAGAGTCGAGAATGGTATTTAGCGTGTCTCAAAGGAAGATTTCTTGGTGTTCATTCGGGCTATAGACGGATGCTATTGTGTGTGTGTGGGGGCCTAATGATATTCGCAGTGCCAACATTCTGCTTGGTGTTTCTGCTTGTACCCCTTACACTATTCCTGGAAAGTGTGTAGCCAAGAGGATGGCTACCCCTGCTGCTTTCTTTGTCATTGAGAAGAAATATTGTCTGCCGAACCACTTTTATAGGAGGCGTTTCCAATCGGTTTGCAGCAAGTGGGTCTCCTGTAATAAGCAGATGTTGCATTTGGCATCTCTAAGCAGCGTAAGGAGCGTGGGTCGTTTAATAGGTGTGTTAAGGCCCCAGACGTTAATGCTCAAAATCAGGACTTTATGGTCTTACATGTGGGGAGTTCGAGGGTGCGGAGAGGTGTTGTAGAGGTCTCCCAGGGAGTTTGTAGTTATGACTCTTTGTCCGATCCCAATCCTGATGCCTGTATGTTATTGTGGTATAGCCAATTAGGCGCCTGGCCCTCTCCCTCCCGCCCCTGCCCAAGAAGGCGCCGTAATGACCCAAGTGTTTGTTTCCCATCCTGTGCCCAGGCGTGTATGTTTTAGCCATCTTAGCAGTCAGCAAGAGTGAGTTCAAACCTGCTTAAAAAAGGGATATGTTCCCCTCATCGTAGCCCATCTCCTCACCTCCCCACCTCTGCATATCAGTTTCCCCTGCACCCCAGCGAACTCCAAGAGCGCCCAACTGATAGACCTCCCCGCCCGGTAAGGTTGGCTTGAGACACCCATAGTGGAAAGAAAAGGAGGAAAAAGAATGAGAGAAAGAGCAGACAGAAAGAAGAGAGAAAACAAAAATTTGCTTGTAATCTGGCATGATTCGCACTGTCGTGCAAGGGTCCATGTGGTCGGTAGTCGGTCATCTCATCTGGGGAAGCGGGTCCGCTCACCGAGACCGGTGTTTTTCTTCCCGGGACGTTTCCGCCTACTGCTATGTCCGTGAGTCAAGGACGGTTGCATCTGCACGATCAGACATTTAAGGAATCTCCATCCCATCTTGGTTCTGCAGCTGGCGAAGTAGAGCTTCCTTCTCCCCCTGGCTCTCTATCACTGAGGGCTTGGCGGGCTTCACTCTTCTGCCTCCACGTCTACGGTCCAGCTCCGTCGTCCCACAGGACGCTACATCATCATTCTGTGACCGGGAGGCGCTCTCATCTTCTAAGTCAATTCCCAGAACCTCTTGTGCTTCTTTTAGGGAGCGGTTCAAATGTACTTCTTTGTTCCAGACGAAGGAAAGTCTGAATGGGTGTCCCCATCCGTAACGGATGTCTTTGTCTCGCAGGAACATTGTGGCCGGTTTCAGGGCTTTCCGTCTTTGTTGGGTGAGTGGTGATAGGTCTTGATAGACACCAACCTGCAGACCCTCAAAGGGAATAGTCACCTTATCTCGAATTGCACTCATTATCATCTCTTTCTGCTGGTAGAAGTGGAGGCAGATAAGAATGTCTTGTTATTTCCCAGGGCTGGTGGCTGGCTTCCCAGCACGGTGTGTGCGGTCTAAGATGATTTCCTTGTCACCAAGTCCAGGTGCTACATGTCAAAAGAAACGGGCCACCCACTCCTCCAGTTTCCCCCCATCCGCCTGTAAGGGAACACCTTTGATGCGGATGTTAGATCGCCGAGAGCGGTTTTTGAGGTCTTTGATGTGAAGGTAGAGTTCTTCGTTGCGGTCTCTGAGCTCCAGCAGTTCTCAGGTCTGTTCGGTAATTTCTTCCTCTCTACAGTCCCTATTTTGTTCTAAAGTTTTGCAGCGATCACCAAGTTCTTGTATCTCCCCTCTGATTTGTTTAATATTGGAGGTGATGTCTTGTCTTAGGCCTGCGATATCCTCCCTGAGGGTTCCAAACAACTGTTCCAGGAATCCGCGGGTAATCAGTTCCTCTGCGTGTTCCCCCGAGGGTTCCATGTCCTTCTCTTGGGTATTGGTCATTAGTTGGTCCTGGCTGTGTCCCTCGTTCTTTTTAGTGCCCGGCTTTTGGAGGAGATCTTTAATTGAGGGGTCTTTTCTTGCCCTGTGTGTGGTCATCTCTGCTTGGGGGACCCAAAGACTCTCGTAGCCGTTGCGTTGCACAAGCCTCTCAGGACACCGGGAAGGCCGACAGGGTGCTCGCCTCCTACCCTCGCCTGGGTCTCCTGGCCTGGGTCCCTCCCTCTGCCAGGGCAGAACGTGTGTAGCGGGAGGAACGCAGACCCAGGTCAGGTTCTGCTCTGTGGGACACTCTTGCGCTACACAAGAGGATACAGGCCTCAGTCTCTTGGTGTGGTGCCTGGTCGTTTCAAAATGGCCGTTGATGTTAATGGGTTCGCCTCTAGCTCTCAGCCACCTCCTGGGAGTGCTGCGCGGTGGTCCAAGACGGTCCTGGATCAACTCCCCGCCTCTCCGCAAACCCCTAGAGTGGAGGGCGCAAATCAGCCCCGGGCCTACCTCTCGGATATGGCCCTCTGCAAGTTCTCAGCTGCTTGGGTAGGTATGCGCTCCTGCTCTTGTTGGGGGCCGGGCTCACGCGAGGCGCACCAGGGCCCACTCACACTCGCTCATTTGCTGGTGTCGCGGCTAGCCTGTTCGTCCCCCAATCAAGTCCCTGCTCAGCAGCTCAGCTCACTCGGCTGCTCTCACCTGCACCAGTCCGCTGTCTGGCCGCATCCACCACTGCGCCGTCGGGTGCCCAACGGCAGCACCTCCGACGTCCGCCTCATGTGTACAGGCCGCTCACCTCACGTCTTCCGCGGCCTGGATCCCAGCCGCCAGTCTCGTCTGCCCCTCGCCCCAGTCCTGCTGACAGAGCAGCAAACTCTCGGTGTCCAGGGTGCCCACACACACCGCTCTCCGACGATTCTCCAGCAGGCTCCGGCACTTCCCAAGCAGAGGCCTGGCGACTACGAGGCCCGGTCGTTCCAGTGCTCACTCACACACGGGCCGAGACGCCTCCCAGGGTCCCTGCTGTTCCGCTACAGATCTCGGGTCATGGAGATCAGGGATCCCTCACAGCTGCCACCACTTATTCGCAGCACACGGCCTTCCTTTTTTATCCCGATATTAGGTCCCAGGACGGCGCTTGGATGGTTTAGATCGGCCTTGGCGAACAGAGCTCCGGAGGAACGTTGTTACTCAGCCGCCATCTTGGCCACGTGCCCCGAAGAATTGAATTTAAAGCACTCACCATGGCATACAGAGCCACCATGGGTCGGGCCTAACATATCTAAGACTCAGATTGCAAAGTTACCAACATGACCGGGTCCTGAGATCCAAATACTTGAATCTGCTCACTATTCCCCGCTTTCGTAGGGCAAGGATAGGTGGCAGAGCTTTTTCAGTGCGAACCGCAAAGCTCTGGAATACCATGGCCTTACACATTCACAAAACTGAACCAGAATTCACTTTCAGGAAAGCTTTCAAAATTGGATGTTCGACCACACTTAGGGGCATATTATCAAGCACAACGTTAAAATTATCGCCGCTTTAGCGGCAGAAAACTGCCGCTAAAGTGGCAATAATGGGCTTGATAATATGCCGCAGAGAATTCCAATAGAAGCCCATGTTGACACCAGAACATGGGCTTCTATGGAAATTTTTAAGGGCATATTATCAACTTCATTATCGCCGCTTTAGCGGCAGTTTTCTGCCGCTAAAGCGGCGATAATTTTAATGCCGTTTCTTGATAATATGCCCCTTTGTCCCTTGTCCTGTGACCATGAGGTATTCTGCAGCCTTAGCGCTGGGACACCTCCGTTGGAGGTAGCCGTGTGCTCAATAAATGTTCTAAATAAATAAATTAAATAAATAATAGACACCGCTGCTTCTCCTTGCCTTTAGACAGTGTGGTTGGTGATGGATTCTTGTTCTTCCTGCCCAGCTCCCACTCTCTCTAGGCAGTCGGGCTCTTGAAATTCTCTACTAGACGTACTGGTCTCTGTGGAACTCTCTCCAGGACCCTTGCCACAGTAGGCAGGGATCTCCATCCTTCAAGGCTGTTCACCAATAATCTTATAAAAAATAAGGGGGCCCAGACTCATGTCTAGCCTGATGTAAAGCCAGCAATCAGTAAAGCTTTGCCCTACAGATCACCAGTCTTCTCAACTACACTGCTGTGAAGATCATCTCCAGTACATAAGAGAAGTCTAGGATACTAAACTGGGCAAACCCTGGGGGAAGGAATTCTACAGAACAGGCTCTCAGGTTAACAAAAGACGTGGGTAGCCTCACCCAAGGCTACTCACCATTTTTACTGCCATACACATAAAGTAAAATCACAACAGATTCTCTGTTGCACCTAGCCAGACATGGTGACAAGCTCTCAACTCACCCTACGCCACACATACAGGGCTCATGCACCTTTCACATAGACGAAAGTGAAAAACATCATTTATGACAAATTTGGCAGAACGCTTAAAGAGGGGCGGCTGGTAGGCATCTGTCTCATCTCTCTAGGAAAGCGATAAAGTCCTGTCTCTTCACTAGAATCAATACTGACACCACTGGCTGTCCCACAGTGCCCGGGTAAGTGGAGCAGTTGCCACTCTTCAAAAGAAGAGTGCACTTTAGCTGCTTCCTCGACTCCGTAGTCACACTGAGGGGTCTCAGTCCATGTCTCTGCCTCAGTAAATAGAGGATCCCTCTGTGAACATGCATGATTGTTGTGCTCACGGAGGTAAAAATCAAAACACAGTTAAACAGTGCACTGATTTGCCAAGAGCTCAAAACGGCAAGGTATGCAAGCGACATTTCCTACACTATAGATGGTCACTTAAATTATTTATATCTTCCAGCATCCAGATATTCTTTGTAGGAAAGTAGGATCTGCTTTTATGGTTACCCCCACTTTTTGCCTGGTACCATGCTGTTTCTGACTAGTCTGACTGGGATCCTGCTAAGCAGGACCCCAGTCTTTCTCCCCTAAATTGGTTATGGTAAGTTCTTAGGTACATACCAGATTGGATACTCGTGTACCCTATAAGTTCCTAGTATATGGTACTGAGGTACCCAGGGCAAAGGTACACCAGAGGTCCCACATGGGCTGAAGCATGTATTATGCCACCCATGGGAGACCACTCAAACTGTAACTACCGGCCTGCCATATCAGCCTGTGTAAGCTGGTACTAGCACGACTTACGACAGATGTAGGTTTCCCTATATCTATGGTCACTGCACTTAAAACCCATAAGTCACCCCAAAGGCAAGCCTTTCAATCCTGAAGGCAGGGTGCTCAGTTCTAAGTGTGAGTGTGCCCCTGTATGAGCAGGACATCCCTACAACCTTTGGAGTTCATTCTTCAGGGTTGTAAGTGCATCAGCCATTACGATACATAGAGTGGCTATGCGTCATTACGCAATGACCCTCTCTAAGCTGGCTGTAACGAACCCTGTCATGTTTGGTATCAAACATGTTGGAATCATACCCCCACATGATTTCATGCACTGTAAAGCTTCTCCGGGAGGTCCTCAGTGCTCCGGGTACCAGTCTTCTAGATCCAGACAGCACAACATGGCTGCTACCAACCAGAGACATGATTCTGCCCCCCAGCTGCTGAGCCAAGCTCGAGCAGGGGAAGGCAGAACAATAGGTATCCTGTCACAGAGAGGTGTGACCACCTCCCAGACAGGGTTTAGTGTATTGGGGCCGGGTGGGAGCACTTGCCAGTGCCATTCAGTCTGCTTGAGGGGCACATTTGGTGCCCTCCTTGTCTGGGCACTCTGGACTTCGCTGGACTTCGCTCTGGGTATTGAGACTGCAACTGGGAATACTCCTGCTGCTCCTGGTCTTATCGCCCTGCTCGTCTGCTGCTATGTCCAAGCCTGTGCTCCATACAGGAACCTTCCATGGCCTGGTGGCATCTGAAGTAATCTCCCTTGAAGTGAAGGAGTCCCTTCCCTACATCTGCAGGCACTGCAACGAAGCTGACCGGTCTGCTGATCCTGGGCTCCCACAGACTCCGAAAGGCTCAGCAACACAGGTGGTGGTTCTTCACATCCCTCGAGGCTTGCCCTGTCCTCTCACCAAGTTTGAGGCCAGTATCCTCATCGGAGCCGCAGGAACTGAACCCTTGTGCACCACGTCGACTTGCTGTTGCAAAGGCTTGTTGGCTTCCTTCCTCCCAAGATCTTCGGGCTCCAAGTATCCAGTACCTCAAGCACCTCCTGTGACCAAGATCTTTGTCCTCACCACATCACTTGCACCGTGGGCCTGCGTCTTTGGTGAGCTGCTCGTAGTCCTCTTGGGACTCCAGTGCCTCTGGCCTGTGGGTCCTCTTGAGGGTCTTCTTCAAATTCAGCAGGCTCCCCTGATTGCTCAGGGCCTGCTCTGACTCCCCTGCTTGTGGTGAGTAACCTGGACCTTGCTGGTCCCGATACTGCACCTTTTTCGCTTTCTGCATTGGTTGCAGTTGTCAAGGCTTATTGGTGCCCCCGACGGACACCGACCTCTCAACTCTCAACATCTGATGTGGGACAGCTCGTGAATGGCTCCTGGTCTTCAATAACGTCTTCTGGCCCGTACAGCTGCAGCTCCAAGGTCACCGTCAGCTCTCCTGCAACACCGAGAGCGGTGGGCATTCGTCTGCTTGCTAGTACTCCACATCTTAAAACCACCTTTGGGTTCCACCGGACACTTTCACCTTTTCCAGCAGCGGCATCTTCCTGAAGTCCTCCATTGAGTTTGACGGCGGTTTCTGATGCCACTTCACACCTATGCACCTGGCTTCACTGTTGAGGTATCCTGGTTCCTGGGGTATACACAGGTGGGGTGGCTGTCCACCTTCTGTCTTAACACGAGGTTTCTTCAGGGTCCACTGGAAAAGCTACTTCTTCTTTAGAATTCCAACCATGACTTACCCATTGACTTGTATTGAGCCCGCGGTCGTGTTCCCACTCTGCACATGGCCTCCGTGGGGATCCTGGTTACTTACTTCAGGTGGTTCCTTGGGTCCCCGGCACTTCTACATCTTCTGGGTATAGTCTCAACGTGAGTCGTGGTTTGCATACCACTATTTTAGTATATACGGTTTGGTCTCCCCCTGGCTATCACTATGTATCCGTGGTACTTACCTGTTTTATTAACAAAGTATTGTGTGCATTGTGTATATCTCCGGGCAGGAGATATTTACATGTGTTGGTGAGTGTCTTATAATAAATACATATTTTATAAATACACTGCGTGGTTCCATTTCACGTAATATATACCAATAAGATTATGGTCTGGTAAAACAAGCTGCTTTACACTCCTTTTGGACTAAGCCTGAAGGCTGCTCTCCACAGCTACCACTCAGAGAGCTTTCTAAGGTTGTCTAAGACCACTAAAATCACCATAAGGGTTGTCTGGATTAGTGCAGGGTGCCCAATTACATATGTGTGCACCATATACTAAGCCCTACTCTCACATTAGTGTGCAGCGGTTGGGATTCAAGCCTGCATTGTTTTGCCAGATAATCTTGGTGTGGATTAATTGAAAAAAACATCACTAATATTAGACACATAAAATACCGCTTAGAATAAGTAAGTTCCACTGAACTTAGGGTTGGGTAGTTATGAGTTTAACACAACCCTTTCTCCAACCTCAGAGAGTTTAGTTTCCACTAGGGTAGGTAGGTCCAACACCTCACTGCACCTAGTACCATGCCTTTAGTTTGGGATACCAGTGTACCCCCAGTCTGCTAAGTACAGTGATCTAAAGTTCCAGGAACTAAGACTCTGTGTAGTCTTAGAAAGATAAAGACAGGTGGCAACCCCACCACTAAGCTACTCTTAGAGCTGCTACAGCCGGACAACGGCCATCCTGTAGGGGCAGAAGAACAGGATAATATGGGTGGGAATACTCATGGAGAAGGAGCACTAGGGGTTCCCCCTGATGATCTCAATTCAGAGTATGGGCAGGAGGATTCAAATGATTCTGACGGCAGATGGCACAGAGGACATACACTTTGTTCCTCCTGGGAGGGTCCAGAGTAGACCAAGGAGGTCTAGATCCTCCTCTAGAGAATCCAATGATTTGGGCACTTCCAAAGGGACCTCATATCTAGTAAGAGGGAAAACTCTTTAGACAGGGAATACCAAATGCTCAAACTTGAGATTTAAGCTCAGGCGAGAGCAATTGGCCCTTGACAAAGAGTCCCTGCAAGTACAGAAGACTAGGAAGAGACTGGGTCTAGAGTTCCTTGGTGTCAGCAACAGTGTCCCTAGAATCAGAGAAACTTCTTTTGACAATAGGAACCTGAGCAGGATAGTCCCTCCTTACCAGGAGGGTGATGGTTTCATTAAATGGATCACTGATTTGGAGAGGGCTTGCAAAGTTCTGAGGGTCCCTAAAGAGCAGTGGACAGCTATCCTGTGGCTCTACTTTGCAAACAAATGTAGAGATAAACTCCTCGCTGTTAGAGAAGAGGATGCTGACAATTACTCAGTACTGAAGAGTGCTCTCGCAGGTGGGTTTGGCTTAACCACTGAACAGTATAGGATTAAGTTCAGAGACACCCAGAAGGCACACACTCAGGACTGGGTAGATTTTGTAGACAGTGCTATTAAGGCTCTGGAAGGCTGGTTTCATCGAAGCAAGGTACAGTACTATGATGGGGTTGTACAATTTGATCATGAGGGCGCACATCCTTAATAACTATCAGAATCAACTTTTGCACCAGTGCCTGGTGGACTCTGATCTGACGTCTCCCCAAGAATTGGGAAAGAAGGCAGACAGATGGGTCTGCACCAGGGTTCAGCAGAAAAACCATGGTAATGGAGGTGACCAGAAGAAGCAAGATTCTTTGAAATCCCAGGATAAGGGTTAGGACAAGAGTCAAGATAACAAAAGAGTCTTCACAAGGGCCCCAAAAACCTGCATCTGGGGTTAAGTCCCAAAATTCTAAGAAAGGCAAAAATAAACCTTGGTGCTACATTTGTAAGGCAAAGACCCATTGGACAAGGGATTCTGATTGTCCAAAGGCCAAGGAAACTCCTACCACCACTACCCATAAGGCACCTGCTCCCCCTAGCACAAGTACAAGTGGTAGTACAGCTACCAAGGGATTAGTGGGGCTAACCTTGGGTTATGTGATGGGTTCTGACTTAGTCAGAACTCCAGCTCAGGTTGTTCTATTCTGTGATGATGGCATATACCCTGCCACCTTACTGGTAAGCCCCACTAACTTGGGCAAGTACAGACAACAGCCTTTGATCAATGGAAAAGAAACCATGGCTTACAGGGACACAGGGGCCAGTGCCACTATGGTGACAGAGAAACTTGTGTCACCTGAACAGATCATACTTGGACAAATGTACCAGGTCGCCAACGCTAGCAATGTCAGGACTGCCCATTCCTTGGCAGTTGTGAACCTCAACTGGGGAGAGGTAACTGGACCTAAAAAGGTTGTGGTATCTCAAGACCTACCTGTAGATTGTCTGTTGGGCAATGATCTAGAAATCAGCCTGGACTGAAGTAGAGTTCAGGACTCATGCAGAGATGATGGGCATCTCTGCCAGTGTGTTTTCTGTCACCAGGGATCAGACCAAAGAGCTAAGAACTGGCTCCTGAACAAATGGACCAGTTGCCTCCCAAGAGAAAGAGCAGGAAGGGTAAGGCCTTATCCTCCTCACAAACTTCCAGTGAAGATCAGCCTCCCAAGGGAGATGATCTCATCCCCTGTGAAGGTACTGTCCCAGAGGAAGGTGGGCCTGAGTTTGGAGCAGCAGACTTGCCCCTCTCTTGAACCCCTCAGACAGCAAGCTGCTGCTGAGGAAGCAGGGAATATCAGTGGGTCCCATAGGATCTATTGGGAAGATGGGCCTCTGTACTCTGAAGGCAGAGCCCTCATGCCTGGTGCTGCCAGGAGGCTGGTAATACCCCAGAGGTTCAGAGGTTTCCTCCTCTCCCTAGCACATGATATTCCCCTTGCAGGACACCTAGGGCAAAGCAAGAGTTGGGACAGGCTTGTCCCTCACTTTCACTGGCCCCACATGTTTGAAGACACCAAGGAGTTTTGTCGCTTCTGTGCCACTTGCCAAGCCAGTGGTAAGTCAGGTAGCACCACAAAGGCCCCCTTAATTCCACTTCCAGTGGTTGGGGTCCCCTTTGAAAGGGTAGGGATTGACATTGTTGGTCCCTTGTACCCTCCAACTGCATCTGGGCACAGTTACATCCTATTAGTGGTGGACCATGCCACTAGGTACCCAGAAGCTATTACCCATAGAACCACTATAGCTCCTGTAGTGGCCAGGGCCCTCCTGGGAATGTTTTCCAAGGTGGACTTCCCTAAGGAGGTCTTAACAGACAGAGCTACAAACTTCATGTCTAGTTACAACACTGCCATATGGAAAGTGTGGAGTGAACTACAAGTTTACCACACCCTACCATCCACAGTGCAATGGGCTTGTTGAACGGTTCAACAAGCCCCTAAAGGATATGATTATGGCACTCCCAGAAAAGCTTAGGCGAAAATAGGATGTCTTACTACCCTGCATTCTCTCTGCCTACAGAGAGGTCCCTCAGAAGGGGGTTGGCTACAGCCCATTTGAACTTCTGTTTGGACATCCAGTTAGGGGTCCATTGTGTCTAGTGAAGGAAGGCTGAGAGCAACCTCTCAAACCTCCTAAACAGGACATTGTGGACTATGTCCTTGGTCTGGGTTCACGCATGGCTGAGTACATGAAAAAGGTCAGCAAAAACTTGGAGGCCAGCCAAGAACTCCAAAAAGCTTTGAATGACCAAAAGGCTGTCTTGACTGTTTACCAGCCAGGCCAGAAAGTGTGGGTGTTGGAGCCTGTGGCCCCAGCAGCTCTCCAAGACATGTGGAGTGGGCCCCACACTATCCTTGAACAAAAAGGTCAGGTCACCTACATGGTGGAACTAGGTACTCCAAGAAGTTCCCATAGGGTACTTCATGTGAACCGCCTCCGACCTTCTGTGGACAGGGCTGACATGAGCTTGCTCATGGCAACTGATGAGGGACAGGAGGAAGAGAGTGACCCTCTCCCTGATCTCCTCTCTCAGAACCCGGATGATGGGTCAATAGATGGAGTAGCCTTGGCGGGCAGCCTCACTGACCAACAGCAAGGTGATTGTAGGCAAGTCCTCAATCAGTACAGACATATGTGTCAGGATTCGTAGGCCGACGCGCCTACCTAGCGTTTAGACTACATTTCCCAGCAGCCTCGAGGACCCGGAAGTGGACGCCCATATAACGACGTCCCCCGCAGCCGAAGGTGTGCATTATTCTACTTTCCAGAGGAAACTTCCGTGTTCGCCGCAGACGAGCGGAGCTGCGCATTATCCTCAGGGAGCACCTGGAGTTTAAGGCACCGAGCAGACGGAAGCCGCGCACGGCGGAAGGACAACATCCAGCGTCTGCCGTGATTCGTTCAGGAGCAGGTAGGAAGCGAGTCCCTGGCTCCTTTCCCCGTACTCACGCGCTCGTAACCCAGAGGGGAAGCGAGAGTGCAGAACCGTAGGTCCGCGAGGAGCGGATATCCCTTGGGAGGGCACCATAGGAGGTGCACCAGACTTGTACTATTTTCGAGGGTGCTACTCACCCCACACAGACCCCCTCCGGGTTCGGAGGAGGAGTATCCCGACCAAGCCTTGCTCGGCTGAGCAGGGGGACTAAGGAGTAGGGGAAGCCTTGCAACCCACCTGCTGTATGGGTGGTGAGGATTAACCATCGAGCAGCAGTGGTACTTTTGGGGAAGCAAGACTAGTAGCGTGTTGATCCTCACGGGTGTGAAGGAGCGCTATCTATTTGGTATACTCAGGCGGCGGTATAGTAACCGTGGAAGCCAACAGTCAGTACATCGGAGCAGAATGAGCGCTTAGGGAGTGGATGACTTCACCTCGGGTCTGAAGAAAGACTGAGGCTCATGACTTTGCGGGTGTGACTGAAGCTGAGTGTGGTGGCTGTCAGACATTGAATACGCCTGGGTATTGGAGTGAGATTTTTGCGGTCCTGAGAGAGGTATCTCAGTGATCGCGGGGAAGGATTCCCACTACACATGGTAACTACCTTTCTAGTGAGAATTATATGAGAGTAGCTAGACGTTGTAACTACGATATAACCTTTGTGCCATTTGTCTTTCAGGTTCTATTCCCCGCTGTCCCTTCCCCCCTTCCTGTTTTCCCTCGCCTGATCGCCTTTGGGCTCTGTAACCTTTTGGTTGGAGCCCGGGGATATCGGGAGGTGGACCCCTATTACGTCGCTCGGACCCTGAGGAGCTCAGTTCCTAACAGAATAACGCACCCACGAATCGTGCTCCTCCTGGTCCGAGGTGTACGACATGGCCACCTTAGATGAAGTAGTACAAGCGCTAGCCTTGGTCCAGCAGGAACTAGTGGCATCGCGAGCCGAGACGGCAGCCCTGAGGGACAGGATAGATAGATCGACGCGTAACCCCTTCGATGCCTCCCTAGGGGGCAGCCCGCAGATTCAGGTGACGGTGCCACCGCCCATTCCTTTAGCCAGTCCGGAACGGTACTCCGGAGATCCCCAAAAGATACAAATCTTCTTGACTCAGATTATGCTATATTTCTCGTGCAAGCCCTCCTCTTTTCCCACCAATCACTCACGGGTAGCGTTCGCGATATCCTATCTAGTAGGAGACGCGGCCTCTTGGGCGGTCCCGTTGGTCAGAAACAATGATATGGTTCTGTCCGACTGGGACGCGTTCAGAGCGGCTTTTGAAGCGGTGTTCGACAGACGAACCACCACATTCAGTACCGACAGAGAATTGCTCTCCTTGAGGCAAGGGAAGAGCGACCTGGTTACCTACCTCACCTCCTTTAACCGGTTGGTGGCAGAGACGTCCTGGCCCGAAGACAAGCGGATGTCCTTGTTCTACCAGGGATTGAGCGAGGATCTCAAGGACCTAGTGGCCCAGATTGACCCCCAGCCTACCACGTGCACCGCCATGATGAATCTGGTATTGCGACTGGATGGGCGCATGGCGGAAAGGATGGGAGATAGACACAGAGGGATAGGGTCCACTTACAGATCCGCACGGAGAGACACGGCTCCGGTGGCCTCTGACAGCGAACCGATGGAGGTAGGGGCAGTGAGAGCCCCTTTGTCCAAAACCGAAAGGGAAAGCCGCCGCACCCTAGGCCTTTGTATGTATTGCGGGAAACGCGGGCATTTCGTGCGCGAATGTCCGGCGAAACCCAAAACCACCCATCCGTTGTACAGAGGAAAGAGGGCAGCGGCGTCTACCTTAAGTAACGAAAGCAGCGGTTTGGAGAAGAGCCTGGGGGGACCCTCGGGGGATACGGAGTGGAGAATACCGTCGTTGACCACGGCTCGGTCCACCCGCACTGAAGCCCACATAGTGTTACAGGCCGGGCTAGAAGTCGGGCAGCAGGTGCATCAGGTACTGGTAATGTTGGACTCGGGGGCCACTGGCAACTTCATAGATCAGGGGTTGGTACGGTCTTTATCGATAGGGGTAGTCCGCAGGGACTCCCCGGAGGAAGTACTGGCCGTAGATGGAGAGCCCTTGAAATCTGGTCGCATTACACTACATACCGAAAGCCTGAAGATGTCCCTAAGAGATGGGCCCGATCAGCATATAGAGGCCATAGAATTAAATATCATCGAGGCCCCTCAATATGAGGTTATTCTAGGAATGCCGTGGTTCTGTTGCCACAACCCGACGGTGGATTGGAAAGCCCGGACGGTCCGGTTTCTCTCACCAGGTTGTGTGGACAGATGTCTACAGAAACATCAAGCGCTGGCCCTGGCCTTGACATACCCCTTTTGTGTCGCTACGGCGGCAGAAAAAGAGGTGGAGTTGCCGGTGGTGTATGCAGGATACGAAGACGTGTTCAATAAGAGACAGGCGGAACGTCTTCCTCCACATAGGACATACGATTGTCGGATTGACCTGGTGGAGGGAGCCGTCATCCCCACGTGTAGGGTATATGCATTGTCCGAGCCTGAAACACGACATCTGAGGGAATACTTAGACCACTACCTGGCACTGGGATTTATCCGGCCATCCCGCTCCCCTGCAGCCTCTCCCTTGTTTTATATAGCTAAAGCCAATGGCGAGCTGAGAGCATGTTGCGATTATAGGAGTCTGAACAAGAACACCATCAGGAATAGGTACCCGTTGCCACTCATCAGCGTTCTGTTGGACCAAGTGCGTAAGGCAGTCATCTACACTCGACTAGACCTACGAGGGGCCTATCACTTGGTGAGGGTCAGACAAGGGGATGAGTGGAAGACAGCGTTCAAGACCCGTTTTGGGCTCTATGAATATCTGGTGATGCCGTTCGGGCTCTGTAATGCCCCGGCGGCATTCCAGTTCTTCTTGAACGAAGTCATGCGAGAGTACATGGACATCTTTGTAGTCGTCTACATAGATGACATTTTGATCTATTCCTCCACGATCGAAGAACACACCAGACACGTAGGGTTGATCTTGGAGAAACTAAGAGAGAATAAGCTGTACTGTAAGCTCAGTAAGTGCGAGTTTGGGGTGGACACGGTGGAGTTCCTAGGAGTGATTCTAAGTCCGAATGGGTTGAATATGTCGGAGAGAAAGGTGAAGGCGATACGCGAATGGCCCATTCCCGGGACAGTTCGGGATGTTCAGAGTTTTCTGGGGTTCGCGAACTATTATCGCAGATTCATACATGAATTCTCCCAGATCGCCGTGCCCATTACTCGCCTGCTTCGCAAGGGAGTGCCGTTTGTGTGGACCTCTGAAGCCACCCAGGCTTTCGAACGCCTCAAGAAAGCATTCACCTCGGCTCCCATCCTCCGACACCCGCAGATGGACCTTCCATTCATAGTGGAAGCGGATGCGTCGGATGAGGCCATCAGGGCCATATTATCGCAACGTGATAAGGTCACAGGGAGGTTGCACCCGGTAGCCTTTCTTTCAAAGAAGCTAGACAAGGCAGAAGTAAACTATACCATTGCAGAGAAGGAGCTGCTGTCAATAAAAAAGGCTTTCCAGGAGTGGCGACACTACTTGCGGGGAGCCCAACATACAGTGACGGTGTATTCCGACCACAGAAATCTTCAGTTCATGAAGACGGCCAGGCATTTGACACCCAGACAAATGCGGTGGACTCTCTTTTTTGAGGAATATGACTTCCTCATCACTTTTAGGCCAGGCTCAGAGAACAAGAAGGCAGACGCACTGTCCCGACAGGCCATGAAGGAGGACCATCTCACTCCAGCGCCGGTGGCTATCATTAACCCATCCAAGGTCATCTGTGTGTTGAGGGCAGATCAATTTGTGGAGGAGGTACGCATCAGCCGTTCTGTGGGCGACTGGAAGAAGTGGGCTCAGAGAGACACAGAGCGAACCCTGACGAAGGGGCTCCCCTTTCATAGAAACAGGCTGTTCCTGCCCAAGCCCAAACTGCAATACCAGGCGTTCCAATGGTGTCACGTGTCGCCCGTGGCAGGTCATCCTGGAGTCAGGAAAACTGTGGAGGCCATGAGGCGGCATTTTTGGTGGGACGACATGACCCAAGACATACACAAGTGGGTCAGGCAATGCGAAACATGCGCCCGCGTCAAAGGAGAGAGAGGCCGAAAGAAAGGGAAATTGCTCCCACTGCCCACCCCCAAACAGCCCTGGAGGAATATCAGTTTGGATTTTGTCACCGGTCTCCCCCTGGATCAGGGGTGTGCGGCTATCCTAGTGGTGGTGGACAGTTTGACCAAAATGGGCCATTTCGTCCCATGCAAAAACCTCCCCACGGCGGGTCAGACCGCGCAACTGTTGTTGAATCATGTGGTGCGATTCCACGGACTACCATCCGTGATCGTGTCGGACCGAGGCCCTCAGTTTATAGCCAGTTTCTGGAAGACTTGGTGTAAGGCGCTGCAAGTGGAGTCGGCCACATCAACCAGCTTTCACCCACAGACCGACGGGCAGACAGAGCGCTTGAATCAAACTCTGAAACAGTTCCTAAGGTGCTATGTGTCGGAAGCACAGGGCTCTTGGGTATCCTGGCTTTGGTTGGCGGAGCTGTCATATAACAACGCCTTACACAGTTCGACGGGGATGTCCCCGTTTATGGCAAATTTCGGGTTCCACGCCAAGACGCTCCCGGTTGCCATACCAACAGAAGTGTCCGACCATCCTTCGGTGAAAGAGCATGTCCGCGCCCTCAGACGGCTGCATCGGAAGGTGCAACGCGCTTTACAGGCAGCCAAGCGGTCCTACAAGAGGTGGGCTGATAAGAACAGGATTGATGGTCCCCAGTATGCGGTGGGCGACAGGGTATGGCTGTCCACCAGGAACATCAGGTTCAAGCTGCGCAGCGTTTTCCACCCACGATACGTCGGGCCTTATGAGGTGGTCAGGCAAGTCAATCCGGTGGCTTATCGACTCCGGCTTCCAGGATCTCTCAGGATCCACCCCGTTTTTCATTGTAGCCTGCTGAAACCGGCGGTGTCGGCCAGGAGGAGAGCCCCGCCGCCTGTTTGGAGTGAGCAGGGTTTGGAGTACGAAGTCAAGAGCATCCTTGACGCGAAGTATCGCAGGGGCAAGTTATGGTTCTTGATCGCGTGGAAGGGGTACACGGCGGAGGACGACTCCTGGGAACCCGCGGAGGCGGTGCATGCGCCGCTCGCGGTGCGGAGATTCTATAACCGGTATCCGGGGAAGCCGGGTGCTAGGAGGCGCTTGGGAGGAGGGCCTTCTGTCAGGATTCGTAGGCCGACGCGCCTACCTAGCGTTTAGACTACATTTCCCAGCAGCCTCGAGGACCCGGAAGTGGACGCCCATATAACGACGTCCCCCGCAGCCGAAGGTGTGCGTTATTCTACTTTCCAGAGGAAACTTCCGTGTTCGCCGCAGACGAGCGGAGCTGCGCATTATCCTCAGGGAGCACCTGGAGTTTAAGGCACCGAGCAGACGGAAGCCGCGCACGGCGGAAGGACAACATCCAGCGTCTGCCGTGATTCGTTCAGGAGCAGGTAGGAAGCGAGTCCCTGGCTCCTTTCCCCGTACTCACGCGCTCGTAACCCAGAGGGAAAGCGAGAGTGCAGAACCGTAGGTCCGCGAGGAGCGGATATCCCTTGGGAGGGCACCATAGGAGGTGCACCAGACTTGTACTATTTTCGAGGGTGCTACTCACCCCACACAGACCCCCTCCGGGTTCGGAGGAGGAGTATCCCGACCAAGCCTTGCTCGGCTGAGCAGGGGGACTAAGGAGTAGGGGAAGCCTTGCAACCCACCTGCTGTATGGGTGGTGAGGATTAACCATCGAGCAGCAGTGGTACTTTTGGGGAAGCAAGACTAGTAGCGTGTTGATCCTCACGGGTGTGAAGGAGCGCTATCTATTTGGTATACTCAGGCGGCGGTATAGTAACCGTGGAAGCCAACAGTCAGTACATCGGAGCAGAATGAGCGCTTAGGGAGTGGATGACTTCACCTCGGGTCTGAAGAAAGACTGAGGCTCATGACTTTGCGGGTGTGACTGAAGCTGAGTGTGGTGGCTGTCAGACATTGAATACGCCTGGGTATTGGAGTGAGATTTTTGCGGTCCTGAGAGAGGTATCTCAGTGATCGCGGGGAAGGATTCCCACTACACATGGTAACTACCTTTCTAGTGAGAATTATATGAGAGTAGCTAGACGTTGTAACTACGATATAACCTTTGTGCCATTTGTCTTTCAGGTTCTATTCCCCGCTGTCCCTTCCCCCCTTCCTGTTTTCCCTCGCCTGATCGCCTTTGGGCTCTGTAACCTTTTGGTTGGAGCCCGGGGATATCGGGAGGTGGACCCCTATTACGTCGCTCGGACCCTGAGGAGCTCAGTTCCTAACAATATGTTCTCCCTGACACCTAGTCAGACTACCTGGAGTACCCATGAAGTGGACACGAGTGACAGCCTGCCTGTAAACAGTACAATCTACAGACAGCCTGACCATGTCAGGGATTGCATCAGGACAGAGGTCCAGAAGATGCTGGAATTGGGGGTCATTGAGCCTTCAGATAGCCCCTGGGCTAGTCCAGTAGTCCTTGTGCCAAAACCTCACACCAAGGGTGGAAAAAGAGAGATGAGGTTTTGTGTGGACTACAGAGGCCTCAGTGCAGTCACTAGGATGTATGACGTAACAACGCGAGTCAGTACAATGCGTGCCGTTATATCGCGGTCATTACAACGACTGCGATATTACCACGCTATGCCATTACAACGCAAGTCTTTACATCGACTTGCGCTAGATGGCGTGCTAACATTAGAAAAGTGTAATTTACTATTCCAACTCCAGTCCACTTAACAGTAGGGAAGGTGTTGGGATAGTAAACTACACTATTTGTAGTGTTAGCACGCCATCTAGCGCAAGTCGATGTAAAGACATGCGTTGTTATGGCATAGCATGGTAACATTGCAGTCGTTGTAACGACCGCGATGTAACAGCATCGCGGTGTACTGACTGTGATGTTACGGATGTTTCCCAGTCACTCTGACTGATGCCCATCCTATTCCAAGAGCAGATGAACTTATAGATACTTTGGCCTCAGCGTATATTTGACCTGACTGCTGGCTACTGGCAAATCGGACTAGCTGAGGAAGCCAAGCCAAAAACAGCATTTTCGACCCCTAGTGGTCATTATCAATTTATTGTGATGCCCTTTGGTCTGAAGAATCCACCTGCCACATTTCAGAGGTTGGTGAACAAAGTCCTAACATGTCTGGAAGCCTATAGTGCAGGATATCTAGATGATATAGCTGTCTTAAGCTCCACCTGGGAGGATCACCTGGTCCACCTCAAAAATGTTCTGGATGCCCTCCAAAAGGCAGGCCTCACTATCAAGGCCACCAAGTGCCAGATAGGGCAGAGCAAAGTTGTGTACTTGGGCCACCTAGTAGGCGGAGGCCAGGTTCAACCATTGGAAAGCAAAATCCAAACCATTGTGGACTGGATTGCTCCCACTACCCAGACTCAGGTCAGAGTTTTCTTGGGCCTGACAGGATACTACAGAAGATTTGTCAAGGGATATGAGTCCATTGTGACTCTCCTGAATGATCTTACATCTAAGAAAATGCCCAAGAAAGTTCAGTGGACAGTATGCTATCAAAAGGCATTTGATAACCTGAAGCAGGCCATGTGCACTTCTCCCATCCTGCAAGGACCTGACTACTCTAAAACTTTCATTGTCCAGACAGATGCATCTGAGATAGGGGTAGGGGCTGTGTTATCACAACTTAATGCAGAGGGTCAACCAGAAGCGTTTATCAGCAGAAGGTTAACCCCTAGGGAGAAACGTTGGTCAGCCATTGAGAGGGAGGCCTTTGCTGTGGTCTGGGCCTTAAAGAAGCTAAGGCCATACATGTTTGGCACTCACTTCATTGTTCAGACAGACCACAAGCCCCACTTATGGCTTAAACAGATGAAGGGTGAAAACACCAAACTTTTGAGGTGGTCCATTTCCCTACAGGGTATGGACTATACAGTGGAACATAGACCTGGGAGTAACCATGCCAATGCAGATGGACTCTCCAGATATTTCCACTTAGAAAATGCAGACTCAACTGGGCAAGGTTAGTCTCATCTCCTTACGTTGGGGGGGTTGTGTGGGAAAGTAGGATCTGCTTTTATAGTTATGCTATGCTGTTTCGGACTAGTCTGACTGGGATCCTGCTAATCAGGAACCCAGTCTCTGTGCTTTCTCCCCAAAATTGGTTATGGTAAGTGCTTAGGTACATCACAGATTGGATACTGGCGTACCCTTATAAGTGCCTAGTATATGGTACTGAGGTACCGAGGGCATAGGTACTCCAGGGGTCCCCCAGCTGCTGAAGCATGTATTATGCCACCCATAGGAGTCCACTCAAAGTAACTACAGGCCTGCCATAGCAGCCTGTGTAAGCTGATGCTAGCACTATGAAATAACGAGACCGAATCAAAGAGGTACTTCAGTTTATTCTCTCTCGGTCGATATCCATCGCCCTAACTGCCAACGGCCCAAGGCGCTCACATTAGAACGTTCGCCACGTTCCATCAGGAGAGGGAAAGAGGGACAAGAACAGGGGGGAGGGAATGGAAGATACCATAACAGAAAAAGAGAATGAAATTACAACACATCTCCCTTCTATACAATAGAATGACAGGAAGGACATTTGTCTAGGTCATATTATAGTCTTTATGCCATATTGGTTTCTTACATTGGTTCCTTAAGTATCTATTCTCAGGTTTGTAATGCAATTGTCCATTTACCTTCGGTATTTGTTTTTCAACCGGACTCCCAGTGTCAATACTGTTGTCTCTGGTTATTCTGTCCTGACTCCACACTTGCCCATCATCAAGACATACTACATTTTTGAAAACTTTACAGATTCTTTTCTTATCCGAAAATTTTGAACAACTTGAATGAGTATATCTAGGTAATTTCCCTCTCACCCAATCACCTTCCTTCCAAATATTTTTCCTTTCAGAAACTTTGGAGTTGTACTTGTCAACATATCGCACTTGGTGGCGTTCAATTCTTTCCATTATTTCCCTTCTATTGACCATTTCCACATCGTTCCCAACCAACCATAAAGGACTTAATTTAGAACCAGGTTCTCTTCCTTTGAGTGCCTTGAAAGGTGACACCTTGGTAATAGAGTGAGGTGTTATTAGGTAAGACCAAATCATATTCTCTAATTCATATTTTATGTCTGTACCTTTAACAACATTCAATTGAATACAATCTTTAATCATTCTGTTAACCCGCTCTACAAGCCCATTAGCCCTGGGACAATATAATGCGGAATACTGATGCCTCACTGAAAATGCATGTAGAAACTCCTTCATTAAAGAAGATTTAAATTGTACCCCATTGTCTGTTATCAAGATTTGGGGTACTCCCTCACTTCTGAAAACTTCTTGTAGGAACGTTATGACTGTGCTCGTGACTACACTGTCTACAATTTTAATCACAACCCATTTAGAGTGGTAATCCACTAATGTAAGAATGAATCTTCCTTTAAATCCTTTAACATCAATCGGACCAACAATATCCAATGCCAATTTATTCCAAGGGACATTGGGTACCTCCACAGCTGAGATCTCACTTTTTTGTAAATGTTTAGTTTTGTCACTGTTAGCACAACTTATGCATTGTCTAATTTTGATTTCCACCATGGAATCCATACCTGGCCACCAGTAGTGTAATCTGATCTTGTTTTTCGTTAAACTGCACCCTAAATGTCCTTCATGTGCTAATTCCACCAATTTCTCACGTAAATTTTCAGGAGGCACAAGTTTTTTACCCCTATACACATTTTCATCTTGTATGAAAAGTTCATTTCTCACTTCCCAAAATCCTCTCAGATTACTGTCTAGTTCAGAACATCCGTTAGGCCACCCCTTGGTTATCAGTTCTTTCACCCTTTTAAGTGTGGAATCCTTATCTACACTCACTATCCATTCATCTTCTTGTATGCCCTCCATTATGGTGGCTACCACATACTCATCAGTACCACTCATCTCTTCCTCATTAACTTGTAAGGGTAACCTCGATAAGAAATCCGCTGCGTGATTACTGGATCCTGGAATGTACACAATTCTGAAGTTATACCCTTCTAATCCAAGGAACCATTTAGAAATTCTAGGTGTGGTTCTTTCAATATTCTTAACTGAGAAAACATTAGTGAGTGGCTTGTGATCTGTTTTTATAACAAAAGGGATTCCCCCATAAGAAAACCCTAAAATGTTTTACAGCCCAAAAACACGCTAAAGCTTCCCTTTCCACTACGGAGTATCTTGCTTCCGCATCGGACAATGACCGGGATGCAAAAGCTACAATTCTCTCAACACCGTCAACTACCTGACTTAAAGTGGCTCCCAATCCTTTTGTGCTAGCATCTGTTGTAAGTATAGTGGATTTACATGTGTCAAAATGTCCCAAAAACGGTGCATTTATTATACACTCTTTCAATACATTGAAGGCTTGGTCGCATTTTTCATCCCATTCAAACCTTGCATTTTTTTTCAACAATATCCGCAAAGGATGAGTAATGTCTGCAAAACTTTTCACAAATTTAGAATAATATTCTAACAACCCAAGGAAGGACTTTACTTCTTCTTTAGTAGTTGGTACCGGTGCTGACTTTATAGCATTTATCAAATTGATTTTAGGTTTAATGCCCTCCTTGGAAATTACATGTCCTAAATAAGTTACTGACTTAACTCCAATCTGACATTTTTCTTTTTTTAGAGTTAGGCCTGCCTCTTTTAATCTATTCAACACTTCCTTAAAATTTTCATTATGTTCCCTTTCATCTTTTCCAAAAATTAAAAGGTCGTCTTGGAAACACAATACGTGACCTATTCCTTCAAGTATCCTTTGCATCGCCCTCTGAAACACTGCAGCTGCAGAAGCCAAACCAAATGGCATTCTGCAAAATCTGAACGCCCCAAATGGTGTAATAAATTACGTTAATGGTTTACTAGTGGGGTGCAATTCAATCTGGTGGTATGCTGATGACAAATCAATAACCGAAAAAAACTCAGCATCTCCAATTTGGCTTAACATTTCATTTATATTTGGTAATGGATGCCTGTCAATCCATATATTGTTATTCAACTCCCTTAAATCAATACATAATCTGATGGCTTTATTATCTGGTTTGGAAGTGATAACAATGGGGGCCACCCACTCAGCACTTTCTATTGGTTCAATTACATTTTGACTAATGAGTTTCTCTAATTCTTGTTTGAGGGGTTCTTTTAACCGTATGGGCACATTTCTACACTTATGTGCTACAGGTTTAGCCTTTTCCTTCAAAATTATTTTATGTTGGAAATCCTTCAAGCATCCCAATTTTTCCGTGAATACTTCTGGAAATTCCTTAATTAATTCAGTACCACAAACCGATCTATCAACAAAAAGAACTGGAATTTCTGCACTAGGGTCAAGTTTTATTCCTAAATCTTTTTGATGAGCCCATCCCAAAAGATTCGACCCACATTTGGCTACATACACTTTGCCCACTGTACTTCTTCCCTTGAACATAATCCTCATGACTGCCATCCCTACCAAAGGAATAGGGTCTTTATTGTATCCCACGGGCACTACATCTGGCTCAATGAGCGATACCACATTTCCGTCGAATTTTGAGTGGAATGTTTCCCTATTAATGAAAGTAAAAGGGGAACATGAGTCTGCATAAACCTCTATTTTTTTTCCCTCTAATTCTATCTCACATTTGGGTAAATCTACCATATTTACACCATCAGTGCCTTCCACATCCACTTGTAGGACAAACTTACAATTGCTTTCATTATACATGCCTATGGCATTTACATTTTTCTCTGTCACATCTTTACACATACGTGCAAAATGCCCCTTGCGGTTACATTTCCTACACGTAGCCGTTCTAGCCCAGCACACAATGTTATTCGCCAAATGTCCTGTGCTGCCACACCTGAAACATCTCATTTTACTCTCTGGAATAAATGTTTTCCTCTGTTGTTCATTAGAAACTTCATGTTTCTTCTTGCTATTGATGGCGCAGACATATTTTAAATCCTCGCATATTTCATTTACTTCCTTGTCGCTAGGAACAGACATTTCTTTTATGCATACCGCTGTGTGCTCTATACTCTTGGCGATTTCTATTGCTTTCTTCAAATCTGGATTTCCAACTAACAACTTCTCTTGTATTTTTTTATTGTTAGTACATCGTACTAACTGATCCCTAATGAGTGAATCAGTCAACTCATTGAATTTGCACGTATTAGCTAACCCTCTCAGTATAGCGATGTAATTGCTCACACTTTCGTTCTTTCCCTGGGTTCTACCATAAAATTTATGTCTCTCCAAAACTACATTTATTTCGTCTGCAAACTATAACTCTAACTTCTTAAGTGTCACTGCATAAACATCTCTGTCCCCACCATCTTCCTCATCTTCTTCAATATCAGGGAGACTGTCAAAAACTTTCCTCCCTTCTGCTCCCAAATTATGTAGCAATATATGCTGTCTGCGTAGAGCTGAGAACCCATTAGCTCCAATGGCAATTAAATAAGTCTTGAACCCTTTAATCCAGTTCTTCCATGTCATGCTAGGTTCCCCTGCCTCAGATAGGAAAGGAGGCGGTTGACTCATGCTCGCCGCTGCCATATTAATTCCTTCCAGACTTTCAGATTCTCAATAACTTCCTGCTTTAAATTGCCCTTATAAATATCAGTGTTATCAATTTCCAATATTACCAACTTCCGTACTTTTGTCCCTTAAATACCTCACAAGGGTGATGAATAATTTCTGTATAGTATTTTCAGCTGGCACGCTCCAACCTCCTGCTTCAATTCCCATTAATTTCTTTTCCCTCGTATTTTTTCCTCAGTAAAGCAATTTTTTCCTCTCACCTTCATAAAGTACTCTTACCGCCCTGATCACCAGGCGAAACTTTCCTTTTTTCCACGTCGTCCTTGCTTCAGCGAGATCTCTTTTCCTTTAATAAAGACACTCCTCCCGCTGAAACCCGACGATTCAAGGCTCCACCCCTGGGCTGTTCCTGCGTCAAACGTGAACGCCGTCCACAAAGTGAAAGGCACTCCTCCCGCTCCGACGCTTACACAACCCGGATGTGAATTCCCACTTCCCCGTTGTTCCTCAACGCCGCACGCTGCTTCAACAATAAACTTCTTTCCTCTTAAACCTTCTTCTTTAATCGTTCTTGATGGGCCACACATGAAGGGGATACCGATGCGTTGCCCTTCACGCAACTCACTCATCGCCAGTGAAATAACGAGACAGAATCAAAGAGGTACTTCAGTTTATTCTCTCTCGGTCGATATCCATCGCCCTAACTGCCAACGGCCCAAGGCGCTCACATTAGAACGTTCGCCACGTTCCATCAGGAGAGGGAAAGAGGGACAAGAACAGGGGGGAGGGAATGGAAGATACCATAACAGAAAAAGAGAATGAAATTACAACACACTACTTACAACAGATAATGGTTTCCCTATATCTAAGGTCACTGCACTTGAAACCTATAAGTCACCCCTAAAGCAGGCCTTTCAATCCTGAAGGCAGGGTGCTTGGTTCTAAGTGTGAGGGTGCCCCTGCATGAGCAGAACACCCCTACAACCTTCGGAGCCCATTTTCCCCGGTTGTAAGTGCATCAACATTTAGGATACATACAGTGGCCATGTATCATTACGTGATGGCCATCTCTAAACTGGCTGTAACGAACCCTGTCATGTTTGGTATCAAACATGTTGGACTCATACCTCTACACCGTGAACGGTGTGGGAGGTATGATTCCATGCACTGTAAAAGCCCTCATTGCTCCCAGTACCAGTCTTCTAGACCCAGACAGCACAACATGGCTGCTGCTGACCAGAGACATGATTCTGCCCCCCTGCTGCTAAGCCAAGCAGGGGAAGGCAGAACAATAGGTATCCTGTCACAGGGAGGTGTGACCACCTCCCAGACAGGGTTTAGTGTACTGGGGCCGGGTGGGAGCGCTTGTCAGCGCTACTCAGTCTGCTTGAGGGGCTTCTTTGGTGCCCTCCTTGCATAGTCCAGTTCAAACCAGCTCAGGGAGCCAATGGCTCCCGATCTGGCGCAAAACTAGACAAAGGACATGGGAGTATCCTCCCCACTGCCCGATCACTCCCCTGGGAGGGAGCCCTGAATTGTCCCAACCCTTTCCTTGGGGTACTTAAGGGCTTACCTGTAGGTGGGTCTCTAGATTCGTTGTGGGACAAGATTCATATCAAGACACCACTTCTTCTTGGATCATCGGGGCACTCTGGACTTCGCTCTAGCGATCGTGATTGCAGCTGGAAAGACTCCTGCTGCTCCTGATCTCGTCGCCCTGCTGTCTGCTGCAACGTCTGTGCCTGTGCTACATACAGGAACCTTCCAAGGTCTGTGGGCATCTAAGACACCTGAAGGAATCTCCCTTGAAGTGATGGAGTACCTTCCCTGCATCTGCAGGCACTGCAACAAAGCTGACTGGTCTGCTGATCCTGCGCTCCCACGGACTCCAAAAGGCTCAGCAACACAGGTGGTGGTTCTTCACATCCCTCAAGGCTTGCCCTGTCCTCTTACCAAGTTTGAGGAACCGAACCCCTGTGCACCGCGTCGACTTGCCCTTGCAAAGGCTTGTTGGCTTCCTTCCTCCAAGATCTTTGGGCTCCGAGTAGCCCCAACCTCAAGCACCTCATGTGACCAAGATCTTTGTCCTCGCCACATAATTTGCACCGTGGGCCTGCATCTTTGGTGAGCTGCTTGAGGTCCTCTTTCGACTCCAGTGCCTCCAGCCTGTGGGTCATCTTGAGGGTCCTCTTCAAATTCAGCGGGCTCCCCTGATTGGTCGGGGCCTGCTCTGACTTCCCTGCTTGTGGTGAGTCACTTGGACCTTGCTGGTCCCGACACTGCACCTTTTTCGCTTTCCTCGTTGGTTGCAGTTGTCAAGCTTGTTGGTGCTCCTGACGGACACTGACCCCTCAACTCTTGACATCTGACGTGGGACAGCTCGTGAACGGCTCCTGGTCTTCCACAGTGTCGCCTGGTCCTCACAGCTGCAGCTCCAAGGTCACCATCAGCTATCCTGCAACACCCGACATCAGTAGGCATTTGTCTTCCGTGCCTCCTGGTCACTCCTGAGCGCCATAGACACTGTCCCCACTATTTGTAGGTACTTCACATCTTGAATCCACCTTTGGGTTCCACCGGGCACTGTCACCTTCTCCAGCAGCCGCATCTTCCTGAAGTCTTCCATTGAGTTTGATGCCAGTTTCCGACTCCACCTCACACCTATGCACCCGGCTTCCCTGGTGTAGGTATCCTGGCTCTTAGGGTATCTACGGGTGGGGTGGCTCTCCAACCTTCTGTCTTCCACAGGTTTTATTCAGGGTCCACTGGGAGGGTACTTCTTCTTTAGAATTGCAACCACGACTTACCCATTGACTGGCATTGAGCCTGCGGTCGTATTCCCACTCTGCACACGGCCTCCGTGGGGTTCCTGGTTACTTACCTTAGGTGGTTCATTGCGTCCCCAGCACTTCTACTTTTTCTGGGTATAGTCTTGACTTGAGTCGTGGTTTGCATATCACTATTTTAGTATATGGGTTGGTCTCCCCCTGGCGACCACTGTGTATCCGTGCAACTTACCTGTTGTATTTACAAAGTACTGTGTGAATTGTGTTTATCCCCGGACAGGAGATATTTGTATGTGTTAGTCAGTGTCTTATAATAAATACATATTTTTATAAATACACTTTGTGGTTCCTTTTAACTTAATCTTTACCAATAAGAATATGTTCTGGTAAAACAAGCTGATTTATACTCCTTCTGGACTAAACCTGAAGGCTGCTCTCCACAGCTACCATTTAGAGAGCTTTCTAAGGTTGTCTAAGACCACTAAAATCACTATAAGGGTTGTCTGGATTAGTGCTGGGCGCTCACTTACTTAAGTGTGCGCCATATATTAAGCCAGCCTCTCACATTCTCCCAGAACCTCCTTTGCAGTTTGTTAATTTCCGATTTCCACTTTAATCTTATTTACTCTCTTCATCAAAGCAGTACACTCAGTCATGAAGGCTTCTTTGTCTTTTTATCCAGTTATCTTGTCGTATCATTAAACATACAAATAGTAGACGGAAGTTAATTATTACAGGGGAGTCCTATCGGCATTTCACAAGATGCTAAGGTAATTGTAATCAGTAAGTTATACCATGGTACATTTATAGGGATGGATTAATTTATTTTGGCCAACATCAAAAATTCAGGTGGTTAATTCTGTGTTGCCAAAATCGTTATAAATGCTTATATACCATAATTAATGGCTTTTACCACACAGTGCTGTAATATTTGGGCAAATTGTCAATTTGACTTAACCATTTTAGGTGCTTTAAGTGCTTAAAATACAGTGACGTAAAGACTCATGTTTTACAGGGCCCAGTAGCATATAAAACATATTTTACAGGTTCCTGTGAAATATGGGATTCATCATCCCAATGAGAGCCCCTAAATCACTATGCAGAGCTTTACTGTTGTACGGAACCTTGAGTTGCGCAGCAATGCAGGACAAAATAATGCAGCACGGTCATCCTAAGCAGGCCTCAAGAAAAAGCAAATTATGCATCATACTCACTATCAACAGTCATTTCATTCATTTGAGTTACTATTATTTTTGTTCATTCAGACACCTGGACAATAAAATCGAAATAACCATTACATCATAATTTAACTAAACATTCATATTAATAACACATTAACATTTAATGTTCAAAACACTCATCTTTCTTTACAGCATTTGTATTAATCGCACCTATTAAAAATAAACAGCTACCGTTGCCGCTGTTCGATTACTTAAGGCTAGCAAATATTCGAATGCATTATTTACCTTACACGTTCTGACAGCATTTAACATACGTTCAAAATAAATGCCTTTTCCTCTCCCATATTACTATTATATAAAAAATAAGAACAACCTTTCATGAAGCTCCTATGACCAGACAAAACCCTAATTGAAATAACAGGAGCCTACACAAAGAAGAACTTGATACATGTAATGACGTATTGGCTTCACTTTGCTCTACCTGCAATTCATTAAAGTATACAAAAAAATAATCCCTCAATATACTGTCATTTACCATTAAATGAGAGTTCGCTTGACTTCTCATGCACATAGATTTTTCAAATGTGTATTGGTCTCCATTGAGCGCCTTCTTCATATTTGCACTCCGGAGCATATTTTCAAACGAAAACACAGACTAGCTCAGTTGAGTATTCATTCTCCTGATACGGATTTAGTGTGTTGCCTAGTTAATCTGGCCAGGAAAATTTGTGGTCAACGTTTTAATTACAGAGCGCAGGGATGACAACCCAATTCCTGACTATTCCAGTAGTATTAGGAATATTAAAAGCCAATCCACCCTCAAACCATTTAAAATTTTAATAAAATGAGTATCCAAAAATCATCCAGAGACAATAAGTAACAATAGTGATTACTTCATCCTGTATGCTTTTAACAAAGTTTCTACACTCAGACTTATATTTGAAATGATACAAACCCTGTATTGCATACACTACCGTTTTAAACTCTTATCTCTTCATCATGCCAAAATAGATTTTAACCCAAAATAATACCTAAATATTTGTAATATGAGACTCTCCAACTTCACACTGTATAGAGCACTTCTGTTTTATTAACATTAATGGTCAATTTAATTTGCTTTCGATGTAACCAAACCCATTTAACAGCCTTGTAGATATCATGTGATTGAAAATTTCTAAATCATTTGCATTTGGTAACAAATTCCATTGCTGAACATTCACTTTTGAGTGAAAATCCCCAGTTTTTCTTTACATTTCAAAGAGGTTATACATGGTCCCTTGTTTTAGTCCATGTGGGGGGAAGCACCCTTTTACAACTCTGTCTCTGATGCCCTACAAACACCTAAACCCAGGTTTCAGAACACAAGGCAATGCAAATGTAAATAAAAACCTGTCAGAATTCCTTTTTTATCTAATTTAGCCCACAACAGATTCCAATCCAATCCTTTCAAATGTGGACTTTAAAGCTGTGAATCATTTTTTGATAAACTTCTTTTTATTGTGTTTTGCGGCATAAAGAACAATATCAAGAATAATATACAGCAGTGCAGTGAACAAGGCATCAGTACCTGCAATCAGGAAAGCATCAACAGGCAATTGCAAAAACCCTCCCGTCCTCCGTCCCCACCCTCTGCGCTCCCACCCTTCAAAACAGGCCCCCCAACCATTTCCCCCATATCTTGCGGAATTTTTTTGGGCAGCCCCGTGCAGCGTATAGCGACCGCTCCTGGGCCGCACACCAATCCACCCCTCTACTCCAGGTAGCCACTCTGGGCGGGTCTGGCTGTGACCACACTGCCGCTATATCTCTCTTAGCCACCATAAGGGCAGTGGTGAGGAAGTACTTCTCATTACGGGACCCGTCCATCCCGTCCATGATGCCCAGCAGGGCCATTCTAGGCTCGTGGGGGACCGCCCAACCCAGGACCTCCGCTAGTTCGGCTTCGATCGCTGCCCAGTAGTCCTCCAGACGGGGACAAGACCACACCATGTGGAAAAAGTCCGCCGGAACCACCCCACAGCGAGTGCAGGAGGCGTCCACGCGGAGGCCCGCACGATACAGGCGGTCCGGGGTCAGATAGGCAGTGTGGAGGTAATAGAGTTGGATAAGCCGCAGCCTAGCGGAGGTGGTAAGCGACCGAGGGCCCATAAGGGCGTCCCTCCAGTCCGCCTCATCCAGGGGTCCCACCCAGGCCTCCCATCGCTGTTTTAGCCCGCTCCAGTCCACCGGTGTATTGTTAATCAGGGATTTATAAATGCGGGATATGCCCCCCTTCCCAAGATACCCCAACATCACCTGGGCCTCAGGCGGACTATGGGAAGGCAGTCTGGAATCTAGAGGGACGTGAGCCCGAACCGCGTGGCGCAATTGAAGGTAGCGGTAGAATTGAGAAGGCTGCAGCGAGAAGCGGGTCTGAAGCTCCTGGAAGGAACACATGCGGCTTCCACGCCATATATCGCCCAGACAGGAGATACCGAGAAGATCCCACTGCCGAAAGCCCGTTAGTCCCACCACCTCCCGCAGCCACGTCCCGTGCCAAAGCGGAGTGAGTTGCGTGGACGTCCCCGACCATCTGGTGTGTCGCAAGGCCGCGCGCCACGCGAGAAAGGGAGCCCGTACGACGTTGGGGAGTGACAGGGGGATCGTTGTGCCATAGAGCATGTTTTGGATGGAGGAGAACCCGAGGCAGTTCACCTCGAGTCGATAAGCCGGGTCGCCCCAACCACCCGAGAACCAGTCGTGGACCACCAGTAGTTGGGTGGCCAGATAGTAAAGGTAGAGGTTAGTCATGCTCAGGCCGCCGTCGTAGGAGGGGACCCTGCAGCGATCCAAGGCCAGCCGAGGCCTACCACCGCCCCAAAGGAATTTGGTCACCATCTTATCCAGGTCCCGGAACCACGGGCGCGGAAAGGGGCATGGAGTGTTTTGTAGCATGTAAAGAAACTTGGGGAGGATCATCATCTTATATAAGGCGACTCTCCCTAGCGGATTCAATGGGAGGGCCTGCCACCGGAGCATATCTGATCTGGTTTTGTTGACTACTGGGGCCACATTAAGTGCCCAGCAGAGTTCCGGGAGGAGGGTGACCCAAATCCCCAGGTACTTAAAGGAGAGTCTCCGGAGGGGAATATCCGATTGCCAGTCGAAACATTCCCGCGACGGGTGTAGCGGGACTAGAACGGATTTTTTGGGGTTCAGATGGAGACCCGACGCCTGGCCAAACCGATGGAGGATCCGGCGGACCCGGGGCCCCGAGGTCGCTGGATCGGAAAGATAGAGGAGGACATCGTCCGCGTATAGGGCAATCTTATCGGGGGCCACATCTGGCCATTCCCATCCGCGAAGAACGGGATCCGCGCGAATCAGCACCGCCAGGGGTTCCATGGCCAACGCGAAAAGGAGGGGCGAGAGCGGACATCCCTGGCGCGTCCCCCGACCTATGGGAAACGGGCGAGAGAGAGCCCCGTTAAAGCTGTGAATCATTTTACTAAATGTTCTGGTGTGTATGGTTTTATGCATAATATATTTCAAGGGAAACATAAGTTGTGTAGTCGACAGACCTACTCGAAATTCTCCTTGTTCCAATGGAATAAGTTGGTTCCCTAACGCCCAGCCCTAAACTGCCATCAAAACTATCTTTGCTAAATATTTTTCGAAAACAACAATCAATGAAATTAATCTACATGCTTTAGGTTCTGTTATATTGCCTTTCTAAGAAATAATAGGATGAATTACCAACTCTTCCCAAACCCTTCGAATATAGCGTTTAAGGGCTGTCTGATTAAAATAAGGAGATAAAAATTATCCTTGAGTTTAACATCTATTTTAGAGACCAGATTGAATAAGCCATTGGTGCATGAGGCATAACTCACATTTAACTGCTTTATTACCTTTTCAATCTCAATAATTACTAATGCATTTTCCTTTAAAAGAATCGAAATCTAGAAAGACACTAGGACGTATGTCATAAATTTGGCAAATTATTTGTTGAGTGCAGTAAATTCATAATTATGTTGTAAATGCTCCACTCATTTTGACCATTTTTCATTGTTTTATCAACAATGTATTAAAAGAAACCTAAATATTCTAATACCAATCAGTGGCCATTGTTAGCTTCACCTAAATGAGATCAGCAATTTATCCCTTCCGTATACAGAGGTTGGATTATTTCTAAAATTCTTCACTTCTAATTACATAATTAAATATTGTTCTTCTTTAAACTGCACACAACCGAACCCTCTAGTGTTCGGTTTTTCACTTACTGTTTGAAAAAAACTTTTTGAAACTAAATAACTAACCCAAAATAAACATGTAATATAAAAAACACAATGGATAACATGTAATATGGTCCTGTATTACCATTTCAGGATTATGGAAACATTTCCAAAGCATGTGGCCTTTGGTCTCATGGCTTATGATGTTACACAATAAACCCGATACAATATAAACCTGTCTCAATGACATGAACCTTAATGGCTTCAAACCCCAACTTTTACCAAATGCCAAGTCACTTGTTCACCCTGAACACAAACCTCACCCTTATGGAACACATTGCCAAAAAATACAAAGACGGCCTGGTACCAGCTGTCTCTTCTAAACCAAGTCAAACTATTTTTTCGAGTGAGGGACTTCCAACTGCTGCTCTAGCCTTCTTACATCTGGATGGTGGTAATACCCTGCTACATGGTCTCCCACACTCCACACTAGCACTCTTTATAGGAATATTACACTCAGCAGCACATCTCATCCAAGGCTTGAAGAAATATGATCACATCACCTCTATCCTGATGGAACTCCATTGGCCCCCTTGCTGGCCTGCACCAGCATCATTTGCAAGGCCATCACAACCAAAAACCCCACTTATAATCTTGCAGACGAGCTCACCATCTCTGGAGGTTCTCTGCACATCTGAAGCCAGGACACAGACTAAGAAGTGTAAACAAGAAAAAACAAGGCAACATGCCTTTTCCGCCTATGCACCAAGGATCTGGAACAACATCCACGTATCCATCAGGACCGCCATAACACTTCTCCAATTTAGGAAAGAGTTGAAGACTGACCTCTTTAAAGACCATTACATAACAAATGCATCAACCATCCACAACCCTGCTTCCTCGCTTACTACTTATTGTCTTTAACTCTGTACAGCGCTCCGCTGCCTTTTGTTTATGTTCCATCTATAGAAATACCATATAATAAATGTGTTCCAATGCCGCTTATGACAAATGATATTTTGAACAAGCATAATATATGCAGATTCACACATTCATGCCTACAATACAACCGCGCAAAGGTGTTGTTACTATAGTAGAAAGCAACCGACTTGAGAAAACACTGATTAATAATTTAAAGATTCTATTCTAAAATCAATGTACAAATAATATTGGGGCAAAATTCACAAGGCTGAGTCCATGTGATTTAATATCACTGCACAGATTTAAATCCTGGATTCTGGTTCTAGGTAAACGCCTTGGTTTATCATTACTGCACATGAAAAAAACAAAAGCTAAATGGCACAATACACTCAGCGAATGTGTGTGCATGGTTCATCACTGTTGTTGAAGGATAGGCATCATAATCCACTCAAGGCTTTGCCTTTCGTGAATTATGGCCTACCCCCATTCTACAAAGGTGATAAATAGCATATTACACTATCCACATCTGCATACGTAATATATATATATATATATATATATATATATATATATTCACTGAAAAAACCATAGGTTTCACACATGTTATAGTTAGCTGGACATTTTACTCGTCATTTGAGATGTCATGAGTGATGTCATGAGTGATGTCACTGACCATGTCATGAGTGATGTAATATGTGACGTCATCAGCAGTGGATTGCGGGCGCGCGAGTTATAGTTAGCTGAACTAACTATAACGGGGGAATTTCATTGGTTTTTTATGAGTAAAATGTCCAGCTAACTATAACATGTGTGAAACCTATGGTTTTTTCAGTGAATTTGTAAGGTTTTTTAAATGCTATTTCCTAACTATAACGTGTGTGAAACCTATGGTTTTTTCAGTGAATTTGCAAGGTTTTTTAAATGCTAATTCCTAACTATAACGTGTGTGAAACCTATGGTTTTTTCAGTGAATTTCAAAGGTTTTTTAAATGCTAATTTTAGAATTTTTTAATATATTTTTTAAATATTTATTTTACAAAAATTTCCCTATATATACATTTATAAATTATCTGTATCCTTTAATTTTGTGTGGGTCATTTTTTTTTTACTTTGAATTTGGATAAAGTTGAACAGCATAGTTAATATCTTCTATTAACTTATGTCAACTTTATTTTTTTTTTTTTTTCTATAAATTTTTAGGGTGCGCGCACTGAGCGCGAACCTAGTACGTTTGCGTACGTTTTTCATGTATGCAGGCGTACGTTATCTACGTACGCATACATACGTTTTAGTGCGCGCTCGCAGCACGCACCTAGTACGCATGCGTGCGTACGTACGCATGCGTGCGTCGTACGTGCTCCACGGGCTACACTTGTGTATACGCGTAGAGTACGCGCGCTGACGTTCGTGCATGCGCACGTGCTGCGTATGCGTGTTACGTACGCGCATAATACTTAGGCGCATGCGCGCGTACGCGTTCGCGCATGCGTAATTGCACGGTGCGTGCTCTGAGCTTGCTCCGTGCGCGCACCTCGGGTTATGTGATTAATAAAACAACACTTTTAATTGGTTTTCATTACTTTCAGTTTCAGATTGTTTCAACACCACACCCAATCCCCTCATGGCAAGTCATGTGATCAAGAAACATCACTTTTCATTGGTTCAAAGTACTTTCAGTTCCAGATTCTTCCAAAACTACACCCACTCCCCTCATTATTAGTTCTGATTCCCTTGGAGAAGGAGCTACTCTGTTTTTGTGAGACAATGGCAGAGCATCAGCCACCTTCTGAGAATGAGCAGGACACTCTTGAGAGACAGAGGCAGAGGAAACAGAAAGACTCCTTTATATGGCAGTTTTTCACTTTTCCTGAGGGACAAAAGAAGGTGAATGCACCAAAGGTCACCTGCATACTTTGTCACCGCATCTTGTCACGTGGGAATGCTAATAAGAAGTACTCTTTTAGTATTCACACTATGATGAGGCACGTTGAGAAAATGCATCCTGTGACTTTTTGTCAAGATTCTGGAGCAAACCCTCCACCTGCTCAGCCGACGACATCTGCAGCAGCTCAGCCGAGCACATCTTCGGCAGCTCAGCCGAGCACTTCTTCTGCGATGGTGCCTTCACCTTCTTACACACCTCTGGATATTCATCCTTGTTTTGGGAGGATGAGTACACGTTGCATGGATTGTGCTACTCTTATTACTATGGGTGAGAGCAGTGTTGATCTCATTCAGAGAAAATTTGAGGAGCACCCTTGCACTAGGCCATAGTTTTGTTATTTTTGTTTTCGTTTTTCTCTTCCTCTGTCCCTACATTAACTCAAGGGCTCTTTTTAGAGCCACCTAAAATCTAAACACAAAAACTTGTTTTTTGAATCTATTTGTCAATTTTTTTTTTGGGGTGTGCGCACCCTGCGCGCACCCAATGACGTTTTTTAAAAAAAAAAATCATTTTTTTTCACTTTAGTAAACCTTCAGGGACTCCCTGACAAAGAGAGGGGAGTGGCAAAGTAATTAAAAAAGAGATGGTGTACATTTCACAGATGAAGGGAAGAGAGTTTTCCTATTAAACTTTAAACTCTGCATCAGTACTTACGTATAGGTACCCTAAACCTATCAAAAAATATAATAGCTCATTTTAGTGCTGCGTTTGAATTGGCTAGTGGAACTGGTCCAACCAATTTTGTCCGCAGATTGACAAAGCAAGAAAGCACGTCAATAAGTCTGTTTCTGCTTCCCTCAGAGACTATGGTATGGGTTCTATATACCACAACAACTTGCGTTACAACATGCAAGACATTTATAGAGGAGACGGTGTACATTTCAATGATGAAGGGAACAGAGTCTTCCTCTTGAACTTTAGACTATGCATCAGTACTTACTTGTAGGTACCGAAAAACACTCAATAAACACAAGGGCTCTTTTTAGAGCCACCTAATATCTAAACACTTAAACTTGATTTTTATTTCTATTTTTTTTAATGTTTTATTTCGGGTGCGCGCAGAGTGCGCGCACCTCGCGATGTTTTTAAAAAAAATTAAAATCATTTTTTTTGCCCTTCGTGGTCCTACTGTGACCCCCTGACAATGGCTTGGGGGTCAAGAACTCCCTACTCTGCCCCCTATTCACGTTCTCCACCTTTCCTTTTCAGTGCGACAGACAAAATGGCGGCCGACACTTCCTGATTTCGACCGATTCGAATGTTTACTGACATCTAACAACCAATCAGAATTACGCTCGCGCACGGCAGGGTGCGCGCACAGGGCTTGCACAGTGCGCGCACCCTGCGCGCGTATAGATATTGATATGCTTTTAAATGCTATTTCTCAGGAAATACTGAACAGATTTACACCAGACCTGCAAAAGGCACTTCCTTGACCTTATGGCTACCTCTCTGCCAAATTTCAAGTAATTCTGTTCAGCCGTTCGGGCTGTAGCTGCGACTAAAGGTCCTATGGAAAAATGCATGGGGAAAACGCGTTTTGGGACCCCCCTTTTTTCTCAGCCCCCACTTGACGAATCACCCCGAGACTTTCAGGGTAGGAGCTGAGCGGAGCGCCCCATTAGTTTTGAAAATTTCGCGAGGATTCGTCAACCGGCGCCAAAGTTATTCAAAATAGAGGTGCTTAGGGGGTCCCAGAAGGACCCCCTGGGGCCCCCTTTTTAAAAAAAAAAACGGCGAAATGCTCGCAAGGTGCGCGCATCCTATCGCGTTGGGTGCGCGGATCCACAGATTTTTTTTTTAAAAAGACAAGAAATCATTGGTTGTATGACTACTTTGTACACTGGAAGGTAGGGTGTATATTTCTGTTTTTTAAAGGTATGATTCTTATTGGTTAACAAAAACAGATTGTAAGGAACATTATATATGATTAGCTGATATGTTGAAAAGTGAAGCACACTTCCTCTCTTGTGTAGGAACATTGTGTGCTGAACTGCTGACCTGTGTGCTCAGTGCAGTGTTCCATGACCTGTTTCTATGGTAACATGCAGGAGGCAGATTGGGGGAAGGGTTGAAATGTATTTCAGTTGGAAAGGGTTGAAATGTTTAACCAATAGAAATGTGTGTTTGCTTTTGAGTTTATGTGTGAAGGATTGTGATTTGATGTTTACATGTATATGTGTGGAAAATGAAAGGGAAACCTTTCCATTCTTTGTTTTTGCTGAGAGGTGCACAGTGCAGAGATTCTAAAAGAAAATATGGTGAGTGACTGATATACTTCTTAATCTACAAAATAACTTGAAAGATGAGTTATTTAATTGTGAGGGGATATATGTAGACTATTTTGATTTTAATCAGACTAATGTATTTCTCCTGCTAAAGTGTAGGGAGTACTTATTTTCTCTACAATCTTATTGACAGTGTGTGTGCATGTAGAAACTATTCTGTGATAAGCATTTGTGTTTTTCATGTGTTTGCAGACAGATAACTGTGCTGTTTTTATATTTTGGTAGAATTAGAAACCAGTCATTGTTTATGAATTTGTGAAATAAGTTATGTTATGTTTCTATACTAAAATGTAGTACTACTTCTAGATGAAGAAATGTGTTTTGGTATAGTGCAAGGGATAGTGTTGTTTGTCTAGAATCACACAGTGAGTATGTGTGCATTTGGGAACCACTGTGAGAGAAGCATTTGGTAACATTGTGTATTTGCTGACAGATAACTGTTTTAACCTGTCATGTTGTGAAGTTTTAGTAGCATTAGAAAACAGTTATGGCTTATGCGTTGATTAAATGAGTCATGCTTTGACACTGATGTGCTGTACTTAAATATGTAGATTGTGTGCAGTACCATTAACTCTTCTAGACTAGTGAATGAGTTTTGATAAACTCCTAGGATAGTGTTGCTTGTCTAAAATCACACTGTGAGTCTGTGTGCATTTGGGTAAGGATTGTGAGAGAAGCATTTGGTAACATCGTGTATTTTCTGACAGATAACTGTTTTAAAACCGGTCATGTTATCAAGTTTTAGTAGCATTAGAAGTCAGTCTTTGCTTATGCTTTGATTAAATGAGTCAGGCTTTGACACAAAAGTGCAGTTCTGAAATATGAAGATTGTGTGCAGTTCCCTTACCACTTCCACAGCAGTGAATGATTTTTGGTAAACTCCTAGGTATAGTGGTTGTTGTCTAGAATCACACTGTGAGTCTGTGTGCATTTGGGAACCACTGTGAGAGAAGCATTTGGTAACATCGTGTAGTTTTTAGCAGATAACTCTTTTAAAACCTGTCATGTAGTCAAGTTTTAGTAGCATTAGAAGCTAGTCTTTTCTTATGCATTGATAAAATGAGTCAGGGTTTGACACTAAGGTGCAGTACCATGTACTATTCTCTTCACTGTGGCAGAACTGAAAATTTAAAAGTTTTACCTAAGCACTGTCCTAGAAGTAGTCTGATTATTTAGTCAGTTTCTAAGTACCAAATAGACTGCTTCAAATGTCTATGCAGTATGCATGTAGTGTTCTAACATACTGTACACTTGTCTTTTACACCATCAATTCCCTAGTCAGTATCCATACACTTCCAGGAAACACCCTGTCACTCCCTTTGCAGTCCTCTAGTGACCCATTCAACACCATGTAATAATCCATTCACTGTGCCAAAACCCAAACACTTATAAATTCACCAAGACACTCTCTTTCCAGTACTCTAATGATTCAGTCACTGCCTAAGTATTCATGCACTGAGCCAGGCCTTAGCACATGGACTTCTTCAAACCCCTATCCACTATGCATGCAGTCCTCTAACCACCTACACACTTGTATTTCACACCTTCAATTCCCCAGTCAGTATCCATACACTCCCAGCAAACACCCTGTCACTCCCCTTGCACTCCTCCATTGACCTTATTAAGCATCATGTACTAATCCATTCACTGCGCCAAACCCTAATAAACTCACCCAGGCACTCTCCTTGCAGTACTCTAATCATTCAGTCAGTACCCAAGTACTCATCCAGTGACCCAGGCCTTAGTATATGGACTGCTTCAAACCCCTATCCACTATGCATGCAGTCCTCTAACCACCTACACAATTGTCTTTCACACCTTCAATTCCCTAGTCAGTATCCATACACTTCCAGGAAACACCCTGTCACTCCCTTTGCAGTCTTCTAGTGATCCATTCAGCATCATGTACTAATCCATTCACTGTGCGAAAACTCAAACACTTATAAATTCACCAAGATACTATCTTTGCAGTACTCTAATCATTCAGTCAGTGCCTAAGTATTCATGCACTGAGCCAGGCCTTAGCACATGGACTGCTTCAAACCCCTATCCACTATGCATGCAGTCTTCTAACCACCTAGACACTTGTCTTTCACACTTTCGATTTCCTAGTCAGTATCCATACAGTCCAGCAAACATCTTGTCACTGCCTTTGCACTCCTCTAGTGACCCATTCAGTGCCAAGTACTAATCCATTCCCTGTGCGAAAAGCCTAGCACTTATAAATTCACCTAGGCACTCTCCTTGCTGTACTCTAATCATTCAGTCAGTACCCAAGTAGTCATGCAGTAAGCCAGGCCTTAGCACATGGGCTGCTTTAAATGCCTATGCAGTATGGATGCAGTCCTCTAATCACCTACACAGTTGTGTTTCACACCTTCAATTCCCTAATTAGTATTCATACTCTTCTAGCAAACACCCTGTCACTCACCCAGTGTGTCTCCTTATAGTACTGTAATCATTTAGTCAGTTAGCATGTAGAGTTTTAGTGAGGCAGGCTTTAGGGCATGAACTGCTTCAAAGTAGTATGCACTATGCATGTAGTGTTTTAACCATCGTCACACTTGTGGTTCAGGGCCATAGTTTCTTAGTCAGTATTTATATAAAATGTGTTTGTACAGTAATGGAATAGTATAATTTTGAAAGTTATTAATATACATTTATTTGTGATTCTTTTTTACAGATACAGAACAGAAGTGTTTCTCATCTGTTTGCACTCTTCTCGTGCAAGATTGTTTGGATGAAGGGTCCTTAGGTGTTTCATCATACTTGCTGTGCCGCATGAGTATTTTTTGTTAGGATCCCCTCATAACAGAACTCTTTTGAAAATCTGTGCATGAGAAAGGTGGTATTGGTCTTTGTTTGCCCCTCGAGAAAAGTAGAAAATTTCCACATCACTGAAGGAAAACATTGTGGGCGTGGAGCATCCTCCAAAAATTCAATTTAGATTTGGTGAAAAATTTATAGCGACATCATTTACAGTTTTTGTAAGTTAAAGTAAAAAAAATTGTTAGCTGTGTGCATTTTATATTTCTGTGATTTGTATTTTGAGAATGGCATGTTGTTTTTTTTTTAACAATCTTTGAGATTGTGTTTTTTTTGCCCGCTGTTAAGTGATGAGTACGATTTAAATCACTATTTTTAGTGAAATTTAATATATTCTGAGAACAGCAAAAAAGGCAAAATAATTACTTTGTGGAAATTATGCTGTGTTGTAAAAATGTATTATTACATGTTATAATTTTTTTTTCCTTTTCTTTCACAGATCCAAATTTTAAAATAAGCAATTTATATGAATTTATATTTGAATGAAAAACAGAAAAAAATGTATACCATTTTTTATTCCTATTACTGTGAAGGTAAGTTTAACTAAGTCTCAATATGCAGAATGAAGAGGCCTGCAAGAAGCTACAAAGTTGAAACACGTTTCTAAAAACACTCTGTTTATGTAGTTTTGATATCTGACCATAATCAGATATCATGTGACCTGCAAAAAAAGAGATTTGAGGGGTTCATAATATTTCCCATTTTAGCTCTTGAAGGACCGCAATCATTTCAATCATTCTTCTTTGAACATCTTTGCAGACAAAACTCTGTGCTTACCTTCTTCATTCGCAAGGAAATTTAAAAACGGAAATATGTCACTTTTTGTAACATAGTTATTGTGCAAGATACTCTTTCATATTTACAAAGAGAGGACAAGGCACTCTGTGCACTTTTTATACTCCATGTAAATATAACCTCATCATGCACACCACTTTGTGTTGAAAGGGTGTTCTATAAGTGTTGTTGTGCATGATTGCACTTAATACTCATAGAACAAGTCACATGTCTAGATTTATCAGAAATCATGAATCTCGATATGTGTGTGAATGCTGCACCATTCTAAAATTGGTGTAGGAAAGCACAAGGAGAATTGTTTTAATTTCTCCACATTTTTATATCTTCAATGCATGCTGAAATGTTCAGCATACATTGAAGAAGAAAAATGCATTTGTCTTCCTGCAGAAAAACAAACAGCACATGACACAGATATCATTGCACTATGGTGCAAGGGTGCCTGTGTCACCACATGGCTGCAGTTTAAGCAGCCGTGCAGAGAGAAGCATAGATTTGCAACATATTTATGTACATATGTTGCATCCGTGTGCTTCGGAAGTACTACAGCACACTGCAGTTAAAGAGGTTACTGTGTCATGCTGCAGCACTTCCTCATAGTTCTGCACTTATACATTCACCATACGCTACTAATGCCTTCATTTAGTCAATTACATACTACACATACATTCATCTAAACTAACACTAACAAAGAAATTTAGCTCTTTTTTTTTAAACCAGGAAAGTTAGTTCTTACAAGAACTTTTTTTTTTCTTCTTTCTTCTTTTATAATTTTTTTGGGGTTTTCTGAACAATTTTGATTTTTTTGTGGTTTTTCTGCAAAAAAAAATCAAAAAACAAAACAGGAGAAACCAAACAATGAACTTCAGGGAACAATTAAAAAAAAAAAAAAACTAGCAAATGTGATTTTCTTGCCGGCGGCAGATCAGATCGATCGACTGCTCACCATAGCACAAAGTCTTATTGCACTTAGTGCAGAGCACTTTTAAAAATTGAAATTGAGGACGGATGTCCAAGGTTTGGGCTGATGGATGCACTCTTGATGTGCTCGGCTGCGATGAGGTGGATGGCGCAGGAGTGTTTCTCATCCGTCGGCACTCTTCTTGTGCAAGATTGTTCGGATGAAGGGTCCTCATGTGCTTCATCATACTTGCCGTGCCGCAAGAGTATTTCTTGTTAGGATCCCCTCTCGATAGGACTCTTTTGCAAATTTTGCACGTGACCAAGGTGGCATTGGTCTTATTCTGCCCCTCTGGAAAAGTAAAATATTTCCACACCACTGAAGAAAAACGTTTTTTGGGTGGTGCCTCCCGCAAAAATTTATCCTCAGAAGTATGAGGTGATGCAGGTGATGCCTGCTGCCCTGAAGCCATTTTTGGTTGAAAAAAGTTAGAGCTAAGTGTAAACTTAGTCTAAAAAATCTTCTTCTCTCCAAAGAGATGGTGCTCTAAAGAAGGTCAAAGAAGAATGATTGAAATGGGTGGGGTCTTTCAATAGTTAGAAGAGGAAGTGTAATGAACCAATCAAATCTCTTTTTTTGCAGGTCACATGGGATCCGCGCACCCTGCGCGTACGCAGCACGCACCAGCGCGCATCCGCGAAATTGAATTAAAAAGAAATATAGGATTAGATGTAAAAATATATTACTTTTAAGACTAGTTTAGAGTTTGTCTTCAATTACTATTCACATGAAATACATATATATATGTTTTTTCAAATGTTAAATATTTCGCGGGATCCGCGCACTACCGCGTCATAGACGCACATGATGCATCGCGAAAGCACGTAAACGTCGCGTTATGTACATCGAACGCGTCGCGTATAGGCTGGGAGTCGCGTACCTGTCGCATTGCAATCGCGCACTAAACATGTGCCCAACTCGTACCATGCGCGAATGCTATCGCGTAGGGATCGAGAACGGTGCGCATAGGGTGCGCGGATCCAAAAACATTGACAAAAATATATAAAATACAGTTTTGAACATATCGTTAAAAAAATATTTTGAAAAATATAAAGAAATATGTTTGGAAAACCCATTAAGTTCAAATAACATTTTTTAATTTTTAAAAGAATTAATTGAAAAAATAAGTTTAAAAAATGGTGATAAAAAAGTATTTTAAAAAAAAGATAATTAATGAAATTGACACACAGAATTTGAAAAATATAGAAATCCAATCAAAATCATTAAACATGATATCTTCAGAGATAAGTTATAGATAGGAATTAGCATTTAAAAAACCTTTGAAATTCAGTGAAAAAAACATAGGTTTCAGGGGCGTTATAGTTAGAAATTGGCATTTAAAAAACCTTAGAAATTCACTAAAAAAACCATAGGTTTCAGGGGCGTTATAGTTAGCTGGACATTTCCCTCGTACAAAACCCTAGAAATTCCCCCATTATAGTTAGTTCAGCTAACTATAACTCGCGCCCCCGCAATGCACTGCTGATGACGTCACATATTACATCACTCATGACATGGTCAGTGACATCACTGATGACATCACTGATGACATCTCAAATGACATCACTGATGACATCACTGATGACGTCATCCATGTGATAAATTAGTGCATCTTCTCACACCCTAATATAACCTTTGATACACCGACTCAACATTTCAGACGGCCATTTTGAAAACCATAGATACACCAATACCAATAACTACATACCCACTCATTGACTCTTAGGTCTACATACATCTCCACTCACTCACCTGTACAGTCACTCATACTTACAGTCACTCCGTACAGGACTATCATATGCCTTTATACACCTATATAGACACTAACACACCGCCAATTATCCATTGAGGTACTGACACACCTAGTCAGTCATGCAAATAATTAATCACAGTCCAATTTACTCACCTATACAGTTAAACACACTCAAGTTCACTTACTCATAAAAATACTAACAAATTCTGACACTCTTATACAATTACTAATACAAGCACACACTCATCCATACAGGCACTCCCTCAATCACACACTCTCACATATAGATAGTTATATACTCTTACACACATATACACTGCGCTTCACATATGTAGTTACTGACACATGTACAACTGAGATATACATTAAATCTCTAACACACTCATACATACACTCACCCAACCATACAGTCCATCACAGTTGCACTCTTAAAACCATGCACCATAGAATCACCCACTCACACATCTATGCACAGAGTCACACACACCCTACCCACACAAACACTCAGGCACCCATACAGATACTGAGACAACCAATCAATAACCCATATAGACACTCATAAAGGTATTCACAAAACCATGTAGCCACTTATACACCAACACACAGACACATACAGACATTCACACAGTTTAGTCACTAGTCTGCAGTAAGATACATTTAATGACTCACTTATAGAGTCAGTTACGCACCTAGAAAATCATCCATTCACACACTTGTACACCCACTCATTCTTCAACAGGCCTTTCAATATACATATTAAACATATTAAAACTTTACAGAAACACAGACTCACTGGATGACGCTCAGCTCCTACCCTGAAAGTCTCGGGGTGATTCGTCAAGCGGGGGCCGAGAAAAAAGGGGGGTCCCAAAACGCGTTTTCCCCATGCATTTTCCCATAGGACCTTTAGTCGAAGGTACAGCCCGAACGGCTGAACAGAATTACTTGAAATTTGGCAGAGAGGTAGTCCTCAGGTCAGGCATGTGCCTTTTGCATGTATGGAGTCAATCTGTTTAGTATTTCCTGAGAAAATTGCAGTTAAAAGTACATCAATATCTATAGGCGCGCACCGCGCGCGAGCGTAATTCTGATTGGTGGTTACATGTCAGTCAACGTTCGAATCGGTCAAAATCAGGAAGTGTCGGCCGCCATTTTGTTTGTTGTGGGTGCGAGAGTGAAAAAGAGAGGTGGCGAACGTGAAAAGGGGGCAGGGTAGAGAGTTCCTGACCCCCTAGCCTTGGTCAGGGGGTCCCTAAAGGACCCCGAAGGGTGAAAAAACTTGTTGTTTTTTTATTTTTAAATCGCTTGGTGTGCGCGCGGTGCGCGCACGGTGAAAAACCTTAAAAGCATACATAACTTAGCATTTAAAAAACCGTACAAATTCACTTAAAAAACCATAGGTTTCACACACGTTATAGTTAGGAATTAGCATTTAAATACCTTGCAAATTCACTTAAAAAATCATAGGTTTCACACATGTTTTAGTTAGGTGGACATTTCACTCGTAAAAAACCAATGAAATTCCCCCGTTATAGTTAGTTCAGATAACTATAACTCGCGCGACCGCCACTCTATCACAAGGATGATGTCATCAGTGATGTCATGAGTGATGCCACTGACCATGTCATGAGTGATGTAATATGTGACGTCATGAGCAGTGGATTGCGGGCGCGCGAGTTATAGTTATCTGAACTGACTATAACGGGGGAATTTCATTGTTTTTTTACGAGTGAAATGTCCACCTAGCTATAACATGTGTGAAACCTATGGTTTTTTAAGTGAATTTGCAAGGTTTTTTAAATGCTAATTCCTAACTATAACGTGTGTGAAACCTATGGTTTTTTTAAGTGAATATATATATATATATACGCCAATAGTTTTCATCCCCAAAGTGTTATCAATGGAGTACCATACGGAGAATTGGTGAGACTAAGACGTAATTGCTCATTAGATGAAGATTTTATGAGAGAGAGCAACAATGTCTACAACAGATTCCGCAAAAGGGGATACAGAAAAGAAACCCTCAGCAATGCAGAAAGGAAAATCAGGGAGGTAGAAAGAAAGGACCTCCTATTAGAGAAAACAGGGGGGAGCAAAACATCTATTTCAGAACCCCAGGGAAATGTGAGGATGATAACTGAATATACAACAGGATCCACAGAAATCTTCCAAATTTTTAGACGAAATTGGAAGGTACTTAAATCAGATTACGTGATTGGATCCATCATCCCACAGACCCCATTGATTACATACAGGAAAGGACCAGGTTTGAAAGAGAAGCTAGTGAGGAGTCATTTCTCAAAAACACCCAAAAGGAAGGATTTGATTAGTGGATTTTTTCCGTGCATGAAATGCAAGGCATGCAAGAATAGCTGTAAAGTGAAAGACTATAGCATACCAGGGAGGAAGTCTAGACGTAAAATCAACAAACTCATGAACTGCAACTCTGACTACACGGTGTACTGTTTACAGTGCCCGTGTAATAAGAGATATGTGGGAAGTACGATTCATCCCACAAAGAAGAGAATCTTGGAGCACATGCGTTCTATCAAAAATCGAGATGCAGCATATCCTGTTGCAAGGCACTTTGAAGAGAGACATGAATCAAATGCCAATCTACTCAGATTCTTTTGTCTAGACCGCATTCCTAAAACTGAAAGAGGGGGGAATAGAACTAGAAACCTGAGGAAATTGGAATCACGATATATTGTGGAGATGCAAACTAAAGCCCCATTAGGACTTAATAATGAGGAAGAATTATGGGTCCACATAAACTAATGAACAGTTAAGAGGAGGATGGAAATGATTTTATACAAATGATGGAATTTGCCCATCCAGGGCACAATTATGAGTTCAGGAGCCCATCCAGGGCTTAATTGTTTCTTGACATGCGATGTCCATTTTGGATTAAAATATGGTTATGTAATGTACATTAGATTCGCAGTCAACCTGAAACAGAATTAATTGTGATGTTAGAAGCAGGATTGTATGTATATTGTGATGGAATGAAGTACAATGAATTAATTGCTGACTTTGACCTCTGAATTCAATGCACAACATGTTGGATTTAATTTGGCACTTGCTTTAATACATAATTTTTACATTGGTTTCTACATTGCTTTGGTCACTACATCATGGCCGCCAAAACCAGAAATGGCAAAGCACTGCCAGTCCTCTTTTGATCTCGACTGTCTTGGAAAGAGAAAAAAATGTGTTTGTTGTATATATGGAAGTATCTAAAGTCGGACTTTTGAAATTGAGGAAGGCGTTATGCCGAAACGCGTCTGTCCGTGTTCGTGTGCATAAAATAAATTGAATTAACATTAATGCCAGAGTGCGCCTCAATTTGTGACCGCAGTTGAAGTTGAGGGTCACCCTGTTGGATATATATATATATATATATATCCAACATCAAAAGTTTCCCACTTAGAAGAGCCAGCTTACAGGTAGGTAAATCTTCGTTTTAATGTGCAGGAAAACAGCGCAGGGCAATGAAACCAGAGTCCAAAAGAATTTGTTGCCTGACGCGTTTCATGCTCCACGAGCATTTCTTCAGAGGCTTCTTTTAACATTGCAAAGAGCACCGGCATTTTATAATGATTATCACCTGCCCCAGTGGGCGTTGGCTCACCCAGAGCCTGCTGGTCTTTGAAGTGCCACAATAACGCTACAGTGAGCTGCTCAAATGCAATGTCAGTTTTCATTAAAATAAAACACCACAGTGGGTATGGAAAATGTCTCAAAGTCTCTGCGCTGCCCTCTGACCTGCATCACGACCTTCCTGCCCTCAGTGCTGCTTGCATAATACCTGCAGCTCGGTCCACACCTCTGTGGCAGGGCTCTTCCCCGACCGGGATCAGCCGTAATATATCCAACATCAAAAGTTTCCCACTTAGAAGAGCCAGCTTACAGGTAGGTAAATCTTCGTTTTAATGTGCAGGAAAACAGCGCAGGGCAATGAAACCAGAGTCCAAAAGAATTTGTTGCCTGACGCGTTTCATGCTCCACGAGCATTTCTTCAGAGGCTTCTTTTAACATTGCAAAGAGCACCGGCATTTTATAATGATTATCACCTGCCCCAGTGGGCGTTGGCTCACCCAGAGCCTGCTGGTCTTTGAAGTGCCACAATAACGCTACAGTGAGCTGCTCAAATGCAATGTCAGTTTTCATTAAAATAAAACACCACAGTGGGTATGGAAAATGTCTCAAAGTCTCTGCGCTGCCCTCTGACCTGCATCACGACCTTCCTGCCCTCAGTGCTGCTTGCATAATACCTGCAGCTCGGTCCACACCTCTGTGGCAGGGCTCTTCCCCGACCGGGATCAGCCGTAATATATCCAACATCAAAAGTTTCCCACTTAGAAGAGCCAGCTTACAGGTAGGTAAATCTTCGTTTTAATGTGCAGGAAAACAGCGCAGGGCAATGAAACCAGAGTCCAAAAGAATTTGTTGCCTGACGCGTTTCATGCTCCACGAGCATTTCTTCAGAGGCTTCTTTTAACATTGCAAAGAGCACCGGCATTTTATAATGATTATCACCTGCCCCAGTGGGCGTTGGCTCACCCAGAGCCTGCTGGTCTTTGAAGTGCCACAATAACGCTACAGTGAGCTGCTCAAATGCAATGTCAGTTTTCATTAAAATAAAACACCACAGTGGGTATGGAAAATGTCTCAAAGTCTCTGCGCTGCCCTCTGACCTGCATCACGACCTTCCTGCCCTCAGTGCTGCTTGCATAATACCTGCAGCTCGGTCCACACCTCTGTGGCAGGGCTCTTCCCCGACCGGGATCAGCCGTAATATATCCAACATCAAAAGTTTCCCACTTAGAAGAGCCAGCTTACAGGTAGGTAAATCTTCGTTTTAATGTGCAGGAAAACAGCGCAGGGCAATGAAACCAGAGTCCAAAAGAATTTGTTGCCTGACGCGTTTCATGCTCCACGAGCATTTCTTCAGAGGCTTCTTTTAACATTGCAAAGAGCACCGGCATTTTATAATGATTATCACCTGCCCCAGTGGGCGTTGGCTCACCCAGAGCCTGCTGGTCTTTGAAGTGCCACAATAACGCTACAGTGAGCTGCTCAAATGCAATGTCAGTTTTCATTAAAATAAAACACCACAGTGGGTATGGAAAATGTCTCAAAGTCTCTGCGCTGCCCTCTGACCTGCATCACGACCTTCCTGCCCTCAGTGCTGCTTGCATAATACCTGCAGCTCGGTCCACACCTCTGTGGCAGGGCTCTTCCCCGACCGGGATCAGCCGTAATATATCCAACGTCAAAAGTTTCCCACTTAGAAGAGCCAGCTTACAGGTAGGTAAATCTTCGTTTTAATGTGCAGGAAAACAGCGCAGGGCAATGAAACCAGAGTCCAAAAGAATTTGTTGCCTGACGCGTTTCATGCTCCACGAGCATTTCTTCAGAGGCTTCTTTTAACATTGCAAAGAGCACCGGCATTTTATAATGATTATCACCTGCCCCAGTGGGCGTTGGCTCACCCAGAGCCTGCTGGTCTTTGAAGTGCCACAATAACGCTACAGTGAGCTGCTCAAATGCAATGTCAGTTTTCATTAAAATAAAACACCACAGTGGGTATGGAAAATGTCTCAAAGTCTCTGCGCTGCCCTCTGACCTGCATCACGACCTTCCTGCCCTCAGTGCTGCTTGCATAATACCTGCAGCTCGGTCCACACCTCTGTGGCAGGGCTCTTCCCCGACCGGGATCAGCCGTAATATATCCAACATCAAAAGTTTCCCACTTAGAAGAGCCAGCTTACAGGTAGGTAAATCTTCGTTTTAATGTGCAGGAAAACAGCGCAGGGCAATGAAACCAGAGTCCAAAAGAATTTGTTGTCTGACGCGTTTCATGCTCCACGAGCATTTCTTCAGAGGCTTCTTTTAACATTGCAAAGAGCACCGGCATTTTATAATGATTATCACCTGCCCCAGTGGGCGTTGGCTCACCCAGAGCCTGCTGGTCTTTGAAGTGCCACAATAACGCTACAGTGAGCTGCTCAAATGCAATGTCAGTTTTCATTAAAATAAAACACCACAGTGGGTATGGAAAATGTCTCAAAGTCTCTGCGCTGCCCTCTGACCTGCATCACGACCTTCCTGCCCTCAGTGCTGCTTGCATAATACCTGCTATTACGGCTGATCCCGGTCGGGGAAGAGCCCTGCCACAGAGGTGTGGACCGAGCTGCAGGTATTATGCAAGCAGCACTGAGGGCAGGAAGGTCGTGATGCAGGTCAGAGGGCAGCGCAGAGACTTTGAGACATTTTCCATACCCACTGTGGTGTTTTATTTTAATGAAAACTGACATTGCATTTGAGCAGCTCACTGTAGCGTTATTGTGGCACTTCAAAGACCAGCAGGCTCTGGGTGAGCCAACGCCCACTGGGGCAGGTGATAATCATTATAAAATGCCGGTGCTCTTTGCAATGTTAAAAGAAGCCTCTGAAGAAATGCTCGTGGAGCATGAAACGCGTCAGGCAACAAATTCTTTTGGACTCTGTTTTCATTGCCCTGCGCTGTTTTCCTGCACATTAAAACGAAGATTTACCTACCTGTAAGCTGGCTCTTCTAAGTGGGAAACTTTTGATGTTGGATATATTACGGCTGATCCCGGTCGGGGAAGAGCCCTGCCACAGAGGTGTGGACCGAGCTGCAGGTATTATGCAAGCAGCACTGAGGGCAGGAAGGTCGTGATGCAGGTCAGAGGGCAGCGCAGAGACTTTGAGACATTTTCCATACCCACTGTGGTGTTTTATTTTAATGAAAACTGACATTGCATTTGAGCAGCTCACTGTAGCGTTATTGTGGCACTTCAAAGACCAGCAGGCTCTGGGTGAGCCAACGCCCACTGGGGCAGGTGATAATCATTATAAAATGCCGGTGCTCTTTGCAATGTTAAAAGAAGCCTCTGAAGAAATGCTCGTGGAGCATGAAACGCGTCAGGCAACAAATTCTTTTGGACTCTGTTTTCATTGCCCTGCGCTGTTTTCCTGCACATTAAAACGAAGATTTACCTACCTGTAAGCTGGCTCTTCTAAGTGGGAAACTTTTGATGTTGGATATATTACGGCTGATCCCGGTCGGGGAAGAGCCCTGCCACAGAGGTGTGGACCGAGCTGCAGGTATTATGCAAGCAGCACTGAGGGCAGGAAGGTCGTGATGCAGGTCAGAGGGCAGCGCAGAGACTTTGAGACATTTTCCATACCCACTGTGGTGTTTTATTTTAATGAAAACTGACATTGCATTTGAGCAGCTCACTGTAGCGTTATTGTGGCACTTCAAAGACCAGCAGGCTCTGGGTGAGCCAACGCCCACTGGGGCAGGTGATAATCATTATAAAATGCCGGTGCTCTTTGCAATGTTAAAAGAAGCCTCTGAAGAAATGCTCGTGGAGCATGAAACGCGTCAGGCAACAAATTCTTTTGGACTCTGTTTTCATTGCCCTGCGCTGTTTTCCTGCACATTAAAACGAAGATTTACCTACCTGTAAGCTGGCTCTTCTAAGTGGGAAACTTTTGATGTTGGATATATTACGGCTGATCCCGGTCGGGGAAGAGCCCTGCCACAGAGGTGTGGACCGAGCTGCAGGTATTATGCAAGCAGCACTGAGGGCAGGAAGGTCGTGATGCAGGTCAGAGGGCAGCGCAGAGACTTTGAGACATTTTCCATACCCACTGTGGTGTTTTATTTTAATGAAAACTGACATTGCATTTGAGAAGCTCACTGTAGCGTTATTGTGGCACTTCAAAGACCAGCAGGCTCTGGGTGAGCCAACGCCCACTGGGGCAGGTGATAATCATTATAAAATGCCGGTGCTCTTTGCAATGTTAAAAGAAGCCTCTGAAGAAATGCTCGTGGAGCATGAAACGCGTCAGGCAACAAATTCTTTTGGACTCTGTTTTCATTGCCCTGCGCTGTTTTCCTGCACATTAAAACGAAGATTTACCTACCTGTAAGCTGGCTCTTCTAAGTGGGAAACTTTTGATGTTGGATATATATATATATATATATATATATATATATATATATATATATAAAGTTGAGTCGTCTTCAGGTAACCAATTGCCGGAAAACAGACGAAGCGAACCCAAAGTTGTAGTGCAAATATTTATTTAGTGCCCAACACCACCGCCGCAATGACGCGTTTCAGCCCCTGTGGGGCCTTGATCAAATGACACATTTGAGGCGTGGAGAGTACATTTAAAGTGCAAATACGTGATGTATTTTGATTGCATCAGCTGTATTGCTTGGCAATAGACATGGAAAACAAACTATGTTGTTGCCACAAAATGTAGTTAGCGTGGAAGGTCAAAAATAATAAAGTAAATGTAAAATACAATAATGCAGTACAAGGTAACGTAGGCGTGATAAAATATCGCTATACTGCCAGCACATTGAATAAATATATAAAAGAGATGCATATAAATATATAAATATATCAACACCAACACTCCCAAGGAGCAAGGAGCACTCACTGGTCTCAGTAGTGCCAATTCGATTTATTTTCCCAAACAGACACATTTCTACATCCTTGCTTTTTTCAATGCTTGGTAATGTGAAGAGTGGAACACGTCTTTCATATCAATCTTTTATTCACTCCCACTGAAGGTAGATAGTTATCACTGACGAAGGACTGCTCTTCACCAGTCCAGTCAATTGCCAGGATACTGCTGTAGTTCTGCAGTTTTAAAAAATAGTTTCAAACAAGGTGTATTGTTGGCATAGTACAACTCCAGTAGTCTTTCCGTTCACAGTAAATAACAAAATGCACAAAATTAATTGCTGGCACATTAAAGTACTTTCAGTAAGCCCTCTTGGGAGTAATATGCGGCATTCTGTCTCCCTCATTCGGCTGCTATTACCTTTTTTTTGCCATATACCTGCAGGCATTTGTGTTTAGTAACAGACGTCTGTTCATTTAGTAATGTCCCGTTCATACGGGCAGGTGTGGCATTAGTCTAGGTTACGACGGTTCTGGCAGACGTTTATAACATTCCACAACAATTTTCACTAATGTCCAATGAACACTTTTCAGAATGGGTGCTCCTGTCGTGCAAGTGGCTGCACGTAAACACATCAATCAATTGTTGTGGAATGTTATAAAAGTCTGCCAGAACAAGGCAGTTTACTAGAATCAAGTCTCATGCCACATATATTAAATGCAGTTTCGAGTTGCACACACAGTAAACATGCACAAATCTAAAATTCCCTAATACAGTTTAATTTCACTTTATAATCCTTACGAAATAATAGAGTCTCTGAGATTGTTAGAAATTGGATTGTAGGTTGACTGGGGTATGAGCAACCGCAATCCTAGTCAGAGTAAGAAGTCAGGCTTAACGTAAAGGCAATGTGTAAAGTATTTGTGCTACACTTCAAACAGTAAAACAGTGAACACCCCACAAAACAGATTAGAATTAATTTAATAAATAAAACAAGACCAGAACAACAAAAATCTAATTAGCAGAACTTGAGTTATTGAATGTTAAAGTTTATAGTGAAATGTAGAGCTGAGAAGCGCAAAGCATTTTTTTGGGAAACTGGTTGCGCCGGACTGGGGCAAAGTCAAAAGTTCAGGCCGACCACAATGGAGCGCAGGCCAGCTATGTGGAATCCGTTAGGCCTGCTGAACCAAAGTAGCTTAATCCTGGTTGTGGACCTCTTGCGTGGATCTAAGTCAAAGATGCATCATGCAGGAGGCAATGTGTTGGTTCTCAAATGCAATGAGGCTGCTGTGCAAGTTCCTGGTGCATCAGCGTTGAGAATCCTGTCGATGGGGCTTGCGATGCAAAGGCCGGTGTTGAGGATGCAAGCACGATGACTAGAGATGCGAGGAGCTTACGCCGGGAAAAGCGTTGCACAGTGTCTTTTCTGAAAGTGATGCGTCAATCCCAGATGCGGGATGCAACGACAATTCAAGTCTTTTGCTATGGGCACAATCCACGCTACAGCGATGATGTATCAGCTCAGCACGGCGATGTGCCGCTCAGCTGAGGAGATGCGTTGGTTCGGCTTTGGGATGCATCGCTCAGCAGAGGATGCCTCGGTTCTGCTGGAGAAGCACTCTAGGGCCACTTCCAGGGGTCCAGGATTTGAGTGGCACCACTTGGTAGGGTAGACTCACAGATGGCAGAGTCTTAGGTGCTGAAGCACGTTGGTTGAAAGTTTTTTTTGTCCCTGAGACTTCAGATCAGGAGGCCAGCCAGCTAGCCCTTGAAGTTCTGGGTTCAAGTGATGCAGGTCCAGTCGCCTCATTGAGGCAAGACGGCAGCAGGTCACCACAGCAAGGCAGGAGTACAGCAAAACAGCAGTCCAGCAGAGTGGCAGTACTTTCAGCAGCACTTCCTTCTTCCTGGCAGATTCTTCACAAGTCCAAAAGTGTACTGAAGTAGTGGTGTCTGAGGTCCAGTACTTATACCCAGTTGTGCCTTTCAAATGGGGTAGACTTCAAAGACCTGCCTTTGAAGTGCACAGAGGTCCTTCTTCCTGCCCTGGCTCCAGACTCACTACATGGGGGTATGGAGTCCTTTGTGTGGGGACAGGAGGCAGCCTATTCAGGTGTGAGAGAGGATGGTTCCAGCTCCTCCCTTCCATCCTCCCAAGACTGTCAGGATTTGCAGGCAGAGGCGCCTACCTCATCATATTTCCTAGACAAAGAAAACTACATTTCCCATGATGCCCACAGCCTGAGGCTCATCGGATAAAAGACTTTCATGCACGTCAGTCACATGATGCGTAATTCTCTATACTGATTTTGACCAGAAGACCCATATCGGCTGTTCGGGGTCACTAAACTTTTTCACGTAAGGGGACATATTTTACGCACCCCTATCTCCGGTTGTCCTGGGGAGATCAGTGCTTGGTTGGAGGCGTAGGAGCGCCTCTGATATCCCGGAGTGTTTTGTGCAGCTGGGCTTCATTTCACAGAACGCAGTAAGACGAGGAGTCTTAGTCGCGAGGAGTACCGGTGTCTCGAGGAATTCAGAGACAGGTATTCAACCTTTGTATTTGTAGCGGGGGAAAACAGGCTTGCATCCCGCTGGTTGCAGAGGATCATTGTCATTCATGGAAGAAACAAATCACTCTGCTTCCAGGTAGGAAGTATTCGAGTGGGCCAGCAGTATTCCTTTCGTATGTAGAGCTGTACAGATTTGAGTTTCGTGTTGCACCTTGTCTCATGATCGGCTTTCTTAACTGTTGTCACGTTCTCTTTCCAAATAAGGATTAGCGTTCATTGTGAACGTGAAGATGAGCTAAATTAATTCTGAGCACATTCAGGTTACACAAAAAAGGAACCTCTATAACTTCTTTCTGCAGTGTATCAATCACCATTGAGGAAACCAGGGTCTATGACAATAATAGACCTGGATCTGCATTATTTACGGCGTTTACAGGAGATATATGCTAAGGCGCATGACTTTTGAATCAAGAAACTTTACCCTCAGTATTGTGCAGATCTAGATATTTTCATTTCTTGCTTTTGAGTGGTAGGTATGGGGTATGGTGTTCCATTCTGATATTCTCCATACAAGTCAGGTGTGTGAATGAGAGGAGTACAGGATATTGATTCTATTTGTTTTTGTCTTGTTTGGTTCATGCAGGGAGAATTATACAGAAGGTTTTTGGCACCGAATTTCTGTCGGCTGTGAGAACATTTCTGTATCTATAAGGTATTTACAGATTCTTAAATCACAAAAAGAAGAGGAATAATAGTGATATTGCGTGACGTGTTCTACGCGGCGCAAAGGGAGAGATGGATTACGTTGGGCAACAGCTTACCTCGCAAGCTAGAGTGCTAATAGGGAGCTGTTCTCACTCCCCCGCCAGTTCGGGTTTAAAATTAAATAAACTTGGTTCCTCTCCAAATGTGAGGGGCTCTACGAAAGGTGACATCCCCTTTTTCTTCTGGATCTATAGAAGGGAGAGTAAGCACCCAGGGATCACAGTGGTGAGAGTCCTGAGGAAAGCTGGGGTATTGGTATTTGCCGGCTGAAACATGTCGACACTTATGCAGAGTGGAGGGGTTGGAGTCTCATTATAAGCTCCCCAACCTAGCATCCACATTTTTTCATTTTCATTTTAAATCTGGACTGGGACCTAATATTAAAATTGTAAGAAGGATTCCCTGAGACCAGTTTTATATCACTTTTTCTGCACAATTTCTCACCTGTGATCTGGCACTGTATATTGTATTGTCTTCCTCTCCCTATTGCTCCACCTCCAGCGTTGGATAAGCGCGGGGGTGTGTTAGCAGCCCTATGATGAAGCATGACACAGCTTGCTGTGTGTGAGGGCAGTTTTATAAGTTTGGTGCTTTTCCCACTTCACTCACCCACCGTCACGCAATATCACTATTATCCCTCTTCTTTTTGTGATTTAAGTACTGAGCGGGAGGTCGAAGAGGGTCCTTTAACCTCTCCCCCTCTGTTTTTTTGTGTTTTTTATTTACAGATTCTTAGCAAGACATACAGAGAGTAGATTTGTATCTTGTACTCTACTTACTTCTTCATTATTTTTTCCACAGGTTAAAAATCCCTGCAGTTCCTTTCCTTACACCCTTATCCCTCGCATGACCACTCTACTACTCTGTGTAAACTTCGTTAGCTACAGAATTGGGGATGTCAGGAGGTGGACCACTTTGTGCATCATTATGGTTCTGAGGAGTTCCATTTTGAGGGCCCGACAGAATTACTCAGCCACAAATTATACCTCCTCCCGACAGGGGTGCAGTGCAAAGATGGCCACCCTGAATGACGTACTTCAGGCATTAGTGTTAGTACAGCAGGAATTAGCAACATCTAAAGCTGAAACTGCAGCTATTAAAGAGAAATTAGAAAGGCAAACATGTAAGCCTTTTGATGTATCTCCTTCTTCTTCCCAGATATAGGTACACATTCTGCCCCCTATACCTTTACCCACACCAGAGAGGTATTCAGGGGGACCACATAAAATACATGTGTTTTTAATGGGAAACATCCTTTACAGCGCGGTCAATACATTGCAGTGTTATTACAACGCAACTGCCTTACATCGCATGCCATTAAAACAATGCCATTACAACACATGTCACTACAACACATGCCATTACAACGCATACCTTTACTACGCATGCTATTACAACGCATTATAAGGTAAGTAATGGAGATTTTTTAGTTTTAGGGTGGGTATGGGTTTTGGGGTAGATGGGAATAGTAATTTTTACCCCTACACTATCCAACACTTTCCCTACTGTTGCACTCCCTGGAGTGGGAATAGTAATTTTTACCCCTACGCTATCCAACACTTACCTTACTGTTGCACTCAGTGGAGTGGGAATAGTAATTTTTACCCCTACACTATCCAACACTTACTCTACTGTTGGCCAAAATTATTATGCATTGTAATGCTATGTGTTGTAATGGTATGCGTTGTAATGGAATGCATTGTAATGGTAGTTTTTCAAAATGCGTTGTAATGGCATGCGTTGTAAAATCATGCGATGTAATGGTAGCTGCGATGTAAAAACCGCGTTTTAAAAGCATGCATTGTAATTGTTTGCGTTGTAACGTCATATATTCGTTTTTAGCACAGGTCATGTTGCATTTTTCTTGCAAACCTTCCTCCTTTCCTAGTAATCACTCAAGAGTTGCATTTGCTATATCCTATTTAACAGGAGATGCAGCGAATTGGGCAGTCCCTTTAGTAAAGAACGATGATCCAGTATTGTCTGACTGCAATGCTTTTCGTAGAGAATTTGGAAGAGTGTTTGGCAAAAGAGCCACCACTTTTAGCGCAGACAAACAACTGTTGGAATTAAAGCAAGGAAAGAAGGATCTAGTGACTTACCTAACCTCGTTTAACCGTTAAGTGGCAGAGACCGCCTGGCCTGAAGAGAAGAGGATGTCATTGTATTATCAGGGGTTGAGAGAGGAAATGAAGATTGATCCTCAACCAACTAATTGTACGGATTTAAGGAAACCTCACTCTTAGGCCGAATCATAGATTGACTGATAGAGGGGGTGAGAAAAAGAAAGGTGAGCGAATGAATACCAAGTATGACAGGGGTTTTAGAAGACCTTTCGAAGCTCATGAACCAAGTGCTGAACCTATGGAAGTAGGGGCTGTTAGATCCCCTCTTTCAAAGGAAGAAAGAGAGGCACGCAGGGTAAATGGGCAATGTATGTATTGCAGAAAGAAAGCACACTTTGTAAGAGAATGTCCTGCGAGACCTAAAAGCTCCAGCTCTTTTTCTTTAGGTAAAAAGGAGGCGGTTTCAGTCCTAAAAAAGAAACGGAACAAACAGAGAAAGAGTCTTCAGTTCTGGCAGTACCAGAAGAAGAAGAAATTAACTGGAAAGTGCCTTCCTTGTCAGTATCTGAGGGTAGAGAGACAAAGTCACACGTTTTGCTTCCAATAATGTTACAGGTTATTGATCAATCTCATCAGGTGGTGGTTACGATTGACTCTGGGGCCACTAGTAATTTTATTGATCAGGGTTTGGTACAGACGTTAGCATTGACCCAAGTTCTCAGAGAAGTCCCCGAGAGGGTATTGGCCGTTGATGACAAGCCTCTAAAATATGGGCCTGTTACAGAACAAACAGAACCAGTTGGTTTGTCAGTCCTTGTTGGTACACAAAGACATGTAGAAGATATATCTTTGAACATTATCGTAGCTCCTCAATATGAGATCATTTTGGGAATGCCTTGGTTGTGGAACCATAACCCTACCATAGATTGGAAAAATAAATCAGTCCACTTCCTATCTAAGGAGTGCAAGAATTCTTGTCTGAAGGACACTTCCTCACAGGCAAGTTCATTGGCACATCCTTTATGCATTGCCACAACAGCAGAAGAAGACATTGTGCTAGCCATAGCATATGCCCAATATACAGACATGTTTAGTGAAGTACAGGCAGAAATCTCCCTCCTCATAGAGTATATGACTGCCAGATAGATTTGATAGCAGGGCCCACTATACCATCCTGCAGAGTATGTGCATTGTCTGAGTCGGAAACTAAACACCTGAGAGAATATCTGGATCACTACCTTGACATTGGGTTTATTCGACCTTCTCGTTTCCCTGGGGTCTCTCCTCTTTTGTTTATATCAAAAGCTAACGGGGATTTGAGAACGTGCATCGACTATCGCATGCTAAATAAAAACACTATTAGAAATAGATATCCACTCCCTCTAGTGTCAGTACTCCTGGATCAGGTGAAAGAGGCCACCATTTATACCAAGCTGGACTTAAGAGGTGCCTACCATTTGGTCAGGATCAGAGAAGGGGATGAATGTAAAACCGCCTTCAAAACACGTTATGGGGTGTATGAGTATACTGTCATGCCGTTCGGGTTGTGCAACGCCCCAGCGGCCTTTCAATATTTCTTAAACAATGTGCTTAAAGAATATGTGGACACTTTTGTGGTGGTTTACATTGACGACATCTTGATCTATTCTGAAATCGTGCATGAGCATCATGTGCTCTTTGTATTACAAAAACTAAGGGAACATCACTTATTCTGCAAATTGAGTAAATGCGAATTTCATGTGTATGAAGTTGAATTTCTGGGAGTGATGTTGTGTCCTTCAGGGCTTAGAATGACTGAACGAAATGTGAAGGTGGGACAGGAATGGCCCGTTCCGAGAAATGTGCATGATGTACAAAGCTTTTTAGGCTTCGCCAATTACTACCGTAGGTTCATCTTGCATTTTTCGCATGTAGTTGCTCCTATTACGAGACTGTTAAGAAAGCGAGAACCTTTTGTGTGGACCAGCGATGCAATGGAAGCCTTTGTACTCCTCATAAAGGCATTTACTACTGCAGCAGTCTTAAAACACCCACAAACAGAACTCCCTTTTATTGTGGAAGCTGATGCCTCTGATGTGGCTATAGGGGCGGTACTTTCTCAAAGAGCCAATCAAACAGGACAATTACACCCGATAGCGTACATGTCCAAGAAACTGAATGCTGCAGAACTGCACTATACCATTGCAGGAAAAACAGTTGCTAGCCATTAAAAAAGCCTTTCAAGAATGGAGGCATTATTTGTGGGGGTCACAACATCAAGTAACAGTGTATACTGACCACAGAAACCTTCAATATATTAAAACTGCTAGACAGTTGTCACAGAGACAGATGAGATGGATGCTTTTCTCTGCAGAATACGATATTATCATCACCTTTCGGCCAGGAGTTGAAAATAGAAAGGCTAACACTTTATCACAGCAAGGCACTGACAGCGTTCATAAGACAATACTTAACAAGGCCATCATTGCTCCTACCAGAGTATTATGTGTGGGAACTGCTGAAAACGTCTTGGAAGAAGTAAAGAGGTTTAACTCTACTGAATCTTGGGATCAATGGGTTGCTGTACATGATCAGCGGAGTGTAAAACAGGGTTTGCCTTTTTTTAACAAAAAACTGTATCTACCATCTAAAGCGAACCAACGTAAGGCATTTGACTGGTGTCACAAGTCTGTCCTTGCTGGACATCCGGGTAGTGTAAAAACTACGCAATTGTTGCAACAACATTTTTGGTGGAAAACGCTAACAAAAGATGTGAAAGCTTAGGTAGCAGGTTGTGAGGTCTGTGCTAGAGCCAAAGGAGAACCTGCATAAGGAAAAGGAATATTAATGCAAATGCCCACCCCCACTCAACCATGGCAGAACATCAGCATGCATTTCATCACAGGCTTACCAAACAATCAAGGCAACACAGCCATCCAGGTAGTGGTGGACAGCCTTACCAAGATGGGGCATTTCATTCCATGTACTAACTTACCTACAGCAGGTCAAACTGCACAACTTTTGTTAGAAAACGTGGTGAGACTACATGGCCCACCAAAGGTTATGGGCTCAGATCGAGGGCCACAATTTATAGCTCGTTTCTGGCGGATGTGGTGCAAGGCTCTACAAGTTACTCGTGCTTTGGCCACCAGCTTCCATCTGCAAACCGAAGGCCAGACAGAAATCAAACCCTAAAGAAATACTTACGTTGCTATGCCAAAGAAGCCGAAGCATCCTGGGTATCTTTGCTGTGGTTGGCAGAATTGGTATATAACAACACCTGGCACAGTCCCATATGGGTATCGCCTTTTCTCGCAAACCATGGGTTCCACGCTAAGGTCCTTCCAATAACATTGCCTAGTGACCTTGAGGACCAACCAGAGGTGAAATCCCGCATAAAGCAAATCCAAACCATTCATAAAAAGGTTCAAGTCCACCTGACTCATGCCAACTAACAATATAAGAAATGGGCAGATCGACATCGTAGAAATGTCCCACAATACCAGCCAGGAGAGAGGGTATGGTTATCGACAAGAAATATCTGGTTTAGAGTATGCAGCATATTTCACCCCAGATACATTGGTCCTTAAACTGTGCTAAAACAGATCAATCCGGTTGCTTACAAACTTCGCTTGCCCATCAATCTTAGGATCCACCCGGTGTTCCACGGTAGTCTTTTGCAACGGGCTATGGGGGTGAGACATTGAGCGATCCCTCCAGTATTACGGGATGAAAATCTGGAATTCGAAGTGCATCATATTCTGGATTCTAAGTACAGAAGGAGACTTTTGTGGTACTCAATCTCATGGAAGGTTTACTCATTGGAGGATGATTCTTGGGAACCCGTGGCCAACATCCATGCTCCTTTAGCAATACGTACTTTCCATGCGGCTAATCCTACCAAGCCTGGTGCAAAGAGGCGCTTGGGGTGGGTGCGTACTGTCAGGGTTTGCAGGTAGAGGCCCCTACCTCGTCATATTTCCTAGACAGAGAAAACTACATTTCCCATGATGCCTGCAGCACCGAGGCTCATGGGATAAAAGATGTTCACTCACGTCCGTCAACATGCGTAATTCTCAATCCTGATTTTGCCTGGGAGACCCGTATCGGCTGTTCAGGGTCACTTGACTTTTTCACGTCAGGGGACGTATTTTCCGCATCCCGATCTCCGGTTGTCCTGGGGAGATCGGTGCTTGGTTGGAGGCTTAGCAGCGCCTCTGATATCCTGGAGTGTTTCGTGCAGCTGGGCTTTGTTTCTTCGAATGCGGTAAGACGGATAGTCTTATTCGCGAGGAGTACTGGCGTCTCGAGGAATTCAGAGACAGGTATTCAAATTTTGTATTTAGTAGCGGAGGAAAACATGCTTGCATCCCGCTGGATGCAGAGGATCATTGTTGTTCATGGATTAAACTAATTACTCGGCTTCCAGGCAGGAAGTATTCGAGTGGGCCAGCAGTATTCCTTTCATATGTAGAGCTGTACAGATTCTCCGTAAAATTCAGGTATGTTAATGAGAGGAGTACAGGATATTGATTCGATTTGTTTCAGTCTTGTTAGGTTCATGCAGGGAGAATTATACAGAAGGTTTTTGGCACAGAATTTCTGTCGGCTGTGAGAACATTTCTGTATCTATAAGGTATTTACAAATTCTTAGTGAGACATACAGAGAGTAGACTTTTATTTTGTACTCTACTTTCTTCGTTATATTTTCCACAGGTTCAAAATCCTGCAGTTCCTTTCCTTACACCCTTATCCCTCACTTGACTATTCTACTACTCTGTGTAAACTTTGTTGCTACAGAGTTGGGGATGTCAGGAGGTGGACCACTTCGTGCATCATTCCGGTTCCGAGGAGTTTCATTTGTAGGGCCCGACAAAGATAGCCCATCAAGTCCCACCTAAGCTTCCATTGCGTGTAGCTGTCTAAGTGGAATACACAAAGCCCAACTGTCACCCACCCCAGACATGTGATCAGAGACAGGCAGCAGGCACCAAATGGCTAATGTAAGAAAATACTATCTTTCCAAAGTAGCATTTTCAGAACTTCAATTTAAAATCTGTCTTCACCATAAGTTTGGATTTTAAATTGTGATTCCAGAGACACCAACCTTGGAAAGTCTATCTCTTTACCATCGGGAATTACACTTTAGACAAAGGAATAAGGTAATCCCAATGTTATCCTATGGGAGAGATAGGCCATGCAGTAGTGAACAACGAATTAGAGAGTTTTTCACTACCACGATATGTAAAACTTGAAAGTGCATCTTCTGCCTTTTAAATACATTGCACCCTGCCCTCTGGGTTGTCCATGGCCTACCTTAGGTGTGACTGATATGAATCTAAAGGACAGGTGGACCTGGCAAGGGGTTTCTCTTGCCAGGTCAAAAGGGCAGTATAAACTGCAGGCACAGGCTCTGCAATTGCAGGCCTGAACAATGGTTAGAGGGCTGCTTAGGTGAGGGGCACAGTAAGTGCTGCGGCCTACTAGTAGCATTTAATTTACAGGTTGTGCATTTTACTAGGGACTTAGAACTAAATTAAGTATGATAATTGGGGATGAACAAATATTACCTTGTGTTAGGAAGAGAGTAAATGCACTTTAGCAGAGGTTATCAGTGGTAAAATGCTCTGAGTCCTAAGGCCACCAAAAACGGGATCAGAAAAAGTGGAGGAGGAAGGCAAAAAGTTAGGGGAAAACCACCTTAAGACCGTCAGGTCTAACAGAGATAATGAGACAAGAAAATGTTTGTCTAATCAAAACCTCCCTAGACACTTCACTTTACAAGTATGGTAAATTTAGATGTCATGTCATCTGGGTTAGGAGGTTTCCCAATAGATAGTACATCAACTACATTTGTAATTCAATTTAACATTTTTTCTAGAGTATCCTATATGTTATAATAACCCGGCTATCACTCTTATTAAAGTCATACTTCAATAGTTTTAATTGATTTGATTTCTGAATCAGATTGTAATATTTGAAGAACACCTTGACAATCTGATATGGGGCTGTTCTCTCTTTCACAAGTTTCCATGCCAGTAATTTCCCTCCTTTGTCACTTTTATGAGTATCTTATTTTTTTATGAGAGTATCCGAGTTGAAATGTAGCCTGTCTGATCACTAATATCGATTGATTTTGAATTATCCCTAATGATGGCTTGTTGTATTTCCAAGCTTTTTGATTTTTGTGAGAGTTTCTCATATTGTATGTAGATATCTTCTTGATAATGTCAGAAATATGTGTAAATCAGCCTAAATGGACTTTCACCTTCCTATTTGCCCCAGTGGGGGGTATCTCCCCCTTATTCTGTTGGAGAAAGTCACCAATACGTTTATTAGAAAATGTCCCCTTTTTCCTGTTACGTAGAAAGTGAACCGAGAGCCGCCATTGATGCCCGTTTTTTTAAATCTTGTGCATTGTAATTTTCCTACAAGATGTGAGTGTTTGGCTGATGTCTTTTGGAGTTATTTTATGTCTTTAATCTTGAAAAAAATACTATTGATATAAATAACAAACATTATTACTTGATTGGCATTGATGATGATGTGAGAAAAATCAGAAGAAAGTATCTGGATTGGACCAGTGAACCAGAAGGCCAGAAGCGCTGAGGGACAATGGTTTTAGAGGTTTCTAAATATGTATACAAGTAAGTGTGTTCTGTTGGGTCATATTTCGCTCAGTATCAAATGGAACTATCTTCTCCAAGTCATAAGCAGACTTCTGTCTAGTGGTAATAAACCAAATAGCTCTAGAAAAAATGAAGGGATTAAATATGGGGTCTGCAAGTATACTTTTGTGACTATCTTTGCCAAATTGTTGCATAAAGTATGATTTAACATTAAACATCCATTAATATAAATTCCCCAGAGGGCCAGTCAAACATTCATGCGCACGTAGGAGGGTGCCACCACTTCTCCCCCAGCCTCTAAACAGCCCCACCCCCAAACAACAGAGCCTGTACATTTAAATAAAATTATAATAACGTTAAGTTATTATAATTTTATTATTCCATTTTTAATTGCTCACTCAGTGAGCAGTGGGTCTACGGACTTCCACCTTAGCGGAGGAGCCTCCACTGTGCGTGATATAAAATTAACAGGGACAAGTTAATGCTATATCACATGGGCCCTTGGCCTTTAGAGATCCTGATCACATCTAAAATGGTGACCTCCATCGAGGTCTTCCATTATGTCAGGATAGAGATAGCGCCATGCCAGAACCGGTTCTTGGAAAGGATCTTAGGGATTTTTAATTGATGTAGACGGCTGGAGGCGACTGCCTCTCTCTGTTATAGGAAGGGTGTCCCACTTTAAAAAGATCACCCTTCTCACATTTTTGTATGTGCTCCAAAATACCCCATAGCTAGTGCCTGGACTGTAATTCAATAAAGTGACTGGCGCTCTGCCGACTTTCCTATAGGATGGGGGACCCCGCGTATAGCTCTTCATACCCTAGAAAGAAGCATGTATAATAGTGGCATTTCACTCGATCAGACACGGCAACACGACTGGGGAAGTCCATCATGGAAGACAGATCCCATATACACTACTATTACTACTATAATACTACATCTATGGCAAAAAGTTCCCATCTTGCTTACTCAGACCCACGAACAGCTCCATGGATGCCTGGAATAAAGCCACAGCCTATGTGGGATAGAGGGATAAACTCTCCCTGAGTATCCCATTGTGGATGAGAGGTATAGTAAATGAGATACAAAAGATGTTGAGAAACACATGATTGGGATATCGACACTTGGAGACCTGGGGGTTGCAGAGCATAATAAAATCCCTCAATGCCCTACAGGCAGAATAATATGTGCATGATTCGCAATTGTTCAGATACATTCGGGTGCACCACGCCTAACAGCAGAGAGACTACCTTGGGATAAGTTGGATGACAGCCCCCTAGAGCAGGGTACTCCTGAAGGAGATGCCCTCTAAGTCCATCTCATTAACAGTTCGTACTCTCACTAACAATAGACCAGATAACTGTCCTTTGCGGAATAAGTAGGAAGTAAATCTGGGCACCATGGAGGACATAGATTGGGAGGCAGCACTGATGCATCCCGTAGAAGTGGCAATTAAAACAAGTTTGAGGCATATACAACACAAGATCCTCCACAGGGTCTAATATAATAGATCCTGACTGTGCACAATGAGGAGGGCACAAATCCCTAACTGTCAGCGATGTGAAGAAGCAGCGGACGCCTTCTTACGTATGATTTGGACTTGCCCATATTTATAGATATACTGGAAGGAGGTGGTCACAGAGCTTGCAGCAATGCTGGAAACTCACAACCCAATCACACCACAGTTCTTAGGTCTGGGTATGCTGAGCAACATAGACTTCTCTAGAAACCAACTCATATTCTGTGCGCTGAGAAGCAAAAAAGGTAATAGCTAGTAAGTGGGACCCGCCAGGGACCCGATACTGCACGGGACCACTCCAACTATGGAGACCAAGACTTCATAACCATACCCAGTCTCCACACAAGACTTTTGGAAATATTAAGAGCAGACTTCTTATTTTATGACCCTCTGAACGTAATGAACAAGATAGAGTTATAACTTCAAGAAAATGACTTAATTGAATAGATTGCGAACGAGCCCTGAGGAAGTCTGCTGTTACGATTGTAGCGATAGATGAAACACGTGTTGGCAAGTGGAATTCCTATTGTCAGGACTGAAAGTGGACAAGGCTAATACAAGAACTGTTGACACAACGACCTTGACATCTGATCGATTCTTTGAGTGCTTGGAAAACCCTCTTGAATTCAATTTGGAAAATTCTCTTTCCAGTAGAGGAAGACTAGGTGGCTCTCCCTCCTCCAGAGCACCAAACAATACATGGACATTCATGAAACCGACTCTTATGCATATACACTACCTGAACTGAGTGAGTTGTGTGCACCTACATACCCAGCCACCTTCCTTTTCTCTTTATAGTAAGTGGGGAAACCCCACCCCTCGCACGAAGAACCAATGGGTGGCTACCATGATGCACTATATGCAAGCAGAAAGAGTTGTCTATGAGGCGAGGTGCCTTCTAGGGAAATTTTAGAAGGTGTGAGGATGATGGAGAACATAGTGCGGCCTAGTCTTGAATGTCCCGGCTCCCCTGATTGGTCCATCTCCAGGATGATGCGCTTGAATAACCCAAGGTGTTCATGGGATGAGGGCACGTTCAAATGCAAGGGGAGTGAAGAGGGGACCAAGGGAGGAGTTTGGTCACTTAGCTCTGTCACTGGTGCTGAAACAGAGAGACCTTGACACTGCGTGCTATGAACTACTCATTTAATACTGTGAATGTAATACATGATCTGCTGGTATGTATTCTTGTTGTGAATAAAACAATAACAACTTTAAATACTACACCTTGGCATTCGGTGTGACAATGCTTAATTGCACTGCTGCAGGCTGGGCACTGGTACGCTTTCTTTTAAAAATTAAGCACAGCTGCTGTCTGTGACCTGAGAGAAGCCTTGCATCATTGGAAATGCTCCCTATTGAACCCAGCACAAAGAAGAGAGCTCCAGGGATCAGTTGGCTGACCTCTTGTGTGGCTACAGGAAGACAACAAAGTGCAAGAGGCCGTTTCCTGGAAGGGGGGCATGGCCTGACGCGGATAGAGTGAGTAGCGCTGCTCGTGATCTCCGACTGGCCGGCCTCCGTTCAGCACCATCCTGCCCCCCCTCTGGGAACTTACTAGCTCCAAGGGGGAACCCCGCAATTCCAGCTCTCGGGAAGCTAGCAAGAGCCACACAAAAAACGGGCTCACATGGTGATAAGCCCTGAAACTGACCAGATCGTGGCGGCGACCCTCCTAAAATGGCAGCTTTCTATTTCGCAAAGAGCTGAACTGCGTAACGGCCCAGGAGCGGAGAGAGCAGCGACGCAACAAAGAAGAAATCCAGGCTGACGTCTGGCTGAGACCCGAGAAGACCGCGAGACTGCCTCTGCCAGGAACTGGCGATCGGAGTGGAGATCCCAGTGCTACTAAAGAGCTACTGTGGCCTGGTACGTGAACCTCGAATGAGGGAGGAGCGGATGGACACAGGCATGCCGCAGTGCTCTCCGGCCCCACCCCAGAAACATATTGACGCAGCAGAGACCCCTCCAACCACCGCAAGAGCCGTGACACGGAGAGTCAACTGAGCACACGCCCGAAGGCAGCTAAACCTACTGCGACCACGAGCACACCTCGATGGAGACGGTCTCCTGAAGTGAACGATGAGGCTATAGAGCATCACAGAGGCAGGCGGATCAGTGAAGCACCAAAGCTGAAACTCAGCACCGCGCCTGATCTGGGGGAAGCCCAGGGAACACTCCCCGACAGCAAACAGAGGCAGAAGAAGGTAGGCCTGTGGCGACAGTTGATCTGCCGGAGCCCTGCCCGTGAGTCTAGACCCCGAGAGGGCCTGGCAGAGGTGGGGGGCGCCCTGGACGGTGAGCAACTGTACAACGGAGGAAGGCCCTAGATCATAGAAGCCTTGGAGGAGACCTACTAGTAGACCTAGGAGGAGCGGCCTTTAGAGTGAATAACTGTGATAAAAAGAGGTAAGGCCCACGCGCACAGGTGGAGGCCCCCTGCGGAACTTGGACCTTTCCATATGGGTGAGATCTGGGGAGACCCAACTGAAGACGCATACCCTGCAAAACTGAGCCAGATCAGCCAGAACAGCACTGGCCAAGAACTAAAGAGCAGAGAGAAGAGCTGATAGACACCTAGGAGACAAGACGTAGGGGGGTACCAGGTCTTACAAGAAGAATGGACGGACGCTGCCCTGTGCGAACAGAGATAAAATGAAATGGAACCCACTCATTGACTGCGCAAATGGAAGGGTCCCCACACAGTGACCCCAGGACACAACCCCTGCACGAATCAATTGAGAGGGATCAGAGACTGCGGATGGGTATGTTTCCCTACAATTAAGACACTTAGTGAAGTCGGAGGGATATAGACCTGCACGCAAGAGGGTACAGACGCAGAGTGAAGGATCTACCCGTAGACTTGGACATCCGGACCTGGAAACTGCGCAGCAGGCCCGTAAGAAACATGGGCAATAATGGGGAAGCAGAACAAGAGGCAAGACCAGGATGACACCCATACCGAAAAGATTGATGAAAAGAGAGGGAGCGCACTCTGGTTTAATCATATACTTTCGGTAGACAAGGTATGGGTGCAGACGAGTAGATCCCCCTGAGTAGGGATGAGAATACAGTGAGAGCACGTTCTGGTTGGAAACGTGTCACTCGAATTGCACTCCGGTGGAGAAATTAATCAAGCGAAGTTTGTATGTAGTTCATCAATTTATTCAGTTCACATGAATTTAATCATTCCTTTGAAAAGGTAACGTTATCACTGACGATTGTACATCACAAACGAGTATATTGTATTCATAAACTCGGTATAGCCCAATGCATTTCGGGCCGGTACGGCCCTTCGTCAGGGGCAGCACTAAAAGGGAGGATACAAGGGAACAGCTTTTACTCAATATGAAAATATCAGCATTAGTAAAAAACCAAGTACAATAAACGTAAAAAGCGTAAATTCACATTCCAAATTAACTGGTTTGACTGAAAAAACAACGAACGAAAGTGTATACAACATTCAGGAAGTGTACTTAAAGTAGGGCGATGGTGCGTTGATGCGTGCATGATGTGGTGTCGAAGAGCAATAGTTTTAAGAAATGGAATCGTGAGTGAGATGAGTACAAGTCCATGGTCAATCGTGTAAAACGAGTCTTGGTGATAGGCTGAATTACGTGCGAACAAAAAACAGAAGTAAACATGAAACCGTATGAGGAAAAAGTAAATAACGTAAGTGAGAAACGTAGCAAGTGCGAGTGATCGAATTATGACGAGTATAGAGATGAATTTAAGTAAGCGCAAATACGAAGAAAAAGGGTGAAGGAAGAGTTCGGGTGCCAAGTTAAAAAGAGCGTCAAAGGTATATTAGTAAACGCCGAGCAGCGCAAGTGTGAAGAAACAAGCCGGTGTAATCAAGTAACGTATTCCACTTACGTGATGCTAGATCGTTGAAAGCAGAGCGGTCAAAGGTGCCGGTTTTTCAGCAAGTCAATAGACTGTGAAACGCGCGCGGTTTTTAAAGGGTGTCAGGTGATGATTATCACTAATCAGGTGTGCGAGGCTGCATAGCCAGTCGTGTGCGTCGATGTTAGTCGATGTCTCATCCAACGTGTGTGACGCCGATAGGTTAGTTAACGGAGGTAGAGACCAATCAAAATGGGAAAATACAAGCCTGTTACAAAGTAACGGCAACTCCGTAATAATGTTAAAGGGAATACGTGAAAGGTAGATAATGTTTATGCGATCAAAACGTAATAGTAAAACAGTCTGAGCAAAATGTAAAAAAAGAAAGAGTGAAGAAACCCAAGTGTACAATCAACCGTAGTCTTGAAAAAAAGGGAAGAAGTGTGCCCAATGATAAGAAAAAGTCATGTCAATAAATTAATCCAGCTGATAGCAAAGTAATGAGAAGTAATAGTGTATGCAAGGTAAACACTGAATCCAAATGAGAAAATATAACACATAATGTGATGTAAAATGCACACATACAGTACATTGGAAGATGCTGACATGCAATATTCGTAATTAATAATAACTGATGCAACAAGTAGCTGGCTGAATAAACAACTAAGGTAGAACATCAGGGAATACAAGGTTGTGAGGTCCAGAATGCTCATGGGTGTATGCCCATAAGCCTCGTATCAAGGTGTACTCAGAATATCGGAGAACAAATCAGAGTCAAAGAACATTACAGATAGCAACCTAGATCAAAACGATCATTGAGTCCTTTAGGGTGAATCGAATCGAGCTTGTTAATCCAAAAAACTTCACGTTGTAATAGATGTTGGGTGTTATTTCGTCCTTTTATGATCGGTACTTGTTCGAGAATCAAGAAACGTAGTTGGCAAATGTTATGTTGTAAACGATCAAAATGGGTAGCAATAGGAGACTTTGCCTGGTGAGTACGTATGTTGCTCTTGTGTTCGTTCAGACGAATGCGTATTTTTCTCTCCGTCTTGCCAACGTAAACAAGCCCACAGGGGCATTTGAGTAAATAGATGACATTCTGTGTGTTACACGTGGCTGTTACGGATAAATTTATAGGAAAACCTTTGTGAGGGTGTGCAATCTTATTACCCTTGATAATGGAGTTACAGTTTCCGCAGTTCAAGCAGGGGATAGTACCTTTAAATTCACTGGTTTGCGCTTTTTTAGGCGTAGATAAAAGTTGTTTCAAATTTTGAGATCTTTGGTATGCAAATCTGGGTTGTGAATCAAAAATGTGTTGAAAATCAGGTTCATTGCTAAGTATCGGCCAATACCTTAGCACAATTTTCTTAATTTGATGACTTCTCGTTGAGAATTTAGAGATGAACACGGATCTAATTTCCTGTTGGACCTGCGGTTTAGGTTGAAGCAAGTCCTGTCTGGTAGGAATATCAGCTTTGGTAATGGCATTTTCCAAAATCGTAACAGGATAATTACGTTGTTTAAATTTGTTTATAGAAAAAGTTTTGCTGGATTCGTAAAGTTCATCTGAGCTGGAAATTCTTTTGAGTCGTAACAACTGCGAATAAGGTAGATGTTTTTTCAAAGAAGGCTACGTTTCTCACTTACGTTATTTACTTTTTCCTCATACGGTTTCATGTTTACTTCTGTTTTTTGTTCGCACGTAATTCAGCCTATCACCAAGACTCGTTTTACACGATTGACCATGGACTTGTACTCATCTCACTCACGATTCCATTTCTTAAAACTATTGCTCTTCGACACCACATCATGCACGCATCAACGCACCATCGCCCTACTTTAAGTACACTTCCTGAATGTTGTATACACTTTCGTTCGTTGTTTTTTCAGTCAAACCAGTTAATTTGGAATGTGAATTTACGCTTTTTACGTTTATTGTACTTGGTTTTTTACTAATGCTGATATTTTCATATTGAGTAAAAGCTGTTCCCTTGTATCCTCCCTTTTAGTGCTGCCCCTGACGAAGGGCCGTACCGGCCCGAAATGCATTGGGCTATACCGAGTTTATGAATACAATATACTCGTTTGTGATGTACAATCGTCAGTGATAACGTTACCTTTTCAAAGGAATGATTAAATTCATGTGAACTGAATAAATTGATGAACTACATACAAACTTCGCTTGATTAATTTCTCCACCGGAGTGCAATTCGAGTGACACGTTTCCAACCAGAACGTGCTCTCACCCATACCGAAAACCCACCATAGGAGAATGAGAACCTACCTCCCCAGTGGAGTCTACCACAAATCCGACACTGCAATATATCCTGCAGGGCCATAACTACCTCTAGTGAGCGGTTAGAGGCCAAGAAAGACTATAAGCACAGACTTGGGCATCTTAAGAGATGATCACCGGCGCCTGGCTGAGAGAGTTACGAGTGAGCACCAGATTTCTGAGACTGTCCCTGTCTTCGCGGAGATGAAGAATCAGATTGCTGTACTGGAATCGAAGGTGCGGAGGAGCTGGGAGCTGACATTTCCCTTCACAAGGTGAAGGTGGCCATTAAGCACATGGCTCATAACAAAACACCGGGAACAGACGGACTGCCGGTTGAATTCTACACAACCTATGTAGGGGAGCTGGCTCCTCGGCTGGTCTCTATGATGCTGTGGCTAGGGAGAGGAGGACACTACCTGACAGCACCAAGGAAGCGCTTATTATCCCAGTGTTAAAGCCTGGGAAGCTGGCACACAATCGCACAGCATACAGACCACTGTCCATGCTGAACATGGACTATAAAATCTTGAGCAGAATACTAGTGACCCGATTATTGCCATACATGTCCAAGCTGGTACACTCGGATTCATTCCAGGGAGGAACACAGCCATTCATATATGGCGACTCATGGCCATTTTAAATGCAGAGGAATATGACAGAGACGTAGCGGCAGTGTTCGCAGTAGACATAGAAAAGGCTTTTGAAAGTCTAGAGTGGCACTTTTTATATCAGGTACTGGATAAACTGGGACTGGGCTGGGTAACACTACTATACACAAACCCAAAGGCCAGAGTCCGCACAAGGAGGGTTGTTTCCCCGAATCAAAAAGTAGAGAGAGGTACTCGGCAGGGATTCCCCCTCTCCCCGCTGCTGTTCGCCTTGGCCGTGGAGCCTCTGGCATGCTGCGCGAGGATGGGTTGAGACTACAGAGGTCTGGAGGTGCAGGGGATGCAACACCACATAGCCTTATACGCTGATAACTTCCTGCTCTACCTCTGAGATACAGAGAAGGATCTATTGGGGTGCTCAGAATATGCTGGACGGGTTTGGCTGACTCTTGGGAATTGAAGGTGAATTGGCACAAATCAAGGCTGTTCCCCACATTAGCTGATACGCCCCTTTCGGGTGAACTGGGATGCCTGCAATGGGTATCCACTTGCCTGGAATACCTGGAAATAAAAGTATATCACAAAGCCGCTGACCTTATAGAGGGCAATGTGGGCAAAGCGATACGATCCCTCTGATCCTCCATGGGATTCTGGGGATCACTTCTGCTGTCGGTGGCGAGCAGGTTGGCCCTCTTGAAGATGGTGGTCCTGCTGTTCTTGCTATATCTCTTCGGAACTCTCCTGATATGGGTTCCGTCTGCGACATATAGAGACCTGAACCCGCAGCTTACAATGTTTCTTTGGGGAGCGAGCCGCAGGGGGGTGGCATTGGCCACAATGCAATGCTCCACTACGACGGGAGGACCGATGGTCTCCGACCTTGAAGCATATTACATTGCAGTGCAGCTTCAATGGCTGGTGGCCAGGAGGACCCCGGAGGGGACCCCCAGCCTGTTCACCCCAGGGACCCCAGAGCTTGCGAAAATACTACTGCGTATACAAAGAAGGCCAAATGGGGACACAAAGGAGACTAAAGTGGTGGCTCTGTGCTGGACCAGGAATCTGCAGCGCGACCAGTGCAGGGTCCCCTACTCCCCTGACCTCCTGGAATTTCTGTGATACCTACGACACGGGCAAACTGGACAGGTTTAGATGACTGGAGAGAGGCCGGAGTGACGGTGATGGGGGACCACTTTAGGGTCTCTGATTTGCTCCCCTTAGAGGACTTTCATGCAGAGTTTGACCTACTGTTAGGCCACTTCTTGCTGCATAGGGCCCTCATCACAACGTTTAAAAAGCACTGGCTCTCTGGATCCATGGAGCCGGACTGGACTGCTGTAGATATGTGACCCTGTCGGCGGGTAGATAAACAATCTCCTGTATCTACAGCGCAATCAAGAATGACGTACAGAGACCCATGGATCAGATACGGCTTCAGTGGGAAGACAACCTGGCAATTCTGATCCTGGAGGCATGTTGGGATACTATTGTAAAGAGGACCCTTAAGATATCTAGAAACGCAAAGTTTAAAATAAAGTTTAATAAAATATTATGTCTTACACAGAACATATCTTACACCTGTGCGGATTAGAAGATACTTCCAAGCGGAGACAGCAGCTTGCCTAAGATGCGGGGAAAGGGAGGCTCATGTGCTACATATGTTTTGGGACTGCCCCAACCTCCGTACATCTTGGGAAGTGGTACTAAGTATAGTAGAAAGCATCATAGACAAAGAGATTCCACACACACCAGGACACTGCTTACTGAGCTGGTTCTCACACACAGCCATAACGAAGGTAACATGGAAATTCCAAGACCTTACTTACATAATAGCCAAGCGGGAAATTGGAAGTCGATGAGAAGACCGAGAACAGGGGCATGGAAAAGAGAACTAGAAAGGTGGGCGAGCTCTGAAAGCAGAATTCATCTGCGAGAAGCGGGGCGAGGCATAGGAACATTGGACGCAGCAAGGGCTTGGGGGAGATTAATAGACGACTTATGGACAATTGACTCGGCGAAGCAGTGGCGAATCCCTCGCGATCTACATCACCTGAGAGAGAAGGAAATGGAATGGGTCAGAGAGCGTAGGAAAAGATAGCCTTCAGTCATCACCCTAACCTACAGTATGACCCCTGACAAAAAAAACGGACAGTGCACCAGAAAGCCTAATCATACATACATGGAACTAACAGTTTACAATGAAGCGACTCACAGGGGGGATAAGAACATTAACAGAAAGGGGATGACAATAATGCAAGAATGCCTATGCATGAGAACCACTGGAAGCAGATGTTTATAATATGCTGAATAAAACCCCAATAAAATATGTGTTTTAAAAAAAAAAAGAGTGCTTTTCCTGGAAGTACCCAGCTGAGCAGTGGCAACTGGACCTGGACTTGACCTTGCTGTTGGCCTCCTCCTGAAACATTGTGAGTCTCTATGGGCCTCCCCTGAGGTCCTGGGTGCCTTAGAAGTGTACTTATGTGGTTGGTAGGGACTTAAAAGGTAAAATATTTGACCAGGATGAACTTCAGGGTTGGATAGGCTGGGCGGGCAATTGACCTTTGCCCGAGGGGCCTGTAGCAGAGGCTGGCTGGTGGGCTGTATTTTTTCAGCTGTGGATAAAGCAGCTGCACGTATCTAGGAGGATTTTTCTGCTAGTGCAGAACCCGAAAGGCTACTGCAGCCCTAGGTGAAAGTTAGTCTGAGCAAGCCACAAAGTCAGGCCCATTCACTTACATTGCCATTGGCAAAACGATAATGGGCATAACCGAGCAGGCACAGCATGTGGTGCACCTCCTCCTGTCTCAAGAGGTGCTTCTTTTAAGCAGCATAATTAACATGTATTGGGCGTGAGTAGAAGGCTAAGTCCCCACACAGCAGGCCACAATGATCGGACATGCAAGCTACTGGTGCCTCCTGCCAGTCTTCGCCCATTCAGATTGAGAGTTTAATTTTAATGTTGTGCTGTGGACGCCTGAAAGGAACGAGAGAAAAACAGTAAGAATCCCAAAAGTTTTTAAAAACGTTATATTTGATAATATGAATAGAAACAAGTAAACATAGCCATGTTTTATGACAATATTTCTTTAAAAAGCCTCACTCACCACCGATCTAAAAGGTTACAGTCGGGGCAGAGCTAGGGAAGAAAGGAGAAAGAGACGAGAAGAAATAAAAGAAAGGAACAGGAGCAAGGAGACAAACAGAAGGTTGAGATGAAATAGGGAGAAATAATTGAGGGAGAGAAGAGAGGAAAGAGGAGAGGAGAACATTCTGAATACCCTGATGGGGAGAGCGAAAGGAGAGAGGAAATAGTCTAAGGAGAATATGAAGTAAGGAAAGGAGGAGTGGAGTGGAGAGAAGGGTAGAATGAGAGATTGGTTTAGAGAGAGATTGAACGGTGGAAAGCAAAAAAGGAGAGAAAGGAAATGACAAAGGGAGAAAAAAGTAAATAAAGTACCTCAAAACGTTTTTAAAAACTTCAAATTTAAAGTAAAATATGAACAGAGATGGGTAAAAATAAATCAAGTTATTTGACAATATTGCTGTAAAAAAAATGTACCCTCCTTCATGGAGTAACAGTGCAGAGACAATGGAGAACTAGAGAAAAGAAAGGAGAGAGAGAGATACAAAAGGAAATGAGAGGCTGGGAGAGAGGCAGCCCGACAAATGAGTGGGGAGATGGGATATGAAAGGGAAGAAAACAATTGAGGAAGAGAAGGAAGAAAGAGGAGGAATATAAGAATACTGGAAAAACAGATGGAGGGAGCGAGGGAAGAGACTAAGGAGAAGCTAAAGTAACAAAAGACTCAGTGAAGTAAAACTCAAAAAGGAATCCAAAACTTAGTTGGGAATAAAGAAATAGGAGGTAGAACAATGAAACAGAGCTTACATAGGAGACACAGGAGTAAGAAGGGTGGACTTTCTTTTTTAAGAGAAAGAAAGGTGGAGGGAGGGAAAGACAGATTGAGAAGAGGGAAATGGGAACATGAGAGAGACTAAGGGTAAGCGACACAGGCAAAAAGATGCAAAAAACAACAGAGAAGGGAAAAGAGCAGAAATGAGAATAATAAAGGGGGGAGAGTAAAATAGACGGGAACAAGAGCAATCCTGAGGGATGGAATAGAGGACGAAACAGCTGGTAGAATAGATGGAGAGGCATATAAACATAGCAAATCCAATAGATGCATTGGGTTGGAATGTGAGAGTGGAGGTGAAATATGGAGTAAAGAAAGGGATGAGTGCAGGGGGTGCAGAAAGCTCACGAGGCGCCAGGGAAAGCTTTAAAAAAAAATATATATACGTAGGGGTAAGGGCTGCCCACCATGGCCATGCCTCCACCCCCAAAACGGAGCAGACGGTCTTTTTGCCATTCATGGGGGCAGGTGGGGTGCTTACCCCTAATCTAGACACCAGGGATTTTTAAAAAAAGAAATAGAGGGGTGGGGGCTGCCCACCACGGGCATGACCATGTCCCCAAACCAGACCAGACAGTCTTTCTGCTCCCCGCTGGGGGCGATTAGGGTAACTACCCCCAATCTGGCCCACTGGAGGGGGCATGGGAAGAAAGTTCACTAGTAAACAGGTCATTGTTTTTTTAAATATAGGGGTCGGAGCATCCCTACAATGGACATAGCCATGCCCCCACCCCAAATAAATGTGGCAACAGTCTTTCTGCCACCCCTAGAAGGACAGATGGGGTGATTATCCCTAATCTGCCACCTGGAAAGCAGAAAGCCCGCTAGACACCAGGAAATAAAAAATATATATAGGGGTGGGGGATGCCTACTATGAGCTTGGTCATGCCCTCACCCCAAAAAGAAAGCAGGCTGTAATTCTGCCCTTCCCCCTCTGGGGCGGATTGGGGCAATTACTCCAATCTGCCCTGGGGCAGACAGCCTGCTAGACACTAGGGACTGCATTCATGCAATTTTTTTTGCCCCCCAGGCATTGTCCCGTGCCCCCCCTCATACCAGGGACCAATAGACTTTCTGCCCCTCCTGGGGGGTGGGTTATGCACCCCCTAATCTGCCCCCACCCCTGGAGATAGAAAGCGCACTAGACACCAGGGATTTAAAAATTGCACCAAAACAAACAAAAGGATGGGGCAGCCTACCCTGGTATCAAGCCATACCCCTATCCCAGTGGAAGTTATCATGTCTTTCTGCACTCCTGGGGACAGAGAAGAGGCTTGTCCCAATTGGGGAGGTTGCCTTAAACTTGCCCCCGGGGTACACAATCCACCTGATACAAGGGATTTTGTCTTTGGGGGAAAATAATGTGCTGCGGGTGTTGCACTCTGGCATTGGTCACACCCCCACCCCAAACGGGATAAACCAGTCACCCCCCCCCGCCCCTCCTCTCCAACCCCAGGGCAGACAGGATGTGTGCCCCCAATTCACCTCTGGGGGCAGAAAGCCTGCTGTATAGCAGGGATATATCTTTTTAAATAAAATAATGGGGTGGGTCTAGCCCATCCTAACATCAGGCCTGACCCACACCCCCAAACGGCACAACAGTCTTTCTGTTCCTCTCTGGACTAAAGCATCCAATCCCAATGGCAAGCGAGAGGACATTTAATTCTTTTGGGTGTTGTTTTTACATATGGGCAAGGAGAGTGTGGCTTACTCCCAATATCACTCCACTTGCAATGGTGAATGGCAGTACTTTTTGGTTGTGGGTAGTCTGCCACCTGGAAATTCCAAGCAGACCCAGACAGTTCTGAAAACTAGACATCCGGGAAAGTCCAAGGTGGTTTGCTTCATTTGGATTCCACACCATTTTCTTACTCACAATGCCATACAAACTTCAAACTTTGACTAAAAACACATATTTTCCTCACAGTTCTGTGAAGAAAACTTCTGGAATCTGCAGGGAGCCACACATTTCCTACCACACAGCATTCCCCCATATCTCTCAGTAAAAATTGTATCTCTCTTGTGTGGGTAGGCCAAGAGGCCTTGACACAAAAGGCCCTAAAGCGCTATGTGGAGAGATCAGCAATAGGGGTAGCTGCTGGATTTGGGGCTGTGCTCAGCCTCTACCCATGGAAACCTACCAACCACTTGCAAGGGCTCCCACAAACCGTGGTTTGATCTATTCCTGTTGCAGGCACTAGACCCAGCCACACAAGTAGTGCAGCATTTTTATCGGCACAAGTGGGGCAACATTGGTTGGTAGGAACTTTGTGGATTCCGAAAGATTCCGTCACAGAAATTTAAGGCAAACTTGTGATTCCAGGCAAAGTTTGAGGTTTGCAGAGCATTGCGGGTAAAAAACCTTGTGTGATCCACGCAAGGCACACCACCCTGGAATCCCTTGGTTGTCTAGTTTTAAAAAAAGTCTCTGGTTTGTCATGGGTGGCACCACAGCACGGCCCCAAATACTGCAGCTACCCCTTTTGCTTATTTAACAATAAAGTGCTTAGTGCTTTCTGTGTTGTGATCTCACAAGTGGGGTACCTTTCTTATCATGGGACATGTTATGTTATGTTATTTTATAACAATTTATAGCGCGCACTAATACCCGCAGGTGTCTAGGTGCTCACGGTCTGCCATGCTGTGTTAGGCAAAGCTAATTTCTAAAAAGCTATATCTTGAGCAGTTTCCTGAACTCAAGCAGGGAGGATGCCATCCTAAGAGAGAGCGGAAGGGAGTTCCATTCCTTTATTGTATTGTAGCTGAAACTCCTTCCCCCCCCAATTAGTCCCTTTGACTCTGGGGTGGACATCAGGTAGGCATTGGCTGAGCGAAGCAATCTATTAGGAGAGTACCAGCTAAAAAGGTCCCAAAGAAATTGTGGTCCTTCTCTGTGCAATGCCTTATGTGCAATGCAGAGAGCCTTGAATTTGATCCGCTGAGCAACTGGTAGCCAATGCAATACCTGAATCCCTGCTCTGATAGACTAGTATCTGGGAACATCCAAGACCAGTCTAGCCATGGCATTTTGTACTGCCTGCAACCTTCTAAGTAAATTGGATTGTAAGTTAAGATACAATCCATTACAATAATCCAGTTTGGATAAAACCAGGGAGGTCAGTACTGTTTTTCTGGTATTTATGAAGATAAAAGGCAGAATATTGCATAAAATACTAATTGTGAGGAAGGAAGAGGACACCACCTTGGAGATTTGGGACTTAAGATTGAGTTTTTCATCTATAATGACCCCCAAATTCTTTGCCTTGGCTACTGGTGTGGGAGTGGGGCCCAGGTGTCTGGCCACCAAACTGGCGACCACTGATGTGAAAGGTTTCCAAACAGCACCACCTCAGTTTTGCTTGAGTTCAGCTTCAAGCAGTGCCTGCCCATCCAGTTGCTCAGGGTGACCATATAGTCATGAAGTTTGATGGAATAATTAATATCCTTGTCCACTGCTGAGATTACCAACTGAGTATCGTCAGCATATGAGATGAGTATTAAATCAAAACTTCTAATCAGGGGAGCTAATTCGGAGACATAAATATTAAAAAGAGTAGGGCTTAAAACGAGGACCCCTGTGGCACCCCACATGGCAGGACAAAAGGTGCTGGCTTAAAATTGCCCAAGTACACAGGTCGATTTCTGTCCGAAAGGAATGAATTTAGAAGGGAAAGGGCCTTTCCTCCTATCCCTATGGTTTTTAAACGTTCAACCAAAAGCGTATGATCCACGGTATCAAATGCCGCGGACAGGTCGAGAAGAACGAGGGCTTCCGACCCTCCACCATCTAGTGCCTTACGGATTTCCTCTGTGGTTTTTATTAGAGCAGTCTCGGTACTATGACCCGCTCTGAAACCAAACTGACTGGTCTAGGATTTTATTCTCTGTAATGAAGTTAGAGAGTTCAGTATTTAACAGTTTCTCAATAATTTTTGCGAGAAGTGGGAGCCTTGCGATAGGACGGTAGTTGGCTGGATCTGTTATGTCCAAATTCGTTTTTTTTAAGAGAGGCAGTATTCAGGTCTGTTTCCACAAAGAAGGGAAGAGCCCTTGTGATAGCATCATATTAAACATATTAGTTAGCAGTGGGCTAATAATATGAATAATGCTTTGAAGGATCCTAGGAGGGCAGGGATTGTCTGGGGATCCTGATTTGGTTGTTGAGAGGAGTGTAGCTATTTGAACTGAGGAGGCAGGGGAGAAATTCAAAAACAACCCTTTGCCTGTAGCTACTTGTTTAGTTGACATTAGCAGTTAGGTTGTGGTTGGCAAATTGGTCATATATTTGGTCCACCTTGGATTTGAAGAAATAGTCAAGAGTGTTGCAAAACTTTTGATTAGAATTGGCGGTGTCATCCTTAGGGACTGTGGCTAAGTTTTTTATCGTCTTAAAAAGTTCCTTACTGGAATTACCGGCCTTTTCAATTTGCAACGTAAAATACTGGCTCTTTCCAGCAATTAACTTTTTCTTGTAATCTGCCAGCATGACTTTGTACCGACGTTTTTCTGATGCTTCATAGTTTTTCCTCCACCTTCTTTCTTGCCTTCTGCAGTCTTGTTTATCTAATCGTAGGGCCTCTGAGAACCAAGGGCCCGAAGGGATCTTTCTGTTTTTATTTATCACTGTGATAGGTGCTACTATGGCAAAGTTGGACTCCAGCCACGCTGCGTAGTTTATGGCTGAAACCTCTACTTCCAAATCCAAATCTGGTTGGCTTTGTACTAACTGGTTTTCCAGTACGCTCTGGTCAATTTTATGCCATGATCTACCAAGGGTCTTAATGCTAGACGTGTTAACAATATTAGAACGAGCCAAATTATAAATGAATAAAATAGCATAGTGGTCAGTCCAGGTCAGGGGGAGAATAGATATCCTAGAGATGGCTGGGTTATTAGTGAACAGTCCATCTAAACAAAGTGTGCCGTGCTAGATGGGTGGGGTGATGTATGAGCTGCTGCAGTCCTAGTTCTGATGTGACGTCGAGAAGCTCCTGTGTATCCCTATCATCTAGTAAATCAAGATGAAAATTCAGGTCGCCTAGAATAGTGAAATATGTGAATAGAGGATGAACATTGGTCAAGAAGATATTTCTGAGGCCAGGTGGACGATACATCAATATTCCATTAAATGTCCCTTGTTCAAGAAGATTGATTTTAAAATGTATTGCCTCGCATTATGATGAGAATAAAAAGGAGCAATGTGTAGTGAGCTCGCTCCTATGAATAAGAGCAACCCCCCCTTTTATAGCTTGTCTATCCTGTCCAACAGCTTTATACCCATGAGAAACTGCGATGTTAAAATCAGGATCAGAGGTTTGTTCGCCCCAGGTTTCCGTCCCAAATAAAACATCCAATTCGTTGTCAGTAATAAATTCCACGATTTCATACTTGTGTTTAATCAACGACCTAGCGTTGATAAGCGCTAACTGGAGCTTTATATCATTTGTGGCTGAGATGGCCAGGTTTCTATCATGTTTAAGCATCGCATGAGAGCTCCTGGAGATTTTAGTGAGACATTCTGGGCATTGAGAATAATCTGCACTTAACAGCGCTTCACAAGAGAACAACATGCATGCCTTACTCCTAAGTCGTCGAAGGGCATGGAAGCTCACTTTGAATATTTAAGAATGTGCTTAATTTTAGTATTTGGGCCAGGAGTTCTGGCCCATAGGCCCGGGCCAGGCGTAGACGGTCGCAGATGGGCTTGCCTTAGGCGCGCCAGCGGCGAGCCCGCTGCGCGTCCTCTCCAGCCTACACCTAAATAGGTGCCCCTGGAGACTAGAGCGTCAACCGGGCGGAAGTGAGGCCCCGGAAGTGCAGGCAGTAAGTGGTCTTCCCTCCAGTTTAATCGGCCGAAACCGCTGCGGACCGGGGAAGCCAGGCAATGCACAGACAACAGGTAATTGCGCGATGCGGCTGCAATATAACATTTAAAAAAAACGAAATTGCAAGTAGCAGCAGCAGTTAAGCATGAAACTAAAAACAAATTAAAACGTATTTAAAAGAAGAGACCAGCCAGGAAAACACAGTGACGGAGAGAGAATAATCACCCTGGTGGCTAAAGCGTTACTGACTCACAGCAGTAGGAGACCCCTGAGCGTCCTCTCCAGCCTGCACCTAAATAGGTGCCCCTGGAGACTAGAGCGTCAACCAGAGCGGAAGTGAAGCCCCGGAAGTGCAGGCAGTAAGTGGTCTTCCCTCCACTTCAATCGGCCGAAACCGCTGCAGACCGGGGAAGCCAGGCAATGCACAGACTACAGGTAATTGCGCGATGCGGCAGCAATATAAAATTTTAAAAAAGCGAAAGTGCAAGTAGCAGCAGCAGTTAAGCGTGAAACTAAAAACAAATTAAAACGTATTTAAAAGAAGAGACCACTGGTGTTGGGGCTTGACTGGGTGGACCAGTGGTGCCCGGCTACATGGGAATGCTCAGGGGTATACTAATCTCTCAGCGGTCCATGATTCCTACTCCCGCCTCGATTATCTGTTTGTTCCCCGAGCGGCGGCTGATAGGGTGGTCAAGGCTGATATTCTTCCGCGTGGTCTTTCTGATCACTCGCCGGTTGCCCTAACACTACAAGTGGGTGGGGCGAGATGGCCTTTTCGTTGGCGCCTCTCGCCATGGAATCTCCAAAAGGAAGACTATAGGGAGCGTATAGAGAGTGCTATTGACCAATACCTGACACTCAATGTGGGATCGGTCTCGGGGGCCGAACCCCTGTAGGAGGCATTGAGACCACTATACGGGGTGTTGACATGTCCTTTTGTGCAGCAGCTCGTATAGCGCGTAAGGAGGCCCTGCTACAAGCGTAAGCTACCATTACGGACCTGGACCATCGCAGTAGGGGTGACGGGGGTAGTCAGGTCCATCAACAATTGCAGCTGGCGCAACATAACTATGCCGCCCTCCTCTTGGATGAGGCCCGGCTTGCTTGGCTGGCAACATGCAGTAGGGTGTACCAGTGGGGAGATAAGTCTGGCAAGATGCTCCACCAGATGTCAGGGGAGGTTTCACTCCCAGGCCCTCCTCGGTAATCGGTATAGCAGGTCCAGACGGGGTGTTCATTACGGACTCCTCTGAAATTGCCGAAAGCTTCGCTACGTATTATGCGGAGTTATACGCCCCTAGGGAGTGTCTTCATGAAGATGTGATAGGCCGGTTTTTGGACGACCTCCCGCCCAAAGCTTTGTCCGATGAGGCGAGTGCGGAGCTGGAGTTACCACTTACGGAGGAGGAATTGGGTGCCACCCGGGGGGACCTTAATTCTGGGAAGGCCCCAGGGCAGAATGGGTTTCCCTGTGAACTTTTTAAAAGTACTTCTTGCAGCTAGGGCCCCACTATCTCAGAGTGGTGGAGGAGGCTTGCGAGTGGGGCTGTCTTCCTCGCGACTGGAGACACGCGGAGGTAGTGGTGTTCCATAAACCCGGCCGACCCCCTGACCAACAAAACTTCTTAACGTCCTATTTCCCTCCTGAATGTCGAAGCTAAAATCTTGGCCAAGGCGCTCGCCCATCACCTGTGGTCCCATATTACTACTTTAGTGCACCCAGATCAGGCCGGGTTTATGCCCAGATCACATGTTGCTGTTGCGACCATTCGAGGATTAGGGGAGCGGGCGGTGCTGTTGCTGGCGGATATGGACAGGGCATTTCATGCTCTTAGGGGCATATTAACAAGGAACAGTGAAAATTAACGCTAAGGGCGCTTAGCGTTAATTTTTTTAACGCCCGCTATCGCTGGATAATATTGCCTGGTTATCGCGTTATTAACAACGCTAACCGCCTAGGCGATAAAGAATCCAGCGATAGAGGCATTTTGGGAGGTTAGCGCTGGTAATGCAGCGATAAAACTACAAGGATAGGGATATCCTTGTTGATAGCCCATGGAGAACTTAGCCATGTAATAATCCACCTCCCATTGAATTACATGGCTAAGTCTGAAAATTAGCAGACGTACAAAAGCAGCATTAACCGTGGTAAGCGCTGCTTTTTTTGTCTCTAACAGGGTTAGCGTGAAGCTTGATAATAGGAGAAATGTCGCTTAGCGACATTTCTCCTATTATTTTGCTCTGGAACGCCCACTTTGCATCTCATTAGAGATGCAAAGGGAAGCGCAGTGAAAAAGGGTGCTAACATGCGATTTAGCATGTTAACACCCTGATGTTGATAGGGCGATATTTTTATCTTCGCTTCTTTGGCTTTTAACCCGTTCCGTGCCCATGACGAGCTGGACTCGTCATGGAGCACAGTCGCGATGTGCCCATGACGAGTCCAGCTCGTCATGACACCCACCCACCGGGGAAGCACTGGCGCTCCCCCCGTGAGTGGTCGATCCTTTTTTTTTTTACTGGGAAGGCAGGGGAAGACCTTCCCCTGCCTCTCCCAGCCCCCCACCCCCGCGTCATCAATGACGTCAGCGCGCGAGCCGTGCTGACGTCCTTGGAGGTTTCCCCTTTGTTCTCCGTCGTGCAGGAAGCCATTTGCTTCCTGCGCAACGGAGAAGAAAGGTGAGTTTTGGGGCTGGGTAGGGGGGATTTGGAATCGGGAAATGTCCTTTTCTTTTTTGTGCTGGCAGCTGTCCCCCCCTCTCTTCCTATTATTCCCTCTCTTTCTGTCTTGCTCCCCATTTACTGAAAACCGTAATTTGAAACGGTTCACAATCTCTTTCCTTTAGTTGCTTCCCTGTGAAATGGATCCAAAAAAGAAAAACGTTTGCGGGAAATGCCCTTTTTCTGACATTTTTGTATTCCAAAGTGCAGCAGGATGGAGAGAAATAGAAGGTTTTAAATATGAAAAATAAATACATAACTAAATAAAGCAAGACAGAGGGGTTACAAAGTGGCCAGATTGGTTTTATTTACATCCAAATACATCAGCCTCACTTTACAGACTTTGCCAGTGAAGCGCTACTTTCGTTTTCTCGTCTTTCTTTGAACAGCATTGTTGTTCCCAGGTGGGAAAGTGTACCATTCCTGGAGGTACTTCAATACCTGGTTGATGGGTGGATTGGAAAACACAATGTGTACCATGGCTCTGTGTTTATGGATGTGGTCTTTTTATACCATACTGCTTACGTTTTGTAAGGATATAAGCAATGGACATTGAAACGGTTCCCTTCAGGGCCCTCTAATCATGTCCATAACTTTTCAGGTAAAACCACTCGCTGATTTCTGAATAGTGAGTGAGAGATCGTTAAGGTAACCATGTTGTTTCTGCTTACATTTCACATGCTTTGCATTCCCTATGAGTGGTTGCTTTTTTTTTTTTTTAGGCAGCATATTACTCTTATCAAGTGCATAATTTGAATTGAGCCACATCCAAGTGTTTATAGCGGGCACAATTAGGTTATAGCTGAAGGCAGTGCGAGTTTCTCTCAGTGGGCAAGTATGGTGTTCAGTGGGGGAGAGGATGTGGCACTGTGGCCAGAGCTGTCGAATTTGGAACTGGGGAACCGGGTTCAGCCTTCATGACCAGTCCACCAGACCACTGTACTGTGGGAGCACATTCCCATGCTAGACCTTAGAAGGCCCCACTAGACCTTAGAAGGCTTGATGTCTTAGCACAAGCAGGTGTACCCTAGTGGTGTCAATTGTGGGTTAACCTTGAAGGCCTGTCCACCACAATCCATACTGAAGTTCATCTCCAGTCTTGCGGGCAGGCCTACGAAGCAGCACACCCTAGAGCAACAGTGATCCAGTCGCTGTGACTCTGTCACTGAGGTCACATGAACCTTGAGCAGGTTAGGGCGATGCGAACGGTGTGACCTCACTGGGTACCTATTTTGGGTGGGTGCGTAGTGTTTGCAAGTATATTATGGTTTGAAAAAAACTTGCTGCCTCCTTCCTGGCCTCCAGCAATTTTCAGAAACAATAAAAATGTCATGATAAATTTGGTGATTAATGTTCTTCCTAGAGAGAGATGGAGTTTTGTCTAGTGGAAGGGTTGACTCCTGGAAAGGTAGCACAGAGGGTTAATGTGCCTGCTGCAAACAACATGTACCATGCAGATCACAAAGTGCACTGCTTTCATGGGGGGACCATGATGAATGGTCATTTAATGTCAGCTGTAGATGATGGATCCCTGAACAGTGTCATGTATGTGCATGTTTGCATTGTGCGGAGGGGATTACCAGGTAATTATTCACGCAGCTCTCTGATGGATGTCACATGCAGTTTTTCTGAGTCCCCCGATAGATCATGCAGTCTGTGTGTTCTCTTCTGTACTGCCAGTCACCGGTGTATTCAACTGTGTAGCCTTGGACCGTGTCATGTATGTGCATGTAACTTGCATGATCGAGGTAACTATTAGCGGCGATACTAAGTGTCTCTCGGACCTCTTTCAAGTGGTCGCCGTCATTTTTCCCCAGCAACCCCCCCTCCCCAGGGGCGGCAATCTGAGAGATAGCCCCGGGCGCCACAAGCTCTAGCTACGCCTCTGCCCCCGATGTCTCTTTTATGCATTCCTGCTGCACGATCGTTCGATCGTGCAGCAGGAATGGCCACTAGCGCCATGGTTTTTTTTCTCTTTTTAGGTTTGGGTTTGTTTGTGGGAGCGGCCCCTTAGGCAAGGGTCGCTCCCCTTATGGCCACATTATTTTTTTTATATTTTAAAGTGTAAACAAAATCAAAGAGGTAGCAGACGATACGTTACAAGAGGAAAAAGTGATGTGTGCATGTTACAAAAGAGTACAAAATAGAAGTAGAGGTAAAATACTGCAATAAATGGCAGACATTCAGAAAACAAGAGCAAATGTTACGTTACATGAGGCAATGGTGGTAATTGTGCATGTATCAAAAGCAAACAAAATACAAGAGGTAGCAAACAATATATTACAAGAGGAAAAGGGGCGTGTGCAAGTTACAAAAGAGTACAAAGTACAAGTAGAGGTATAAAAGTGCAATAAATGGCAGACACTCAAAACACAGGAACACACTGGGAAGGCACTTCTATAGGCATGGAGAACAGAATTTCCTATAATGTAAAGACTTCCTTCAGACAATAGAGAGGGCGTGAATTAAGTTTGGAAGTGTCTTTGCAGGAGGAGAACTTTGAGGTCAGTTTTGAAGGACTGGGAAGAGGGGGTGGTCCAGAGCTGGGGCTGAGTTCCAGATTCTCGCCGCGTTGCCTGTAAAGGATTGGGCCATCGATCTTTCCTTCTTGAAAGTGGGAGGTTCAAGCAATAAATTTTGCACAGTACGTGAGGGTCTAGAGCATTATATGCATATGTGACATTAATGTTTTTTTCTCCTTTTTATTCTAGTCTAAAGCTTTTGATTCCTGTTTCCGGTTTCAACAGTGGTTGTTCTGCAGTTTTGTGTAGATGCATTTTTTTGGTAAGAATTTTTTGTTGTTGTGTTTACTCCAAATGAGTAATATTGTAAGGTTTGAATGAATTTTTTTGTAAGTGATTTCATAATGGCAGCATATTTAGTTAGTGGTTTGAGCATGAAATTCTTTGCGATGTGTTTTGCATAGTCTTATGTATCATTTCTTTTCTTTTTCAGTGGGATATTGTTGATCCATACTGTGTCTGTGCAGAGTAGGTGGTGGTGAGTAGTTTAGCTGCCTCTGGCAAGTGAGTGGTATTGTTTTGAAGTATATATGTGTTTTTGATAAAGGTGCTTTTTGTTTATTACTCATTTTACAAAGTGTTTGTTGTTGTTGACTTGTTTGACAAGTTACCTTTATTAATAAGCATTATGGCTAGCCGTAGAATGACTGCTCAACAGGTGGTTGGTATGCTTCTTGAATCTTCCTCTGAGCATGATTATGAGACTGAGTGCGTCTGAGGGAGAGGAGGGAGGGGAAGATTCTGGCAGGGAGTTTTCTCTCCACATGGAATGATCGGATCATGAAGGTACTCTCAGTGCAGACGAAGGTACTCTTGGTGTGGATGAAGCAACCCTCAGTGCAGATGAAGTGCCTGTCTTAGAGGAGGAAACTGCTGTGCCGATGGTGCAAGAGGCATCTGGATTGCAGTCTGAGGCTGCTAGGCTTCCTACTGGAAGTGCTGGACTTTGGGTTGATCCAAACATGGTGCAGCCGGTGTTGCCTGCCTTTAGTGCTGATGCAGGGTGTAGAGTGGATTGTGAACACTTTTTGCCTATACAGCTTTTTCAGTTGTTTATGGATGATGTATTTTTGGGTGAGATTGTTGAGCAGACGAATTTGTATGCTGAACAGTTTTTGAGGGACAACAGTGACAAACTTAGGCCCCAGTCTAGAGCTACCCGGTGGTCTCCCACATATCTGGAAGCGATTAAGAAGTTTTTGGGTTTGACTTTATTGATGGGTGTGGTAAGGAAGCCAACCTTGGCTTCATATTGGTCTACTAGCCCCTTGTTGGCAACTGCCATATTTCCTGCAGTTATGACTCGTAATCGGTATTTACTTTTGCTACGTATGCTGCATTTTGTTGATAATTCTATGGCGTTGCCACGAGATCACCCTGACTGTGACCGTCTTTTTAAGATTCGGCCTGTTCTTGATCACTTTGTAGATCGATTTTCTGAGATCTATACTCCAGGGAAAGAAATATCTATTGATGAGTCTTTGGTCTTGTTCAAGGGCCGTTTGGTTTTTAGGCAGTACATCCCTAGCAAGAGGGCACGCTATAGAATTAAGCTGTATATGTTGTCTGAGAGTAGGACAGGATATGTTTTTAATTTTCGTGTGTACACTGGTAGAGATTCTACTATTGACGCCCCAGGTTGTCCGTCCACCCTTGGAGTTTCAGAGAAAATTGTGTGGGATCTTGCTAGAAGACTTTTTTACAGAGGCCACCATTTGTACCTTGATAACTTCTATACTGCTGTGCAATTATTTAAGGAATTGTATAAAGTGGACACTTTTGCTTGTGGCACAATCCGCTCTAACCGTAAAGGTTATCCGAAAGAGGTTGTTTGCAAAAAACTTCAGAGGGGGCAGTGCAGTTCCTTGCATAGTGATGAACTACTAGCTGTAAAATTTGTGGACAGGAGGGATGTGTACATGCTGACTACCATCCATGATGAGAGTACTTCACCTGTGGCTGTTTGGGGTCAGGTTGCTGAAGTGCGCAAACCTGTGTGCATTCTAGACTACAATAAGCACATGGGTGGTGTTGACAGAGTAGATCAGAGGTTGGAACCTTACTCCTATTCGGAAGGCTTATGTTTGGTATAAGAAGTTGGCCATCCATTTCTTCGAATTAGCAAATTTCAATGCTTTTATTGTGTTCAAGGAGTGTTCTCCTGCGTCAAAGTTGACATTTCTTCAGTTTCAGCACTCTGTGATAGCTAGCCTTGTTGTTGTGGAACAGGCAAGTCTTCCTAGATTTGGAGTGGTGGAAGATGTGGCTCGATTGAAAGATCGCCACTTTCCTGATTACATCTCTCCCACACCTTCAAAAGATTTTCCCACTAGGAGATGTAGAGTCTACTGGCGAAGAGATAAGCGGAAGGAGTCTCGTTATTTCTGTACCGGGTGTCCTTCTAACCCTGGACTGTGTATGCCTGCTTGTTTTAGAGCGTACCACATGCAAAATACATTTTGGGAGCTTCCATGAGTGGTAAAGTGACCTGCCTGGTCTGTATTGTTTAAAAAAATTATTCTGTTTCAAGGTTGGAATTAGTACAATGTATTTAGTTTCAGATTTTCTGTTAGAAGATTTGTATCTATTTGCAATTTGTTTGTGTTTTTTTGTATATAAAATCCTAAATGTGATGGTGGTGTGTGTAGGTTGGCGCTTGGCTGGAGGTGTGCATGGACTGGCGCTTGGCTGGCGGTGTGTGTGTTCTGGCACTTGGCTGGCGGTGTGGGTGGACTGGCGCTTGGCTGGTGGTGTGAGTGGAGTGGTGCTTGGCTGGCGGTGTGCGTGGAGTGGCGCTTGGCTGGAGGTGTGCGTGAACTGGTGCTTGGCTGGAGGTGTGCGTGGACTGGTGCTTGGCTGGGGGTGTGCGTGGACTGGCGCTTGGCTGGCGGTGTGCGTGGACTGGCGCTTGGCTGGCTGGCGGTGTGCGTGGACTGGCGCGTGGCTGGCGGTGTGCGTGGAGTGGCGCTTGGCTGGCGGTGTGCATGGAGTGGCGCTTGGCTGGCGGTGTGCGTGGAGTGGCGCTTGGCTGGAGGTGTGCGTGGACTGGCGCTTGGCTGGAGGTGAGCGTGGACTGGCGCTCGGCTGGCGGTGTGCGTGCACTGGCACTTGGCTGGCGGTGTGTGTGGACTGGCGCTGGGCTGGCGGTGTGTGAGTAGTGACTTGGTGCTGGTCACTACACACACTGCTAGCTGAGCGCCACTCCACGCAATCCATCAGTTTATGTAGTTGCTGTGTCAGGAATGTGGGCGTGTGGAAGTGATGGGCCCTTGAATGGCGCTGTCTGCTGGTGTGAGTGTTGTAATGTGATGGGCCCGCGGCTGGCGGCATGAATGTTTTGTATGTGTCACACGTATGAAAGGTGTATGAATGGCCTGTAAAGAGGTTGGTGCCTTGTCGTGGCTTTACAGCTCACGAGCTGTGAGTCAATGATTCAGTTTCTCGTCCTTTCAATTATTAATAGTGCATTTCATTTTTGTGAAATCTCTTGTTAATAAAAATTAATATACTGAACCATCACTCGCCCTCGTGCCAAATCCAACCAGTATGTGTGTGTGTTTGAGGAATAGATGGCTGTGCAGGAATCTTTATCTTTTTAGTTTCTCTTCCAAGGTGTATGTTCCGTGTAAGAATAACCCACCAACTGTAGATATTGTCGTAAACCCATGGGAGTTGATGGTGATGTCTCTCTTGTGAATTCCAAAAAGTTATTTTATCCACAATGTCCTGCAAACCTCAAAATGTCTGTCACATTTTCCTTGCAATATTGTGCTGAAATTTTCACGCTGTAGAAACAAACAACTAATTATGTCAAAACGATCTGGTTTTGCAAGGGGGTCAACTGTCTTTTTGGCCCGTGCTCGGCGGCTATCTAGGGAAACCTACCAAACCCATATATTTCTGAAAAGTAGACACCTGGGGGCTTCCAGGGAGTTATGGCTTGCGTGGATCCCCTAACGTTTCCTTACCCCAATTCCCCTGCAAACCTCAATTTTAGCTGAAAAAAATCACTTTTTTCACACATTTTTGTGTGGGAAAGTTATGGCATCACCGGGCTCACTCAAATTTCCCACCACCCAGCGTTCCCCCGGGTCTCCCGGTAAAAATGGTGCCTCACTTGTGTGGGAGGCCCAAGTACCTGCAACAGGCAAGGGCCCAAAACGTAGTGAGGCGACATTCTGGATTCCCCTGGGTGTCTAGTTTTCAAAAATGTATAGACTTTGGGGAACGTGGGGTGGGTGGAAATTTGTGGATCCACGCAGATTCCGGAACTTTCTACCACAGAAATGTGGGGAAAATGTGTTTTTTGGGACAATTGTTTAGGTTTGCAAGGGATTCTGGGTAACAGACCCTGGTGGGAGGCAGTCAAGTCACCACATCCTGGATTCCCCTGGGTGTCTAGTTTTCAAAAATGTATAGGTTTGCTAGGTTTCCCACGGTGCCCGCAGAGCTAGGGTTCTAAAACTAGAGCTAGGCACTTTGCCAAAAAAGGGTCATTTTTCACTGCGAAATTGAGGTGTGACCACGTTGCGTTTTGCGCCGTTTCCTGTCACGGGCACTAGGCCGACCCCCACAAGTGAGGTACCATTGTTTTCGGGAGACTTAGGGTAATTCAGTTTTGTAAAGGAACTGTTATTACCTATTGACTTTCGATGCATTTCTGCCTTCCAAATGAAAGACATTGTGTAAAAAAGAAGTCATTCTAAAAAATGACTGATAATTCTCATGCTAGTATGAGTATTCCCAATTTCGGAAATGTGCAAATATCTACTGTTTCTAAACCCTATATTTTGTTCCCATTTCAGAAATACATAGGTGTCTTTCATACCGATTATTCCATGTATACATTTCTACAGAATAATTACTATATACCCGGTACATAATTAAAAACCATTGCAAGTTGCTGCTCAGTTTTTGGCTCTGGGTTAGTCGGGTTCTTGGTGAACTGACTTGCTGTATTTTGGCTCATTTCTGTGACCCCTCCAGGGGAATCCACAAACCCTGAGTACCTTTAGAATCCCCATGATGTTGGAAGAAAAGGACGCAAATTTGGCGTGGATACCTTATGTGGTCAAAAAGTTACAGGGGCCTCATCGCGCACTTCACCAAATAGCCGAAAAAAAGGCTTGGCACAGGAGGGGGAAAAGGCCTGGCAGCGAAGGGGTTAAAGCCAAGAAAGTGGAGATAAAGCCCTTGTTAATATGCCCCTTAGTTGTGTTTACCTATTTGCATTGCTTCACAGGCTGAATTTTGGACCGCGTTTTTTGTCTCACTTGACCCCGCTATATACCGATCTGACTGCGTCAGTGTGCGTCGCCGGCTCTACCTCCTCCACTTTCTCCATAGGACAGGGTACCCCGCAGGGCTGCCCTTTGTCCCCATACCTGTTTGCATTGGCTGTGGAACCCTTGGCCGCCTGGGTGTGTGTTGATGCGCAGGTGACTGACTTTGAATGGGCGCACGGTTTATCGGATCGTATCGAATTATATGCAGACAACGTCTTATTTTTTCTAACAGAAGTGAATAGGACAGGGCCGCGGCTGCTCCGCATTATGCAGATCTTCGGGGAGCCGTCGGGTCTCTACCTGAAACCCCGCAAGTCCACCTTGTGGGTTCTTGGGGACGCGTTAGGTCTTGGCTCCTGGGCTTTGTCGGTCCGAGTGGTTACAGGGGGGGATGAAGTATTTGGGAGTATTTCCATCAGACTTGCCTACTGTGTCTTGGGACAGGAATCTGGTTCGACTTTGGGACCGTGTGCGGGAGGATCTTAAGACTTGGTCCCTTATGCCACTGTCCATCTATGGCAGGTCGGTCATCTTCAAGATGGTCTCGCTCCCCCATATACTATACTAACTGCAGAATCACCCCTACCCGATTCCCCTCGTATGGTTCTGGCAGGTTAATGCCGCTTTGGGTCAGTTTTTATGGGCCGGGGGAGCGGTGCGGGTTGCCTTACGGACCTGCTTCCTCTCTATGTATTTTGGGGGGCTTGCGAACTCCGAAATTTTATCATACTATATGGCCTCACACTTGCTCGTTTTGAATGAATGGTGGTATGTGGATAGAGACGACCCTGCCTATGCTGTTCAACAACGACTTATGAGGGATTCTTTTCTACACACAATATTGTATTCTGCACCGCTACACAATTCCTTGCCAGCATTGACAAAGGTGGCCTTCCAAATTTGGAGACAGGCCCTACGGAGGATGGGGTGGTGGAATGTGCTGACGCGGGAGACCCCTCTATGGAACAATGGGCGTCTGCCACAGTTAGCTACTCTATCGGGGTTTCGCGGTTGGGATAGCATTGGTATCTCTACCCTGGGGGATGTAATGCTGGGGCCGGTCCTGAAGTCCTTCCAGGACCTACAGAGGGACTTTCATATGTCGAAAACCCAATTTTATAAATACCTTCAATTCCGGCACGCTCTCTCCCCTAGCCTGGAGGGCTTGGAGTCCCTGGTGGAGTTCAGCCCGATAGAAGCTAAAGTGCTTATGGGCGATCTTCAGGATCATAAGATCTCTAAGATTTACCAATCTCTTATTACTCATTGCTCTTCCACACTGCAAAAGCTTAGAGGGGCCTGGGAGGGAGACATTGGACCACTTGATGAGGAAGACTGGACGGAGGCCCTGGCCTCCCCGCGGGGGCGGCTATAGCAGTACGTCTGCCCTTGTCCAGTTTAAGTATCTTCATGGGGTCTGCTTTACACGGGTTAGATTGTGGAGGGCGGGATTGGTGGTCTCCCCAGTGTGTCTCAGATGCGAATGGTTTGGCACTGTCTTTCCTTGACACGATTTTGGAGGGGGGTTATGTCCTGACTTTCCGAGATATTGGGTTGGGAACTCCCCCGCTCGCTGAAGCTGGTGCGTCTACATGTTATGGATGGGATTGGGGGTAACATATATAAACGCCATCTTATGTTGCTTGGGATCACTCTGGCAAAGAGAGATATTGCTAGGCCATGGAAGGTGCCGGCACCTCACTCAGTGTCCGTATGGAAGAATGCTCTGGACTTTTGCATGGGCTTGGGGCTTCCTATTTTTACTGCAAGAGGGTGCCCGCATAAACATTTTAAAATTTGGAAGCGATGGGTAGACTATCGAGGTTTGCAGCTGCACCAGGTCTCTACTGCCGGGCCCTTCAATCTAGCTTAAGCTTTCTCTGTTGGTGCAATCAGTGGTTTACTGTGTATTCGTATGGTGCAGGCATTTATGGTGGTGCATTTTCCATTGCTGTGCTGCTCTTGGGAGGTTGTTAGTGCGACGGGGGGGTTGTTTGGTCGGGATTGCTATATGGTTTCTTTCATCTGTATTGCTCTTCATTTTTTCATGATCTAAATATGAAAAAGTCAAAGTCATAATGCTATACGTTTCTTATGCAGAAGTCTCTGGGTTACAGAGCCCTGCTCAATGTGCTATTTGACAAATAAAATCTGTTTAAAAAAAAGAAGAGACCAGCAGGAAAACAGAGTGGCAGAGACAGTATAATCACCCTGGTGGCTGAAGCGTAACTGACTCACAGCAGTAGGAGACATGAAGGAACTCAGGATGTTCAGATATTTGTGGCTTCCTGCAGATTCCAGACTTTTCTTCACAGAAATGTGAGGAAAATATTTTTTCTTTTTTTTGCCGAAGTTTGACGTTTCCAAGGGTTTCTGGGTGAAATTACCTAGTGAGAGCCACGCAAGTCACGCGCTCCAGGACTCTCCTAGTTGTATAGTTTTCAAAACATTGCCGGTTTGCTAGGTTTGCCTAGGTGCTGGCTGAACTAGGGCCCAAACTTTACAGCTACCCACTTTCAAAAAAAGGCCTTTTTTGAGTGGAAAATTGTGATGTAGCCATGTTGTGTTTTTAGGCCGTTTACTGTTGTGGGACTAGGCCTACCCACACAAGTGAGGTACCATTTTTATCAGGAGACGTGGGGGAATGTTGTGTGGAAGGAAGCTTGTGGCTCCCTGCATATTCCAGAACTTTCTGTTACAGAAATGTGCGTAAAATATGTTTTTTAGTCAAAGTTTGAGGTTTGCAAGGGTTTCAGGGTAAAACAACTTGGTGATACCCATTCAAGCCTTCCCGTCTGTGGATTCCCAAGTTGTCTAGTTTAAAAAACATGAGCAGATTTGCGAGGTTCCTCTCGGTGCCAGCTGGTGAGCTAGGGCCCAAAATCCCTAGTGACCCACTTAGTAAAAAAAAGTCAGTTTTGAATGGAAAATGTGATATCTCAAAGTTGCATTTTGGGCGTTTCCTGTCGCCGGCACCAGGCCTACTCACACAAGTAGGGTACCATTTTTATTGGGAGATATTGTATAATGTTGAGAGGAAGGACGTTTGTGGCTCCCTGCAGATTCCACAACTTTTCAATAAAGAAAAGTGAGGAAAATGTGTTTTTAGTCAATGTTTGAGGTTTGCAAGGGATTCTGGTAAAAAGATCCTGGTGAAAGCCATGGAAGTCACCCCATTCTGAATTTCCCCAGTCTAGCTTTAAAAAATGTGCAGGTTTGCTAGGTTTCTTAGGTGCTGGCTGAGATAAAACCCAAAATTGATAGCTACCCATTTTGCAAATAAAAGGGAATGGAAAATGTTATGTAGCATTGTTGCGTTTTGGGCTGTTTTCTGTTGTAGGTACCAGGCATACCCACACAAGTGAGGTACCATTTCTATCGGGAGACATGGGGGAATGTTGGGTGATAGGAAGTTTGTGGCTCCCCACAGATTCCAAAACTTTAAATCAAAGAAATAGGAGGAAAATGTGTTTTTTATTCAAAGTTTGCGATTTGTGAGGGCTTCTGAGTATTAAAAACCTGGTGAGAGCCACACAAGTCACCCCTTCCTGGATTTCCCCTGGTGTCTAGTTTTAAAAAATGGGAAGGTTTGCTAAGTTTCCCTAGATGCCAGCTGAGCTAGAACCAAAAATCCACAGCTACCCACACTGGAAAAAAAGGTCAGTTTTGAGTGGAAAAATGTGATGTATCCATGTTGCGTTTTGGCCCATTTCCTGTTGCGGGACCTAGGCCTACCCACACAAGTACCATTTTTATCGTAAGACATGTGGGAAGATAGAATAGTAAAACATTTATTATTACCAATTGGATTTTGCTGCATTTGTGCCTTCCTAATGTAAGCCGGTGTGTAAGAAAGAAGACATTTTGAAAAATGCCCTCTGAATAACATTAGTAATGGGTGCCCACATATTCAGAAATTAGCAAATACCCACTGTTCCTAAACTCCATATCTTGTGCGCATTTCAAAAATACATAAATTTCCTTGATACCCATTTTTCACTCTACGTATTTTACCATACGAATTGGTCTAGACTCAACACACAGTGAAAATCCTTTGTACAGTGCAGCTCAGTTATTTGCCCTGGGGACTACAAATTCTTGTAGAACCTTTGCACCCTTTTATATCCCCTCAACCAAAGGGTCTAGCGCACGTAATTGTATATTGTGTTAGTAAATCGGCTATTGTGACAATCAGTTACAGATTAAATCATTGTCACAAATGACTGTTCTTTCCTACTCATTCTCAATATTTCTTTATTTTAACAGTTTGTGATTTTTGGGAAAACCTTGACAAATCTACACATATGGCCCCTGGCTGGATTCAGAATTGTCTACTTTTCTGAAATCTATAGCTCTCCTGGATCACCCACGGGTTTCACACTGGTATCCACCACAAACCATAAGTAGGTTGAAAGTACAACAAGATAGGAAAAATAGTCTTCCTCTTTGAAAAATGCCAAAACTGTGGTAAAAAAATTGTTTTTTAATGCAGCTCTGCGTGTGCCTGAAAGCTGGGAAGATAGTGACTTTAGTACAGCAAACGTTTAGTTGATGCCATTTGTAGGGGAAAAAACAGGAACTGTTTTCCTATTTTTCACAAATATCTCAAAATGTGCCTATATTTTGGCCATTTTCTCGATCGACCCCTGGGTAATCATCAAAGCTTGGGTACTTTAGAATTTCCAGTATAATCGAAAACAATTGGCGTGGATACCTTATGTGGAAAAAATTATATATCCCTAAGCGCGAACTGCCCCAAATAGACAAAAAGGGCTCAGCACTAGGGGGAACGCCCCAGCAGTTAAGGGGTTAAGAGGCATAAAATACCTTCTACAGAATGTTGAAATTATATTTATATTGCAAGTCACCTCGGCCTCATCCCAAATGTTCATGGAGCTCCGTGGTGACTTGCAATATCCTTATAGTGTATGGCATAGTGTTCACCAGGGCGTCATTTATCCTATATATCTCACAGTATTCCATTGAAATATCTTGGACATATATACTGCTACTTTCTCCTCCTTCTCCTTATGACGCCTTGCCATTCACAATACATTTCTTCTGATAATATCTGACGTATACTCTTTAAATCTTTTTTCAATTAAATGTTTTATGTTAAAACCCTAAAAGCAAATTTAGTAGGTAAGCAGGAAATGCACAGAGTGCTTTGTATAATTTTGCTAAAACCTCCAGTAATGGAATTGTCCTTTTGTTTTTTTTGTTAGAGTGGATGTGGCTACTGCCTTAACTTACTGTGGGGCATATTAACAAGGAACAGGGAAAATTAATGCTAAGGGCGCTTAGCGTTAATTTTTTTAACGCCCGCTATCGCTGGATAATATCGCCTGGTTATCGCGTTATTAACAACGCTGACCGCCTAGGCGATAAAAAATCCACTGATAGAGGCATTTTGGGAAAGTTAGCGCTGGTAATGCAGCGATAAAACTACAAGGATAAGAATATCCTTGTTGATAGCCCATGGTGGACTTAGCCATGTAATCCACCTCCCATTGGATTACACGGCTAAGTCTGAAAATTAGCAGACATAAAAAAGCAGCGTTAACCGTGGTTAGCGCTGCTTTTTTTGTCACTAACAGGGTTAGCGTGAAGCTTGATAATAGGAGAAATGTCGCTTAGGGATCATTTCTCCTATTATTTTGCTCTGGAACGTCCACTTTGCATCTCATTAGAGATGCAAAGGGAAGCGTAGTGAAAAAGGGTGCTAACATGCGATTTTGCATGTTAGCACCCTGTTGTTGATAGGGCGATATTTTTATCTCTGCTTCTTTGGCTTTTAAAGCCAAAAAAGTGGAGATAAAGCCCTTGTTAATATGCCCCAAAATTTCCTAAACCTAATCTTTTTTCTCATACAAAGTTCTCTTCAGACATCAATAAATTCATATTCTTTAAAAAAGTAATTTCTATACCTCACATAATGAAATGGAACACCACCTGTATAATACTTCTCACGTAAATTTGGCTATAAAACATATTGTCCCATGAGGATATCTTCATGGACGATTTTACACATGTGTTAGTCCCTGCCTCAGAATGGGGACACGCCTTGTTAGCTAGGAGCACATGCTATGAAAAATATGGCCGGCATGTCCTGATCTTCATTATTGCATTGTGATATAATATAAAACTGAGAGACATAGCTAAGAAAACCATAATCATAACTCCTTTAAAGGCGACGGATTACGCTTCAGAGAAAATGTTATCTCTCCATCTTTTCCACTCTCTCTGTTTAGGATTTTTTTTAACGTTTCCTGTGACACGCCAACATTAGATCAATTTGATAGAGAGGTTGATTTCATTTTACCTGATTATTTTTGCATGACTTTGCAGATGACAATCCTAATATTTTTTCCATTCTTTATCAACCTTTCCTCTACCCACCAATACCTGCCAGTCTTAAATACAAAAAGAGCCAGCAAAGCATGGCACTTTCATCTGATTTCTTCCAGAATATGCATATGTGTTGTTAATAATGTCCCACACACATTATCACAGGGGCTCATCAGTTTGTAATCTGCTGAAGTTGTTTGCAATTATTTAATTCTATACAAAAAGTGCTCTCTTTCTGCAGACTCCCAATTGTGTCCCATATTCTTTATTCACTGCTTAAAGAATATAAATACAGAGAAACATATGGCACAATATATTTGATTCTTTTTTTATGTAGTATTCCATTAATTTTGAGCATGATTAAGTTCCTACATTTGTAATTTTGTTGTCTGTATGTACATCCACCAGTTTCTATACAGGTTCCTGTAAATAAAAGTACAATTGTAGACTCCTCTGTGCATCTAAGCATCCACTGTATGTCACTGAGTAAAAGTGGAGAGTTGAGTGAAATAACAACTGTTAGCCTATCAGCAAAACCTGGCACAAAAAAATGTTCATTTCACACTACAGGCCCTGAAGCACTTACAGTGGAGATCCAAATGTCCAAAAACATTTAACAAAAAGTTTAAAATGAAGATTAACCTGTCAAAAATGCTAATTGCATGATCCGTACTGCTTGTCCGTTTTCAGCCCAGTCTGCCTATCACTTTAATATTTGCTTGTGTAATCACCTCATCCTGAAGGCTTAGGATAAAATGCCAGATCGAATTGTACATTTTAGTGACTTCAAGCTACAGAGTAGCAAGCATTTTAAAGAGTCGTATGTCAGACCCCTTCACTGGGGCTAGGTTGGGGGCCACAGGAAAAACAGGGGCTACCAGATCCCAACCTCGATGGTTGAAGTGGTTTGCCACTGGTGTCCTAGAGTCTATTCTACTATGGCTGCACAAACTGGGGGGAGGGCTGCGGTGGATCGGTAAGGGCTTGATCTCCGCAGTCAAACTACAAGACCCAATAATATAATGTCCTGCCCAGTGCGTATATTTATGACCAAAACACTTTTAATCTCACAGCGGAACTGAATACTGCAGAATGCTATTAATCCGTCAAACAGGTTTGTCGTAAATTGTGTTACAACCAAGAGCACTGCACTTCCCTCTCTTTCCGGTAACTGTCCCTACCACTTCAGTCGGGATCCCGCCATCCCCCCTGTGCTAGGGTGTAGGCAAGGATTAGGCTGGACTCATATGCAGATTGATAAAAGTTCTCATGACTCAAGCATGCAACTCATTTCAATGTTGTTAGTGACTTTAGTACTAAAAGACTCTAGCAGGCATGGCGGATTTGCGTGCATGCTCTGTCTTTCTCATCCCCAAGTGCATCTATGCCCTGCAGTTACCTTAGGTGCTCATTAGCAGTCTGGGCTATGCGTGGGAAGCAGGGGGCGTCCTACCTGTACAGGGTAGGCTCCTCAGTGACAGTTCACCCCAGTAACTGCAATGTGCAGTAATATACATATATATATATATTCAGGGCTTTAAGTGGGGAGGATCTGTGGGGGTCTGAGCACCCCCAGTTTTTTTGGGGGGGCCTCGAAAGGGGTCTCTAGGGGGCTCTATTTTCGGGCCTCAAAGGTAGGGTGACCTGACGTCCCGGTTTTTGTTGGTGTTTCGGGTGAGCACGCGCGCGCACTGCTTAAGGCGTGACGTAATTGTAGCAGGAAGGGAAATCCTTTGAAGAGAGACACTTTCTCTCGGGATTTCCCTTCTCTATGAACACGCAGTGCCACGTACGTCATCGTTCCAGCCATCGGCACAACAACAGCTGGTTAGAACCGGCACAACCCTGCTTTTACGGCCTGCAGCAAGATTTCTCCGGCAACCAGTGTGACCCTGCTCTGCCTTAAAGCAAGTGCAAGGGAAACTTACCTTCGTGACGCCTCCCCAGCCCTACCAGCACCGTCGGGACCCTGCCACCGCATCAGAGCTGCCTCAGCCAGGATCCTTCTGAAGCCACACAAGACTTGCCCCCCCAGCCTGCAAGTCCGTAACGTGAGTATTTTAATGGGCGTTTTTTTAATCCCCTTCCCCGCAGCTTTCTCATTCCGCCGCAAAGCGCCATTCATCTTTTTCAAAACACTCTCACTGCCAATGCAGGCTTGTTCTGTTTATTGATTTATATATGTGGTGGTAAAGCACCCTCATAGAAAGCACTGCGTATGCGTAGAAAAGATTGAACAGCCCTCCGAAGGGAAATCAAGGCAAATATTTAGTGCCACAGGTTCCCCAGAATTCTAAAATATTGTTACAATTGAGAATTTTAGTTTTGCTTGTGGCTGCATTAAAAATGTTCAGGCACAATTCAGAAGTAACTAGATATCTCAAGTCAATAGTAAAGCCGACCCAGACGGACTCCTCTGAGTTTCATTTTCATCTACTTTCACATTGCTCTGCTCTTCCTATGTTTACTAACACTGATGTAATTAAGTACAGTGTGACCCTCTACACAGATGGGAAATATACAGTCACACTGACTGGTACCAGTTATAAGGCTGATGTGCAACTTCGCCTCGATTCGTGATTTGACAAATCCATTACACTTGGATTTCTCAGTGAGGAAAAAGTGATGGGTGGAATGCTTGAATTATACCATATTTTATGTTTTTGAAAAATGACATCAAACATCTTAAAGGTAACCATTAGTCAGCATCAAGTGCCTTTGTTAACTATGCACTCTCAGCGAAATTGCTTAGTTACTACTGGGATACCAAATAACACCTACTTGAAATTAGACAGTTTCCCTTAAGTGTGTAATAAGAGAATACATAAAGAAAAATGGGAAGGGATGGACCTTAAGTGCTCACTTAAAGCCAGCTCAACAAACTTTGGGCAAATTTGCACCGATTACTGTGGAATTTCTCTCTGGTGACGGTTAAGTTTGCTCCAGTCTTGAATTGGCATTTTCTCCAAACAACTGTTGGGAAATATCCTCTCCTAAGTACACTGTTAGTTTTTATTTTTAATGGAGTTTTATATAGCGCGAACGTGACCCGAATCAGGTATCAGAGCGCTTTACATAATAGCACCAGTTGCGTTACATGAGGATACAATAATTTTTTTGTAGTATGTACTTAATAAATAATCCTTTTTGCCTAATTTATTATTCTTTGCTGGATGCGACTTCATGATTTTCTTAAGCACACAATGCTAGTTATCTTGATTTAGACCACGCCCCTACTCGGATAGGCTACACCCCTTTAAGAAATTTGCCACGCCCCTTTTAGAGCACCCCCAGTTTTTTCCCCCCCACTTAAAGCCCTGTATATATTTGTGATTTTATATAGCGCAAACTCGAGTTACAAATGTACAAGTTGCAAATTCACTCCAGGTTACATTTTAGGGAAAGTTGAAGTGATTAGCGTTGGACAAATATATATTACATATTCAAAGAGCATTATCTTCTTGCCATTGCTGGGGTTCTTGCGGTGCTCGTTCAGCATGGACTTCAGGGTGTTGTTGCACTCATGGGTGGTGATCTAGGGCCTGGAAGGATCCCCGAGCTGGTGATGGCCGTAGGGGTAGAAGGGCGGCTGGTGGTGGGCGAAGGCGGCCTGCGGTAGTCTGCAGGTAAATATTATGCTGCAGGGGGGAAATAAAGCCAGGTTGTAGACATCTTGCCTTGAGATGGGCCCAGCAGAGAGGTCAGGCTCCGAAAGGTCCCCAGTCCACCGCCGGTCTCGACCGCTTCAAGGGCTAGGGGTCAGCGCCCCCTTAAATTGTTTTACGGGCGTATGTGCACCCACTACTACCCTGTGGCAAGCCCTCTGGAGAAGCTCCAGCGCCCGGCCCTGCCTGCAGCCTGCAGCCAATGTCATTGCCGCTCTCCGCCACAGGGTCCCTCCACGTCACAGCTTAACCACTCACTCCAGGGCCGTTTTGTAGGAGCCCCCGGGCCTCTGACTGCGGGAGCAGATTTCCTCTGGAGCTCTGTGCGACTCACGGCCCGCCGCAGGTAGAGCGGAGGGGGCCTGTGCCGGCATCCTAATTTCACGAAAACAATAGACCCTCCTTCCTACAACACTGAGAGTTACTGCACACAATATAACTCACTTTTTTAAGTGATTTGCCCAGAATCACAGGTTGTTGGGCCGAGGCTCGAACATGGTTCCCCAGTTCCAAGGTGCGCAGCTCTGGCTGTTACACCACATCCTCTCCCAGGACAGGCCCTGGGTACTCTTCTGCAGCAGCACTAGTTATTAGCAATGGCAGCTTTCTGTGGTTGGCTGCATACCGACGCTTCAACTGGTGGTACTTCCAGCCAAACCAAGACCGGTCCTAGGATACTTGATTCTGGTCCAGGGAAGACATGGCTTGGCAGTTCGGGCTGGACTGTTCCCATGAGGCACAGGGTCAAGACTGATTTGCATATGGCCATGTCTGAACTGGGGTGGCGTGGTGAGCAAAATAACGATGGATTAAACCCAGATCTGTGACTGGAGGTGAATGTTTTGCCAATGTGCAACATTCCATCCATCATCTTGTGTGTTTCTCCGGTACTTCCAGCCCCCAGGCAGATTCTTGTGGGGTTTGGGGCATTTGCAGCCTCCAGGCTGGTTTGGAGCAGTGCTTCGATCTCTCTGCGAGCGGCAGCACCACCAGTCACTCGACCCGAGGTAGGCTGCCGGGTTGACTCATTATGACATGCCCTGGTGAAGTTTGAATTGCAGGTTCTCCAGCGCTGCACGGAGGGACTGGAAGACCCTTTCACAAGCCCTCAAAAGGGAGGGACGACTGCCACTGTGACCCAGCAGTCCTTGGGTGGATAGACCGCTGGGTCAGAGGTTACCAGCAGTACAGACAGCAGAGGCTATGCTGGTGGTAACTCAGTGGTTTTTCTGACTCTAAATTGATGGGGGGGGGGGGCGGGCAGTGCCGGTATGGAGGAGCAGGAGGACTGCCATTTTACTGCATTCCTTCTCCGTCAAACTCTAAATAATGCCAATAATATCATGCTTGTTTCTTTACAATGAATCTCATCTGCGCTTGGTTTATCAGTTTCAGCAGCACTATCTCTAAGCGGTATGCATAGATATTAAAATTAATATGTGTTCAAAAATGTGAAGGGTCATTAGCGGTCCAAGGTTTTGAATTTTCAGCTAGTTTTGCTATTAATGTGAGGATTAACCCTATTGAGGGTTTCTCTTGGTCTTATTCCATAACAAAACTGACAAAGAATATCAGGGATAAAGTACGTCTCCCCCGTAAGTTGGCTTATGAAACTTTAACGCATATGGGCAGGCATGTGCACGAATGGGTAGATGAAGATACTCAAGAGGTGCTTGGAGAGCAGGTTAAACAGTCCATGCTCGATTATGAGGACGAGAGCTTTGAAGAAGGAGAGTTGCGTGATGAGGTGCAGGTGCAGGAATTAAGCTGGTGGCAGGATGGGACGGGGTGGTTCATCTAATCAATCTGCTCCTAGTGTTTTCTAGGATGCAGGTGTACTGCAGCTACAAGGAGGACAGGCCAGTGCATGGCAAAAAGAGAAAATGGCGAAGTGGTGAGCCCCCGAGCAAGCACCGACCTTGGCGACAGGTAGGGTACCCGTGGTGCGGGACGCACGCATCATGCATGGTATCAGTGGAGACGAAGGAGCCTCAGGAGAGCAGGGAGGTCCGCTTAAGGAAAGGTATTTATGTGAAGAACACTGGTGTTGGTACAGAGGACCACATTATGCGCATAGAAATCTCCCTCTTGTGGCAAGGGGACGGTAAACAAGAGGTCACAAGTGAAGGGGTCGCAGGCCCCTATCGATCTGGATCCTCCAGCAAATTTGAAAACATGGGGTTGGGATCTGGGGGGGGAGATGAAAGGGGACACAGATACAGAGTTGGGGAAGTAAAGAACGCTTGAAAGTAAGGAGGTGAAATTCAAAAAGTTGCTTTAAATGGGTACAGCGACGCCCTTGGGAGAGCACCTAATGCCAGCTATGAAGGAGAGGATATGGAAGGGTGAATATGTGGAACTAGAGCTGTTCAAGCGGCTGAAGGTGCCGGCGACTATAGAGAATTGGACAGCATAATTTCTTATATATGTGAGTGTGTACTGGGAAAGTACCTGGAGAGGTCGATCGCACTCTTTAAGTACATGGATGTCATCAGAAAAGCCCAGCTAAATTACGGAGGTTATACCGTGGCCCAGTATGATGAAGAATTCCGGGCCATATGGCAGCAGATCGGGAAGCAAAATAGGGGGAACTGGTTACTGACTTGGGCAACGCACTATGGACCCAGCTAAATTTGGCAAGATGATCTTTACTGCTAACAGTTTACAGATTATTAATAAGCCCTTTCAAGGGCGCCCCACCCAGGGAGGGTTGGGGGCTTTGGGTATAGGACAGGGTAGCCAGAGTGGGGCTTGCTGGGACTACAATAAGGGACTCGGCACAAGGGAATTGTGTAAGTTCTGGCATGAATGTGGCCGACACCCACTGGTCAATTGCTTCGGGCGGTCGGGTCTTCCAGTTATTCAGTGTGTTATGGACAACCGCACTGGACCTTGGGAGAGCAACAGGGAACTGCAGCTGCACAGCCACATGAACAGGCCACTGGTTACAGTGCAGAGAGGGGTGGACAGGGACCTGAAGGGAAAGGCGCATACCCCCATTAAGTTAGATGGACTGAAATTTTGGCTTTCACAATATGACAGGAACGATGATGCTAGGTTATTACTACAAGGTTTTACAGAGGGTTTCCGACTGAGTTACGATGGCCTGAGAGTACGTCTCTGGGCAGCTAATTTGAAGTCAGCAAGCAAACATGCACAAGTAGTGAGAGATACATTTTACAGAGAGATTCAGGAGGGCAGGATGGTGGCCCCTTTGAGGATTATCCTATGGAACACCTCATAGAGTCTCTGATTGGCGTAGTACCCAAAAAAGAACAGGGATAGTTTAGGCTAATACATCACCTTTCCTGGCCTGAAGGACAGTCAGTCAATGATTTCATACCAGTAGAACAGGTTTCGGTGACATACTCGTAAGTAGATGTGGCCCTGGCTTTAGTGGAAAGAGTGGGATGGGGTGCTGATGGCTAAGAGCGACATTAAGTCGGCTTTCTGTGTGTTGCCGGTACCCCCTGTTGACTTTCAACTGCTGGACATTCTGTTTGAGGGCAGTTGGTATGTGGACAAAGCACTTCCCATGGGTTGCTCCATTTCATGTGCTTTATTTGAGTGCTTCAGCACATTTTTGCTGTGTATTTTAACTTGGTACCCGGGGCACATATGACACATTAGTTGGACAAGTTCTTTTTTTACAGGAAATCCTGGTTCCACGGACTGCCAGTGCCTGCTGGTGGTAAGTTTCCAGGAGCTCATGGGTGACGGTAGGAACCTGCACAATCTTGTCTTTTCTGGGTATTGAAATTGACCCGAAGGCTGTGGAAGCCTGTTTTCCGGAGGAGAAAAGACTTTCAATGGAGATTCTGCTGGATGCAATGTTGGGAAAAACGAAGGTCACAGTGAAGGAGGTGCAGGTCCTGTTGGGCCATCTAAACTTTGCATGCAGGGTGGTTAGAGCAGGGAGAACATTTTATAGGAGGTTAGGTTTGTCACTCCTCGGGTTACCGTTACCTTACCATCACATCAGGCTTTCGGTAGTTGTTAAAGAGGACTTGAGTATGTGGTGAGCTTTCTTACAATCCTGCAATGGGATTCCGCTAGCAGCACTGACAGACATGGAGTGGTACACTAAGATTTTTTCAGATGCGGCAGGGGTTGTGGCTTTGGGCTTTACTGCCAAGGATATTGGTGTGCTGAAGACTGGCCAGCAGCTTGGAAAGGGGGTGGCTGTAGTATTGCATTCCTGTAATTCTTCTGTTTGGTAGTGGAAGTGGCACTATGGGGGGAGAGCTATCACACAGGAGAGTCCTTTTCAGAGTTGACTACATGTCAGTAGTGCAAGTGGTTAATCTGCAGTCAGCCAGGAAGCCGTGGCAGTTGATGAGGGTCTCTGTTCTGAAATGTCTGCCACTTGATATCATTTTTAGAGCCCAGAATGTGCAAAATGTAGAAAATGACATTGCTGATCCTTTGCCTTGTTCACAGTGGGAGAGGTTCCATGGGCTGGCCAGGGAGGTGGACAGAATGAGCATCCGGATGCTGCAAGAGCTTTGGTCACTAGGAGAGAGATTGTGCTTCAGCTGGTAGCAGATTCTCTAGCAGTTTCTGCAAGAAGATCTTATTATCAGACCTGGTCTGAATTCTTAGCAGGGGCAAAATGGAGGTCACAGGACTAGGGCAGGGTGGAAGAAGTTGTCCAATTTATAATGTCCCTCATAGACAAAGGCCAGTCAAGGGTGACTATTTCAGGCAAGCTGGCGGGTATTGCTTTTATAGGGTAGCTCTTTTGGGTTTATGCACCCTCCGCTGGTGAGCTCAGCAGAATAATTTTGAGAGTTGGGCCAGGGAAGTTGGTCAGATTGGCACCAATAGGAAGCCGTTGACCATGGTCATTTTCAGTGATGTACTCAAAACTCTTCCCATATTTTGCAGGGGGTATAGTGAGACAGTGCTATTTTCAGCCATTATGTCCTGGATGTTTTTGGTGCTTTTAGGGTGTCTGAGCTGTGGGAGGTGTAGGGGATTACTTTAGGAGGAGGTCAGTCGATATGACGAAGGCCTGCAGGTGTGGTTGTACAAATCCAAAACAGACCAAATGAAGGAGAGCAGGAGCTTTATTCTGGGGATTTATCCGGTAGCTAGCCTTTGGTCGGTGCACTGGTAAACAGCTCTGCGACATCGGGTAGTCATCAGAGGAGAGAGGGATTTTAAGCATGAGGGCGGTAAGCCAGTTACATCTTTTCAATTCTTGGTCATAATGCGCAAGGTGCTAGCATGGCTTAGACGCGTGCTGTTTTGGGACCCATCTGTTTAAGAATAGGTAAAGCTACACAAGCAGGTAGCTAGAGTTGGGGTCGGGGGAACATTATGGAGCTGAGGAGATGGTCTTCAAATTGCTTCCAGAGGTATGTCAGAGGGAGAAGAGTTGACTGAGGAAGTGTCCAGGTTGTCATGTTGTGTTTCTGTTACAGTTTCTGTTCCCGGGCCACAGACTCCAGGGCTGAAGATTTGGAATGTGGGCCAATCCTTCGTTGAGTGGCCAGAGCGACATGCGAGGGCCAGCAGTCACAGGGAAATTTGGATTTTAATAATGCTTTCTATTCCATTACTTGGTATGAAAAAGGGGGGATGAGACGGAGGGAGCTCCTCCCTTGTCTGAATAGGCTTCTGGTACATGAGATATGTCCTGATATACTCCTGATACACTTAGGAGAGAACGATCTAGTGCTTCAGAAGGGCTTGGCGCTAAAAAAATCCATGAAAGAAGACTTGAGGGAGATTCATAGGTTATGGGCAGGTTGCCATGTGCTTTGGACTGAATTCATACCCAGGAGAGTTTGGTGCGGGGCTGTCAAGCCAGCATCCAAAGACAGGGCCAGGAGGAAGCAGAACAAAGAAATGCGCTCTTTGTGTAGGAACATCGATTGGGAAGAGTTGTACATTCAGATTTTCATTATGAGGACGTTGAATTCTTTGGAGGATATGGGTGCTCATTCGCAAGGTTTTGGCTCAGGGTAGTGCCACAAGGAATCTTCCTGCATTGCCCTGCTTCAAAAGAAAAAGGTAAGAATGTGCCGTATCTATGAGATAGTGCGTATTCCAGTCCTTTTCCTCTGCGCTGGTGCACAATGGGCTTTTCTGGATGGCGGTTGGTAGGGAAGTTGCCTTGATTTAACATCGTTTATTGTTGTCAGCTGCAGTTCAGGCTGAAAGGGAATGGGTAGGCAAGTTCACGCCTCACGAGCCAGGAAGTTTAAGGATAAGTAGGAAGTTTAATGGGTTAAGAAGTTAATAGATGTAGGAAAAGGGAAAGGGATTTTAGAGGTCTCATTTACAGTTGACCAGCTCTGGTGCAAGTACGATATTGCTGACTTAAGTTGTTGTTGGGTGGAGAGATATTTTAGGGGTGGGGTAGCTTAAAATAGGTGATTAATCATGTATAGTGAGGTTGTAGCTTTGTAAGGCAAATACCTAGGTTGTTCTGTGATGTGCATCTGTTTCAATAAAGTGGCCTTTTTCACACAAACCTGATGTCAGTGGTCTGTGCTGCTCCCCTCATCCCCTACTGAAGGACAGAGAGCAGAACTGTGAAGCCAAGGGGTCTACAGAGTAGCCTTGCGGTGTGCTCGATAGGTCCGGCTGAGGGTAGGAGTGGCCCATGGAGACATTCATCCCATGTGTGGGCTGCACCCTCCAGCCACTGGTGGCACTTCAATTGGGCTGCAGTTTGCAACCAAGGGGTCTCGGATCAGCGCTTGCCCCGGCTACTGCTGTGGGGCCTTTTTACTTTGCCCGACGATATCTGCGTCCTTGCAGAGAGCCGCCAGACCTTGGTTAGGCCCCGCTTTGGCACCTGTAGGATTTGCTTGGACCTAGTGATTGTGACTGCCGGCTTCTGGGGGGGGCTGTGTGTGGTGCCTGGCGGCTGGCAGGCCTGCTCGTACCACTTGGTGATGTGTCTCGGGGAGAGGGTGCTGGCCAGCTCCTGGTGCTGCCATTGCCAGAGGAATTAGGCTGGGGTGTAGCTATTGGGCCCAAGCCTGCGTATGGTGCACCATCCTTGCCTGCCCGGTTGCCCAATGGCCCCTCTGTGACCAGTGACCTGCTTGCTCCTCTCCCTTGGCAGCCCTGCGCTGGAGAGTGAGACTGCTTTTAGTCAGTTTTTGAAGGGCATGTGTGCGGTGCCAGTGGGTTGGTGGTCCTGCTTGTGCCCCCGAGGTGTGTTTTTGGGTCTGGGCATCGCCTGTGTCTGCAGCTGTTGTCCCCCTGGTCTATAACCACATGGAGGACTCGCACAGGGTCTCACACTTGGAACGTTAATGGTCTAAACAATCCTCGTAAGATTTGCCAAATACTGTCCCACCTGGACCGCCACCACATAGAAATCCTGATTAAACAAGATACCCCATTTTGTCTAATCCACCAGGTGAATGATCCTAACAGCCAATTCTCCAATGTCTAAGGCATCCTCTGAGGTAAACACTGACCTTGATCAATGTATACAGCACAGGCACAGATGCACCAGAGTTGTTCCAAAAACTCTGGCATTACTGTTTACAACTAGTGCCCCACATAGTCCTATGGGGTGGGGACTTTTATTTAGCTCCAGATCCTGCCCTCAACAGATCTCACCAGTAGGTCCAATCATACCCTTCTGCCATCGTGGTCCTGTGATCCTTGATTGACGATCACAGTTTGGTGGATTTTTAGAGGAGACAGCAGCCTACTGTTAGGGAGGAAACGTATACATCTGTGGTCCATAGCTCATGGTCCAGGTTAGTCTTTTGGCTTAGCACTTTCAAAGTATGTGGCTGGGCCGACACATTGGAACACCTTTTGCGCACCTTTTCCAAACATGGCCCTGTACTCCTCGTGCTCGGGCTGCACGCTACAAACACCGAGAATTCACTTGGCGTTTATCCTCTTAAGCTCTCCAGGAAACACTTTTTAGAGAGGAAGGGAGATATGAATTAGTTAATTATTTTGTTACAAATGGACAGTCTGCCAACAGTGTGGGTGCATTGTGGTATGTTTATAAGGTGGGTCATCTGAGGGGGTCTGTATTTCCAAACAGCACGGTATTAGAAAAACGCTTCATAACCACCTCAACACGCTCAAAGGGGACATATGCATGCTAGAAGCAGATTATGACCTCACTACTGATCACAGCATCCTTGGCAATATTAAGTCAAAACTCACAGAGTTTATGGAAGTAGCTAATAGGGAGATCAAGCATGGAGCCCTTTCACCTGTGCTAGGGTGCAACGGTTCTATGGTCCCCTGACATGTCTCTCGACATAACACAGTTGTATAGTGTGACTGGGAATACCTTATATGAAGAGGAACACATTATCAGAATTTTGTGCATACTATACCCAGCTATGCACATATCAGGTGACCACTTCCCCAAAACACTTGCTTGCTTCTTGGACAGGGTTGCACTGTTCTGGCTCGTAGGTGCCTGACGTCAATTTCTTGATGCCCCCCTGGAAGAGATGAAGGAAGTTATCTGGGTTGCCCACATGCAAAGCGTCTGGCAGTGACGGGCTCCCAAGTGAATTTTACAAGGTATATGCTGACGTATTAGCTCCCTGGCTACTCCAGGTCTTTGAAAAAACCTTGGCCTACATCAGTTAGATGTGAAGTGCTGCGCAGTGCAGGAGTGGCGACTGCACTGGTTGTTGGTGTGCTTGGAAAGGGTACAGTACAGGAATAGAACAATGCTGTGCAGTACATGCATGAAGAGTGCATGTATTGGGTGAAGGTATACCTGCGAGGAGTACATTACATGAGAGATGTAGTGCTGGTCATTGCTTGCATGGCGAATGTCTGTGCTGGGTGTATGTGTACCTGCGAGAAGTACAATATATGAAGTGTGAAGTGTGCAGCACACGCATGGTGATGTGTGTGCTAGCAATATGTGTGCTTGCAAGTAGCACAACATGCCACAATACAGAAATGCTACAGTACTGAGCAGGGTGCTAAAAGTGCATAGAGGTAAGAGTACTGATGAGTGTATGTGCTGTGTGCATGTAAGTGTGCCTGTAATGGTACATTACATGGAGGACTTTGAGTTCCATTTTGGAAAACTCAGGCCTGCCTGGTGAAGACATGAGAAAGCAGAGGGAATCCCCAACAGATTTGTGTATTGTTGCATTCCTAAGAGCTATATGGGACACACTGGAGAAGGGCTAGAGAGACTCCCCCTGAACACTTCAAAGGATGCTCTTTTATTCGGTGAGAGATCACAAGGAAGGGGCCGGGACACAGCTCAGGAAGGAGATCAGACTGATAAGGGAATCATAAAGAGTAGGGCTGAGAGCACTGGCTTGACCTTTTGATGCTCATATAACTGTGGCTGATATCGAGGTGTGAAGTCTAGCCACTCTCATGGCCTGTGTTGTGGGACTATCAGCTTCGGAGTCTATCCTCCTGTGTCGGACAGGCGTTCAAGAGGGAGAGAGGTGTGTAGTTCAAAAGAAGCAGAGCCCCGACATAAAACTTCAAAGACCCAGACCCTAACTCACATTTGGTGTCTGGTAATGTACTATATGAAGGGGAGGTGGAGACCCCAAAAATGTCTCATCTTCCAAGGAGCCATATGGGCTGCTCTCTGCAAGAGAGGAAGGGGAAGTAAGGGGAAGCTGTGCAAGACTTCTGCCTGTGACCAGGACTGGGGGCCAAGTCTCACTGCTGGGTGAGGATCACCTGGAAGAAACTTTGAAGATCTAAATCAGAGGGAGGCATTTCAGGGCCCGATTTTCGTGTATACTGCTGGGCCTTCCAGCTAAAAAATATAAGATCACTCCTGTTTAACGCTGCCTGTTTTTCTCCTTGTTTCAAGCAATGCCAAAAAACGTGCCTTTCGGTGGTGATTTTTTTCTTTTTAAATTTGGCCACCCAGAATTTTTCAAGAAAGTTAAATCCCAGTTCTTTTTTTATGAAGCAACGTTGGATAGATCATTTGACCTATCAGAAATATACTTACTGGGTGGAAATATTTGACCTTTTATCATTCATGCTCGAGGTACACCTGCAGCCATCACCACATCTGGCACCGTTGGGCTACATATTCACCCTTCCCAAAGGAGTTTGACGACTGGCATCTGTAGCGCCCCTGCTAGCGAAGAGGGTTGCGTGTGTGGGGCAGGCATTGTTCACTGACGGCCAAATCCTGACCATTCAACACTACACCCAGCAAGCCAACCTAAGGCTATATGGTCTCCCTTTCATAGTTTCTTGAATGTTACAATGCTTCTGGGGGAAATCCCCTACATCTGCACCATAAAAAGGCCCAGTAGCCTGTGGCACTCCAGTGAGAAACGGGTGGGGAGGGCCTCAAGATTGTGAGGCAGGAGATCCATTAGCATATTCAATTTTGTTCTCATGCAACTGTTATACTGTAATGTCTGACAGTCTGTTAAGGGATGCATGGATTTTTTGTGTCATCGTGATAAATCGCCTGGGGTTCTGACAGTTGAAGATTCAGCTCTGAATTGCATCTAGCCCTGCAGAGCAAGGAGATCAGCCTCAGCGGCATGGTATACCGACTAGTGCCAGGAAGGCGAGAGGCCTGTGTGTTTTCCATGGCGGTGTGTGCGGTGGGGTCAGATCCAATGAAGAGACCCCAGCAGCCGTAACCAGAACAAAGGGGTCAACAGGCACAATAACATAATTTGCCAACTTAGCAGCTTGAAAGTAAATGAAGAAGTTTCTTGCTGACATCCAGCAGTGGGCAAAGGACTCCGCCATTTAAAGGATGACGGTGACTAAAGGTCGCAAAGGAGACAAAGGTGTTAAAGTACCATGCTACAGAAAGAGAAGCAGACCATGGCCAGCCAGCGATTATTTTCCAAGAATTTCTACACAATTTCTCAAGGAAGTTAAAGAAGAAATCAGCACAAGAGGGAACCTAACATATTGTCTTCAAGAGACACTGCACAATGTCAACAAACTGAGCGCAGAGTTAATGATCTGGAGCAAAAGGTGAATGTGAGATGAAAGGAAATACATAATTTAGAAAAGTCTTAACATTGGAGGATCAATACATGTCAAACAGTATTAGAATAAGAGGCCGTCCAAAAAGGACAGAGGGCTCTAACATCCAGGATTTGTGCAAAAGCTTCACCACCACATTAGAAACAACCAGTGTACACACCAATCCTCTTGAACCAGCACACAGAATGGTGTGGATGGGGAACGATCAGAATGCACTTCCAAAGATACTTACACTAGTCCACTTCTTTGAAGAGAAGGAAGAAATCATGTCCCTGATCTATGATGCGATCTGTGCAGATTGTGGTCTACAAAGGGCATGAGCTGTGGCTCTATAATGATCTAGCTGGAACAACACTGACGCAGAGAGAAGACTTCTAGCAAATCACAGACTTCTAACACAAATACAACAAGCCTTATCCACGGAGGCACCCTTTTAGACTTATCTTCACCTGGGAGAACTATATAAACGATACATTAAAACATTGGAGGAAGCAAAAAAATCCAAGAAGTCAACAAGACACCCCAGAGAGTGGAGCCAGCTACTAGCCAAGCACGAAGTATCGTTAGACGTCAGTGGCAGACATCATGCTGAGGACAAAATGGGCTTTCTCCCCCGAAAAAAAATAGATCAGAAAAGAGAAACAACGCTTCTCGTGTGGTTGGGAAACTACAAGGATCGGATCTTATCCAGAATATCCCTGAGGCTGCACCAGAGAGACATCGAACGGATACAGGAACCCCAGCGCTACCAAACTGAAAGCCGAGGGCCTCATCTGGGAGTGAGGTCAGGGAGATATGAGTACTAGAGGGGAGGGCTTCAGATCGAACTTTGGACTCGAGATGACCACAGTACGAGGGAGAAGACACAGAGATTCCTCTTTGGAGGTTACCAAGCTATGGGGGAGTTTTGGATATTGTGGAGTGGACTGGCATTATTAGGGGGCGAGTAGAGAAGGGGGATTATTATTATTATTTAGCTTATAAAGCGCCTGGTTACTCCAACCGGAGTGTCGCCCCGCTAGAACACCATCAGACCCCTAACAGCTGACCTATGCTAGCAGCCTTACTATGCCTCTGACTGCCAGGCCGTCAAGTAGAGACACTACTTCCGTCCTCCGTTCGGGTGTTGAAAAAGGCAGGTTTTAAATTTTTTTCTGAACAGAGTCTCTGATACTCACATCCGTAGATCCACAGGCAGATCATTCCATGCCTTAGCCGCCATTAAGCCAAAAGATCTCCCTCCCGCTCGAACCTTTCTTACCCTGGGCACAGTCACTTTGGCTGCGTCCAACGATCCTGGGTTTCAAGGAGGTCAATATGCAGTAAGAAGAGGGAGCAAAAATCTCGGCCCCTTCTGATTAAGGATCGTATTTCCAAAGCTTAGGGCCTTAAAAGTAACTCTGGCCTGTATAGGGAGCCAATGAAGTTTATTCAAAGCTTCCCCCACCGATGTCTGCCTGGGAATATTCAGAATCAGCCGAGCTGCTGCATTCTGGACCTTCTGCAAGATATTTAAATTTCTGGCAGTCACCCCTAGATACAATGTGTTACAATAGTCAAGGCGCAAAGTAACAAGGGCCTGTACAATGGTTCCTTTTGCATCAAGTGGAAGTAGGTCCAAGATTTTTCGCAGCATTTTAAGAATGCCAAAGCAGGCTCCAGCCACAGCGGATATCTGCTCTGAAAAGGACAGATTGTCATCGAACCATACGCCCAAATTATTGACCTTAGCTTTCGGGACCTGAGTAAGTCCCAGTTCCTCCGGCCACCATAGCTGAGACCAAAGTGAGGGCTGTTCACCAATTACCATCACCTCAGTATTCACTGCATTCAGCTGAAGACAACTGTGTTTCATCCAATCAGCAAGCTCACCCAAGCAGACTTTAAAGTCAGATGCCATACCAGACTCCTTTTGTTCCAGAGTAACAATCAACTGAGTGTCATCAGCATATGACCCCAGTTTTACCCCATGCCTCAACACAATATCTGCCAGAGGGCGCATGTAGACATTAAATAGGGTCGTGCTAAGGGCCGAACCCTGCGCCACCCCCTGTGACAGAGGGCAGACTCTAGATTTAAGAGGATGTTGTATGACGTGGAATGATCTGTTCTGCAGGAAATTTTTCACCCACTCCCAGATACCGCCACTGACCCCAGCCTCCCTCAGCCTCTCCAATAACAGGCCGTGGGAGACCGTGTCGAACGCAGCGCTCAGATCAAGTAGGATCATTGCAGCTGTCCTTCCTTCGTCGGCTGCGGTTCTCAACGCCTCCGCTGCCAGGAGAAGGGCCGACTCCCTGCTATGAAGTGGCCTAAAGCCAGACTGGGTGTCATTGAGGACCCGGCTTTCTTCCAAGAACATGGACAGTTGGCGATTTAGATGTTTCTCTGCAATTTTTGCAACGAAGGGGAGCAGAGAGATCGGTCTCAAATTTTCTGGGAGGGCGGGGTCTAAAGAAGGTTTCTTCAGCAAAGGTACCACCATAGCGTGTTTCCAATTGCTGGGAACCTGCCCCGAGCTGAAGGACATATTCAGTAGTGCGGTGAGAACCGCAGCAATGACCTCCTTCCCTAGCTGCAAAAATTTCGGGGGAACTGGATCCAAAGGCGACCCTGATTTAACCACGTCCATCAATTTCAGGATCTCACAACAGAAATGGAAGCTCTAAAAACAAGTATTTGCAATGCAATAGGTCTCGCATTTTAGAAACTTTTACCTATTGGTATTGTAAATGACAATGCCTTTTATTATTGCCGGTGTTTTTTAAACACATAAATAAATGGCATTGTCTTTTACAATGCCAATAGGTCAAAATGTCGCAATTGCGAGATCTATTGCATTGCAAATATGTGTACCGGCATATGTATGCAGAGCAAGAGGACCCAGGAAGAGAAGAACGGATGAAGGAAGGAAAAGTAGGAAGAAGTAAGAATTCAGTGGTTGAGAACGAGGGAAAACTTAAGTGATACATACATAAAATGAGGACAGGCACTTTGGCAGGGCGACTGCCTCCGGGAGGTCGTCAATCTGTCTGGCTTTCGAGCATGGGACCTCGTTGGAATTTCACAATTGGGGGACGTTTGGGGGGGGGACCATATTCGCACCTTTCAGGACTTGCAAAACAGAATACTCCATCCAGACCTCACAGTTTTACCATTACCTGCAGCTGCGCCACGCCCTTCACTCTTACATCTGGGCGAGCACCTCCCTACCTGAATACAACCCGCCCGAAGCCCAAATCATGAGGGGTAACCTGGGGAAAGGAGGAATATCCCATATCTATTGCTCCCTCACAAACAACACCCCCAACACACTGCCCTGGCTCAGAGGCAGATGGGAGGGATGGCTTGGGTCCTTAGAAGACAACGACTGGAGGGACACACTGATGGCCTCCAAGACGGTCACCGTCTCGGCGAGGCTTCGCCTACTCCAAATATACTACTTACACGCTGCCTATCTCACACCGCTGCGCCTCCACCGTGCTAGGCTCAGACCCGATGCATCTTGTCCCCACTGCAATCCCCCACAAGCTGACTTTTATCACATGATATGGCTTTGCTCTGTAGTCACACGCTATTGGGAATCAGTGGTAGGGGAGCTTACTGAGGTCCTGGGATGGGAGGTTCCTCTTAACCCAACGAATGTGCTCCTGGGATTCACCGAGAGGATGGACTGCTCCAGAGCTGACAAACTCTTTTTGAATACGGCCCTGATGGTGGCCAAGAGAGATATAGCGGCAACCTGGCTGAACTTGACGGCTCCCACCATGACCTGACGGCGCACGGGGGTGGATTGGTGTGCTGCGCAGGAGCGGCCCTTGTATGAAGCCAGGGGATGCCCGAGGAAGTATCACAAAATGTGGGGCAAATGGGTAGGGGTGATAGAACATTGAAGCTTTCATTGTACTACCTTGAGCTGTGGTGTTCCCCTGCCTTTTCCTTAACTTTCAGGATCATACACGAGATTGTAAGGACACCATGTTTTTTTATATGCGCTGTTGTCTGCTCATACTGCTGGTCTTTGTTTTTCTTATAAAATCATTAAAATTGGTTATTAAAAAAAAGGGCAGGAAGGGCTGGGCAGAGTTGGATGAGGGGGAGAGGATAACCTGTGGCGAGAGTGACGAGGGGCAGAGAATGTTCTGAATGGCAGTGAGTGAGGAGATAAGGAAATATGAGTTGAGTGAAGAATAAGTGGACGACTACAGTGTGTGGGCATGAAGTCAAGACGAGTGGCTATGTGGAGGTAAACTGTATTCTGAAAACTACTCCTGCTGATCTTGAAAATATGCAGCTGTCACAGCTAGAAGCCGCTTCCAACAAATTCCAAGAACTGCATAACTCAAGAAGAAATCATGCAAATAGTATTTCACATTTTTATTTCACATTTTGCTCAGCCTGTAATACATATGAAATCTTACATTTCCTCATACTCTAGTGAGTGCATTCACAACAAAAGTAGCCTATCTGAACTGCTTTCAAGGTGCGTGTATGATTTTCTGGTGTTGTGTCACTCTTTCCCAATTGAATCGACCTGAAAAGGATAAGAGACTGAGGTCTTTTAGCCAGCAGCTATCTCGTGATCAGCAGTAAGTGCTCAACTCACTAAGCCATCATTCTACTGATAGTTTAACAGTATAAAAACGGTGCAGTCCCTGGGGCTACAGACTAACCACCTTATTTATGGAAAAACTCTTTTTATTTGCGTTTACATGTTTCACAACTGCAATATATCATAGTGGATCCGTCCACATTAGCCAGAAAAACATTTAGCATTTGTATATGATAGACACAGCTGTATGCCTACAACCCAGGGGCTGGCAGCGAAATAGTAGGCCATTGTGGGCTATAAACCAGGGAATGCATTGATAACTCAGTCTCTTTGGTCATGGCTTGTGAAACGTAGGGAAGAAAGAACTTCAGCCTGAAAAACTTACCGACACAAGCAAAGAATTAGAAGGAATACAAAAAGAAGCTGATTATTAATAGAAGACCCTCCTCCCCGCTTCTCGCTGCCTCCTCCGCACCATTGCATTATTCCCTTTGCGCGATATCGTAGGGGCTTCAGATTGAGCTTTGCAATTGTTACTGAGTACTATTTGTGATGGGAGGTATCTGCAAGGCGTAGAATTTTCAGGAGCTTAGGGCAGGTCACTTCTCTAAACTCTTAGCTGGGTATAGTGATAAAAGGCTTCCATAGTTCAGGGTACGCATCTGCTTTGCCCTCTGCTATCGTAGATAGCCGCTCCATACCCAGCGCTGACCACAATCGTCTCAGCCATGCTGTGTGTTCTGGGACTCTGTCTGTGCCCCAGTGGGCCAACAGCTGTATTCGCGCGGCGTTCAGGGCTAGGGCTATCTGCGAGCGCAGGGAAACTGTTACGGTATTGGGAAGTCCTAGGAGTGTGTAGTCCTGAAAGCGCGGGATGTCAGTGTCAAAAGCGTCATTTATGTCTTGAAGTATCTTGTCTCCATATCTCTCTAATTTGGGACAGTGCCACAGCAGATGTACTAGCAAGTCTGTCTGTCCACATCCCCGCCAGCAGTAAGCCGTGCTTTCTTTGTTCCATTGGTGTAGTCTGGCCGGTGTTAGGCACCAATATGTTGCTACTTTGTAAGCTGCCTCCATTCCCGAAATGTCGTGAGCTGTATGATGAGACCTGAAGTGTATGTCCTACCGCTCCTTATCTGTGAGGGTTCTACCCAGCTCCTCCTCCCATCTAAGTTGCGCCTTAGTTTTGGTGTGAGAGGGGTCCTCTGAAAGGAAGGCATACAGTTCTGTGATAAAGATGTTTGTCGCCATCCTTAGTAATGAGCCACTTTTCGAATTGGGTTAGTCATCTCTGGCGAGTTCACCCAGTGTCGTATTTGATTGTCTATAAAATAATCAGAGGCGGGTATCTCATAGTCTTTCCTAAGCTGGTCAAAATGAATGATTCCATTCCGATCAAATAATGAACCAACCCTTTTACAGCCCTGCTCATGCCATCGTTGCAGTGGCTCCAATTTACATCCCGGGGGAACTCTGGGTTGTCCACCAGAGGGGTCATCGGGGAGGGGAAGGATGTGAGGCCAAGGCGAGTCGCTGTGGCATCCCAGACCCTCATAGTTGTTGCTGTTACGGGGGAGGAGTACTGCCTCCATGCCCTGTGCTTGTGCGGGAGTCAGATCTCTCGCCATATGTTAAGTCCTGCAACAGCCTGGTCCATTAATGTCCAGTGCTTCTCTGAGAGGGGGTGATTCCATTCCAATATGTAGCATAATTGCGTCGCCTGAAAATATCGTGAAATGACCGGGACCCCCGGTCCCCCATCAGCCTTGTATTTTGAGATTTGAGTGAAGATAAGTTGCGGCTGTTTCCCACCCCAGATAAAGCGGTTGATAGCGCGCTGCATATTCTGCACTGTGGCCGGAGGCAGGGTTAGGGGGATTGTTTGAAAGACGTACAATATGCGCTGCAGGATTGTCATCTTGACCGCGGCAATACGACCAGCCCATGAGAGACCTGCCCGCGCCCAGATGGCTAGAGTTTTGCTAGTTTGCTCTAGAAGTGTATCATAGTTAGCTTTCAGTGTTCTAGCCGGGGTGCGCGCTAAGGAAATCCCTAGATATGATATGCATTTGCTAGCCCACAGGAATGGGAATTGCCCAGCCAGGGCCTCCACAGCAGCAGGGGCAAGTGATAGGTTCAATATTTGTGATTTATGCAGGTTCACCTTGAATCCGGAAACCTCACTGAAGCTGCAGAACTCCTCCATTAAGGCAGAGACCCAGACCCTCAGATTCGTTAGGGACTGTATCACATCGTCAGCGTAGAGACTAATAGTATGTGTTTCAGCCCCCAGGTGGATTCCAGATATCAGTGCATGATCTCGAACTCTCTGGGCCGTTGGTTCCATATAAAGAGCGAATAGCAGGGGAGAGAGTGGGCACCCCTGCCTAGTTCCTCTGCCAGTAGGAAAGAGCCTGGAGGAGAATCCATTTACCCTGACTGATGCCCTGGGTGTTTTGTAGATGGAGCCTATCCAACCAAGAAATTTCTCCCCGAAGCGGTGAATTGTCTCCACCAGGAATGGCCAGTGTACCCTATTAAAGGCCTTCTCTGCGTCTATTGCTTGCAGAAGGGCCTCCGTGTGGGAGCGATCAATGAGGTCTGTGAGGTGTATGAGGCGCTTAGTATTGTCCCCGCATTGTCTTGGTGGTATAAAGCTTGCTTGGTCTAGATCAATGAGCCCTGCCATGTGTGGGTTGATGCAAGCTGCTAGAATACCAGTAAAAATGTTGGCGTCTACGTTTAGTAATGAGATTGGGCGGTAGGACGCGCAGTCCAAGGGTTTTTTGAGGGTTTTAAAATCACAGATAAGGAGACTTCCATGAGGGAATCAGGCAGCGCCCCAGTGTCAAGGAATGAGTTAAAGAGCCGAGTTAATATAGGAGCCAGGTTCTGACAGAATTTCTTGTAGAACAAGGGAGTAAAGCCGTCTGGGCCAGGTGACTTAGCAGTTTTGAGGCGGACTATCGCCGCGATTACCTCTTCTATCGGAATGGGGTGGTCAATATAAGCCGCCACATTGTCTGGCCGTGTGGTTAGTCGTGCACCTTGGAGATATGCAGTCAGATCTCCATTGATAGAATTATCCCCCTCATAGAGTCTAGCATAGAATGCGCGGAAAGCCTCCACAATGTCTGAATCCGCATGCACTATGGACCTATTTGAGGCTCTAACTGCCGCTATTGAACCAGGTATCTCCCGCTGTTGCAGTTTATGAGCGAGAATGCGGCCTGAGCGATTGCCATTGAAGAAGAATTTATGCCGCAATCGTAACAGGGCATACTCTGCCCGATGCAGGTCTAATCTGCTTATGACGACCCGGTTCCTTTCCAACTCCCTCCAGACACGGCGGGCCCCTGTTCGTTTGTGTATGGATTCTAGTTCCGCTACCTTTGCTTCTATTTACTTTCTGTGTGCCCTACGGAGTCTATTTTCAGCTGCCGAGACAGCTATGAATTCTCCCTGGATGACCACCTTTAAAGTCTCCCACAGGTAGGCTGGGTGGACCTCTCCACGGTCGTTATCAGCGAGGTAACCTGTAAATGTCTTGCGAATAGCTTGTGTTATATAATCTGAATGTAGCAGGGAATCCCGGAGATGCCATCTTGAGGGGCAAAGCTGAGAGGTGTCTACCGTCAGGGAGAGTGAGATCATTGCATGGTCAGAAAGTGAGCGGGGCTTAATCGTTGCCTCAGCTATTTTACCTCTCAGTGCATCGGTGATTAAGAAGTGATTAATACGGGCATAAGTTTTGTGGGCTGCAGAAAAATGTGTATAATCTCTAGTCGAGGGGTGTAACTGCTGTCATATGTCATTAAGGGAGCTGTTCGCAAGCCACTGCTGGCCGTTCTGTGAGAGAGTCCCAGTTTGAGTAGAGCGTTGGCCAGAGCGTTCCATGTCTGTGTTCATGACTACATTCAGGTCCCCCCCAATCACCATCTCTCTGTCTAGGGTGGCCAGCAACTGTGGGAGTTCGGTAAGCAGAAAACGTTCTTGATGCTTATTAGGAGCATACAAGGAGGCTACTGTAAACTGTGCATGGCCCCATTGCAACCTAAGCCCTATGGCCCTGCCCTTGTGCTCGGCTAAGACTTCAGTGACCTTTTCTTTAATGCTTTGCATGAGTAGAATGTCTGTGCCGTTCCTTTTGGTTAAGTCTGATGACCAAAATTGTCTAGGGAACCTGGGAGAGAGCATGCGGTGGACATCCCTGGTAAGCAGGTGGGTTTCCTGGAGTAAACATATATTCCCCCTGGAGTGCTCGAGATAGGATAATATTGCCTTGCGCTTCACAGGGCTATTGAGGCCCCGTACATTGAGGCTCACCAAACGGAGATTATGCATCTTGCCATTTTAAGTGTACGCCGCTGTTTGCCCGCTGAGACACTGTCCTAATGGCAGAGTCAAGGCGGAGTGCCCCCCTGCATAATGGCCTGTTCCCCCCAACCTCTTACTCGATCTTAGTTGGTGCGGAAGAGGGGAAAAGAAAGAAGCTAGATAGACCCCTGAACATAACATAAAGAACACTGCAAACAAAAGGATAGGAGGCCAGAGTCCGTCAGATCCAACGAGTCGGGATAAGGCATGTACGGCCAAGAGAAGACTGTTCTAGAGAAGCTGTGGGTAGTCCATTGCACACGCGGAGAGTTGATCATCTCGAGGGTCGCACATCCGACCGCCCCTCCGCTGCCTCTCTTTTACGGCCTTGCCGACTCCACTCCGGGCCCCGCGGCTGCATCATTCAATTCTCAAGGAGCCGTCGAGAGGGCGGACTCAGTGGAAAGGGCCTGCAGCACCGCCCACCTTTCTTTTGTAACAGTGTCTGGGTCAGGTTTATGCCCGCAGCGCCCGTTTGTCACCTTTTGCCACGCGGGTCGTAGGCACCCGTGAGAGGGGGGACGATCCCGGGAGTCCTCCTGTACAGCGATGTGGAGGAGGGCGCAGGCTTCTCTGAGGGATCTAATCTGATGCAGCACTCCTTCCAGTCTGAAGATAATGCGGAATGGATGGCCCATGCGTAGGGTATCTTGGCTTTCCGTAGGTGCTCTGTGACGGGACGGAAGTCCCTGCGTTTCTGGAGGGTGATCCCTGAGAGGTCCTGGAAAAAGGTCGGTGAGTGACCCGTGAAGTGGACTGGATGGGAAACCCTCGCTTTGTTGAGGATGTCCTCCTTGAGCTGGAAGTCGTGGACACATACTAAGATATCGGATGGAGGGCCTTTCCTAGGTCTCTCCGGGCACACTCCGTGCACTTGATCCAATTGTAGAATTGAGGTTTCTGGAAGGCCCAAGACATGTTTCAGGAGGCCTGTCACATATTCGCGCAGGTCAGGGCCCTCCGCTTTTGATGGCACGCCTCTTATGCGAATATTGTTTCTTCTTGATCTGGTCTCCAAATCCTCATTGTGGGCCTGAAGGTCTAGCTGTTGATCCCTCAGCTTCAGGACTTCTTGTTGGAGCCATGCTACCTTCTCCACCCGGCTGGATTCCTTCTCTTCAAGCTCTGCTACTCTCTCTCCCACCTCACCCACGTCACGTCTCACCTCACGGAGGTCAGAGGCGAGCTCCGTCTTCATTGCCTGCAAGTTGGTGAGCAAGGAGGAAAACAGAGATTCCAAATAAGCTTTATAAGCTTTGGTGATTGGGCCCTCGTCCGAGTCCAGTCGCGTCTCCGCTCCCTGGGCCGCAGGTTTGTCTTCTGTCCCCGTGTTGCTGGCCTTCCCAAACATTTCCTTAAGGGACCGATCCTTCTTCGTCCTATTCCCGGCCATACTGTCCAGGTCTGAAGTCTCTGGCGTCCCCAGGCACACCAGAAGAGGGACTCGCATTTTGCAGTCAGTCGGCGAGTCCCAAGAACCCCAGGAGGTTGCTGTCTCTTCTCCGAGTCCTCTCTTCACTGAGCCTTCGTTTAATGTGTGTACAGGGGGTGGCAGCGCAGTCTATCTGGCTCTGTTGCCGGGTTCAGTTGTGCTAGGGCCACTCTCTATATTTCTGGTATCACCGTCTTCTTGTCTCTGCTGCGTTGCTGAGGGACTCTATCGAGGCAGGATTCCCTCCAACCCGCCGTCAGTCCTCCATGGCTTATTGAGAACAGCAGATATCAGGCTTGTTATGTGAGTGGGCTCTAGAATGGCGCGAAAGCCCTTCACTTCTCTGTGCTCACGTAGGTCTCAGGTTTCGGATAGCCCCTGCCCCCACCTCGGCAGTAAGTATGGCGAGTTGGATATGCTGGGCCCGTGTGGGTGAAATAGAAGCTCAGCTGGGCCTGCTCCCGTCTACACAAGCCTCTCATCCCTCGCCTCCTCACGTGCTGCCTGAGCCTTCTCGCACACTGAGTGCCTCTTGAGTGTTGAGGGCGTACTGAACTATGTGCGCTGTGCTCTTCCTCGTCAGTCTTCGATGTGGGCCACAAGCCCAATCTCGCCTATTTGTGCAGCCACTTGAAATCTTGGGGCTCTGTCCCAGGTGTGCTACGGCCCTTGTGTGGCCCCGGGCGCCTTAGAGATGATTGGTACTGGGGTGGGCGCGCCACACAGGCCTCAGGTCCCAACTGTTGGTCTTGTTTAGGGGTCACCTTGGGCCTCAGCACTGTCACATTTAAATGTGAGTGGGGGGAGGGCAAGGCCCGTGGGAGAAAATCTGCCCCCCCCGCGCTGGCAGCGGCCCCCGGTAGGTCCACTGCGGGCCGTAGAGAGCTTCTTTGCCCGACTCGGTGTGGCCACTAGCCCAGGTCCTAGCCTGCCGCCGCGTGTCTGCCTTTCCCCTTAAGGCCTGTATGACGTCTTCAGGGTCCGGGCCTCAGCGAAGGTGACGGTTTTCTGGGTGCTAATTGAGAGACATTTAAAAATTTTCTCAGCATCTTCAGGGTATAGAAGCATGAAGCGGTGATGTCATTGACTTGGGCGGTCATGTTGAGTTTGCTCTCAATGATGAACCTGAGGCTCTTGGCATGGGTGGGTGTCTGTCCTAGCTCTGTTGACCACCAGGTGGAGCCCCACAATGATGTGATCTTCCCGAAGATCACAATATTGGGCTTGTCGATGTTTAGCTTTAGACAGTTGGTCTTGATCCAGTGGACGATTTCAGTAATGCAGCCACGGAGCTTGATCTGGGTACTGGGTGTCTTGTCCGAATGAGTTGTGTATTGTCATCTTAGGAGAAGACGTTGATATTGTGAGAGCGCATAATGCTGGCTAAACTTATCATGTATGTATTGAAGAGGGTCGGGCTCAGGGAGCATACTTGTGGACTCTGCAGATGAGGCGTTGGGCATTTGAGGTGTATGGTGCCAGGCTGACTGACTAGGTCCTTTCAGTCAGGAAGGAGTAGATCCATCGGAGTGTATATCCTTGGATTCCAATGTCATATAGGCGTTGGATGAGGGTGGGGTGGAACACTGTGTCAATTGCTGTTAATAAGTCCAGGAGGATGAGGCCCACCGTCTCTCCTCTGTCCAGTGTCATGTGGATGTCATCTGTGGCAGCGATGAGGGCAGTTTCCATGCTATGGTTAGGTCTGAAACCAGACTGAGTGATGTTGAGGAGTTGGTGGTTGTTGAGGTATTTAGGGAGGTGTCTGTTGATGATTTTCACTATGTCCTTGGCTGGGAATGGTAGCAGGGAGATAGGTCTGTAGTTGGTGAGCGTTGAAGGGTGCTCAGAGGGTTTCTTCAGCAATAGGATGACAGTTGCATGTTTTCAAGCATATGCGAAGGTCTCAGAAGAGGTGGAGGCATTCAGAATGGGTGTGAGCATGGCACTAATCGGTTTAAGTTCTCTGGAGTGCATGGGCTTCATGGAGGCGACAATTTCTTCTGGGGTGATGACAGGCCATGTGGTTATCATTGCTTCTTTGGATAAGATCGGGAGGCGTTTCGTGAGGTCTTTAAGGTCTGGTTGTGGTCTGCAGTTGCAGTAAATGGTGGTCATTTTGTTGCTGAAGAATTGAGGGAGTGATTGAGTTGGAGGCGGCTGATGGTGAGATGAAGTCTTTCACAATGTCAAAGATTTCTATGCTTTTGTTGGTGCTGGCATCGATGGGGTCTGCCAGAGCAGTGGGTGTGTTGGTCTGGATCATTTGGTGGTAGCGTCTCAGGGCAGATTAGAACGTGCTCCTGTGTGTTTTGTCCAGGCTTATTCTCCATTTGTGCAATGGCGTTTCACCAGTCTGTACCAACTGGCATGGGGTCTGGATCTCGATGTATGGTTGTGTTTGAGGGGGAACCTGGGAGACTGTGCAGGAAGGGACCTGATTGTTGAAATTCTTGATGGCTTTAGGGAGACTGTTGGTGTGTTCGGGTCGGTGATTGTTGAGAGCGGTGTCCAGTCCTTGTCAGTGATGCTGTTCCAGTTTCGGCTGGCTAGTCTGGCGATAGTGCGTGTGCGTCAGACCTGGATGGGGATGCTGAAAGTGACAAGGGCTTGTTCTGTCCAGGGAACTGGGGTGGGGCTGTCAACTCAGATGCTGTAGAAGTTGGTGAACATAGGGACAAGGAGGTGTCCAGTAACGTGGGTAGGTCCCTATACTTGTTGGGTGAGGTACAGATGTCCAAGGTCTTCAATGAGCTTTCTTAAGTTGGGGTTGGTGTGGCCTTCCAGGTGGAAGTTCAGGTCTTCATGTAGGATATAATTGCTAGCATTGAGGGCAAGAGGTGCGAGAACGTCTGTGAGGGTGTCTGTGAAGTTGGTGCTCGGTTCCAGTGGTCTGTAGATGACGCTTAAAGATGAAGTTGGCTATAATGTGGAGCTTGAATAATAGGTGCTCCATGTTGGAGGATGATATGTCCATATATTTGGTGCAGCTGATGGTGTTCATGCGGATGTTGGCCATTCAGCCTTTGTGCCTGTGAAGTCTGTCTTGCTTGGCAGTTTTGTAGCCAGGGTTGATGGGTGATGGCTGTGGCAATATCAGGTGCCGATACAAGGTTCAGCGAGGTTCCAGTGAGGAAAATGTAGGTTGGGGCATTGTCCTGCAGCAAGTCTCATATCTTGTTGCGTGTTTGGTGAGTGAGCGGATTTCGAAGAGTACGCATGCGAGTGTGGATTGTTGTGTGGGTGGGCGAAGGCCTGTGTGAGTGTCAGAGAGTTGGGTGTTGAGTGCTGTCAGTCCAGTGATTGTTGAGTATGGGTAAGTGCATGAAAACTTGCAGGAATCACCGGAGAATGCTCCATCTGTATTGTTTAGCGAGGCAGCAGTGTGTGGAGCAGCGGCTAGGGTTGAGGGCTCAACAGCAAGAGTATCAACAGTCGGTTTCACATTTCTGACTAAAATCAATGCTATACAGTTGGAGAGTATCAGCAATAGGCAATAGTCATTTTCTCGTTTCCTGCAAGAATCGAGCAGATGAGATATTACTTTCAATATCTAGAGCTCGATCCTGCTGCGTTCTCAAGTGTTATGGTATCCCGTTTACTGGACCTTGGGGTGGCACATGGGCTCCCCCATATACATTCCACTTTTCCCAAATTTCCCCCCATTTTTGTGGGCATCCCCTTCTTTGAAACACAGATCTCTCAGCTACCAAGCACCAATCCATGTCCCTCTTCCAGTGTCCAAGGGATGGGGCTATCACCACCCCCATTTTTATGCGATATTGCGTTTGGCCACTATCACAGCCAATGTAACCCAGGTCTGTTCAGCCCGTGACAGGTCGGTGGCGTCCCAAATACTAAGAAGGCACCATTTGGCCAATGGGGTCATGGTATTTCCCGAGACCACACTCATGCACCACATCACCGCTTCCCAGTAGGTTTGGACAAATTGTCTGCCCCACAGGATGTGGATGAACGTTCCCACCTGTTCACATGACATGAGACACATCGCATCCATCTGTTTACCCATTTTCACCCGTGTGGTACAGGATATGTTGACTATGCAATATTTTGAGCTGTGCTAAGCGACAGCGCAGTCGCACGGCCACCTCCTGTGGTGAAGCCAGGGCTTCAGTCCAGTCTTCGTCCTTCAATTAATTCAGGTCTGTCTCCCAGATTTCTCAAAGCTGGGTGAGAGTGTTTGGAGAATTATTTATGAGTTTTCGGTATGTGCGAGAAATCGCCCTGGTAGTGAGATGTTCCTCCAGTAGTCTTCTTTCCAGTGGGGACGACTGGTAAGTTTTCACCAGAGGACAGCACCGCCTGGAGAGCATGTCAGATTTGTAAATAATGGAAGGTCCCCATGGGAGCTAATTGGTAGGTTTTTTGTAAATCTGCAAAAGGAATCACCCGTTCGCTGGTGCATAGGTCCCCCGCTGTAGAGATCCCTATCAAATCCCATTTGTCAAATCCCTGCCTTTTTGCCATAGTGCCTAAATGTTCAGCGTCCACAAAGGAGTAATCTTCTTTTCCCATCCCAATTTTCGCAGGGTTGCGTGCCAGAGATTGACCATTAGTGCTGTTGGTCCCTCTAGAGGAAGATGGCATGGAGCAGTGTATAGTGCTTGGCGATATCCTCCCTGGGCTAGTGTGCCCATTGATTAACTGTCATTAGTTGTGCTGCTCTATAGTACAATTGGAGGTCGGGCAATGCTATTGCTCCGTCAAACCATCCCGTGTCAATTTTGCTAGGGCAATACGTGGGGAGGGCAACCTGTATAATTTGTTTTTGACAGGTATACTGTCACCGCTGTCCACATCATGGGAGCACCATGTTGTCAAACCGGTGGTCAAGGAAAAGAGTCCAGCAAACAATTTGTAGCAGTCTTTTTGCTATTGCTGGGACAAAGTAAAAGGGAGTACTACTCCATCTACTGATCCATCTTTGACATTGGTAGACAGTAGGATCCTTGAGAAGTTCACTTTCCTCTTCTTCTCCACCATCTGTCCCCATGAGCATAATGATATCTGCTCTTTCATGATGAAGCAGGAGCCTATTCACATGCATCACCCTAGAAGGGTTCCTGGGGGTTCCTAAATCCACCAAATATGTGACTTCCCCCTTCTTTTCCAAGATAGGGTAAGGCCCAGTCCCTTTGTTATGGAGGCCTCGGGGTGCTACAGGCTCTAAGACCCACACCAATTGTCCTTCCTGGTACTCACCCATGAAGGACTTATGGTCATACCAGTGCTTGATAAGCTCCTGGTTGGCCTCCAACTTCTTGTTCGCCTTTTTCATGTACTCTGCCATTCTGGAGCGAAGGCCTAGTACATGGTCCAGTATATCCTGTTTGGGCTCTTTGAGAGATCTCTCCCAACCTTCTCTCACCAAACTTAAAGGACCTCTTACAGAGTGTCCAAAGAGTAGCTCAAATGGGCTGAAACCAACTCCTTTTTGGGTGACCTCCCTATTTGCAAACAGTAGGCATGGTAGAAGAATATCCAGTCTCCTTCTGAGTTTCTCAGGTAAGACCATAATCATGCCTTTCATGGTCTTGTTAAATCTTTCTACAAAACCATTTACTTGGGATCATAAGGGGTAGTGAACTTGCAAGTCACACTACACTCATCCCACATTGCTTTCCGATAGACAGACAAAGCTTGTGCCTCTATCTGTTATAACCTCCTTAGAGAACCCCACTCTGGTAAAGAAACCAAGTAGACCTCTTGCTACAGCAGGGGCAGTGACTGTCCGAAGGGGAATTGCTTCTAGGTACCTGGCGGCTAGGTCCGCTACGACCAGGATAAATCTATTTTGGTGAAGGGAATAGGGGAGTCTAGGGGACCAACAAAGGAAGTCCCTACCACAAGCAGTGGTATCAGAGGGCCTTTGGCTTGTGACTTGCCTTGCCACTGGCTTGGCAGGTAACACAGAAGCGACACAACTCTTTGGATTTTTCTGACATCTGAGGCCAGTAAAAATGATTGACCAACCTGTCCCAGGTCTTAGTCTACCCCAGATGTCTTGATAATGGGATGTTATGGGCTAGGTTAAGGAGGAATGTTCTGACTGCTGGGAGACCACCATTCTTCTGATCTGGGGCCCCTTGCTTCACTATACAGGATTCCTTCTTCCTAGTATACCTTATGGGTAGGGCTACCGGTTTTATGTTTTTTTTGTTTTTTGCCATTTCCGTCTGTATTCATCCATATTTATTTTTTGGGCATTTTTTCTGTATTTATCTATATTTATTTTTGCCACAAGCAAAAGATGACGCTACAGCTAGTATTTTTCCACATTTATTTAAATTGACAATGCACACATGCGCTCTGTTTTTTATTGGTCAACACTATACATTCATCTGAAAACTTTGCCATTTGCAGAATTTCCCAAATATGGTTAAAAGTGCTAACACAAGCCATTTGTCTCAGAGCCTTGCAGTTTCTGTCATAGGCAGAGTGCCACATCCGCTCCCTCACTGAACACCATATTGCCCCACTGAGAGAAATTCACACTGCCTTCAACTACAATCCAATTTGATCTGCTATAAACACCTGGATGCGACTCAATTCAAATTACGCACTAGGCAAGAGCAATATGCTCCCTAAAGGTAATAGTAACAACACTCTGGAAAAAGCAAACATTCAAAGGGAATGAAAGATTAAATAATGAAATATAAGCAGGAACAACACGGTGAACTTAACGGTTTTACACTCACTATTCAGAAATCACTGAGTGCTTATGCCAGAAAACTACAGGGCCCAGAAAGGACCCATTTCAATGTCCACTGCTTATATGCTTACAAAACGTAAACAGTATTGTTTAAAAAGACCACATTCATGAACACAAAGCCGCTGTACATATTTTGTTTTCCAATCCACCCATCAACCAGGTACTGCTGTACCTCCAGGTTCGGCGTGCTTCCCCACCGGGGGAAAACAGCGCTTCACTGGCAAACTCGGTAAAGTGACACTAATGTTTTTGGGGTTTGAATAAAACCGATCCGGCCACTTTAAGAACACTCCGTCTTGCTTTATTTAGTTATTGATTTTTCATATTTTGAACCTTTTATTTCCGTGCCTGCACTTTGGAATAGAAAAATGTCAAAACGGCATTTCCATCAAAAGTGTTTTTCTTTTTTTTATCCATTTCACAGGGGAACAAATGAACGTCAGGAAGGAAAAGAGGGTGAGAACCATTTCTTGAGTCACGGTTTTCGGTAAGTGAGGAGGAGTTAGACAGACAGAGAGGGAATAAGAGTAAGAAAGAGAGGGGGGCAGCTGCCAGCGGCAGAGCAGAAGCGGACACCTTCCTTATCTTGTCTGGGCAGGAAGCACGAGACGAAGACCTTTTCCTTCTCTGCTCCCCGCCCGTCCACAAACAGCCACTAATGCCGAGCCTTATCTGCAGGCCTTGGATATTGTAAAACCCAGTCTGCGAGGAAAAGACGGGTGCTGGTGCAATCGGCAGAGGCTAAGGGTGAAAGAACATCAAGGCCTCATTAACAAAGAAACGGTCTTTTAAAGACCTGTGAAGTACTCGGGTGCGGCTGAGTGTGTGCCCGGGAAGCTGTCTCAGCCCGGGCTGACACCTCTTAACCCTCTAAGGAGGGGGAGACACCAGATGGTCAATGACAAAATGTACTAGTATTTTCCCGTTTATATATATAAATACAGATAAAGGAAAACTTGTTTTCCGTCTGTATTTATATGTAAAAATCCATTTAAACGGAAAACCGGGAGCCCTGCTTATGGGTACCACTGACATCACCTTCCTCCTGTTTGACTGCCAACTGTCTCAAGTCCTCAAGAGTGTTACCAGAGCTTCCCACCGGTTTGTGCTGACAAGACTAAGACTTGGTATCGTACACAACTTGGTAGCCTTCCCTTCTCTTAAATCACACCCGGTTGGACCCTGCCCCTGTGATGGCACTTCTGCACAAAGCACTTTGCATCTACTTTTAATTTGTAAATTGTGCTATTATTCGCGAATTTACCTTTTAAAACCAATTTTTGTGAAATATGGTGTACGTACTGTGCACGATTCCATGAAATTGCTTTTTAATAGGCGTGAAGTAGATATCTGCTTTTTTACTGCTACCTACCTTTTTAAATGTATCCAAACAAGGAAAAGCTTGATGTTTTAATCATTTACATGACTGATCTGTACCTCTGTATTCTGTATGATGTTTTGTGTTTATTAATTGTATGTGCTTTTATGGTCATTGATGCAATGTACCGAATAAAGCTTTATGAACTGAATTGAGTGGGACAAATCTTTTGCCCCTGGCTTAAGTCCTCTCTGGAGGGACCACATGCTCCCTGAAGTTCTGCCAGGTCAGGCAATTCTCCCAAGGAAGCACCCTCCTGCTAAAAGACCAGGGCCTCCCCTGAGGGTTAGGCTCCTTCTGGTCCTGTGGACTAGTGGAAGTGGCCTTGCCAGACTCTCTTCTTGGTACTCAGGAGCTGGGCTATTTGTTCAAGCTTTAACATCCCTTGACTTTCCCTTAAGGTCTTTTGTGCTCTAGTGGAGACATACACCCACCCAGGGAGACCCAGCATTGCTGCAGGAGTCCTTCTCTCCACCTCTGTCCAGGCATATGTTTCAAGGTTGTTGCTCAGTAGACACTCTACTGGGATGGCAGGGGACACAGCTACTTTCTTAGGCCCAGCAACCCCTCCCCACTCAAAGGCTACCACAGCTATGGGATGTGACGTTGTTACATTGTCAGCATTGACTACTTGATGCACCTCATCAGTGATGATTGGATCTGGGGAAACCAGCTTAGCCATGATCCTGGTAATACTGGCACCTGTATCCCTCAAGGCCTGAACTTCAGTCCCATTGATTCTTGCCCACTTTCTGTACTTTTCCATACTGGCAGGCCAGTGAGCCAAGGGTTCAATTTCCTCCCCATCCATGGAGACTAATGTGGCTTCAGTGTAACCCCTGCAACTCCCAGGGACAAATTCCTTCCCAATCCCTACACTGGCAATAACCATGGGATTGTCACCAGTGGGTGACTTTGTGATGCATGTAGAATCATCCCTCTTGTGTCCTGGCTGTTTACAGTCATAGCACACTCCAGTCTTTCTTGGGTCATAATTCTTTCCCTGATACCTCCTCCCCTTTGATTGAGATGTGGTTCTGGGCTTCCCACCTTGGGCATCTTTTGGGGTTTCTTTGGGCTTCTCTATCCTTTTAAAGGTGGCCCCATCTTCCCCTGGAGGGGTGCCTGTCCCACCTTTTGTGTTCTCCACCTTGAGACTTCTTGGGCACCCTAGTGCGTACTCATTCATCCGCCATCTTTCCCTGCTATCTGGAGCTAGATAGCTTGGAATCTACTTTGAGGTACAAATTGTTATTATGTGCTCCTTTACAATCAAATTATAAAGCCCCTCAAAGGTATCTACTCTGTTACTTTTGATCCAGCCTTCCAGTGACTTCATAGAGGTGTCTACAAAATCCACCCAGGTGTGTGTTGTTCCTAACTTTGAGTCTATACTCTTCTGGGGTGAGTCCAAATAGCTCAATGAGTGCCTCTCTCATGTAAGGGTATGACTCTGCCTCCACATCCTCTAGTATCAGCAGTCTTTCTCTTCCTACTGTTGGTATCAGTTCCCACAGTAAAGACCCTTACTGTTGGACACCCACCCTTCTCATCCTGAGAGCTCCAGTCATAAGATGCCAGCCACTTATTTGTGTCGTCCCCCTCTACATACTTAGGGACAATCTATTTTTGAAACCTGGGATCATAGGCACCCTCTGCAGTCACCTCTGGATCTTTGTTGCTACAACCATGTACTTGGGGTTTCACCCCCAACCTGACCCTCTTCTCCTCCAGGGCCAGTCTCCTTTCTTCCAAGACAGTGTCCTCTCCTGAATCTTCAAGAGGCTGAGCTGGATTCTGAAACCCTTAGGTCTTCTCTCCAAAGTGGGCTTCTTTCACTCCAAGACAGGAAGCTGTTCCTTGAACGAGGTGTGGGGACCACACTCTCCTGGTCCCCCTCTATTTCTGAAAGATCACTGCCATTCTCCTCATCTCCACTCTCAGGGGTGATTGCCTCCTCCAGCTGAGCCTGAGCCTTCCTTGTTTCGTCCCTGGCTCTGAGGGCTTTCTCAAGATCCTCCTTTTTGGCAGCGACTCCAGGAGAATTCTTTTTTTTTATCCCTGCACTGCATCCTTAGGTCATCAATCTTGAGTGTGGGCAGGATAGCCAAGCTGATTCCCCTGTTTTCCATCTTTGACGGCTCTTTGCATACTTTGCAACTTCAGAAAACAGTCTCTTTGTAATTTACAGAACCTGGCACTCGTGAACCTTTTCACTCACTTATCGACTTGGCAGGTTATCTCGGTAGTTGCTAACTTATTAATTGTCAGGTACAGCTAAAAACAAGTTCTGGATCCCACCGTTGCCACCAATGTGAGGATCCTGGTGTAATATATATATTAATAACTGTGGGGCCTTACTGTGGAATATACTCCGAAAACCTTTATTGGTTCTAGTCAGGCTCATTGGAACAACCTTAAGTTCAACCCTGGGTAGCTATGGCTTTCGAGCAGCAAGGCTTGAATAAAGGAACTTAGTGTAAAGCATTTAACAGTACCAAGCAAGGAAAATGGAAAGCCACAAAACACAAAGGAAACGAAAGAAACGTGGCACCAATTTATAAAAACAGAGTATAGTTTTATGAATGTTTAGAGTGCAAGTTCAGCAAAATTGGCCAGAGGGTTCTGTAGATATGGTCTTTCAAAGATTTTATCATTTTTAATATTTCAACCGCAAACAAGCATCGGTCAACAAAAAGTTTGCAAACTTTTCAAAAGTTTTTAAAAGTTAGTTTGACAACTCTCGCCCAGTCTGGGTGAACAAATCCGACTGGATGGAGGTCTATGGGGCCAATGGGGTAGGTTTGGACAGCTACCTGGCCACTAGAACATTTTTCAGTCCAGTTCCATCCTTTGCAGCACGACTGCCATAGACGATAATGGAGTGGTCCTAATGCTGGGAATGCAGGATGAAAAGATGCTTAAGAATGCTCTGGTTACAATGCAATTGACAGGGGGGGCACTTGAAATGGTTCCTCAGGCCACAGCTGATGTGGGGTGAGTTTGACACAGAGGTCGGGGTCCCACAAAGTCCTCTTTCCGGCGGTAGAAGGACAGCAGGCTAGTGTCTCTCTAGAGTGACCATATCGGGCTTTGATGACACTCCTAGGGCCAGCGAACTTGGGTGCAACTTTTGGTTGTCAAAGTTCAGTCTCTCAAGGTTCCCAGCAGCAGCTAATCTTCTCCAGTGGCTAACATATTGCTGGTTTAGGCTACTTCAGCTCTTTTGCCCCTGGGGCTGGTTACAAGAGATCAGTAGACTGATCCTTCAAGTCACTGCTTTGGTCTGGGGATGGGAATCAACTTTTCCCCGAGCTAGGAGCCACAAGCACAGTCCAAACTTGCTAGCCCAAAGTGCAGCAGGTTCAGTCCAGCTGAATGTGCAGCCTCTCTTTGTGTGATTCCGAGGGCAGCAGGGCAGTCCTTCTTCAGTTCTCTTTCCAAACCCAGTGTAATCTAAAAATTCCAGGGTCCCAGGGCTGTCCTTTTTATTCCGCTAAAGTGCCCAGAGGGGACCATGCGGTCACTAGTCAGTTGGCTACCAGGTCCCTTTCCTATGGGTGATGACTTTCCGGCAATGTGTGGCATCTGGCAATTCCAGACTGCATCATTCTGGCCACTCTCAAGATGTTGGGACTCTTCCTTAGATGTTAGGACCTCAGTAGCCCACCCTAGAGGTGTGGCTACCTGGGGAATACACGTCCACGGGAAAAAGCGGTTTGGGCACTGGTCTCCCCTCTCTGTCCTATCTCCAGCTTGTCTGCCCTAACAATGGGCAGCCACTTGGAAGTGCTATCACAATTTGCCCATCAAAGGCGGCTTCTCCTTTGAAGCTCACCTTTTGGGATAACATCCCGAGTGGCTTCCTGGAAGGGGAAGGTAACATCTCACCCTACGGCAGGCTGTGTTTGATCCTAAGCCTGGCAGTCATTCACACAACTCCCCTAGCGGGCAGAGAGCTGTCTGTGGGTCCGAGCCCGTGTGCTGCTTCTGGACCACTGGGGCACAGAGTGGCAACTTTCTAAAGGTTGCTTAACTTTAAAAGTCACATTAAATTCAACCTGGGCATCAGGTCGGGTTTAATAGCACAATTAATTTGATACCTCCCAGTACCAGGATAAGTAGTCCAATTCACAAGTTAACAAGGCTGGGGTGCCAACCAGTAACCCTGTGTTAGCCTATGGGGCTACTAATTTTTCCCTTGTAAAACGACAATTTAGGGGTTTTTCTGTTAAGACATACAAGTTTATATGTCCTACTTAACAATATACAGCTAACTGCCATAGGGCTTTATAGGCTTTCCTTTGGGGAGACTTACTTATAATGTTATGGGAAGCTTTGCCATTGGTGTTAATGGCAAAGTCGAACTTCCAGTGTGCAACGGTGGGCTAGGGGCCAATTTGTACTTTTGACACATTCAGGGTGGCACAATCAGTGCTGCAGCCCAGGATGGACACTCTCCTTACATGCCCTAGGTACCCGGAGTACCATATACTTATCAGTAACGCAGTACTTGCCAATTAGGGATAGCCCATTCTACATACACTTTGTAATGGGTAAGAACACTGGCACTGAGGTCTGGTTAGCAGGCCTCAGTGCACTATCAGAGTTTAAAAACCAGCAGCATCAGTCCAAAACGTGGGGTGAACATGCAAAAAGAGCCATTTCCATACAGTACAGTTTTGGCATCTATGCAGAAGGTGAGGAATATGCACGAATTAGCTGCCATCAAAATCAAAACTTACCCTCGGTAATGATATTTCTGGGGATACTGTAGCTTCCTACAGATTCCTAACCACCTTCTCTTCTCACATTATTAGTGTCATTGCTAGTAAGGATACTATGTATTCATCTGTTAATTCTGTTGCTGTATTACCAGCTGTCACTAAAGACGGTTACTCTCCGCAGGCCTCGGTTGGTCACAGAAAACAGTAAGGAGCTGACTCCAGCTTACCAGGCAGCATTGTATGTGGGCTGGTGTTGTCACTTCTTAAGGCGCGAGGAGTCGCGACTGGAGTCACATGCCACCACCTTTTGGCGCTGGAGCTGCGACTAGTATCGATCTAATTAATTCTTTCATAGTTTTTTTTATGTCAAAGTTAATCGTAAACCAATTTTTTTAAAATCCGAAATGATTGTTGGTTGTAACTATGGTTAATCCGAGCTTTTTTCCAGTAGAAATTGAGAGGCTAGTATTTCCTGTTATGGCTTTTGGACGCCTTAACGTATATGCTCATTCACTTGGACAAGTCAAGTCAGCAAGGCTTTTACTGCACTAAGTTGAAAGGTTCATGGATTGTCCCCAGCTAGATGATGGTAGCTCTCAGTCAGACAATGCTGGACTGCCCAGTTAGCTGAATGTAGGTCCATGTTCGGGGAACGGGGGAAACAACAGACCTATCAACATTGCGGGAAACGGGGGGAGGAGCCTAGCGCGCAACCAAGATGGCCGCGTAGGCTTATGACTCCCGAGGGCCTCCGCAACCTCCCACGTCTATCCTGTCATAATCCTGGTTTTCTAGACGGGCTTTTGTCTATGATCTTGCGCTAAGGTGCCACTCGTTTTCCAAATCGAAATCGGACTCCGGGAACCGGACTGGTGGCGATCTGAAGTTTGCGGCCTTCTCCGGCCTTGGTCCCGAACTCGAGTTGGTGAGGTGCCCGGGTGCGAAGTGAACAACAGCGGCATGCCAGTCTGGGCCTGCCCCGGACCCCGTGCTTTCACTTTCGGTTTCGAGTTGATCTGCGGAAATTGACGTCGGGACTTCGGGTAGGCAGCGCCGAGGACGGAGTGCATGGCCTGATTCTCGAACTGTAAACGGGCCTATTTCAGTTGGTGGCCCGGATCTTCTGCATTGGTCGCCTGGCCTTCCTCCGGGTGCTGGAGGGTGCTGACCTTGGTGGTCGCTGATGATGGCGGCGAGAGTGGACGGCGACAAGCTGAAACCCAAGTCTACACGGAGGGGAGCTTATACCCAGGCCAACAACATGGACCGCTATGCACAGCCAAAGGGATCCCCTAGTGGATCACATAAATCGCCTGAGCGGCCCAAGGAGACCTCGGGCGCATCGTCCGAATTGACTCTGCTGGATGTCATGGGGGCCATTGAGGAGATGAAGGCGACTGTGAACCAGCAATTTGATACCCTGGCTAATAAATTGAACTCGGTGTTGATTGATGTGAATTTGGTCAGAGTGGACCTGTCCAAAACAAATGACCGGGTCGACTCATTGACTCAAGCGGCGTCGAGCCTAACTGTGGATGTGGCCGCATTGCAGACGGAGGTGCGGAGGTTGCGGCTCGCCAGTGACCTGACTGATCGTCGCCTTGAGGATTCCGAAAGCAGGGCCAGGCGGAATAATGTCCGTATTATTGGGGTGCCCGAACGATCGGAGGAGTCTGCTGCGGATCTTTTTGTGGAGGATCTAGTGGTGACTCATCTAGCACCCAAGGGACTGAGCAAGTTCTTCGCTGTGGAACGGGCCCACAGGATTCCGGGTGGTGCGCCCAAGGTGGGTGCTCCCCCGCGGCCTATCATTGCCCGACTTTTTAATTTTCGGGATAGAGATGCTATCCTTCAGGCATCGAGGATGGCTGGGCCATTAAAGTTTGAGAACTCTAATGTTAGCTTTTACCCAGACTTCACGCAAGCGGTTCAAAAGCAACGGTTGGGATTTTTGGCCATCAAACGGCGCTTGAGGGACATGGAGCTGAAATATGCGATGCTATTCCCGGCTAGGCTGCGGGTCGAGTTAGAGGGTCGCTCGCATTTCTTTGACCGGCCGGTGGCGGTTGGAGAGTGGCTGGATGCCCTACCTAGGGGTCGAGGTCGGGAAGGTCGGATGGCGGAGAGCGGAGAGTGCTCGACGGAGTAGGAATAGAACTGGGATCCTGGCTATGGACCGGACTGGTAACGTTTTGCACCTGTGGCTGCACTGGACTCCAGTTTGTAACACTTTGCCCTTTGGTATTTGGAGGTTGCGGGGGGCTTGCTGGGGCCCTTTCCTCCTTCTGGGGTTTTTCTTGTCTTCTTTGTAGTGAGTTTCATATTGGGGCGACAGGCACACTGCACGTTGGGGGGGCTGTTTGGGCTCACGCAGGGGTGCAGGGAGGGGGGAGTTTTGTTGGGGTTGATGGGGTGGGGTTGGGGTTTGTTTGTTTGCATCACAAGGCGGGGTAATGTTTTCTGTTGTGTTATTATGATTGTGCTCTCCGGGAGGGGGATATTTTGTGCTGGGGGGCATGGGGGGTAAGGGGTTGAGACTTCTTTCATGGAATGTGAATGGGCGGGGGGTGGTCCTGCAGTTCTTGAAACGTATTTCGCCTGACATTGTGTTTCTGCAGGAGACGCACCTCATAGGGAACTCTTTCCATTCCATGAACAGGCGAGGATATCGCCTTCTGGCCCATTCTGGTCTCACCTCTGGCTCGAGGGGAGTGGGCATTTTAGTTAGGACCTCTCTCCCGTTGGAGGTGGATGAGGTGCTCCACGACGACAGAGGGCGCTACACTGCACTGGTGGGGAGATGGGAGGGTAAGTTGATTTAGCTGGTTACTGTCTACGTGCCGCCGGGCCTGCAGACGGCCACCTTTGCTGATTTGGGGCGCCTGCTACTTGGGCTTCCGGGGGGGGTTTTGGTCTTGGGGGGGGATTTTAACGCAGTGGTTTCCGGAGTTGAAGATCGACACCCCCCTAGGGACCTCCCTCGGGCCCAGAACTGGCTGGGGGGCTTTCTGGATACCCTGGGACTGATAGATTGTTGGCGGTTGAAACACCCTGGACAAGCACAGTATACCTTCCACTCCGGGGCCCACGGTAGTCTTTCGAGGCTTGACTATATGCTAGTGCCTGCGGCCCAAGCTGGGATGATTGGGGAGGTGCGACACTTGGCCCGCGGTATATCTGATCACTCCCCTCTTTTGCTACACTTAGATATCGCCATGGGGGCGGTGGGGAGGGTGGCGCCGATCAACCCCTGGTACCTACGAAACCCCACGATCCGTGCAGACCTGGTTAGGTCCCTGGAACACTATTTTAACGACAACGTGGGGTCGGTGTCTTCCGCCGTCTCCCTTTGGGAGGCCTTTAAGACGGTGCTCCGGGGCCAGGCCCTGTCTCTCATCTCCCATACCAAAAAATGCAAGGCGAAAGAGGTGGTTCGACTAGAAAATGAGATCACCGAGTTAGAGATCGATTTGGAGCAAGGTGTTACGGATGACAGACTGCATGTGCTGCGGCTTAAACAGGCCGACTACAAGGCACTGGTTACTGAATCTGCTAAGAGTATGAGCAGGGAGCAACAGGGGCGTTTGTACGATATGGGTGATAAGGCGGGGAAGTTGATTGCCTGGTTGGATAAGAAGGAGAGAGCGAGTCGAGTGGTGCCGGTTGTTGAGAGGGTGGATGGTGTGTGTGTGACGGACCCCGGTGATATTGTTGATTGCTTTGCGGACTATTTTCACGGGGTTTACTCTCCAGTCTCTGAGCGATCGGAGGAAGACTCTCGCCTGCTGCTTAAAGACATTGCTTTGCCATCTCTATCTGATGAGGATAAATTATTGATGGACGCGGCCCCGTCGCCGGATGAGATTGCTTTGGCCATTCGCTCTATTGCTTCTGGCAAGGCCATGGGTCCTAATGGCCTTCCCATCGAATTATATAAGTTGCGCCCAGATAAGATTGCGCCGTATCTCCGGGACATGTTCCTTGAGGCACAGGCGGCGGGCTCCCTCCCCCCTGACCAACGTCTTGCTACTATTGTTGTTATCCATAAGGAAGGGAAGCCGCGGGATCGGTGTACTTCTTACAGGCCTATCTCTTTGTTGAACGCGGAGCCCAAAATCCTTGCCAAGGTACTGGCCAATCGCCTGATCCGGGTCGTGGGCGACCTGATCCATCAGGATCAATCCGGTTTTATACCCCATCGCAATACCGCTTTGAACCTGCGGCGACTGCATGGCGTCCTCGCTAGAGCGCCATTCATGCGTGAGCCGGCCATTTTGGCGTCCCTGGACGCTACCATGGCATTTGACACCTTGGAATGGCCGTATATTTGGGCAGCATTGGCGAAGTTTGGATTCGGCCCGGGGTTCATCGGTTGGGTGAAATTGCTTTATGATAACCCACTGGCACAGGTGGTGGTCAACGGACGGGTGTCGGCTCCTTTTGCTTTGGGTAGGGGCACGCGACAGGGATGTCCGTTGTCGCCTCTTCTCTTTGCGCTTTGTTTGGAGCCCCTTGCGGAGTGGCTGCTGTGGCACCCTTCAATGCGTGGCCTTAGATGGACGCCGGAGTACGAGGATCGTGTCTCCCTATATGCGGACGATATCCTCTTGTATCTTGCATCTCCGCGCAAATCGCTCATTGTATTGGTGGATGTGTTGAGCTCCTTTGGTCGCAATTCCGGATTGGTCATTAACTGGGCTAAGTCTTGTGTGTACGTTCTCTCCGGGGAGGCCCCCCCCCTTCCGCGGGGGTGCCCTATCCAGGTTGCGCAGTCGGGTTTTAAGTATTTGGGAATCTTTATAACCCTAGACCCGGTGGCCCGGTATGAGCGGAATCTTCTCCCCCCCCCTTCAGCGCCTAAGGGCGGATGTGGCGGGTTGGCGGCGGCTGCCGCTCTCGCCGCTCGGCCGGGCGGCGTTGTTCAAAATGATATCGCTGCCACGCTTTTTGTACGCCCTACAGAACACTGTGGACGTAGTGCCGGCCCGCTATTTTCGGGAGGTGGAGTGTCTTCAGCGTCGATTGTTTTGGGATGGGCGGCCGCGGATCGCTCTCGCCAAACTAACCCTACCGTGGTACGATGAGGGGGTCGCTCTCCCTGATATTAAACGATATTATTGGGCCTCCCAGTTGGCTGCTGTCAATCACGGGATGTATGGGCCTGCTTTGAACCCGGCTTTTGAGATGGACAAATTGTTATTGCCAAGCGGGGATTATAATCGAGCACTATACTCGGGGTCCCTTGATGCGCGATTGACAGGCCCGACGCGGGTCGCGGTGCAGGTGTGGCATGCAGCCAATGCGGCGATGGGGTGGAGGGATCGCTTGACTCGGGCAACGCCATTGTACGCTTCCCGACGTTTGGGTTATCTGTGTACTACGAAAGGCTTTGAGAAATGGGATATGATTGGTATCAGCAAGGTAGGGGATCTCTGGACGAAAGGGAAATTTAAGACGTTCGACATGCTGAAAACCGAATATCAGTTGAACGATAGGGAATACTTTCGGTACGCTCAGGTTCATCACGCCTTGTGTTCCGTATTCCCGGACGTTGCGGCTTTTCCGGAGTCCTCCCCGTTGGAAGATAGAGTATTGGACGGCTATGTGCCGGATAGCACCATTTCGCTGATTTATAAGAAGCTTATCAATGATCGAATGGGTTTGCTGACCTCATTGCGGGAGACATGGATTGCCGACGGTTTGGAACTTGACGACGAGGATTGGGTGTCAGCGGTGGCCTCCCCGAAAGAGGTGGCTATCCCGGCCGCTTGCGTTTCGTCCAGCTTAAGATACTTCATAGAGTGTACGTCACGGGGCCTGGTTTGATGCGTATGGGGTATTCGGTGGATGGTCTGTGTAAGCGAGGCTGTGGACTACTGGTGACTTTCCTCCATATCCTGTGGGAGTGTCAGGAGGTGACTCGGTTTTGGTGTAGAGTGCATGCGGTGTTAGAAGAAGTCACGCATGTTGCCTTGTTGCCGGAGGCACGGAGATGTTTGCTGAATGTCTGGGAGCCGACTGATTACAATGTGATGCAGACGCAGTGGGTGACTCTGGGCTATATGGTAGCGAAGCGTGACATTGCACAACTGTGGGGCTCCCAGAGGCCACCAACGGTCTCAGCGTGGAAGGAACACATGGACTGGTGTATGTTCAGAGAGAAAACGGTGTATGTGGCGAGAGGCAAGCCTGGGAAGTGGATTAAGGTGTGGGGTCCCTGCAACTCCTATCGTGGAGGTATTTGCGCCCCGCCCCAGACGCGAGAGATGGATGCTGCTCTGTCTCCCTAGCCCGCGCATTCCTCTATGCTCCTGCGACATGTGCATTTGGTTTCTTCTGCCTGCCCCCCCCCCCCTCTTTCTCCCTGGGTTTGTTTACCCCTTCGATACGGGGAGCACATGTTACTACTATTGACCTCCTCTGCCTTGTGTGTGTGATGTTTTTCGTTTTCTTTAAAAATATGAAACCTTTCTTTGCTTGTCTATGGACTGCGGCTGCGGCTGGCTGAGTTGATTAGCACTCCAGTAGCTCTCTTATTGCTTCACCGATGTGGTTGTTAAGATGTGTCTATGCTTATAGTGTGCATTAGCGGCCGGCCTGTTGGTTGTAGGCCCATACTTGTATGTCTCTGAAACTGTAATAAAGGTTTTTTAAAAAAAAAAAAAACATTGCGGGAAACATTCTTAAAACAACCGGACCTCCGTTTACCTGTAATTGAATGGCACACCTAGAACTGTGGAATACCAAATTTATTTATGGTATGTGCATGCTGCTAATTCTGCTTTAACTGGAACATCCGTGACACTTTTCACATAGGACATCCTGGTTTGTGTATGAGAAGAAGAACCTAGCAGCAACTGATCTTTCTTCCTTTTGGGAGTGTCTAGGGTCTTTGACTAAAACTTTGTTTCGTGTGATGCAGGAATCATTTGTGCTGCAAGTTATACCAAACAAGCTAATTGGTGACCTTGAAATGCTCAAAATCATTGTATTTGTCGATTAAGCCAAATATCAAGTCCTTTCCTGTGGAACATTTTGATAGAAGGCTGAATGTGCCCCTTTGGCAAAACTAAGGTGCAGTATTCTTGCATAAAGTGATCTAAAGGGCAGATGGATAAAAGGTGACAGGTTTGTGCCTCTCAATATATTTAACAGAGAAAGTTTGAGAACAGTTCTTACCTTTGCTACTGTTGCAGCCGGTGTCCGGGCAAAGTTCTGAGGGGAGTAGGGTGGGACTGAGAACGACAGACAAACAAAAAGAAATTATCTGCCACATAGCCAGTCTTCCGCTCCTCTCTGGCTCCAGTCCACTGCAGGCACAGGCTCCCAGAGTCCCCTCTGGCCAATCCGGACGCTGCTCTCATGCTGCTGGTAGGATGAGAGCAGCATCAGGAGTGGCCTGAGCGCCCTCAATTTGCACTCTCAGTGAGACTGGGACCCTGTGCCCGCTGTCTCCAACCCGGCGACACAGCTCAAGTTGGAGACAGCTTCAGTGCGCATGACGGTTTGGCCGTCCTGAGATGGCCTGCCAAACCCACATGCGCACTGAAGGCAGTGTGTGTAACCACTCCCCACATGCCTGTCATCCTCCATTGCCCCACGCCAAAGACTTGACCGGGAAACAAAATAAAACGATAATAAACCTGGGTTTATTATTGTTTGTTTTTTTAAGATAAAAAATAATGAAAATAAAACAATAATTAACCCGGGTTTAGGCTGCTGGCGGGGGATGGGGGGGGAGCAACGCTTCTCCACCATAGCAGAGGAGCCGCTGCTGCTTTGGTGACAATATTTCGGCTGGAGGCATACTCTTATTGCAGATTCCTCACCTTATGAATACCCTTGCAGGCCTAAGCCTAAGACTAGTCTGAAAAACATTTCTGCAACAGTACCTCTCCAGCTCTGCCAGATGATGCCAGGCAATGGGCGATGAATGCTGAATGTCAGCAGATCACCAGTCCTCTTTAGCTATTCCAAGGTGATTAAGATCAGCTGTGCATAATTCCTCCTACAGGACTTTCAAAATAAGTGGAATGAGTGAACTTTAAGGGATGCCAACTAATCCCCGCATTCAGAGCCAGCAACGTTTGGCTAAGGGACAACATCTTGAACTTGCTGTGTCGAACTAACAGGCTCAGAGTACAGAGGTCCAGAATACATCTCAGACATCTGTCCTTCTTGTGACAAGGAAGCAAAGTAAGTAAAACGTCATGTCCATTTCTTCCGGATGCATGATCTCTATGGCCCTTTGTTCAACAGAACCAGGACCGCCACGTCTAAAATCGTGGCTATGAAGCACATCCTGGTGGAATGAGAGTAGTCCAGCAGGAGGGAAATGAAAGGTTACGGCACAATCGTTTTGGATTAGATGTACGACTCAGTGATCCACCATGATACTCTCCAAAATGGTGTAAAAGTGGACGACCCCCTCCCCCCAACCAGGAGCTCGTAGTGTGCGGCTGAGGAGGAGTCCGAGAGGTTTTAAGGCTGCAGAGGTGGGTGTGAATGGCAGAGACGCAATCTGCTGTTGGTGAATGCGACCTCTACATCGACCCCTGCCATAAAATGAGCAGTACATTTGTTGGGACATCTGGATCAGCTGAGAAGGTTCTCTCTACCAGGACTGCTTTGCCCTGAAATAGTGGTTGAGTGCCCAGTGAGCGAGCTGTAGGTCTATCGTTCTTGAAGCATTCAAGGGAGAAATCTACTTTTTCTCCAAACAGCCACCAGCCATCCATGGGCATATTTATGAGCATTGCCTAGACATCCTGAAAAGCCAGTGAAACACATCCAAGTGTAGCGGTGCAGTGCGACTGTCATGCCTGTGACTCAAGTCTCAATATCAGCAAAGTTCATGCTGCGTTACAGGATATGTTGACCAAATCGGTAAATGGCTTTTTCGTGTGGTCTGGTAGGTTGATGAGAGTAAGCTATGCCAATTCCCACAGGGTGTGGCCATATCAGCCAAGGAGATAGGTAGAGTTTGCTGTTCAGAGGCCGATACTGGAATAGATTGATGCTTTACAGCCTATAGAGTCCAGTTTCTTTTAGTTTATTTCAGGAGGTGCAGTGGAAAAGACAATGTATGGACTACCTAAACTTCTGGTTCAAGGGGAGAGGATGAAAATTGTAGCTCACCCGGTTTGTGAAGTCTGGCTTTTTGCCTCTGGACAGCTGGCCCCGAAAAGGGGTTTTCTAACGCAGCCATGACTGGTGTCAAAATGGTCTCATTAAATGGGAGAAAGTTCTTCATCACTGAGCAGGGCTGCAAGATCTATGTCAAAATGTTAGGCTGTGCCTCTGCACAGGACAGAGTCAATTCTAAAGTTTCTGTTACCTCTCAGACTACCATGGGAAATGAAGAGACTTCCTCTGAAGTAAGGCTAAATGGCCAAGGAATGTCCCTTTTTGGTGAAGTATTCCAGACACTTACAATTTATCATTACTATTCTCCAGGCACACAGAAATGAATTGAGGTTGTTGTTTCAAAAGTCTTTTTATTCCTTGATTTGTTGATACGAGCCCTTTTGCCAATTCGTTTTTCATCTCAAACTGTTGGTGTCACAGCAGACTTCCTCAGGGCAAGATTTCGGTCACTCCAAACAAACTCAATCTCATGGTCTTTGTCAGGTTCTATCAGCAGTCGTCACCTCAGACTCCTGCTGTTGATCGCTGTGCTTGAATTCGTTATATTTAAGAAGTCGATGTATTTTTAGTCGGTGTGTACGTTCTCTTAGTTATCTGGTCCGCCGCGAGTGTCTGCAAAAAAGTATGTTTTTTCAACAAGATACAAGCTGGCTTAAGTGTTATAGTGGGAAAGGAGATTATCAGCCTTCAAATCACCATCTTCTGCGTAGACATAATCCTTATCAGGCATTGCAGGCGCATCTAGGTCAAACAATTCAAATAACAGCAAATTTCTGAATTCTAGGTAGGTTGTCCATTAAGTGTTTATCATCCCATCATGCTTTTTACTCCTTTGTTGCACAGCAAATCTCGACCAATTTAGAAAACCTCTAGGGTGGCTCTGTAGTGTGCTCTAATGGCGGCGTCTTTGTCAGGGCCATGGGAGCCTCTGACCAGAAATGAGACAGCCCTTTGGCAGGGTCTGACTTTTCCTTAGGTACTGGAGCCTATGGAGGTGGGGCGCTGGGATGTGTCATGGTCAGTGCTGCCAGAGTCAACAAGCCTGCAAGATCATGCTCAGACTTGGGGAGTGTCCCAGCTGGTACAGGAGATGTCCTGTGCAAGTCCAGCATTAGCAGCTGGAAGCCCTTGACCTGTGCAGGGTTGCCCAATGGAGATGGAAACTCCAGTCGGATCTTTTTCAGCTGACAATAAGGAAGGGTGTGGTGTTTGGGCACAGCAAGGAGACTCCTAAGGGCCCGAGATGCAAGACTGCTTAATTGAGGAAGAGGAGGATTCTCCCTTGTAAAGTGTTTTCTGTGCTTTTTATGGGAAGCTCTTTTCAGAGATCGTTCCCTTTCAGGAGACTTAACCTAAAGATGATGGTAATCGCTTTGTCGTATACCAGTGATCAATGGGATAACAGCTTAGCCACCCACTGAACGACGGCTTTTGGGTGCCTTGAAGTACAGGACTCCATGCATGGTGTCGTGTTCCGAGACTAACCATCACATGCAGATGTAATGTGGGTCTAGCAAGGACATTTTCTTGCAGCATCTGCAACAGTGTTTAAACCATAAGATTTTTGGACAAAACATTTGACCTAGTTGTTGTTAAAATACTGAGGATTTTCAACAGTGAAGCACCAAGGGAGCATCATACACGCATAGATTAGACGAAGAAAACCAGGGACTGATGCCAGTGCGCTGGTTGGGACCTAATATAGTCAGATGTTGTCATATTCAGTGGGCAATTTCACACCTGAATCTGCGTGGCGCAACCTGAGGGCGCTGGAGAGCTGCTGGGGAACTGTTTTCTCAGCTCAGCCAGTCTGATGCCTAGAAGGATATTCATGAAGTGAGGAATCTGTGGACCAATATATCCATCAGAGACTGAAATCAAGAGGAAAATGTATTGGATCACAAGGAAACCAGCCACTGTTTACTGTTTTCAAGTAGGTTGTGAAGCGGTTTCAGAATATCTGATCCGAGTATTTATCGCTAGAAGGCGATTTATAAATTACTTGTCTAAGTAAGAGTCTTTCAGATCAGAAATGATGCCCAGGTATGCTATGCATGAATAAAATTGAAATAAGCATTTGGAATGCAATCGGTCTCGCCTTTGGGACCTTAGATGTATTTATCTATGCAGCACATCAGCCTGGGTGCTGAAACACCTACTGTTCTTTAACATGGAGGGAAAGTAAGCACCAAACTGCGTGACATGCCAGGTATGGGAACACATGGAGAGAAATATTGCCTTTCAGCGGGAAATGGTGTAGTCCAAAGCTCTGTTTTTAATATAAAATCAGGGTCTTCGGTGGTCTATTGATCTGTAAATTCCTCATCTTTAGAGCATCTCCCATGCGTCAGCCTGGATCCAGAAACTTTTCACAGCAGTGCTCCAACATGTCGCTTAGTGGCGCCGTGGGGCTCCGCATAGGCTTCGTCTTATAACAGAAGTGACAGAAAAGAGCCACATACAGGGGCCACTGCAGCTCGCTAATGTCCATTTCTTGCTGGACTCTTTCCACACCGTCTGACGCGCAGCACAAAACAATTGTCCGTACCAATGTGCAGATCTCTAATTTGGGACCTTTTCAGATGGTAAAAAGACACCACTCTACATAAAGGGGAGGTGGGATTGCATTGAGGAATCTGCTGTTAGGTAGAGTATCCACTAGAAAGAACGTTACCAAAGGTAAGTAGCTTGTTCTTCTGATGGATACTTCTAACCACAGATTCCTCTTCTTTGGAACAGATACCAAAGTAGTACCTCATGAAGGAGAAGAGTCAGTGGAGTGGCATCAGACCTGAAAATCTAGCAGGGCCAAATGAGTGAAATGCCCTTCCTGACATACCTGACTGTCAAGGCAGTAGTGCTTTGTGAATGTATGCACCAACGCACCAAGGACAGGCACTCTGCGTGCCAACACAGTGGTGGCAACCTTTTCCCTTGTGTAAGGGGCTCTTGTGCAATGTGTAGCAGATCTTAATGCAAAGGACTATTCTCCCTCAACAAAGTCCTTTTCTGCACAGCTTTTCCTTTCTTCGCCTCAGAGAACCCACAAAAAGCTGATCGAACATCTGATGGTCCTTGGCATGATCGATGTAAAAGCTTAAAGCACCTTTGGGGTCCAACCGGTTGTGCTTTATCTCCTCTTTTGAGTGGTGAGGCGGGGCAAACAATGCTGGGAGAGTGATGGAGTGTGCAACGTACAGAGGAGTCGCTACTTTCGGTGTGAACGCCTCTCATGTCCTCAGCATCGTTTGTCCAGAAAAAAAGGTGGTGTAGTGCTGTTGTACCGATAACGCTGGGAGTTCACTGACTCAACGTGCTGAGTGGTTGCAATGAGGAAGTTAGGCTTTAAGGTCAAAAGATGCAACAAGCTCAAAAAAAGTAGAATTGATGAATGTCCAGACCAAGTTCAGGTCCGGCTCTGGCCTCTCAAACAGTTTGGAAGGAAACATGTGTCAAACCTGTAATAAATCATATCACAACAGGCTATTTATAAAATGATGGTTGGTCCAGCAAACACAAAAGGTCTGAAAATGGTAACAAATAATCTTAAATAGTGCCACCTGCAAGATCTTGCTCTGCCAAAGACAAAAGAAATAATCAAATATCCAACAATTTAGCTTGTAAAGGGTGTGCCTTGCGAACTCAACACCAGGCAACAATAATTCTCCCTTGTCACGCATGGAGGTATAGATTACGTAGGTTTAGGTGCTGAACCCTGCCCTACTGCTGCAACAAAACATCCTTCCAAGGTGGTTACCAGATCAGGAGGCAGACGCTCATGCCCAGAGGTTTTGGGTACCACACTCTCCAGGCACAATCCGGAGACACTATGATGACTTGAGCCCACTTTATTTTGCTCTTCTTCAGAACTCGGCCATGAGAAGAGAGGCAGAAAGGAATACAGTAGTCCTATACTCCATTCCAGAAGGAATGCATCCCCTAGCAAGAGTTTTCACAGGATCAAAAGCACACAAAGATTTTGACACTTTGCGTTCTTGACAGTGGTAAAAAGATCTAGCTAGGGTTCTACCACTGTCAGAGTATGACCTGTACCACCTCAGGCTGCAGATGCCATTCATGATCTGCCTGACACCACCAGCTGAGTTCATCTGCCCTGGTACTCAGGGATCACGCCAGATGGTTCACGATCAGGGAGATACATTGATGCTCCAGCCAACTCCAGAGATGCGGGGACTCAGGACCCCACTCCGCCCTGCTTATTGCCGGACACGAAAGAGGTGGGGTTGTCCTTGAGAACCTATATCAGCCTCTCCTTGGTAGATAGGACAAAGGCCTTCAGCAGTAGATAAAAGGCCATGCAACTCTAACAGATTGATATGGACCCAGGTTTACACCAGAGGCCAGGGTCCTGTGATCTCCACCTCCGCAGTGGCAACGCTTGCCCCAGTCAGAAGGATCAAGGCCAGTATGAATCGCGTATTTCGTCTTATCTTGGCCATCTTGAATGGTCTGAGCCAAGGAGACTCCAAATTCTTTGGGACATTCAGCAAGGTCTCGCTAGCTATGTGCCAGAGGGTTTACGTATACTTTGATCCACAATTATCAACCCAGATGCAAGGCTACCTGATGAAAACATTTGTTTTCCTCATTCCTTAATCTTCTCAGACTCATTGTCTAGGGGTGTTTGGGGGGTTGTCGTGTGGATTGAATTGGGGTTTGCCTTGCTGGTGGAAGCCTAGGCCACCAGATTCTCTAGAGTAGGATGCTGTGTAAGGAAATCAGGCTTGCAAGGCACCAGTCTATGGCATGTGGCCACCTGCCTAGTTATAGGCGGGCAAAAGCATGGCTTTAACCAAGTGCCCATTAAAGTGTCAGTGATGGCTTCATTGAACATAAGCAAAGGCTCAGATGAGGCTGGTCCTGGTTGCAAAACATTTGTGAGTACATTTGTCTTGACTTCAGTGGAAGGCAGTTGTAGGTCCAGAACCTCAGCCGCTCATCGATTTACCACTGCAATGACTCGCCTCCTTTCAGTTCCAAAATGCCAAATCAACCCTGTATTAGGGGAACTAGCACGCTCACTGGCCTCCTATATGACCTTGTAAAGACTGCCATTACCATAATTGGTAATGGGGCAAACCAAACCCTAACCCCTATTGTCATCTTTGAGTGGTGGCAAGCTCTGGTCAAAGTTGGAACTAAAAAGACAAGGGAGCCTCTGAGGTAGTGGAAGCAAAGAATCAGACTATGGTAGTATAGGGATCTGGTGCACTGTAGCAGTTTTGGAGCACAACCTTGATGGGGTTGAGCCGATGCTAGTTCGGGGTGAGACATTGGTTTCCGTTTCGAAATCTCCTTTGGCATTGGTGCCAGTGTCAATGAAGGAGGGACAGATGTGGGTCTCGGAGCCAGTGTTGAAGTCCCCACTGGAGTCGGTGCTAAACCAGAGAAGGGTTCAAGGGGTTCAGACGGTGCAGAGGATGGATCTGCTGGTGGTAATCCATCTGGGGGTACCTGAGGATCCCTGGGGCCTCGGGGCACAACAGTGGAGGTGGAAGAGTGCCACAAATACGCAGCATGGCCTTCTTAAAGGCCTCAACCTGCTGTGACATTGCCAATGGCTAAGGTAACTCAGGCATGTTGAGATCAACTGTGTGAGGACACACTGCACATGTCTTGGAGTCATGCCTCAAGCCCAAACATCAAAGACACATCTCATGCAGGTATTTGACCGACATCTCTTTTCTGGCATGGTTTAAAGCTTGTAGTTTTAGAAAGGATGTAATCTCCTTGCATACTGGATTTCGTTTTTGGAAGTTGTCGAAAAACCAATGAAAGTTAGAGCAGGTTCTCATATCTATGTCTGAAGATGCAGAAACAAAGGAACTGATGGGCCACAGAGGTGGCACTAATATGTGGTTCCGCTATGCCACTTCTGGGGTGGAACTAAGCCCAGGAGGGTTGAACACCACCTAGTCGTGGGCAAGAGCACTGCTATGAAATATTCTAAAGGTGTGGGAGAACAAGTTACGTACCTTAAGTGACGCTCTTTCTGACACTCTATCTAACCACAGATTTTTCGCCTTTGGAAAATTCCTCAGACATCGTACTGGATTTGAAAATTTTCATAGTAGTGCTCCCACACTCCATTAGGTGGCACCATGTTGCTCTGCATTGGCTTTGCTCCGTCCCGAAAGTGACGGAGTGGAGCCAGATATAAGCACCACCGCTGCATACTTGAAGGAGCATTGCCAAAGGTAAGTAAATGGTTCTTCTGATGAATACTTCTAACCGCAGATTTCTCATCTTTAGAATAGATGCAAAAGCAGTACCTCCCTAGGGCAGAAGAGATCGTCTCTGGAGTGGATTCAGACCAGAAAGTCCTGCAGGACCAAATGGGAAAAATATCCTTCCTGTCAGACCTGCCTGTCAAGGCAGTAGTACTTGGTGAACATGTGCACTGATGCCCATGTTGCGGCCAGACAGATGTCTGGAACAGGCCCACTCCATGCGAACACAGTGGTAGCAACCATGGCCCTAGTTGAATGAATCCTCCGTCATTCCGGAGGCTGCTCCATGGCCAGCACATGGCAGAACTTAATGCAGAGGACTATCCACCATGACAGAGTCCCTTTCTGTACCATCTTACCCTTTACATATCGTATAAGTTCTACAATTGGGGTCTGATTACTATAACGATTGTGGTCACCTCCTGAGGCACAGCCGGGAGCAGCTTTTAATTGTATAATTCTTTTAAAATGACTGAATCTTGTATTTTTATCTCGCACTCACCTCCACTTCCTGATTCACAAGGATAGTGTGCAGGCACCCCTCTGCCTCCAAGCGAGCGCCAGAAACAGACAAACCGCCGATTCACCTCTCCCGCCATCCTCCTCGTTACGACAGGACACGCCCACTTCGAGGCCACGCCCCCTCACCCTATATATGTATATCCACAGGAAGCGCAGCGGACGAGCGCAGCGGGCGCGCCGATTGCGCGCCGAAGGCGCGCTTAAGGCAAGCTCGTCTGCGCTCGTCTGCGACCGCACGGGACCAGGGACCACCCCCCCTGCTGTCCCCGCTTCCCCGGTCAGGACCTATAGCCCCTCGGCTTTACGTCTTATAGGAAGCAGAGTCACTGCCCTATGTACCCGCACTTTTACAGCCACCTCCCTCCCTCCCTGCTGCTATGAATGCAAACACTCCTTCCAAAACCCCCTGGCAAGCCCCTTGGTTCAGAAATATTGCATGTTGACATTAAATTGTCGTTCACTGCCAAAGCATAGCACTCAAATGCTCTTGCTGCTAGAGGAGCGCAAGCCAGATGCTATCTTTTTAACGGAGACCTGGCTCTCCGCCCAATCTGACCCAGACATAATCGCAGCTCTACCCAGTGGTTACCACATAGTTAGATCCGACAGACCAGCAGGAAGAGGCGGCGGTCTGGCCATCATTCTTAAAACCCAGTACCGTTGCCGCACCTCAGCAGATAGTATCCCCGAGTGCGAAAGCATGGAAGTCTGCATAGAGTTCAACACCAACACTTCTTTCTCAGGCACGCTGATCTACCGTCCCCCTGATCCAACAAAACTGTTCCATAGGTCGCTCCCGGAGATAATAGCAAAAAGAACTTTATCTGCGGCTAATTACACAGTCCTAGGAGACCTGAATCTTCACTTCAACTCCTCCACAGATTCGATTGCCAAAGAGCTAATAGACGACCTTGGAGCTCTCCAGCTGCACCAGCTGGTCACAGCTCCAACCCATGAGAAGGGCAATCTGCTCGATCCAATTTTCAGCAGCTGCAGCGAGCTAACTGTTGACACTCCCATCCCCCTCCCATGGTCAGATCACTTTCTGATTCCGTTTGCTTGGGCCATCCACAAGGTTCCCCAGCTACCCCCCCGGACAACTATTAGGAGGAACTGGTCAAAACTCCAACTGGAACCCTGGAGGCACAATCTGGCCTCTACCCGCCCGCCCCCTTGCTCAAACCCCAATGTAGCAAACGAAAATTATGCCAGCTGGATCCTTAACTCACTAGATACGATCCTTCCCCTCCGGAAATCCTCATCTAAGAGAATGCATAAATCCGCGCCCTGGTTCTCCGACTCCTTAAGAGAACTAAAACGCTGCTGCAGGCAGCGAGAGAGAGCCTGGCGTTTGGATTTCCTCCCGGAAAAAAAGGTAGCCTACAAAGAGGCGATAAAAGCATATAGAGAGGGGATTAGGACGGCAAAAGTGACCTTTTACTCTGATAAAATCCTAGAGGCTAAATCTAAGCCCAGGGAAATATTTCAGATATTAAAGCACTGCTCAAGTGTCATGACCGCCCCCCCTCCGAGCAAAACCCAAGATCAATGCAACGAGCTCGCGGAATTTTTCCACAACAAAGTCCTGAAAATTTATTCCACCTTCCAAACGGGAGCTGCAGCCTTGGAGACAGCCAACCCACCCTCTCCTAGAAACCTCCCCCCCCCAGGTCAGCCAACCCTAGAGCGCTTCCCTCCCATGGACCTCGACACCCTCGGCAAAATGGCACGCCAAGTTAAATCGGGCTCCCCACGCGACCCAGCCCCACCAGAAGTCCTGATGCAGGCACACGTAGCCACCTTGCCTGCTATCTTGGAACTCCTAAACGCATCCATAGCCTCATGTGCCGTTCCTACAGCATGGAAGCAAGCCATGGTACGGGCGTTACTGAAAAAACCGAACCTGGATCCCGATGATCATTCCAACTATCGTCCCATTTCACTCCTCCCTTGGGCTGGCAAGGTACTGGAAAAATACATCAACGCCCACCTGGTCCAGTTCATTGAAAACCACTCCCTATTGGATGTATCCCAGACAGGTTTTAGGCCTAAACATGGCACCGAAACTGCCCTACTTGCGGTCGCCGAGGAATCCCGAATGGTTCTGGACCAGGGAGGATCAGTGGCTGTGATCCTCCTTGATCTAAGCGCCGCCTTCGATACGGTCAGCTATGCCACCTTGCTGAACCGTCTCCGGGTCATTGGAGTCTCAGGCGACGCACTTAGGTGGTTCGACTCCTTCCTGTCCGACAGATCCTTCCAGATCTTCGACGGCGATATAACATCAACCAGCAAGCCTCTCAGTTGCGGAGTACCACAGGGCTCCTCTCTGAGCCCTGTGCTATTCAATATCTACATGAAACCATTGGCTGGGATTGTCAAACCGTACGGCATTAAAATTGTGTCGTACGCCGACGACACTCAGCTAGTGGTATCATTGGCTCAAGAGACCAGTAGCCTACCCCATGGAGGCCTGCTGAGCTGCCTAGAAGATGTTAAGGAATGGATGACCAACTCCTCCCTTAAACTAAACGGAGATAAAACTGAGCTCTTGCTTCTAGGCCCAGCCTCGCCAATTCCTTTCGCCTCCTTGTGGCCCCAAGCTCTGGGCACTCCCCCTACCCCCAAGGAAAACGTCAAGAGCCTGGGAGTATGGCTGGACAGGAAGCTCTCCTTTTCCACCCAGGCTACTAAGTTGTCCGCCACCTGTTTTGGCATCCTCAAGACTCTGAGGAAAGTCCTCCCTCTTCTGCCCCTAGAAGCCAAGAAGGTGGCAGTACAAGGCCTCATCCAGTCCCGCCTGGACTCAAATAATGCCCTGTATGTTGGGGCCCCCGAGATGACTCTCCGGAAACTCCAGGTGGTGCAAAACTGCGCAGCACGCACCCTGTTACAGATCCCACGAGCCCAGTCAGCCAGACCTGCGCTAAAAAGTCTTCACTGGCTACCAGTCAAATACAGAGTGACATTTAAGGCACTGTGCATTGCGCACCAGGCCTTTTGGAAAACGGGGCCAGCAATTAACAGCAACCTTGTCATCCCCTACCACCCTAACAGGAACCTCCGTTCCACTGAGGCTTTCCTGGCAAAGGTCCCTAGAGTGAAAAGAGCCAGATCCGGGGGCAGGTTGTTCTCATTGAACACAGCTAAACTCTGGAATACTCTCCCCCTCCCACTCCGCTCCAACCCGCACCTACTATCATTTAGAAAAAAATTGAAAACCTGGTTATTGACCAAAGCCTCCGAGTTCTAATCTGCCACTCAGCATGTCTCCCCAATTATCTCAGCGCTTGGACGCCCTTGGGCAGCAACCGCGCTCAATAAATCTATTTCAATTCAATTCAATAACAGACATTGAAGCAGAAAGTTCCATATTGATGTTGACAGGTGAAATACTTTTTCCTTTTGGTGGCCAACGGATAGATGTGATGGACTTTGAATTCTTTTCCCAGCTTTGCAGACTTACTTTATTATTCAATACTTCTGTGGGCCCCTTTGCTGACATGTCAGATTCCTGCAAAATAAGTTATCACATGTATGTGGATGATAGACAGTTACATCACACTTGAAGATGATCCTGGCAAGCTTCCCAATCTTTCAGACACTTCTTTCAGGTTCATTAATAAATAACAAACATTTGCCTTTGCATACATGGCAAAAACATGTTATTTTGTTCTTAAGCCCTGTTAATGCATCTCTCTTCTCTATACCATGGCTATCAGAACTGGATAGATCCCAAATCCCAGTAGATAAAGCTTGCAGTTTTCAAGTGATCTTTGCTGGCAACATTTAATTTATCCTCATATAAATGTCTGCAAAACTGCATTGCACATCTAAGTCTGCTGAAAAGGGCCATGCTGCTGCTCCTTTATTTTCAGAAAAACACCTTAAACTGTCGCTGTGGTGAAGTCACTCCGTCTTACTATAACAGCCTGTACACCTGTTCCATTGCATCTCTCTCAAACCTGTAGAGTGCAGAACTGCACAATTTGACTTTTTGGGCTTGGAATTACACAGCCACATCACACCAATCTTCAAATATCTCCATTGGCTCCACCGTACTATCTTACATATTTGTTTGTCTTTACCACCTAATTAGAATTCTGAGGTCTGCCTTCTGATGCATTCTATCGACACAACCGTTCAGGTACAGGCGATTCATTTGCTGATCATTCAACATCCAGGACTACTCTTTGTGGAAATTCCCTATCTCTTCTATCAAGCCTGGAAAATGGCTACCTTACATTCCGAAGATCCTTAAAGAGTCACTTCTTCACCATGCATTTGGGTAACCATACTCTCTCCACAACAGCCCTCCGGTGATGTAACTAATACCTATCTTGTCAAACTCCTAATGCCAGACCTACCTCTCCACCCTTGTACCCAGGACTTTTCCCCTTGTGACACTCTGTCAACTAGCTTGGGGTTATATTGAGTGATGGACTATCTCCAGGCACTGTCCATCGCTGCCAAAGGATTAACTGATTCCCGATAACCAGCTCCAGGTATTGTACCGTAATGCTACTTCTTAGATGTACCTGTTTCCCCTAAGCTCTCTGAGGCCGCCAAAGGATGGACAGAAGTGTTTTACAAAACTCCGCAAATGAAAAATAAAAGCATATCCATATGTTCAGTTCCATTCCCCCCCCCCCCCCCCCCCAAATAAAAAACATGTTTTCTTGTTTAACATAAAGATTCCTATTTCAGTTTGGTTGTCTCGGACAATCCTGTGAATATTGGATACTAATGGTATTTAAGTTATATACATTTCCATCGCATTGCAGCATTGGGATTGGCTGGGGGGAACGTGGGAGCCCTGGTGCTTCCTGCTTCCTATTTCTCACAGGAAGCCAGAAGAGTACGGGACAGGAGAGGCGGCGGCGGTCTGCCAACTGGCTAGCAGGTAAGTGATTTTTTATATACCTGATTTATCCTCCCCATCTGCCCCTTTGCCCCCACCACCCCACTGCTGCTTCTGGGCAGCAGCCGGGACTGACTAGATCACCAACGATATCTTTTCTCGGAGTAACACCCTAGCACAGGGCTTGACTCCCCCATGCTACACCCGGGATAGATTTTGTTTAAAGAAAAAAACAATAGAATGGAGTGGAGCCATCTCATCCTGGCATTGGGCTGCACTGCCAACCCTCTAAAGACCGTAGTCTTTATGCCCTCAACCCTGGGGATATACCCTTCGCTGGCGGGTCTTCAGAAAGTACACCAGACATCAGGGATAGATTTAAAAAAAAAAAAACAATTAGGATTGGGGCTGGCCTTTCCTGTCATCGGTTCACACATCCCACATCTGGCACCCTAATGTCTGTCTGCTCCATGAGGATATGAATTTTTAAAAATTTAAAGTAGAAATAACACCAAAAAGCATTAAGTTAAGTGCCAATCTAGGCACAATTTAAGAGTGACTGCGATGGAGTGTGAGTCAGATACAGAAACCAGGTTTGTCCCGGTTGGAAGTCAAAAATCCTTAGCTAGGCAAGGCATCAGGCTGTGACCCAGAAGGACTCCACGAGACCTGATAGCCGTCGGACGACATCCCAGTGAAGCTATTGACTTTTGGCGGGAAAAGTCTGGTCAGGAGAAATCCAGAAATCAAGCCTAAGTAAGGGTCTCTGCTGACCAGATACTTTTGGCTCCTTCACCTGGTGAAGATTTCTACTTTTGAACGTAGTCACTTTTTTGTAGTTCAGAGTCCCCCTGCGGGGGAAGGCTGCCAGCTGTAGCTGAACAGGAATCCACAAGCCCAGGTACCCTCTCCGCAAGGTTCAGCTGAAATGGATTTGCTTCTGTGAAAAATCTCTGTGAGGAAGCAAGCTGAATGCGTGGCCCAGAGGCAACAAACCTTCATTGGATTGACTTGGCAGGTTTGTCCCAGTCCTCCAGAAGTCTTTGGCGCCAAAAAGTTTGTAAGTCCCAGGTTTTTATGATGTGAGGAGGAATACCCCTTAACACAGCCAAAGGTCCCATGAATTCAGGAACAGCAAGTGGGGGGGTCAAGACTCACTCCAGCAGAAGCCATCAGCAAAATCCAGGGCAGGTTCAATTGGAATTGGTCAGTTGGGCTCTTCAGGAAAAAGGGTTTCTTGCAGCATTTTGTAGTCATGTAGGTTAACAGGATTTCAACCTACTGACTCTTTGGAGTCCTCTTCTTTGCCCTGGGTACAAGTAGGGGCAGGTCCAGCCCTTCACGTCCCCTCACAGGTCTCAACTGCAGGTGCAGTCCTTCATCTGTCTTCCACAGGTCCAAAATTATTCTAAAGAGGGTGCCCGGGGGTACCACGTTTATGTGTGGCTTGTAGCTGGGGAAGACTCCTGACCCCTCCCCAACGGACAGGGGGAAAGAACCCCCCCATAAGGGTTATCTTGTGCACTATTTTAAATGCAGAAGAAGCGTCTTTAGAGTTCTCCTAAAAAGGATCAAGTAGTATTCATGGCAGTTAGCATACAGAATTCATACTCTTTCTGGGAATCACTACAACATGATCAGTTATGATAGGCTAGTGACTTTTAATTTCACAGCTTTTGCAGCAAGTTTCAAGGTCTTTTTTAGAGCTATTCATTGCTCAAAAAGGTTGTAACTTCTGATATTTATCTCGTTATGTGAACTTTATAGCTTGGTTTTACTTACAACAAAGTGTCACTCGAAATAGTGTACTAGACAACTCTTCTGGGATGTACTACAAAAGAGGGTAAGCAATAGATATTTCACCCAGTCACTAAGGTTTCCACCTGACTGGTATTTTCAAGTCAATACAGGTAAAATAATGAGGAAGACTATCGGAATTCAATATTTTTTAGCCCTTGGAATATAAACTTTCACCATAAACCACAAGATGGAAACACATCAAAAGTCTAAACTTTTTCTGAGTTTTGAAGCACACCAACTATGCACAAGTGCTATATTTAAAAAAATGAATACAGAGGAATTTACCCAAACTCTATCATTTAATCTCATAACAGTTACAAATGTGTGTTATGTTTCTCTGAGAAAGATGGCAAATAATCATTGCCGATTGCCAGATATACCTCAGGCTGGTGTGAATTGCCGGATATACCTCAGGCTGGTGTATATGGCTCTCTGCAGGAAGGTGGCAGGACAATTCCAGCAGTCAGTGGTGTCAGTTGTGTCAGTCTCTGCGAGCTTCGTGAACCCTCAATGCCGGTCTGTATAGCACTGTCGACTCATGCAGTAAGCTGGGTGTCTGTCTTGGAAGCAGCATGCAACCAAAGTATACTTGCCAACTTGAAGAACAATCTCACCATGTGAGGAGGGGGCGGGCCCTTGAAGAGGGAGGGCCTCATGCCAAGAAGTACCTATGAGGCATTTTTTAGACCCCCTCCCCCCCCCAAAAAAAAGCTTGCTGAATCTGGTCCCGATGTCCTGGCGTGTTAAAGCCTCGGAAAACAAGCTTGTTTTCCCTGCCACCGTGTGATATTGGCTCCTCACCGGGAGACTGTGTGGTGGGAGCCAATCAGTGCTTATTTTGTGCTGGTGGTTTCCAGTGCTCGGCACTAGCACTTAATTGTCAGCACCGGCTCTAGTGACAGTCCACCACATGGTGGCGATGTCTTTTTTTAAATTTTGGGATGAGCACAACATTGAAAATGAACAATACCTGCCTCTACTGCCATTAATATAGCTGTGTGTGGCCGAGATAGTCTGAATTGTCACACTTGTAGGGGTGCAAAGATTAGGTGATACGTTGGTACTGCCATTGGCAGTGCTGGCAGAGTATGGGTGGTGCAGGCTGCAGTGGCTTTCTGAGAAGGATCCTGGCACTTCATTTTTTACAAATTAAGCACTGGAACCGATATTGTGTGTTACACGGTGGCACTGTGTGAGTTGGCAGGTATGCCAAAGCAATGTTGCAGTGCTACTCAGGAGGCTTTCTCTCCACCATTATACTACAGGGCAGTCACACCACAGATGATTTCAAGGCTGCAAAACGTCACCCTGTCTAGGCAGCACAGGTGACAACTAGTAGAAAAATGCCCAGAGTTCCTGTAAAGGGTCTCCCAGCCACATGGCCTAATTGTGTGTCTACTAATCTACGTCCAGTGTACCGCCTGTCCCCAGTGAGGTGGTGTGGGCAATGGCATTGCCAGAAAACTAGAAGTTTGGCACTACCTGGGATTATCTACATGCTGGCAGCAGTAGCGACTCCTCTGGCTGTTGTTTATGTATAGGGCTCCTGGTTATATGGTATTTTTTTTTTACATTTACGTATGTATTTATCTTTATCCATATTTATTTTTTGGCAATTTTATTGGTATTTAGCCATATTTATTTAATGTTATTGTATGTAAAATGGTATATTTCCACATTTATTTAAATGATAAACATGCACTCATCCTTTGACGCCTGTCGCATTTTAGCAAATTAAGCAGCCAAATATACAAATATATGTTAACATATGCCTGTATTTAAAGGAATCTTATTCTGCCTCTAAATCCCCATGGTGTCTTTCTGCTTAGCAGCTGGTCTGGAATTCATGAAGAACAACAAGGCATGTCACTAACAACCAGCACAAGTTTCTGTATTTTTCCGCTTATAAAAATAAATACAGGCAGGAAATAGTTTTTTTCCTGTCTGTATTCACCTGTAAAAATCAGTAAAAACAGAAAACTGGAAGCCTTATTTATGTATGGCTTGTTAAGACAGACCACGTGGGCGAGGTGTCCGCCCAGAGTCGATATAAAGGCAGGCCGGTTGGGGCTCGGCTTGATGATTGATCTGAAGCCCAGGCCTGCCTTTTAGTGTTACAATACAGACTGCCAGAGCTGTAAATCATGCAGATTTTGACACATTGATTGTGACTGAGATACTTTTAACAGGCATCAGCAGTTGCATAGGGCAGGCTGCAGATCAAGCCAATTTTGCATTCTGGTTGGTTATTAATCACATGCCTCATCGTGGGATGGTCCTAGGGGTGCTATAAAGCATGACTAATGCATTTTAGTGAGATAATGCAGATACCAGCACCAAAATGTGATAGACTCTAATTCATGTAGGCTTGCCATAAAGTGACAAATGGGTTCAGGAACGTCGAGCCATGACATGTGCCATGATAGCTCATAGGCAGCGTCCCATCGAGAAAGAGTCCAAGTATGGTGCATTCAGGGTATTTGTCAGTTTAAAGGAAAAGACGCCAGCAGAGTCCACAATTAGAATTGAGCATCAGCAAAGAGTTCCCACCTAAAGGTGCAGGAAAAGTCAAAGCAGTCCGCTCCGTGTCACCCCGTCTTCTTCATCCATCAAATCAATGTGTAATATAGTCCTCTAGTTATGGGGTGACACCTCCTTGGTCAAATCAGCGTGTCAGACCACTCAGTCCATTGATCAGTTCGTGTAGGATGATTGTCATGAGACATAAGGAAGACACATATTATAGAAAGAGGTGGTACTAATCACGTAATTTGTAGGATCATCCGGTACACGTAAACCTACAAACAATGATCCTTTAGCAACAGGCACATGAGTGAGTTCAGGAGAAAATCTTCCCATAGTAAATGTTCTGAAAGTGACAACTTTGTTGCAAGCAGCCCTTCTAAGTGAGTGAGAACTCTTCTAGGAGGCAACAGTTTTGCTTCACATTGTAAGTTTGGGAAAGCGTCTAACGAGAATAAGACAATGGTGAATACTAAAATTGCAGGCCTATTATAAAGTCAATGTAAGACTATACAGGATATAGAGTAGTGAAAATATACATTTTCATAAAGGTAATAAACATTCTAATAGACTATTTCAACTTATAAGCATTAAAAGATGTTAATAATCTTTTTGCAAAGATTGCGTGTAACTATGTAGTTTTCTGCAGTTTCAAAGTACCAATGTGTAAAATTATTTCAAATCATAAACTATTAATCTCCTTTCAGGTGTTCTATATTAGTACCTACATGAAGATTATTATCTGATGGTTTCATAATATTTGCACTTAATATGACTGTGTAGCACCATTTTTGCTTTTCTCATTTGGTGTACAATTTCACATATGCAGATGATGGAATTTGGAATAAAACCCTTAAGATCACACCTGAAGTTATTTCAATTACGTTAGATTTTGGGGCGTGGCCGAGCTGGCGACCAAGATGGCCGTCTGACTCCGAAGCTCCGCAGCCGCCTACTGCGACTTCCCGCCGCTTCTCCTGCCGCTGTCCTGGTGCACAAAGCACAGAAAAGAGGCTGCCAACAAACGGCTCCAAGATGAGCCATCAGCAGCTCTGATTGGCCTGAGATAGATGCTCCGACCCGCGCTCCCTAGGCCTGACACGGCCCTCGGAGGCCCCGGGACAACAGGGTTCCCGGGTGAGCCTGAGGGTGGGGTCCTGTGTGCGCGGCGCTGCAGCATGCACAGGCCCTGCTGCTCGGCCGTGCCTGAAGGTGACGCCGGCTACAGGCGGAGGAGCGAAGATATTGCCGCTCACTGCCTTGATGGTCTCCGACGCTAGAAGCAGCGTGACACGGATGCGAGTACGGGGGTGGGGGAAGTGCCCAAAATGACACACCGACCAACAACTCAACAGGAAAACGCGCCCGCTAGGCCTCCAAGGCATGCCTCAAGTAATGCTGAGTCCCCCCTCCTGCCAGCAGGACTCGCACGCATAAGGTCTAAACACAAGTACCCATACCAAGAGGCAGTGTACATTCATTGCTGAAGCCCCCCCCCCAGCAGGCACCTACATGAACCAGCTGCATCTCTCCTCTTAAACTGCTGAGCAATACCCTCCTACAACTGGCCCACTTAGGCATGCATGGCCGGTCCATCATGCAAAATTGAACTGTGCTTTCTCCATGGCTGGAAGTCACTAGACCCATGCTGCAAGCCTAAACTGCGAGGCACACAGAGAGGCCTAGACTCCCTGTGCCACTTATACTCCCAGAGGCCGCATTTCACGATGGGGCAGACAGACCTGAAGATGTGGCAAATGTCCTTCAACGCCACAAAGACCCCAGGCGTGATGATACGGAGGGACCACCGGGCGCTGAGGCCCCTACATTGGATGGTACAGCCGCTATAATGGCGGAACTGCGCACTGGCTTCAGGGCCATCGACACACGCCTAGACACCCTCACTGCCCAACTAGACGATATCTATGGCTGCCTTGAGCAACACGGAACTTGTATTGGTGAAATAGAGCAGCGGGTATCACACCTGGAAGACTTGCAATCTTCCACCAGCAAGAGGCTAGAGAGGGCTGAATGCTTGCTGAAAACAATGGCTTCCAAAACGGAAGATTTGGAGGCACGCTCCCGCCGCAATAACATCCGCATTGCGGGCATGGCTGAGACAACGAATACTGGCCTCATGGCCAAATTTGTTGAAACAGTCCTGACAGACGTCTTTGGTAGAGAGGCTTTTTCCAGTACCTTTGCAGAGGAGAGAACGCATCAAACACTGGGGCCGCGTCCGGCGCCGGGGGCACCTCCAAGATTAATAATAGCACGACTCCTCAATTACCAGGACTGGAATGTGACGGTACGGATGGCCCGAGAACCGGTTTCACTTGCATACCAAGGGACAGAACTGGCATTCTTTCCAGACTTCACACCGATGGTGCAAGAGGCACACCACAAGTATGCAGACTTTAAACGAACATTACAAAAAGCAAGCTTGGGATATGCTATGCTCTACTCAGCGCGATTTCGCATTCAGATCGACGGAAAATTGTAGATTTTTGAAACCCCTGAAGATTCCACAAAGTTCTGGAAGCATCATCAAAACACGAAGAAAACCCAAGCATAGGGAGAAGATGAGGAATCAAGATCATAAAAGCGAATGGCTGCTTCACAAACTTTATACAAGGTGTGGTTTCTTCTTATTCATCGGACCTCTATGCGGGAACTGAACCTGACCGGCGCAGCCGAGACAACGGATCACTGATAGACTTCCGTGAGTTATAAATGCGAAATATACTTTGCTGTTTGAGAGACTAGCATGTGCAAGGCGGTATAGAACTCATTTACTTATTCAAACTTTGAATTGTGGCCTCCTTGGAGTGTTGCCTACCCCCCCTGTAAGTTTTTCCTGTTTGTTTAACTAGAAGTTCCCCATTTTTCTCAGGGATAATGATGGGATTTACCCGGTACTGTTTCATGTGTATCCGATGTGGGTGGGGGGTTGTGGGAATTGTTGGTTTTTTAATGTTACAATACAGAGCATTGTTTCCGTGGCTGAAAGACTGTACGAATATAATACATTTGCAAAATGCTTCACGGCATAACACACCACGTGTATGTCCCCACCAGGCATAAGGCGTAAGGGTTTGCATCTAAAATGTCTATCCTGGGACGTGAGAGGGTTCTCGAACCCCCGAAAAAGACGTCAAGTCTTAGCCTATATGGCCAGACATGCCATCCAAATAGCTTTCTTAAAAGAGACACATTACACACCACTTCCCTCACACGGATCTGCAACAGCCTGGGCTACCAATCGTTTCTTCGCCAATTATAGCACATACTCCCAGGGCATATGCATTCTAATACATCGGACACTCCCCTTCTGGGGAAGTGGTGGCAGATGAAGAGGGTAGCTACTTCCTGGTTGCAGGTGCGCTGGGTAGCAAACCACTTCTGCAGGTTAACATTTATGCAACGAGTGTGGACTCTACAGAGTTCTTCCCCAAGGTCGCTGCACACATTACACGATTAGACACCGATAACATACTAATGGGGGGAGACTTCAACCTAATCTTAGATCCCATAGCGAACATGAACGGAGCAGGACACATCACTAAACCACATGCTGTACAAGCTCTCACCTCACTACTATGCTCCTCACTCCTTAAAGATCCCTGGAGGATTCAGCACCCCACGGGTCGCGACTACTCATTTTACTCAGCCCCAGACAGTTCTTGGTCAAGAATAGACTACTGGTATCTCATTCCTCAGCTCTTATTAGCAGGTCAGGCTATTGACTATCTGCCGCGCACATTATCAGATCACTCCCCTGACCTCCTCACTCTGGAGATGCCCACTGTACCATAACCACACTCCTCTTGGAGATTCCCGGCTGAAGTATTGTTGGATTCGGTCTTTCGTAGCAAAGTTGGGGACGCCATTCGGGAATATTTTCAACTAAACGAAGGCACAGTGGAACGGCAGTCCACACTATGGGACGCCTTTAAAGCTTACATTAGAGGGGTGTGTATAGCCAAACAAGCAGGCGTGTTACGGTCCATACGTAGGGAACTCAAGGTGGTGGATGGGAAACTCCGGGGTATAGACACTTCCGCGCGGACGACTGTCCCCCCCCCCCCATCGCTACATGACGGAGCGACTCTGCTTACATTAAAAATCAGTGAACTAGCGACAAGTGAGGTAAATTATCTGGGCAAGCATGCTAGAGCATGAGCATATGGTGGGGGTGAACAACCTGGTAGAACACTCGCCAGACTACTTTGCCCCAACACCAATCGACGTATATCACACAGCTTGACGAAGACACAACACTGCTGAAGGGAAATGAAATCACTGCGGCCTTCTTATCCTACTATACCAGGCTTTACACCAAGCGCGACCCCCCACTTGAACAGGCCCTTGCAGACTACCTAGAAGAGGTAGCCATGGTCTGGATAGATGAGGGACAGTGTCAATTTCTGGCCACCCCCAATGATGAAGACGAAATTAAACTAGCAATTGATGATCTTGCCGGCAACCGACCCCCGGCTCAGATGGCCTATCAGGTGAATTTTACAAAGCCTACAAAACCCTATTAGCCCCTCGATTACTAGAGGTATATGCGGAAGCTCTGCGGGAAGTCTCTCTCTCCCCTACTATGTGGGAAGCTATAATCACACTCCTACTTAAACCAGGCAAAACGCCCCAAAACTGCACATCGTATAGTCCGTTATCACTCCTCAACCAAGATTATAAAATTTTAGCCAAAATTCTAGCCATCTGCCTCTCTTTATTAATTGATAAGATCATATGCCCCTTCCAGGCGGGATTCGTCCTCAACCGCTCCACCACGGTAAATTTGCGCTCTATTTATGCGGTCATTAACGAGCTGGAGCCCAGCCTCCTAGCGACAGCAATCTTAGATGCTGAAAAGGCATTTGAATCTTTAGAATGGTCCTTTTTATACACTGTGTTTCAGAAACTGGTGATCCCGGTTGGTTTCCCCAATCTAATTCAGCTTCTGTGAACTAACCCTATTGCCCTCATCAAGCTGAATGGCGAAATATCCCCCCAATTCAATGTCACGCAGGGCACCAGGCAGCGTTCTCTACTCTCACCCCTGCTTTTCATTCTTGCCATGGACCCCCCGGTGTGACATATCCAGGAGAGGCATATTTACTGGGGGTTAAAATTCCATCGTGGACCGCTCGTGCCCTCGTTTTATGCTGATGATGTGATGTTATTGGTGAGGGAACCAAGTGTTAACCTCTCTCTGCTACTGTGCGAGATGGTACGATTTGGAGTATACTTAGGACTCACAATCAATTGGACTTAGTCAGAAGTCTTTCCGCTGACCCCAGCTATCATCCAGGTCGATATAGACTTTCCATTATGGGTGTGCACGGACCCCCCTAATTACCTGGGCATCTTTCTGCACTATAGTGCTCCTGAGGTGATCCACCTCAATTGCGGACCGGCGATTGACAACCTCGCACCACAAGTTGAGCAATGGATCAAACTACCTCTTTCGATCGCTGGCAGTATTGCCAATCATGAAAATGGTGGTGCTTCCACGTTTATTATATCTCTTTCTAAATATTCCCATCGCACTCACTACATTTTTTTGACACATTACGCGCATTACTTATCCAGCTTGTATGGGCAGGCAAGCAGCCATGCATAGGGTGGAACGCACTAGTCATGCTGCATCATCGTGGAGGGTTTGGTGTCCCGGATTTCTACCTGTACTACCTGATCGCCCAAATTCACTTTACATACTATTGGTATCATATGGACGCCTGACTGCAATATCTGAAACTAGAAAGTTCCCAGATTCACCCGAACTCGCTGTCAGTCATACTGCCGCAGGGGCTGCCGCAAAACCCTACCGAGATCCAGACGCACCCCACCGCATGCTGGGCATGGTTCAAACTACAGAGATACTTATATGCAGAGTTCCTATACTCTCCAAATATACTGTTAGCCAATAACCCTTGGCTACCCCCAACAACGGAAACACTCACTAAACACACTCTGGCTCGATATGGATTGCGTACTGTGGGTGACCTTTTTAAAGACTCGCAGCTGCGCACTGTAGCAGAACTAACTTCAAATAGTGGCAAATCATATATAGACCGATTCCTTCTGCACAGGGTGTGCTGCTCCCTAAATGGGGTACTCCCAAAAGCAGCGGTGGAACCGGCAGATTTCCTAGCACTTACATTAACTATTACAGCATCAGATGGGGCGCATTTAGTATCACAACTCTACCACACATCCCTAGCCCTCCTCCCAGCTGCCAGAGCAAAAGCACGTCAAGCCTGGGAAGACGACCTAAGTTTCCCACTGACAGACCAGGTATGGCTTTATTGCTGCAAGCAAGCACGATACGTGTCAAATAACCACAGTTATAAATTATTATACTTTAAATATCTACACGAGCGTACATCACACCATATCTTCTGGCCAAGATGGATCCCAGCATACCACATACATGTGCCAGATGTGCTGTAGATCAAGCAGGTTTTTCACACCTGGCCTGGAACTGTGGGCCCATATTGACATACTGGGGGGAGGTCTTCCAACTCCTGTCCCTGATGGTAGAACATAAAATACATCCTCACCCCTAATGGCACTGCAGGGTTACGTTAAGCTCTTAGAGAAAGTAATGCAGCAGTTCACTGCCACGGTCTTGCTCATTGCAAAACGACAGGTCTCACTGCTTTGGGGTAGTGTGCAAGTCCTGACTGTGAAGGCCTGGATTCGCAACCTGATATATTGCGATACTACCAGTGTCATATATGCCAAATTGCAACCGCCGGGCGCGTACCTGAAAGACATTTGGCAGCCTCTGAAGACCTACCAACAGGTGTACCGACTAGAGATTGACTAAAATTGATGTGCAGGCACTGACTTATTAGGCTCACGCAAGTTAGGCGGGGGTGGGTTGTACAATACATGCTGTCCCTTGGCACCGCTGATGTAACATACCTACCGTCTCGCATTGCCTACCTTACGAAGATAAGGATGCCCTAGGGGATTATACGTGGGATGTAGGCCATAAGTATTGATAACCATAGACAAAATGTTTAACACAGCGAATGATTACGATTACTATTTCTTATACAGGAGAAACACTCTGTATCGAGTTTGTTGTTTGATTTATGTTGCTTTGCTACATCAGTCTGAGATGTTCAAGACTTGGTCTCTTAATGGATATTGACATTGTACCTCTGTATACCATGAAAATCTCGATAAATAAAAGTTTAAAAAAAAGAAAAAACTTAAAAAGAAAAAAAAATACATTAGATTTCATTAATTCTTCACACAAATTACTATTTCCATGAGGATGAAAAGGACTTTTATAACACAGGAGTACATCACTTTAACATTCTATTACTCATTGAAATAATATGCTATGGATGGTTATTAAAATATAAACCTATATTATTCAAATGAATATGATTTTATCTATCATACAATTATCTGCATGCTTTTACGATGTAGTAATAAGTTCTTGTCACATTTATTTCTCATGTGTCTTTAACGTGTAGTCAAGTAATGATTCTTAAAGCTTTTCAGCTGCATCAATACCCCTTCTGATGGGGTATTAAGCTGTCACATTATTTTCTTATCTGATGTCACACCTTACAGTTCTATAGTCTTCATGATATTTAGCCTAGACTGTGAGAAAGTGGGTTTCTCTTGCAGTAAACCCCCCCCCTTTTTTTTGTTGCCAGACTACTGATGCTCTTTGACTTGATGTGCTCTGGGGTCCTGCCAATCAGGACCCCAGGGTCTGTGTTCGTAGGTTCCTGGTAAATGGTACCCCATGTACCCAGGGCACTGTGACCATAGAAGGCTCCTAAGGGCTGTTTATTGTAAGGAACAGTGGTCCCATTCAAACAGAGTAAAGTAAGATGCCGCAATTAGTACAATGAAAATTGGGTTTATGTATAAAGACAATGCAAAAATACTGGTCAATACAATTAAATAGTAAGCGAGGAAATAACGAACCAGTGCGTGAGTTTCAGTGGCAGGGTAAAAGGGAAATCAGCCGATTTCCGGAACCCAGTCAAGTGATTAAAAGGTGACTTTTTAGTGCATGAAAGTAAGCATTAACAAAAAGTCAGTAAGGCATTTCATACTCCAACATTTGAGATAAAGATACAAGGGAGTTTAGAAATGGTTGTCGACGACGTTTTGATCCCTGTGTGAATAATGGGATCTCTTCAGGACAGGAGGATGACAGGATTACCTGGGAGGTAGCGAGGCCAAAAGTCAAAATAAACCAAGGCAAGGGAATCTAACAGAAGCCACGCAAAGCGGGGAAGGTCTGAGGCGCAAATGCGTCCGGCTGGTAGGCGGTGACGGGGTCGGTGCCTCGTTTGAAGTAATTGAGTCCCGATTGTAGCGGGATACTAACGTGGAGGACCAGGTAGGTTGCAGCGAAGATCCTGGATGCGAGGTCTCGATTTGCAGAGAGTAATTCACGATGTGTGAGGACTCGTCGAGTACGAGCGAGTAGAAGGACCCAGCTAGGTATGTCCGAGGCGCAGACGTGTCAGGCGGGTAAGTAAACTCGGGATCGGAGCCTCGTTGGACATTTAAGAGAATGGTTTGGAAGTCCCGAGCATTACGGGTGTCCCAGGGGGGGAGGCGTGATCTAACCGCGGAGTTCCAAAAGTCGGAGCGGAGATCCAGGATATGAGTTCCCTCAGTGCCGGTGGTGATTGGAGATGTGAAGGTCTGCAGCACTAATTGTGCCACCCTTAGGGGCTCTGTACCTTTTCACAAACACACTTTCTTGCAGGCTGCGTGTCTTGGTGCAGATCAAAAGTGAAGAGTCGACATGGCACACATTCAACCAACATGGCAGACATACTCCCCCCGCATTACACGCAGCAGAGGCAGGACTCATCAATAATAAACACTAACAGTGATATGCAGCTAGTTTCTAGCTGTACTAATGACATTGTTGTTAATTTGTCCAGCTATGTCTTGTCGGCCGATGAATTGAGAGTGTTGAATAAAGGTTTGGGTTTTTGTCCCCACCCCACGCCATGACATTTCAATTGCTGGACTGAGATTTTTGAGAGGGGAACAACCTTTACAACGCAACTGTTACAACGCACTACACTTACAACGCATTTTTTACAACGCATAATCCATTACAACGCACTACACTTACAACGCATGACACTACAACGCATTTTTAAAAACTACCTTTACAACGCATACCATTACAACGCCTACCATTACAACGCATAATATTACACTACACTATCCAACACTTACCCTACTGTTGCACCCCCTGGAGTTAGAATAGTAATTTTTACCCCTATGCTATCCAACACTTACCCTACTGTTGCACCCCCTGGAGTTAGAATAGTAATTTTTACCCCTATACTATCCAACACTTACCCTACTGTTGCACCCCCTGGAGTTAGAATAGTAATTTTTACCCCTATACTATCCAACACTTACCCTACTGTTGCACCCCCTGGAGTTAGAATAGTAATTTTTACCCCTATACTATCCAACACTTACCCTACTGTTGCACCCCCTGGAGTTAGAATAGTAATTTTTACCCCTATACTATCCAACACTTACCCTACTGTTGCACCCCCTGGAGTTAGAATAGTAATTTTTACCCCTATACTATCCAACACTTTCCCTACTGTTGCACCCCCTGGAGTTAGAATAGTAATTTTTACCCCTATACTATCCAACACTTTCCCTACTGTTGCACCCCCTGGAGTTAGAATAGCAATTTTTACCCCTATACTATCCAACACTTACCCTACTGTTGCACCCCCTGGAGTTAGAATAGTAATTTTTACCCCTATACTATCCAACACTTACCCTACTGTTGCACCCCCTGGAGTTAGAATAGTAATTTTTACCCCTATACTATCCAACACTTACCCTACTGTTGCACCCCCTGGAGTTAGAATAGTAATTTTTACCCCAATACTATCCAACACTTACCCTACTGTTGCACCCCCTGGAGTTAGAATAGTAATTTTTACCCCTATACTATCCAACACTTACCCTACTGTTGCACCCCCTGGAGTTAGAAAAGTAATTTTTACCCCTATACTATCTAATACTTACCTTAAATGCAATTACATATTATGTGTTGTAATGGTATGCGTTGTAATGGTAGTTTTTAAAAATGCGTTGTAGTGTCATGCGTTGTAAGTGTAGTGCGTTGTAATGGATTATGCGTTGTAAAAAATGCGTTGTAAGTGCATGTGTTGTAAAAGTGTGCGTTGTAACGTCATACATCCTTTTTGAGACGATGAGGAAGATCAAAATCCATAAATTTTTTGCTGAGAATTAAAAAGATCCCTCATCAATTTTCGCAACAAATTTACATCGTCCCTCAGGCTTTTGTCCACCAACCTCCTCAATGGGCCCTGAGGTTGTTGTTTTTGAACAGCGGGTACTACATGATATCGAAGTTTTGGAGCAATCTTACGATCAGGTACACTCCAACAACATGAGTAAGAATGACTGGACAGCTGTAAAATCACTACAGGATAATAAATCCATAACGATTAAACAAGCCAATAAAGGCGGAGTTGTGGTAGTACTCAACACCAGCGACTATAAAGCGGAGGTTCTAAGACTCTTGGGGGTCCGCACTAATTATCAACCTTTGATGCGGGACCCCACACCCGAACTCCTTGATACTATCAAAACCCTGGTGGCGGATGCAGTGGGGAAAAAATGGATAACACATAAAGAGGCGGATTTTATTATCAATCAGAAACCGCTTGTTCGGGCATTTTACATTTTGCCCAAAATCCATAAGCCACAGCGCCCGCCACCAGGGCGCCCAATTGTTTTGGGGATCCAGTCGTTTTGGAGCCTTTGTCCCAATTTGCGGACTTTTTCTTGAGGGAATCAGTCATCACACAACGTTCATACGTACAGGACACCACTGATATATTGAACATTCTCAAGACCGTGGAGTTTGATCCTGAGAACCAACTGCTGGTTACCATTGATATTGAATCATTATATACCAGCATGCCCCAGGACGCCACGCTGGTGGCAACAGCGCAGGCTCTGGGGGCTCTTGAATGGTTTTATGGCACCCCTCAGTCGTTCGTCCTGCAATGTATTGAATTGGCACTCACCAGGAACTTTTTTGAATATAAAAATCAGCTGTACCTTCAAGTATAGGGGACTTAAATGGGGGCTACATTCGCCCCCAGTCTGGCCTGCATTTTTGTAGGCCAGTTTGAGGAGAATGTTATACATCATGCCTCCAACCCCTTCAGAGGGAATATTTCCCTTTGGAGGAGATACATTGATGATGTTCTCTGTATCTGGACAGGTACAGAGAACTGGCATTCTTGACATGGCTGAATCAGGCTGATGAGTGCCTACGGTTTACTTGGTCAGTCAGTAATACATCTGCTGTGTATCTAGATGTAGACATTACAGCTACGGACCAGAGGTTGGCTACTAATGTCCATCAAAAGCCCACAGACAGGAATTCCCTCCTCCATTATCGCTCGTTCCACCCCAGAGCCCTAAGGGATAACCTCCCGGTGGACCAGTTTTTGCAATATCGTCGCAATTGTTCCACAACTTGCAAGTTTATGGAACAATCGGAACTACTGGTGACAAAGCTGAAAGAAAGGGAATATCCTATCAAAATCATCAAGCAAGCACGTAAGCGTGCTCTAAATACTCCACAGGATGTGTTGTTGGAGAGGAGTGAAAAGCAGATAAATGAGTGCCTCCCTGTAGTCACAACATTTGATCCACTTTCGAAAAAAATGAGACTGATAGTGAGGAAACATTGGTCCATCCTTTGACACGGCCACTAGTAAAATGCCACCTCCACGTTTGCATTTAAAAGAGCGCCCAACCTGAAGGATAAACTTGTCCACACCCGTACTCCCACAACAACACAGTTAACCAACCTTCCATCTGGTCACTATCCGTGTGGGGGGTGCTCGGTTTGTAACCTCACTCAGGTCACTAAAAGTGTAACTTTGCAAGACGGCAAAACTTGGTTTTTGAACAAGTTTAGTAATTGCAACACAGCTAACGTCATTTATAGGCTGACTTGTAGTTGTGGGTTGGGTTTCATTGGTCTAACTTCCCGGAAGGTGAAAGTGCGTATACAAGCGCATTTGCGCACTCTTAAGGCCAAAAAGTTGACAACTCGACTGGTGCAACACTAATGAGAAACAACATGACCCCAGAGATTTGAGATGACTGTTCTCGAGAGAGAGAGTGTTGGGTGAAACACACAATATTGAATCCATTTTGGCAAGGAAAGAAGCAAAATGGATTTTTTCAGAGCGAGCAGATCAGGTCGGATTGAATGATTCTATTGAATGGAACAGAATTAGCAGTTGCTGAAAATTAGATGTCTTGTCTATTTTATGATTATAGACAATTCTGAAAATCCCTTCTCTGCTTTAATAGTAAATGATGCAGTACTATGGGGCCGTAGAGCTCGATAGACATTACGGTTGCATGCACTTTAGTCATGCCTATGATTCATTTGTACAGGGTGAGGGTGCCAAAAATGGCTTGATAAGAGGTCTGCCTACACGTTGTGGGGAGAAATATGTGTGAGAGACATATATAGGAATATTCTTAGCTTCCCATTTGGGCATTAGTTCACCCCTTTTTCTATTTCTTGTGGTTAAATGGGATCCAATACCCCATACACTTTTTGAGGGCCCCACTTCGTTAGATCAATATTTCCCTATTCTTCTACGATCTAAAGTGCAACATCATGGGCGTTACATGAGAAATAATGAAAAGCTAACAACTGATTATTAAGAACAAAGTTTTAAAGAACATATGTTTCCCACATAATAAAATTGTTTTGGGAATAATAAGGGGAAGTGTCAGTGTCCCCCTTAGGTATAAATCTTGAGACTGGCGTGATGCTATTAATTAAGGAGGTGGTTTGTACTTTGAAATGTGTGAATTGAACACATGTTTGTTCTTGTTAAAAGTTTCCACTTTCATAATATGTGCAGAGACTTTATTCAAATCAAAAACTTTACTGCGACTTTTCTTAGACACTTCCTCCAATCCAATATGGCCGCCATTTACGAAGGAATTGACGAGCATCCACACGGGATGCTTTGATGTAGGATGGGCGGGGCCACTAATGTCTTTAAGCTGCGCTGGTGTGTGAGCTCAATGACGGAGCTTCACACACGCCGGTGGGACGCGGCAGGGGTAAGAGGTGTAAATGTGGGAGAATGCGGTGCGCTTTTTAATGTTTAGACATGCGGGCTTCTGACACGTATTTTCAAAATTGTGGTAGGTGGTCGGGAGTGACTGAAGTATGTGCGGCCCCGCACGGGTCTTGGTGGTAATGTAACCCGGCAGATTTTATCGAGCCATGCCTAAAAGGAGAAGTCATTGGCAGACCAGCATTTAAAATAATCTCCATGCTGAGGTCGTAATGCACAGATATGACTGCAACAAGCCGTCCAATGAAAGGGGACTTGTAGGGAGTTTGTATACTCCGTTTACGATTGGCTAAGCATTATGAATGTTAGAGGATGGTTTTGAAAAACATCTCGATTGCAAAAAGGTTACAATATTGAACAGGATAAAAAGGACTGATATGAAATAAAATGTCTTGTTTTATACATTTGTAGGGGACTAGACATTGGGCAGTCACCCCAGGGGCACATGATCAGAGGACACGTGTACCAGTCTGAAGACGGTTGTAGGTACGAGGAGACTTCGCAACCGGTTGGTAAAGATGGATTTGTGTATACTTCTCAGAGCAAACTTTTGATTACATTATGTCCTCTTAGTAGGCAGATGGATTTTACAACTGACATTCCTTGTGTCTTTTATTATACCATCACAGGTTTGACGTGAATCTCACGTGATATTTGGAACCCCAACAGCCCTGAAGAAGTTGCGTGATGGTTCAGTAACGAAACATGTTGGCATTATAGAATTGATTATGGTTTGATTGAAACCATTTTTAATTGGGAAAGCTTACAGCACTCAATAAAGTTATGTCAAGCCAGTAAGCTTCACCGGTTTTAACGGCGAGAATTATACTTTCATATTCTCACAGGGGTCCAATGGGCACTTATAAAAGCACTAGGTACTGATAGTTTACTTACATTTCAGTTTTTACTATCTGTCTTTACTTTCCTGGGGTTGAGATTCTTTCAAAAAAGAATACACACTCTTCTTTTTCTACACGGAGAAAGAGCAACCTATGATGATAAGTGGGTATGCTGGCGAGTATCAGCCAGCAACCCCCTTGGTCTTGCTACCGTGAGGTGCTCTATCTCCTTCCTCACACTTTTTCTGGCTATTTCTAGATGGGATTCGCGTTATGATAGTTTTTATGACACTTTTAATTTGATACACCACGACTCTCTGAGAAGTGATAGGGAACACACTCTAGGGAATTGGAAAATATTGGAAACCCTTTAAGTGTCGCATTTTCAGGATTGGATTTACTGTGGGTCAGGCTACTTGTTGTTTATAACACATCCCCGTGTGCCATGCCTACCAACCACTGCCCCGGCCTTGGTCAGTCACCCCTCTAGCTGGGTGCACTATGCCAGTGGTGAGGACACAGAGGCATGAGCCCTGTGCCCCAACAGTGTCTGAGTCCATTCTCAGACATTGTAAGTGCAGTGTACCATTAAAGAGTATATGGTGCTGGGAGGTTGTCATTACGAACTCCACAGTACCATGATGGATACACTGAAGTCTGGGAAGTTTGGTATCAAACTTCTCAGCACATTGTACCCGCACTGATGCCAGTGTGGGTTTCAATGTAAAACGCACGATAGAGGGCATTTTAGAAATGCCCCCTGAACTCGACCCACAACCAGTGTCCCGACTGAGTGGCTGCTTAGGCTGCCACCCACCAGACATGTTGCTGGACCCCTGGGTCGAGAGCCATCCTCTCTCGAGGGCCTGCAACAATGCACATCCTGAGACGAGGTGCTAGGTCCCCTCCCCCAGGATGGGTAGGGGAAGCTTCAAAGGCCTGCCGCCTTTGTGAGCTTCTCCAGACCACTTGCTGTACTCAGCAACTGGTCCCCACTGGTTCTACCCCCCACTTTGGGCAGGAGAACCGGTGGGAAAAACAAGTGAGGAAGAGAGGTGTGCCCACCTCTGTCAACTCCACCCCTAAGGTGGGGGAGGCGAGTTGAAGCACAACCTCGAGTCCCCCCTCATCTTGAGGATGGGGGGACCCAGCCAACCACAGACAGGCTCCTGCCTCCGTCCCACTGGAGAGTGGCAGAATAGGGGGTGAACTTACCCCAGGGAAGGGACCCATTGGTCCCTGCCCTTTACCTACCTGTAACGCCCCTAAATTTAGTATTTCGGGGCACCCTGAACCTTTCTTCCTCAGATCCAGCAACCACAAGAAAAGAAGGATGCAAAGCCATGCAGAGCTAACAAGAGGAGGACACCCACTGACTTGGCCCCAGCCCTACAGGCCTGTCTCCCCTCAAACCTGCTCCTGCAAAACTCCGGCGTGTCCAGCGGCCAGCAACCTCAAAAACCCCAGAGGACCTGCCTGCATTCACTTTCCAAGCTGCTTCTCCCGTGAACACCGGACGTGTTTGAACTACAGCTTCTGGTGCCAGCCAGAAACCGTGAATCCAGCCCACTCTGCATCCATCGAGCCCGGGCCGAACTTGAGTGGAAAAACACCACAAGGAGGTCCCCCCGGCGATCCTGACCGAGATCCGGCGACCCCTGACCTGCCTCAAGCCTCCAGACGACGCCTGCAGCCTCAATCCAGAGGACCCCCCCTACCGCGACCAGAGCGGGTAAGAAAATTCGACGTCCCAAGGCACCCCTGCACCCGATGCCCCACGGCCTTGTGTGCCCAACCCAGCAGTGCCTAACCAACCCTCAACGTCCCAACTTACCCATCAAAGTGGTGGTCACTCCTTGAGGATCCTCGTCCCCGAGCCTGCAGTGTTTGTTTGTCCCGGAGAATCTCCATTGAAATCAACAGGGCACCCAACCTCAAAACAGCACCCTGCACCCGGCCGCCCTAGTGCCGCTGAGGGTGCCCCTTTGGTGCTAACTTGGTCCCCAACTTGCCCTGAGCTTAACCCTAGGAGTTTTGCTCCCACAACCCCGTGGCCTGCTTGCCAGCAGCCACCAACCCGAGTCCCCCTATCCTCCATAGGATAACATTGGGCCTCAACACTCTACACCCGGCCGCCCTAGTGCCACTGGAGGTGCAACATCAGTGCATCACTGACCCTGGGAGACCCCTGAGTCGTGCTCCAGAACCCTAACTTCAAAGACCGAATACTTACCTCGAAACCGATAAGCTGTTTTTCCTCATAGGATTACATTGACACTTTTTCTCCCAAAATGTTTCTAAGTGTCGACTTTTCAAAACTAAGAATATTCCTTAAAGATCGCACAAATAACCTAACCGAATTTTCTCAACTGTTTACAGGAAAGGTCCCCGAGCTGAACCCAGGTATCCAGCACTGAGTAAGAAAAGTAACTAAAAAGTAACTTACCTGTGAATTGAATTTCCTTCCATAGGATAACATTGGGGGTTCTTTGTGAAAAAGTTTTTAAGTGTCAACTTTTGAAATACAAGAATATTCTTTAAAAATCGTACAAACTACAAAAACGTAATTACTTACCTGTTTTAAGTAGATGTCCCAGTGCTGAATCTAGGAGTCCAGCACTGGATTACAAAAGTAACGCAAAAGTAACTTACCTGCAGTTTACAGGAAAAGCCTATGTATTTGAATGTACTGGTCCAAAAAGTTTCTAAGTGTGGACTTTTGAAATCTGAAAATACTCTTCAAAAATCGTACAAACTATGAATAGGAAACTACTTACCTGTTTTAAGTAAATGTCCCAGTGCTGAACCTAGGAGACCAGCATTGGATTACAAGAGTAACGCAAAAGTAATTTTACATGCATTTACTTTAAAAAGCCATTCATTTAAATGTACTGCATTTACTAAGTATTGCAACCTACTGCATCCCCTGTAAATCAAATCAAGTACAAGCTTCATTGCTTTTTAAAACTGTTGACAACAAGTAACTTATTACTGAAAAGAATTGAATGCGTACCTGTATCAGACTTGCTTGGTTCTAATAAAATAACAGTATATATTTTTATACAAAAACAATTGGCCTAGAGTTCAGTCCTTGAGTGTGTGAATTCATTTGCTGACTGAGTGTGTACATCAAATGCTTAACACTGTCCTCTGATACTGCCTTACTGCTCGACCACGCTACCACATTAGAGAGTAAGGTTCTATCTAACTTTAACCTCTGCTAAACCTCTGGAGACTCTTGGACTCTATACACACTGTACCTCACTTTTGTGCAGTATATATAGAGCCAGTTTCTTACATAGACTCTTCTAGGGTCTTTATTTCATCATAATATTTATTTTGCATATCTTCTAGTTCTATATGAGCTCTTTTTTTTTTACACCTCTTTTTTCTTTCTTTGTTTTCACATGTCTATAAATCTTGAAGATGGTAGTCAAGATTACTATACAGATAGCAATTATCAAGATGGGTTTCAAGATTTTTCCCAACAATCCATTTCCTAAGTCTGCAAACCATTTACCTGTAGAGGAAAATGCTTTCCTTGTTGATTCCCAGGCACCATCAGCTTTTAAATTTTCCAGAACTTTGTCAAGATGTGTAATGTTCTTAATGTGTCCTTTCAGATCTTTACTTTTATCTGAAATGTAAGTACAACAATGTTGCACTTTTAACATTCGACAGACTCCGCCTTCCTTTCCGAGAAGAACATCTAAAGCAAGACTGTTTTGATGAATCATGGTTTCTCATAGCAATCATTTTAGTATTTATTGCTAAGAATCTACCAGCAGTGTCAGTAGATAATTTGTCTACTACAGTAGAGAGCTTTCATGTTTTGTGAGGATTCAGTATCACTCCAACAACGGTATTATAGCTCCAAAGATATCTCCCATTATCTCACCAATATTTGTACGTCTTTTACATTTTTTGTGTGTCACTTCGTTTGTTTCATCAGATTGACCCACATGATAAATGTTTGGGAAAACATTTCCCATGTAGCAAGATCGGTGCCATTTTTTAGGCCGCCTGTAATAGGCATTTTTCCCACAAATGTCATTAATTCCAGGAAACACAGAATCCCCAACTCCCAAGAATAAACCCCAATTTTCAGAAGTTTGAAATGTATGGTCGCATTCACTGGAACCAACAAAGTTTTCATTAGTGTCAGTCTTATGCCGTAATACATAGCTTTCCTCTATGTTGCCAATCTAAAGCTAATGCAGCTTGGTTTCCCACTATTCTAAGCTCTGATTCCTTAAGCATCCAAGTGGGTAATTTTGAATGATTAGCAGCTTTGGCCACAATATCTTTTCGTCTATCTTCTACTGATTCTACAAATTCTCGTACTGTTTTGTGTAAGATACAGGTTAAGTAGTGTCAATGCGCATAACCTGTGTCTAAGCTTTGTGTAGCCTTAAAGAATTCTCCCATCATTTCCTTTGTTTTAGTATCAAGCACAGGATTTAACTTTTTTTCTCACAGGTACTTCAGAAAAGGTGAAATCATATTTAGAATGATAAGACTGAAATTGTCCTTTGCCATATAATAGGCTTGTTAATACACTGCAAGAAATCCCCAATGTCACTGGAAGGTGGTGATATGTCACACCCTCAGATACCGATGTAGGCAAGTGTATACATATGTAACAATCACGAGCATCCATAGCCTCTACATATTCATATAAGAGTTTTTTAAATAGAATCCTTGAATCATCACCAGTGGGAGTATCTCCATGCAGTACCTTCTCGTCTGAAATGCTTAGACTGTTGTGATTAGATAAAGGAATTATAGGCACAGAAATAGGATCAATTTTTGTCATGTATATATGATGTGAGAAATTCAAAACTATGAGAACTACCACAAGCATTATGGAAAAAACGGCAAGTATACATAACAATATATATTTGCATTTCAATGATATTGCATTTGGATCCATTATTTCTTTTGGAATCGGACCTTGCAGCTCCTGATAAAATTTGGGTTAGGTGTTTTGCAGAGTTTTAGCAGCACAGGCAAACTTTGAACGCTTTCTGGCAAGGGTTTTTCAGCAAAGTCTCTTTATAGCACAGTTCACGTTTTCTTTATAGCCTTGTACATGCATTTTTTAACAATTGCACAGTTCTTGCTTATTGTTGAATATTTCCAGCACATATTGGCTCAGTCTTTTTACTTTGGAATCAATCTTATATTTCATCTGGAGCACAACATTTTCTCAAGGCAGTTCATACAGACTCGAATTGTAGTAGCCAAGGTGTGATGTGCTTTCTCCCAATCATTAATTGCCAATTAAGTCCATTCAGGTGCTGCGTACCTTTGACTTGATATTCTGGCTCTTTTGGACCTTCTCATTGATGGTCCTTCCCCAACACTGTCGCTCTGTTCAGACTGGCGAGATATCTCTGTGGTTGTCAATGGTACTCTTCCTTCTGTCAGAATGTGTCTCAACCTTTCTTGTCTTCTGGGCCAACGGTCTCCGGTGCTACTCGCACTTCAGGTGCACAAGTCCCTTCGATGGGGTCAGAATCATGCCTAGTCAGCGCTTTCACTTGTGACCTTTTGGTACCCACAAGAGGCACCTCTCTCGGACACCCCTCAGGCCAAGTGTACAGAATCCCACTAGCTTGCGTGTCCCCAGAAGCTTGGCAAGACCTGAATCAGTTGTCTCTCTGCGGCCACCGACATAGGTGCTGTATCTTCATGAAGACATGGGACTCTGCGAGTATTAGCAGCATGTACCAAGTACGGAAGATCACCACATTTAACAGCAGTTGTGGTTACCAGAATCACTTGGAATGGCCCACACCAACAAAGTTCCAAACATGACTTTTGTACATGTTTCTTCACCAAGACCCAGTCTACGGGATTGAGTACATGGCACTGTTCATGTTGAGGCAAAGTTGCAGCTTATCCAACCTGCTGAGACACAGAACGACCACGCCAGCTAGTCCTTTACAGTAATTGAGCACCAAGTCATCTGTTATATTCACTAATGCACTTGCAGGAACTGCAGGCTGTCTCATGGCCCTCCCTATAATTACTTTGTGTGGGGCTAGTGTTGTTCTTCTGTCTTGGGTACTTCTCAAACTCATGAACACAAGGGGCAATGCCTCCGATCATTTCAGAAAAGTTGAAGCACACACTTTTGCCAATCAGGATTTTAATGTTCCATTGATTTGTTACACAATTCCAGAAGCCTCTGGACAATAAGCACAATAGAGCTTTAGGTCAGTCTGTAATGCTGCACATAACATCTTCAAAATCTCATTATTAAAATGAGTTTCTCGGTCTGACTCCAATCAAGTCAGAAATCTAAAATGCTGTGTCAGGCTATCATTTCATCTAGTGGGATAGGCTTTCACCCATTGTGAAAAGATGCATATAATCACAAGAACATATTTCAGGCCATTACACATAGGCATCTCTGTGAAGTCAAGCTGCATTCAATTAAGGGGACCTCTTGATCTTCCTACATGACTCAGGACTACACTACACTATTCTAGGGGATCTTAATTTTCACCTGGATAACCTTCAAGACAAAGACTCCAGTGCTCTCACGAATCTGCTGACCTGCGCAGGTTTAGAACAAATTTCGGGTGGCCCCACCTAAAGAGCCTTCTGGATGCCGTTTTTACAGACTGTCCGGTTTTGAAATTCACTAATAACCTGCAACTTCACTGGTCCGACCATGTGGCAGTTATGTTAACGCTAATATTGCCTTCTACATCTGGCAACAGGCCTTGCCCAGTTAGAAGTCAGAGGAGATACCAGTGGCATCGCTTGGATAGAATCAAGTTTAACACCTAACTGGGCTCGAGCAGACCCTGTTTATCCCAAGATCTAGAGACAGCATCACTAGATTATCACAGTTGGATTGCCTCATCAGTGCAAGCAACAATCCCTCAGAAAGCAGGGAAAATTAGCAGGACAGCGCCCACTGAACCTTGGTTTTCAGAGGAGCTATGGCTTCTGAAGAGGCAATGTCGTAGACAAGAAAAGCATTGGAGACAGTTTTACGACTCCAAGGAAAAAGAATCCTGTAAGAAACTACTGACACAATATAAAGAAATGATCCATAAAACTAAAAATCAACTACTTCTCAGAGAAAATTGAAGGTGCGAAGAATAATTTCAAATAACTGTTTGCTACGGTTCAGAAACTTAGCCGCACACAGGAGACTTGACATAATGTGATAGACCAAGCTTTTTGCAACACCCTAGCATCCTCTTTCTGCAAAAAGGTCTCTAGCATCTATAATACGTTTGCCTCACGCCCTGCAAACGATAATAGCACTCAGTCTTCACAATGTGATGCAGCAATACAGAATTAATAGTCCCCAACTTGCCCTGGGTTTCCGGCTTTCCACAACTCTTAGATTTTCCGCCTGTCTCCTATGAGCATGTCAGTAAACTTCTCTCGGCCACTAAAATCGGATCGCCTCTGGATCCGTCTCCCCTAAGATTATTCACACAGTGGCGGAGACAATTGCACTTCAACTTACTGAGATATTTAACCTAGCCATCAAAACTGGGACATTCCCTAAAATTTGGAAAAAGACTTCCATTTTACCACTTTAAAAAAAATCTAACTTGGATAAAATAGATCCAGGCAACTATCGTTCAATCTCCTGTCTGCCTTTACCGGCAAAACTCCTTGAAAAACACATGAATCAAGAACTGGCCACTTTCATTAATAATAACCACATCCTGGATTCGACGCAGTACAGCTTTCGGAGTGAGCACAGTACTGAGCTCGCTTTGATCACAGCAACAGAAGAAATCAGGCGCTCAGTAGATAAAGGAGGCATGGCTACCCTGATACTGTTAGATCTTTCAGCAGCATTTGATACGGTAGATCATAGCCTCCTGATAAATCGCCTTCAAGAAATAGGGATAGCAGGCACAGCCCTCTCACTTTTTAAATCCTTCCTGTCAGATCGTGAACAATTCGTCGAAGTGGATGGCCTTAGGTTCCATAGCTTTAAGCTTCCATGTGGGGGCCCACAGGGCTCGTCCCTGAGCCTAACCCTTTTTAATGTGTAGGTTACACTTCTTGCCACATGGATTAAATCCTATGGTTTCGCGATGGTATCATACACAGACGATACTCAGATTATTATCTCCATTTCAAACAATATTCAGGATAGTGCCCACAAGGTCCATGCCTGTATGCGACACGTGAGTAGATGGATGTCGGAGAATTGCATCAAGCTAAACTCTAATAAGACCGAGGTTTTACTTTTTGGCAGAGACCCACCCTTCTGGTCCACTGATTGGTGGCCTATGGAGTTGGGTCTCGTTCCTACTCCAGCCACTAAGGCGAAAAACCTAGGAGTCGTTTCTGACACAACCCTGTCCTTTTCCCATCACGTGAAGGTGCTTACATCATCCACCTTTTACATGTTGAAAATTCGGAGAAAATGTTTTCCATTTATACCACCAGAACTGCAAAAAACAGTGGTGTCTGCACTAGTTTTGTCTAAATTGGACTACTGTAACACGCTCCTTGTTCGTATAAATAAGGCATTGCTTGTTAAACTACAGATTCTCCAAAACTCTGCGGCCCGGCTGCTTTTTGGCATATCTAAACACTCTTCAGCCAAGCAGGCCCTAAATGCTCTACACTGGCTACCCGTGGAAAAACTGATACATTTGAAGGCCCTTTGCATTGCCTTTAAGGCGCTGCATAATCACTGCCCTGATTGATTGTTTCCAATGGTATACTCCATCCAGAAACCTTCGGTCCTCTTCTCGTCAGCTAGTGGAGGTGCCCAAACCCCGACTCGCGTTTAGGAAAGGGTTAAAGACCTGGGGCCAGATGTAGGTAAAATCAAATTTACGAATCATTAATAGGGATTTTTACCGATTCGCTATTAAGGACTCGCAAAATTGAATGTAGGTAGGAATCGCTAAAATATTAGCGATTCCTTAACATTCCTTAATAACGAATCGCAAATTGAGATTAGCTAATAAGGAATACCTACCCATTCATTCCTATGGGCTAGAAGGCCCATAGGAATGAATGGGAAGATATTCACTATTAGCGATTCGGTATTAAAGAATGGCAAATAGCGGGCGCTATTTCAAGGGTGCCAGGGTGTCAAAAGGACACCCTGTTGCACCCCTGAAATGTGCATGTGTGCACATGTGGCGTACATACATGCCCTAAGGGCATGAATGTGTGCCACATGGCACTTTAAAAAAAGCAAAAAAGTCATTTTTTAACGGAAATCACTAATTACCACCAACTTCAAGTTGGTGGTAATTAGCGATTCCTTAAGGCTAAAGTGCACTTACTTTTGTGCTACTTACATTGCATTTAAGGAATAGCAATTCACGATTCCTTAAATGCAAGAGAAAAATAAGGAATCGCAATTCTGCCCAAGTCATTCTTGTGGTTCGAAGAGTCTGGTATCCCAAGCTCTTGAACATGGCCATCGATCCTCCGATCAGACTGCCTCTTCAGGAGGATCTTCTGTCGCAGCAGCAGGGGACGGTCCTCCACCTGAAACTGTCCAGCCTCCACCTCCTTGCATGGAGATTGAGCGGCGACAGTTGACAGATTTTGACCTTCCTCCCGAAGTCAGTAATGTCATCTTGGCAGCCAGGCGTCCCTCCACCAAAATGGTATAAGTCTGTAGATGGAACAAATTTGTGGCATGGTGCACAGCAAAGGCTGTGGAACCCCTCTCTGCTCTTTCAGAGGTTCTCCTCTTCATTCTTTCTTTGGCCCAGCAGGGCTCTGCTCTGGGCACTCTTAAAGGCTATCTTTTGGCCATTTCGGCCTTTCTTCACCTTCCTGATCAGCATTCTCTTTTCAAGTCCCTTGTAAATAGGTTTCTAAGGGCATTACTGACCTTTTTCTTCCTATTCCTTTCATAATGCCCCAGTGGGACTTGCATCTGGTCTTAACCTACCTCATGTGTGCTCCTTTCGAGCCACTACATAATTGTCCTCTCAGACTTTTGACTTTCAAGACTGCAGCCTCTTTCTTCTAAACCTCCTTTCCTTGCTGTCCATCCGGACAAGGTTGTCCTTCGAACTAGACCTTCTTTTCTTCCCAAAGTGGTTACCTCTTTCCATATAGGACAGACCATCACTTTGCCCACCTTCTTCCCGCCCCGCATCCTTCCAAGGTAGAGGAGAGACTCCACCGTCTGGATCCAAAACGTGCGTTATCATTTTATATGGTTTGCACAAAACAATTCCAGGTGGACGATCAATTCTTTGTTGACTATGTGGGTGCCAAGAAGGGTTGGGCCGTGCAAACGGACCATCTCTCGATGGGTCGTCCTTTGCATTAAAATCTGTTATTCCTTGGTGAAAAAGGAGCCTCCGGTAGGACTGTGCGCTCATTCCACCAGGGCGACGGCAGCCACTACTGCTTTGGGACGTGGAGTCCCCCTTAGTGACATCTCCCAGGCATCTAGGTGGGCATCACTGCACACATTTACTAAACATTACTGCCTGGATAGTCAAGTCCGGAGAGACTGCTTCTTTGACCGTTCAGTTCTACAGGACTTTCTGGTGTGAACTTGGTTCGCAGATCCACCTACGGTGTTGGTATTGCTGGGGTATCTATTCTAAGGTAAGGAGTCTATAACTAATAGTCTCTTTCAGATGAACAAGTTTCTTACCTTCGGTAACGATATATCTGTAAGAGACATATATTAGTTATAGATTCCTTACCGCCCCACCCATCCTCCCCTTTCTGCGAACTGACTTCTAGAGTGAGGGACTCCCTTTTAGGGCCCTAGTTTTGTGCACCAGTGGTCAGTGTCTTGCATGACTCTGCACTTCTGGCGTGGAATGTTGTGTAAAGAACTGACATCAGCGAGCAGGGGCAGCATCTAAGTTGACACTGCGGCATCATTCCGGCGACCACGATGCCAACGGCAGACGCGGAGTCGACCGACGCCACCTACCAATGCACAGGGGTAATGCTAAAGAAAGAATCTCCGGATCCAGTCTGACGTATGGGTAATTCTAAGGTAAGGAATCTGTAACTAATAAATGTCTCTTACAGATATATCGTTACCGAAGGTAAGTAACTTGTTTGTTACAATTAGATTTGACATATGATGTATTACAGTACTTTGTATATGTACAGTATCGTTCTACCTCTACAAGCCTGTCTGGCAGCAGATATAATTGAGTTACACTGAATCTGTTTAGCCCTCGCTTTGTGGATTGGACAATGCATCACTAACATTTATATAAACTTAATTCAACAAACCAGCACATCCTTTACGTTCCAGTTTCAGTTTCCAGCTATAAGTCAGTTGATGCGGGTTGTGGGCGAGTTGGTGCCTCAGGACCAGGAATGCCTGTGTCACCTAATTACAGGTTTCCATAACCCGCATCCGGTATCCGGGCTATGAACTAGTTAGAGGTGAATGTCATCTCTGGTCCCCTCCCCGCTTGTGAGGTGTTATCCTCTGATACCTGCCCAGTACATTGCATTGCTGCTCTTATTGGATCCCAGTATTGGGCGATAGGGTATTTGCGCAGGCCAGCTATCTCCTCTCTGTGCAATGCGGTACTTTCTGCTTGAGCCCACACCTCTAACAAGTGTTTCCAATTGTCAGGGGTAGGGGGATGCTTGCTTTTCCATCACCTGGTGACCAATCTTTTTGCAACTAAGAGTCCTAAGTCTATGAATCTGGCGGTGGCTTTGTGATTTTTAGATCTGGGGAATATTCCCAGTATGCATTCCTCCCATGTATGCATTTGTGGGTGATCAGCATATTCCGACAGGCTCGCTGTCACTCCCTGCCAATATAGTCGCATCGAAGGGCAGGACCACATCATGTAGAGGAAGTTTGCTCCTATTTGACCGCAGCGAGGACATGCTGAGTTAGTAAGTTGGAAGTATTTGTTTATCTTGTCAGGAGACAGATATGCCCTGTGTCTAATATATGTCTGTACGATTCGGAATTTAGCATTGCGTGGGATTTGCACCGCACTGGCTAGGATTGTATCCCACTCCTTCTCTGCCCACAGACCTCCCCTGTCTTCTTCCTATTTTGCACGCAGGGACATCAGGGGCTGCAACGTGTGTGTAACACTTCTGTCAGCCAGTGTATGATGTGGCTCCCATACCTCATTACGTGTAAGTATTGAATCACCAAGAGTAACTGGGGTTCAACATTCATGCCTCACCAGGCTGTTGTAAGAGCTCTAACAATTGATGGCCTGCTGACAGGTCAGTCTCACAGGCCAGTCTGTCAAAGGGTAGCAGCACACCATCCTCGTATAAGTCGCCCAAGGTGTGTATCTCAGCAGCGTCAAAGTAACACAAGAAGGGAGTGAAGAGGTAATGCTCAAAAGAGCAGAAGAGGTGGATACGTCCCCCTCAAGGTTTATTGTCAAATAACAAAGGGATCCACACTTATGGGAAAGTATAGAAGTGTTCCTCCAAACTACGTGTGTCTCCTACAATGGTGGAACGCACACAGCTTTGTTTAAATACCCCTCACCCACCAAAAGGACCTTTGGTGGCATGCTTTCAACATCGGAACCATGGAGCCGCGGCAAGGCAGTGTCCTGGTGAGGAGGTAACCTTGATATTTGTATGACTATAGGTACCCCTTCCCTCCGGTTTTGAAGGTTCATGGGGCATTATCTGGGCGATATAAGAAACCCAATCAGCAATATACCTACTGGGGTATAGTATACAGTGCATGTTAAATTTATGTGCACCACTTAGTTAGGATTATATGTAAAACACAGTTGTTTTGATTTGAGTGTAGAAGGGATCTCTTCAAGGTCCTGATGAGAAGCCAGGGGAGGGCTTAAAAACATGTTGACACAGGAGACACTGCTCATTAAAGCATAGTATCTCCATCTCATTCCCCACTTTTAACGATACCAGCTCAAAGGAACATTAAAATGTATTTTTTCCAGAGAGCCAGGTATTTTTTTATTTTTCACCATTCACTCACTTCTGACCCTTCACCACACATAGTATTGTTTTTCATAACCAGTGCTCCCACGTAGTTGTAGGTCGCAGCACGCCCCGTCCCGCAGCGGGAAGACCCCGATGATGAAGCATGCCACCAAGGGTCCTTTTGGTGGGTGAGGGGTATTTAAACAAAGCTGTGTGCTTTCCACCATTGTAGGAGACACACGTAGTCTGGAGGAATACTTCTATACTTTCCCATGAGGGTTGATCCCTTTGTGTTTTTGACTATCACAGCAGCGTGCTAGGGAGCGAGTGCCCCACTTGAGGTGCTCCCCTTGTTTCTCGGGGTGCTGAGAAGTGGGAGTGCAAGTGCATAAGGGTTTCTGTGCCTAGAGAGGTATAGACTACGTCTGTGACATCGGTAGGCTAGGGCCAAACATGCAGGTAATGGGGTAGGAGACCTTGCTGCCGGGTGGAACAGATGATAAATCTGGGCTAGCGTCCACGCTGGCTGTGCTGTGGCTGTTTCGGGTAGATTTAGTCCAGCAAGCCACTTCGTTACCCATTGCAGCTGTGCTGCTAAGTAATAGAGCTCCATGTTTGGAACAGCTACCACCCCCCCTGCTTGTGGGTACATATAGTTTCCAGAGTGCCATTCTGTGTCGGCCATTATTCCAAATAAAATTGCGTGTTATTTGCCCCAGCTCACTGAATGTTTTGGCCGGTACATAGATGGGGAGATTTGCAAAGTAAAACAGCAGTCTGGGCAGTATTACCATTCAGGTCAATACTATTCTACCCATTACATTTAAGAGCAGTGTTTTCCAGAATTTAATTTGTGTTCGAATTGAGGAAATGGCTCTGGTCAAATTACCTTCTAATATGTCAGCTGGATTATGGTATATGTAAATGACCAAATATCAAAAGGAAGTGGGTTGCCAACTGATGGGTGCATAGTCGACCCGGGGGTCGGGATTCTGGGCCTCAGCCCTGAAAGGATAGAGGCACGACTTATTCCAGTTTATCTTCAGGCCCGACAATGCTGCAAATTGCTGCAGGGGTTCTGCTAGGGTTTCTGGTACATTGTACAGCTCTCTAAGATATAATAGGAGATTGTCCGCATCTAAAGAAATCGCATGCATTCCATCCCCCAGTGGTATGCCCCATTGCTCTCCTCCCCTACGCATGTGCATTGCCAATGGTTCCATGGCTAACAAGAACAACAGAGGGGATAGGGGGTATCCTTGTCTGGTGCCCCTGTTTATGGCTACATTCTCTGATGTGGAGTTACCTATGCGCACTCGAATAAAAGGCTGCGTATAGAGTAGCTTGATCAGTTTGAGAAAGGTGTCCCCAAAACCATATTGTTGTAGGACTGCAAAGAGATAAGGCCACTCAAGAGAGTCGAAAGCCTTCCCTAGGTCAAGGACCATACATCCAGAGTTGGGCCAGGTGCGTGCAGCATATTCTTGGATCCTAAAGAATCTTCGGATATTTAATGAAGTGTTCCAGGTCGGCACAAATCCATTTTGATCAGAGTGCACAAGGGATTTGCTTAGAGGCGCCAGCCGTGTCCCCAGTGAAGAAGCTAGAATTTTATAGTCCATGTTGAGGAGCGCCATCTGTCTATATCCAGTTGGGTCCGGTCTCTATCCGGCTTGGGGAGGGATATTAATAGCGCTTCTCGTTGCGTGCCTGCAAGCGTGCAGGCCGATAGTGCGCTGTCATATACCGTTTGCAACTGAGGCGCTAAGAGTGCGGCATAGGCCTTATAGAATTCAGTTGGCAGCTCATCAGGACCTGGAGTTTTCCCTGTAGCTAGAGTACGTATGCTTGCCAGGATTTCTTCTTGATTAAGTGGGTCATCAAGCTCTACTCTTTGTTCTGGAGTAATTTTGGGATGGGTGATTTCTGCGAGAAATAGGTGAATCGCGCCTGATTCTGTCGCGTCCCTGGATTTATATAAAGTACTGTAGTACCGTGTGAACTCATGGTGTATTTACTTTTGTGTGTATAGTATTGTGCCTTGCGGGGAGCAAATCGATGTAATGGGGGACCTGGCATCTTCCTGTCTGATGAGCCATGCAAGTAGCCGGCAAGCCTTGTCTGCAGTGCTGTGGGTTCGTGCAGAGTGCGCTTTGTAGTTGAGGCAACTTATTCTTTCTAACAGTTGAGTGTGTTCTGCCCTGCGCTCCTGCAGTCTCGTTTTGTTTAGTGGGTTCTGCGCATGCCAATTTGTGTGCCTAAGCAATGCCCCCGTAATTACTGTTTTGAAAGCATCCCACTCAGTAAGGGCCGATGTTGCAGTATTTCCATTCTCGTCAAATTAGTTTATTATGGCCCTGCTTAGGGACTCAAGGAATAATTTGTCCTCTAGTATCTCGGGCTGCATTCGCCATCTGGGGATTGGTGCTGTGCCATTGTTCCACGTCATTTGTAGTGTGTGCAGATTGTGATCAGAATGCGACCTCCCTAGTTATTCGGATGTGAGTACTCTGGGTAGTAAATCTTCCGTGGCTAAAACTCTGTCTAACCCGATGTGTAGATCATGTGATCCTGAGTAGTAGGCATGGAACCGTTTTATGGGATTTCTGTGTCATCATACGTCTGCTAGTCGCCATTGCGTGACCCAGGAGTTTAGCGCCTTCATGACGGCTGTTTTGGGTGCCCCTGATAGGGGAGGAAAGGAATGGTCAAGAGATACATCCAGAACGCAATTGAAGTCTCCCCTGATCAGCCAAGGCACTCCATGCCAGTCAGACAGTGTGCAAGATAAAGCGTCCAGGAAGGTTGCCTGGTCAGTATTGGGGGTGTATAGAGAGCCCAGTACAATTGGTCTGCCAACTAGGTGTCCTTTTACCAGGACATAACTTCCTTCTGGGTATGTAATCGATTCGTCTGCCTGAAAGGGTGTGCCTGGTCTGATCGATATTAGCACACCTCTAGCAAAAGCTGAATAACCAGTTGTGTATAGTTGCACCCTCCATCTCCTTTGCAGAGTTAAAGTCTCTGGTGCCGTGAGGTGTGTTTCCTGAAGGAAAGCTATTTGAATCTGGTAGCGTTTGAGGTAGGAATATATCATATATCTACGGGAAGGAGAGTTTATACCCCTGACATTCCAGGTGCATATTATAATGGCTGCCATATTGTAGGGAGTTTCGGGACGATTGGGGAACATGAGGCCTTGAGGCGGCCGCATCATGCGCGTGGAGGTGCGGAGGCAGGGCACACAACACACCACTCTCATATCTTTACTAATGTTTGGTTGAATCGGCGTGCTTTGACTAACTAAACTAATATGAACAATAATATAAAATACTAGTAGAGCGAGATTACAACATGCAGATGTCCAAACCATCAAGCAAAAGAACATGTCAACATTGGCTAGTGGGTCAGCCTACACAGGAGTTGTGTTTCAAGGAGGATAGTTAGATATGATGTTCCCCTTTGGCCTGGCAGTTACCAGTGACCAGAGTTATCCATCTGGTGGTGGAAGTGTAAAGGACAAAACCAGCAGCAAGCGTGTGCAGGAGTATTGTCTGCGCTTGGTGGTCTTCACCGTGTGCGCATTGACAATGGCTGCAGTGGGACAATGCAGGTATTACAATTAAGCAATTAATTGACTACTACTGACTGTAACAAGTCATAGAGTACTTCTGTGAGCGTTGCTGCAGCTACAATGTTCCGTTCGTTCGGGCAGCGGTTTATTCGTTATATGATGTCATCTGCAGTTTGGGGTGTAACCTCCGGCAGAGTTCCTGAGTCCTACGAATTTGGGATCTCGCCATTGATTCTGCATCACTTGTTCGGTCTTGCATGCTTTCTTCCAACTGCGGGTCGTCTATGTGGCTTCCGATTTCAACTGCTGCTTGTAGCACATTGCGTTGATCTTGTCTTATTTGCTCTAGATTGGGGTCATGACGTTTCAGTGATGATTGTCGCTTGCGCCGTCTTCCTTTGCGTTGTCCTGGATTGTTGGTCAACTGCGATCGTGAATTTGTCTCGTTGACTTGGCTAGCTTTCCCTGGGTTTGCTACATCTAGCCACTCCCAGGCGGCAGTCGGAGTATAAAAAATGTAGGACTTGTCTTTCGCTACCACTCGTAGACGTGCGGGGAACAACATTGAGTATTTCAGGTCTAGTTTGTGAAGTCGCCGTTTTACCTCCCGGAAGGAGTGTCTCTGCTTTTGCACTGATGCTGTGTAATCTGGAAATAACATCACTGTGCTGTGTGCAACTGGTATGTCCAGTAGTTTCCTTGCCTCTTGCAGTATCAAGTCTCTGTCTTTGTAGTTTAGAACTCGGAACAGTAATGGTCTGGGTCCCATCCCCAGCGGTGAGGTCGGGCCGGCACTCTGTGCGCCCTTTCTATAGCAAAGTGCTGTGATAGTGTTCCTGCTGGGAGCAATCCATGTATCCAGTTTTCAATGTAGGTGGTAGAGTCTCTTCCTTCTACTTTTTCTGGAAGGCCAATGACACGTACATTGTTTCATATAGAGCGGCCTTCAGAGTCCTCCGCTCTGCGTTTGAGTAGTTTCACCTTGTCCGACATTTCTTTCAGTCGTATTTCAGCGTTCTGCGCCTTGGGGGAGAGCTCTGCCATGGACACTTCTAGTGTGCGGGTTCTATCTGCAAGGTTTCGATGATCTGCATGCAGGAGGTTTAGATCTAGTGCCACTTTATCGATCTTGTTTTCAAACAAGGTTCGTGTTTGCTCCATTGTGGTCTCCAGCTTCTTCGCTGCTGCCAGTACTGCATCTAATTTACTGGACATAGGGTCTGCAGGTGGCACGCCTGATGGTGTATCTGATTGGGATCGGGGTGGTAGTAGTTGGCCAGCCAGGCCCCAGCGCCAGGAGCGAAGTCGGCCCATGTCCGACATGTGGCATCAGCAAGTGGATTAATTGAGTCCTGCGCCTCAGGTGTGTTACTATTGCTCCCAATATGGCTCTAGCGCTGGTCTTTCGTGCGCACTAACGGGAGATTGCGTCCCCTCTCGGCGTCAGGCTGCTTTTATTGTACGCGTTTACTGCAGCTGTGTCGTAATTGTCAGTAGCATTCTGCCTTGCTATGGTGTGGAGCTGCTTACCGCTTTATTATTGTTAGTTATCTGGTGTTTTTCTTCGCTCGCTTGAGTGGCCTCCTATTCCGGTGCTCGTTAGTTGTGCAGTGCCACTCCTGCATGTACCGCACAGGCCTCGACCTCACCCAATGCCCCAGGACCCACTTCTTCTGTCTCTGCCTGCGACCTGTGTTTCTCTTTGGTCGACCGCCCCGACTTCACAAGTGGTCTTCCCTGCGCTTTGCCATACGGAGGGCCCCCGGAGGGGAAGCAACCATCCCTCGCAACAGCACAGTACTGTCCGGCTACGTCACATCCCGTGTAGTCCAGAGGCTACTACAGTCTGATCAGACCCCACCGTCCTCAGGCAGATCGTGACCGCAAGTGTCGTGTTTCCCCTTTTTTTGTTTCTTGTTGGGTTCCTCCGACCCTATACCTGTGGCAGCACTCTACAAGTTCCAGGGACTGGTCGGGTCCCAGATCTTCCCGGTCCTCCGAAATCCTATCAGTGCCCTTCAAGTAAGACGCAGCATGTCATGGCGTTCCTCCTCGCACGGGGATTAATTCTGGGCAGCGTTTGCCCTTTTACCACGCCCGCTGGATCACCGCTTACCTCTGCAGTCCGCCAGCGCTGGGTGGGCGCCCAGGGGGATGCGGACACCCCTGTCGTGCGACAGTTAATAGAGGCCCGATGGGTCCGGTGCGAGGCCTCGGCCTCGCGTAGCTTAGTCCAACCACGCCCTGCCACCGGCGGCTGAGCCCGATCCGAGGCGCCACAGACTGGTTACTCCCATTTCCTGCTGGGTCGAGGCTTTTTCAATGGTTTCTCCTTGTTCCCATGCACCTTATGCTACTGCGTGGCTATTTCCGCCTCTCCTGGTGTGCTCCGTGAAGGATAAATATGCAGATGATGGGGGATGAATGGTGGAGCTCTAAGAGCTTATGTCCCCCATCTCCACTCGCGTAGCCAAGCCCCTCAACGAACAATAATTCATTGTCCCGGTTGTCAACTAATCTAGTTGGACATATTGTTTCTATAATCATTTCTTCCAGCTCCACTCTGAGTGTTGCTACATCAAGGAACCCAGTTTTATCAATTCATGGGGCATTTGTTCCAATAATTCCAGCACTTTTGTAATTTACAGGGGTGTCTAGACCTTTGAGCCAGTCATCGAATTCTTGAGAAGTAGAACCTGCTTGTTCCTTTGGTGTATTCAGAAGAACGTCTCCATATGGACCCTCTTTTCCCAAAGTAGGTGGTGAATGCAAAAGAGAAACGTCAGCATCTGGCGTTCCCAGCGGAAGAGTGTTTCCCGTTGCATTCTGAGTTACTCATGGTCACACATCACACAAGTTTGCCCTGATCTTCCATTTGAGGAATTAAGTTGTGTTGAATGCACAACGGAACCAGCACTCGTTCCATAAGAAACATTGGCTGGAGTCGGGACCCAAGGCTGTCTCGGTCTTAAGTCTGCAGGAGTAGAAGTTGAACAATATATCCCAGTAGGGACAGCCAACGTATGTACATGGCTCCGTCTGTTCCCAGGCTAATATAAAGGGACTACAGGACCTATAGTCACCTAAACAATTAAAGCATCTGGTGCATTTTGAACAGTCTGACTAACAGTGGTTGGTATTTACGTATTTCCTCCCATTGGAGCGAAAGGCATATGTGAATTTGGATCTATTGGCATTACAGGTGCGTAAGGAATTTTCCCAAAATATGAATTTGGTCTTTCACAAATGATTCCACGCAAACTGATATCTCCTACACTTCCCTGTTCAATTTTCACAACCAATACCAGCGCAGCACACTGTGACGTAGTCAATCTATCTCAGCATGGGGTTACACCAACCGATCAATATCAGGACGACACACAGCGACATCAAACTTACTCCTTGCAGCGGTTGCTCCTCATTCATAATCCTTCGAGCGTGTTTTTTCCCTGCACATGAATCCTCACACAATGCAAGCTATTTTCCATAAACTCTGTCTGCTCCACTAAAGAAATTATCGATCCTTTCACACAAGAAGTCTAGTCAGACTAAATATTCAAATCTATCCTCACAAGCACTTCAAGTGAAACCTCAACCAGCGCGATATCACCCAGGCTGATCTAATTACTTCCGTGCACTGAGAGCAATTCTAATTACGGAAACCCGCAATCTCACAAAGAAATGTTCCCTTCTTTTAGTGGTACCATCAACGACTTCTCAGAACTGCACCTTCAAAACACAGCTTACTCAGCGTATGCCACACTCAGGCCACCCATAGGTGTATATCCCAGGATCTTAGCCCACGACGGACACGCTAACAACTTCAAATTCTGTGTCTAAAGCACATCACTTAAACATGGACTTAAACCACTTTGCATAAAATCATACAGCCATTTTTCAACACCGCAATCTAAGATTAAGCATTCACAACGCGCAACCCTATTGATACTCACACCTCTGCTTCAAATTGTCTTCGTTCCACTCCACCGGAACTCGATCTCTTTCAGCTGAACATAGAGCATTGGACTTGGGCTAGGATGGGCAATTTTCTAAACAGGGATCTTGAAAGAGATATCAGTAGAGATCCCCTATATCCTAACTTCAGTGGACAATAACCATCCGACTAACTACCAGATTATTGTTCCAGCGGAAACTGGGCCCTTTTTGATACTGATTTCTCTTATTACCATTATCTCTCTAATACTCACTTGGTCCTCCGATGGATCTTGCTTTGTGCCAGTAAGGGGTTGGATACAAGAGATCTGATATCCGGCTGTCCAATGAGGACCAGGAATTGGACAACTGACTTACAAACTAATAATTAGATTCATGCATATGACTCTCAAAACCAGACCAAACAAGTAAAGGATTATCACTGCAAGTCCAAACCTTCTGAAGAAATTAAGTCAGACTTAAATAATGCAAACCAATAATTTTGCTAGCGCAATACAAAACAATAGAATTAGTACCTGATGCTCAGAGATTTCGCTAAACTGATCTCTTGTTGACATTAGTATCTTGATTTAGAATGCACAACTCAAGGAGACAGATTATGATAAACTATAGACTGAGGTTTCTAGTTAAAGATTAGTTTATCAAAGCTTTCAAATAAAGGTCATCATATTAGTAAACATCTCTTGCCTAAAAGTACAGGATAGCCCAATTAATTTGGACTTACTATAAAGTGATAAAAGGTTTCAGGAAAGTCCAGCCAGGACATGAGCCACGATAACTCATAGGCAGTGTCCCTTCAAGAAAGAGTCAAAGTATGGTGCATATAGCATATTCGTCAGTTTAAAGGAAAAGGAGCCAGCAGAGTCCGCAGAAGGAATGAGCATCAGGAAAGAGTTCCCAATGGAAAAGTGGAGGAAAAGTCAAAGCAGTTCATTCCGTGTCACCACGTCCTCTTCTTCATCCATTAAATCAATGTATAATATAGTGCTCTAGTTTCAGGGTGACACCTCCTTGGTCATATCATCGTGTCCAACCACTCAGTCAATTGGTCAGTATATATAGGATGATTGTCATGAGGCATAAAGGGAGACACATATAAAAAGAGGTGGTACTAATCATGAAATTTGTAGGATCATCTGGTACGCGTAAACCTACAAACAATGATCCTTTAGCAACAGGCACATTAGTGAGTTCAGGAGAAAAGCTTCCCATAGCAAATGTTACCAAAGTGTCAACTTTGTTGTAGGCAATTCTTCTAAGCGAGTGAGAACTCTTATAGGAAGCAACAGTTTTACTGCACATTGTAAGTTGGGGAAAGTTTCTCACGAGTATAAGACAATGTTGAATAGTAAAAATGCAGGCCTGTAATAAAGGCAATTTAAGAATATATAGAATATAAAGTAGTAAAAGTATACATTTCCAGAAAGTTAAATCAATATTCTAATAGACCATTTCAACTTATAGAGTGTTTCCCGTTGCATTCTGAGTTACTCATGGTCACACATCACACAAGTTTGCCCTGATCTTCCATTTGAGGAATTAAGTTGTGTTGAATGCACAACGGAACCAGCACTCGTTCCATAAGAAACATTGGCTGGAGTCGGGACCCAAGGCTGTCTCAGTCTTAAGTCTGCAGGAGTAGAAGTTGAACAATATATCCCAGTAGGGACAGCCAACGTATGTACATGGCTCCGTCTGTTCCCAGGCTAATATAAAGGGACTACAGGACCTATAGTCACCTGAACAATTAAAGCATCTGGTGCATTTTGAACAGTCTGACTAACAGTGGTTGGTATTTACGTATTTCCTCCCATTGGAGCGAAAGGCATATGTGGATTTGGATCTATTGGCATTACAGGTGCGTAAGGAATTTTCCCAAAATATGAATTTGGTCTTTCACAAATGATTCCACGCAAACTGATATCTCCTACACTTCCCTGTTCAATTTTCACAACCAATACCAGCGCAGCACACTGTGACGTAGTCAATCTATCTCAGCATGGGGTTACATCAACCGATCAATATCAGCACGACACACAGTGACATCAAACTTACTCCTTGCAGCGGTTGCTCCTCATTTATAATCCTTCGAGCGTGTTTTTCCCCTGCACATGAATCCTCACACAATGCAAGCTATTTTCCATAAACTCTGTCTGCTCCACTAAAGAAATTATCGATCCTTTCACACAAGAAGTCTAGTCAGACTCAATATTCAAATCTATCCTCACAAGCACTTCAAGTGAAACCTCAACCAGCGCGATATCACCCAGGCTGATCTAATTACTTCCGTGCACTGAGAGCAATTGTAATTACGGAAACCCGCAATCTCACAAAGAAATGTTCCCTTCTTTTAGTGGTACCATCAACGACTTCTCAGAACTGCACCTTCAAAACACAGCTTACTCAGCGTATGCCACACTCAGGCCACCCATAGGTGTATATCCCAGGATCTTAGCCCACGACGGACACGCTAACAACTTCAAATTCTGTGTCTAAAGCACATCACTTAAACATGGACTTAAACCACTTTGCATAAAATCATACAGCCATTTTTCAACACCGCAATCTAAGATTAAGCATTCACAACGCGCAACCCTATTGATACTCACACCTCTGCTTCAAATTGTCTTCGTTCCACTCCACCGGAACTCGATCTCTTTCAGCTGAACATAGAGCATTGGACTTGGGCTAGGATGGGCAATTTTCTAAACAGGGATCTTGAAAGAGATATCAGTAGAGATCCCCTATATCCTAACTTCAGTGGACAATAACCATCCGACTAACTACCAGATTATTGTTCCAGCGGAAACTGGGCCCTTTTTGATACTGATTTCTCTTATTACCATTATCTCTCTAATACTCACTTGGTCCTCCGATGGATCTTGCTTTGTGCCAGTAAGGGGTTGGATACAAGAGATCTGATATCCGGCTGTCCAATGAGGACCAGGAATTGGACAACTGACTTACAAACTAATAATTAGATTCATGCATATGACTCTCAAAACCAGACCATGCAAGTAAAGGATTATCACTGCAAGTCCAAACCTTCTGAAGAAATTAAGTCAGACTTAAATAATGCAAACCAATAATTTTGCTAGCGCAATACAAAACAATAGAATAAGTACCTGATGCTCAGAGATTTCGCTAAACTGATCTCTTGTTGACATTAGTATCTTGATTTAGAATGCACAACTCAAGGAGACAGATTATGATAAACTATAGACTGAGGTTTCTAGTTAAAGATTAGTTTATCAAAGCTTTCAAATAAAGGTCATCATATTAGTAAACATCTCTTGCCTAAAAGTACAGGATAGCCCAATTAATTTGGACTTACTATAAAGTGATAAAATGTTTCAGGAAAGTCCAGCCAGGACATGAGCCACGATAACTCATAGGCAGTGTCCCTTCAAGAAAGAGTCAAAGTATGGTGCATATAGCATATTCGTCAGTTTAAAGGAAAAGGAGCCAGCAGAGTCCGCAGAAGGAATGAGCATCAGGAAAGAGTTCCCAATGGAAAAGTGGAGGAAAAGTCAAAGCAGTTCATTCCGTGTCACCACGTCCTCTTCTTCATCCATTAAATCAATGTATAATATAGTGCTCTAGTTTCAGGGTGACACCTCCTTGGTCATATCATCGTGTCCAACCACTCAGTCAATTGGTCAGTATATATAGGATGATTGTCATGAGGCATAAAGGGAGACACATATAAAAAGAGGTGGTACTAATCATGAAATTTGTAGGATCATCTGGTACGCGTAAACCTACAAACAATGATCCTTTAGCAACAGGCACATTAGTGAGTTCAGGAGAAAAGCTTCCCATAGCAAATGTTACCAAAGTGTCAACTTTGTTGTAGGCAATTCTTCTAAGCGAGTGAGAACTCTTATAGGAAGCAACAGTTTTACTGCACATTGTAAGTTGGGGAAAGTTTCTCACGAGTATAAGACAATGTTGAATAGTAAAAATGCAGGCCTGTAATAAAGGCAATTTAAGAATATATAGAATATAAAGTAGTAGAAGTATACATTTCCAGAAAGTTAAATCAATATTCTAATAGACCATTTCAACTTATAAGTATTAAAAGATGTTAATATTCTGTTTGCAAAGATTGCATGTATCTATGTCATTTTCTGCAGTTTCAAAGCACCAATGTGTAAAATTATTTCAAATCATAAACTATTAATCTTGTTTCAGGTGTTTTATATTAGTACATATATGAAGATTAGTTTCTGAAGGTTTCATAATATTTGCACTTAATATGACTGTGTAGACCCATTTTTGCTTTTCTCATTTGGTGCACAATTTCACATCTGCAGATGATGGACTTCGGAATGAAACCCTCAAGATCACACATAAAGTTATTTAAATTACGTTAGATTTTATTCATTCTTCACACAAATTACTACTTCCATGAGGATGATTAGGAATATAATATTACACATTGAAATAATATGCTATGGATGGTTATTAAAATATAACCCTATATTATTCAAATGAATATGATTTAATCAATCCTACAATTATCTGCATGCTTTTATGATGCAGTAACTAAGTTCTTTTCACATTTATTTATCATGTCTCTTTAACATGCAGTTGGTGCATGTTTATTCATGTGTTACTCAAAATTAGTTTGTGTCAAGTAAAAATTCTTACAGCTTTTCAGCTGCATCACTATCCTCCACCAAGCTTGATTTTTGTTTTGTTAATGAATATACGTGTTTTCTTCTTCTGCCTATACCCTTGAAAGTCTTAATTTGGGATGTGAAGGAGAATTCATCATTGAGGTGGTGATAAGTGCCACTGGTTGGCCTGTTCAAGGTTTTGATTAGTGAAACAGCCTAAAGCCTGCCAGAACAATGGTTTCAGATGGGTATTGGTTGTCTTCCATTCTCCATACAGGATAGCTATCAAATTACTGTGCATTATTCTGTTTTCATATTCAATAGTCTGGCAGAAGTTGGGCAATGTGAGGACTGGGATAGACCTCCCTGATTGTTAGATAACAACTTATTAGATTTTGTAAAAGATTTTCAAGACTAGGGGTTAGATGTACCACCATTTTTAGCAGTCGCAAACTGGCAATCGACCCGTTTGCAACCTCTAAAAGGGGTTGTAGCATGTACCAAACCTATTTTGTGACCGACTCACAAAATAGGTTTTGCGAGTCGCTATTAGGAAGGGGTGTGCCACAGGCGTACCTGCCTAATAGCGAGGCGCAGGGGGATGTAAGATTGTTTTGCGGCCTCAAATGTGGTCGCAAAGCAATCACATTTACCACTAATTTGAAATTGGTGGTAAGCCAGTCGCAAGAAGAACCCCTTCCGGATTGGCAGCGAAAATGTTTTTTAAGAGCAGGCAGTGGTCCTATGGACCACTGCCTGCTCTTAAAAAATAAAACTGAAAGGTTTAATTTTTATTCTTTAAATGCATCTGGCTGCATTTAAAAAAAACTGCTTTTTCGAAAAAGCAGCAACCGACATGGTGGTCTGCTGACCCCAACAGGCCACCATCCCTATGAGTGCTGGCCATTCCCAGTGGGTCGCAAAATACGTCCTGTCTCATGAATATTAATGCGGCAGGTCCTTTGCGACCCATTTGGGAATCACAAACAGTGTCTCAGACACTGTTGTACCTTAGTGTTTGTGGCTCGCAATTTGCGAATTACAAACAAATGCAAATTGCGAGTCGCAAACACTGAGGGTTGAACATCTGGCCCAAGATGAAGAGCATAGAGCTATATTTAAACTGCTTTCATTGAATGTGTATGAGCTAGAAAAGAAATATAAGGAAGAAAGTGGTGTCGAAAAGGCTGCAGTTGAATGGGTCAGAAAGTGTATTCCTTCAAGAAATGCATATTACGGGCACTAGTGAGTATCTGTTCTTGAGAAGATGTCTTAAATACCTGGTACATGCAGAACTCACACACGGATCTAGTATACTGGCCATAATGATAAAGTAAATCAGGTGTGGTTGGAGTCCTAATGTTGCTATTCTGATTTGACTGCTGTTTGGGAAGGGTGACGGATGACACATATTCGTGTACCTCCCACAGTGGTTCAGATGAACACTTTCGAAGGGGTCACAATTTTCAATCAGGGTGGTGATCATGAGGAAAACTTGAAACGGACTATGAAGGATACTGTGGACAGACCTGGGTCCAGTCGTAGGTCTGCAGGCAAATATACATGCCTGATTAGATTTTCCAGTGCAATTGGTCTGGTTGCTTTATGGGGAGAAATACACCCCAGGGACTGACAATACATCTATTACTCAGGGGCACACAATTCCTTCTCTAGAATTGACTATTGTCTTATCTCGTAATTGTAGCTGCACAAGATCAGAGATATAAAGGTCCTCACTGGAGGCATTTCAGATGTCTCTACATTATGGGGACTTTTGGGCAACTGTAGGAGACAGAGAACGGGTTGGTGCCTTAAAGCCTGGCAACTGAAGGATAGTGAACAAACTGAGGTACACAACTGACTATTAGAAAACAGAGGTTCAGTTCAGTCGGAATGGATACTCTGGAAAGCTTACAGGGTGGTGTGTAGTGGTCAAGCGATTTTTTAAGCGACAGTATAAAAGAGAGAGAGTTTTAAGAAAGTGACTGATACTGAGAGGGAAAGCTTTTGAGTTAGAAAAGATGTATCTAGATACCAAAAGAGCCAGTAGTGCTGAAGAGGTTGCAGTTCATTAGCCTGGAATAGAGGTCTCTTATGGATAATGATGCATCTGTCTATTATGTTGCTATTCACTACCAATTATACGAGGTTGGGAACAAAGTAGTAAAATAATTTCTTGGCTCAGTAGACGTGGACAAGGCAGTAGGTTGTTGGGAACTGTGAGGCTGAAGATGGGACACTATCGACCGGTAAGGTTCATATAGCTTAATTGTTGGCCTGACATTTTGAAAACTTCTAAACACCCAAAATAGATGCTGATACAAAGAACCTATTGCAAAAGCACAGATGATGGACAGTATGCTGAACAAATCCAAAATTCACCCCCAGTCACAGATCTGGGTTAAATCCATAGTTTTTTTGGTGACCACACTATTCCAGTTTTGACACAGTCATATGCAAATCAGTCTTGACCCTGCTTCCCTTGGGAACAGTCCAACCCGACTGCCAAGCCAGGTCCTCCCTGGACCTTGAACCAAGCATCCTGGGACTGGTTTCGGGGTATCACCCTTCATCAGCCAGGCTAACAATTGCAGAACAGATGATGGACGGAATGCTGAACAAATCAAATGTTGCTCGAATATGATTTTACCTTAAATAATTGAAAAGACAAAAGGCGTTTGGCAAAACAGGAACAAGTTGGTTTTATTTAAATGCAGTATCGACAGAGGCGCGTCTGAAGACAGTCTCAAAGTACAGAAGTTTGGGCCACACATATATGCATTTTGTGGGGACAAAAAAATACTTTGACATTCCTTGAAAGGTATCATAATCTTAAATAACCACGAAAAGATAAGGTGGCTCTCGACCTCGGGTAGAGCTAATGTGTGGCCAGTGTGGGTCCAGATGTCTGATGTGGTGAGTGCGTGACCACCTCGTGCGGTGTGCATTTTGTGTCCTGGTTGGCTGAGTGTTCCTAACTACATGTGGAATCTAACTGTTGTTTTATTGGGGCCAATTTCTTAGGTTCTTTTTGTCTTGTGACTACCTATCTGTGGGATCGATCAGAGTTTTCCCTGGGTATGCGTTTGTCTTTGGGCTAAGTGAGCCCCCACCTGTGACCTGTCACTCAATAGGTGTGTGTTAGTGTCGTTGGGCCTTTCTGTCCTGTATTTCTGACTCAGGGTTGATGGAGAGGTCACTTTAGGTGAATCCGACATCAATGATACGAGTTTGTTAGAACTTTTACAAAATATGTGGCGGTCATTGATCTCATTTATACCAATATCCTCACCATTGTGTGTACAGTTGTCATAGCATACAACGATATTGTCTATACTGATATTGATATTCCTAGATCATGTAATGCATTGACATTGTTTCTACGGGTTTTACAGGCATAGTTTATGGCATACAGTAACATTGCATTTATTGGTATTTATATTGTTATGCGGGCATAGTTTATGGCATACGTTGACATTTCATTTATTGGTATTGACGTTGTCGGGCTTGCATATATCATAGTATACATTGACATCTCATTCACTCATACTAACATTCCCCCCTCTGATTCAGTTTTCAGCTACTTTATCCTCCTCATATGTCATAACTGTTACATTATTCAATACTGTGTGTGTTTCTGTAGTGTCTGTTTCTTTTTCCCTAGCTATGTGCATACTACCTAATTTGTGGACTGCATTTTTACAGCAGGAAACCCCATTTGTAGGAAACTACACAGCGGAAGTACAACAACAAAAACTGGGATTAGTGATGTTAATAGTTAAAACACCCATGGGGAGATCCATGAAAAGATACTATGCAACCAGTTCTTTTCATGGTCACCTCTCTCCTTCTTCATGTCAGCTTGCAGATGATGCAGTTCTTGGATGGCAAGCGTAAAAGACCCATTGTCAAGGTCATTTCTCGTAATGTAAGTAAAACACGGAAGCATAAATCTTGGCACACACGCCACCCTCCATCGTGGTCATCAAGTCCAACACATGCCAATGTTGCATCACCATAAGGCGGATGGCTCTCAGTTCTTCCTTGATAGCGTTTAGGCCGAGCTCAGTATCTTTATTGATCTTCAGCATTTCCCACCTGGTAAGCAGCGGGTGTTTGCTTTTGTCTGCATGGTGAAGAAGGGTATCGACCCTCCTGTGTTTACTTGAGTCTCCGTAAACAGTCTAAATTTGTCTGGAATGTTCTTGTACTGAGCCCAGCCAAAATAATTAGCAGTTCTTCTTCAAGGCTGATGCAACAGAGTTGTTTTCTTCTGTAACAGACCTTCTCCAGGGATGACCAGCGTTAGGGTGTGTGTATGGTCACGAGGGTATATCGTCTGGGGGCCCAGAGGTGTCTTGTCTTGGTGCAGTAAAAATAGTCTCTTTCTAGAAATGGTTGTAAAGTCAATTTGTAGTCTGTGTTACTTGTGCAGTTGGCCTTGTGAAAGTCCTTTTGAAAGCTTTGGTCGAAGGGGTGGCGGACTGCGGCAATGATGGTGCATTTGCAGCTCGATCGCAAACCTGTAGAATAAAAGCTGTCCATTGTAGGTTAGCTTGGAAAAACACATTGTTAGGCAGTTGTTCAGAAATGTTCTGCGTTTAATTTTTGCCAATATACTCTATGGTTTTACTGTGAGCGATTTTCCCCTAGTGGGGTACTGGAAGGAGGTGCTAGGATTTTTGGGGAATGGGGAGTTTAAGCTAATTTTTGTGCTGTTTGTATTTTGGGTCTCCCCTCTCCTTGCCACGGTGGGGACAGTACCCTTCCTTTGTGGGCTGCTCTGTTTAAAGGTCTGATGTTCAACCGGTGCAGAGGTGTCCTTGTGACCTGCATGGGCTGCGTGCAATTGTGAAGCGGAGGAGTCTTAGCTGTTTGGTAGGTTGTCGGGGAGGTGCTCCCTAGCTCAACGCTTAGGTCGCACTTCAGAGAGGTGGTCCCAAACTGCTCTTCCTTCAACCTTGATGGCGGTCAGTGTTGAAAATATTACTCGGTTAGGAGCTTCAAACTTGGCCTACTTCCATTTCTACACAAAGTTGGGGATAAATACTTCTTTCCCTGGCTAAGGTGTTTGGTAGGGATTTTGGTTTTTGCCCCTTGAGTGTTTCGGTGGTGTGCTCGGCAGTCCTCGTCAGCTTGGAGAGGTGTACGCATAGCTCATCCCCCAATACCTGAGAGCTTGCTTTGCCGCTAAGTTTTGCATGAGTCGTTGGGATGGATGTCCCCATTAGTCTGCCTGTCTTAATCCAGTTAGATGTCAGGTGGTGGCCACTGCTGAGTGTGTTTCATAACACAAAGTGGGCTAGGGGAAGGTAGTGGAGACACTTTTTATTGAGATTGGCACAAATTGTACTAATTTTGTTCTTGAGAAGACTGTTGAGTCTCTCAACGATGCCGTTGCATTGAGGGTGGTATACTGAGACCAATTTATAAGTGATGCCCAGGAGAGTGCAGATATGATCAAACACAGTGTTGACAAAGTGCCTGCCATTATCTTATCGGATAACGTCAGGCACTCCCCATCTCGGTATCAATTCCCTGAAGAGGAACGTGGCCGCTTCCTTGGGGTCGCAGTGTACGCAATGGCCCAGCTTCGATCCACCGGGAGTAAGGGCAGATCACAACTACCAGGTATCGATAGTTAGCACATTGGTCTATCATATTGATGAAATCAATATGCAGGGCTTTGAATGTCCCTGTAGGTCGAGGAATGGCCGATAAGATGACCTCGGCGTGGGTTTAGAAGAATATAGTTGACAAACAGTGCATGCGCTATTATCTCGACGATGTTGGGGATGAACCAGTCACTTTGAAGCTCCGCTACCATGTTATTTTTGGCCATGTGCGTGGGTAGATGTAGTGGAGGTGAGGCTATGTCAACTATTCTGGGGGCATAACAGGTTTCCTGGAGGGTATGTGTTGATATATGAGGTTGTTTGCAGTCTGTGTGCAGCCATTGGCCAGCCACCATTTCTTTTCCTATGTAGGGGCTGTCTCCTGTAGTTGCCTTAGATACAAACCTGCTGTCTCTGTGTATGGTCTGTCAGGTGATAGTCTGATCTCCTCAATCTGCTGCAAGGGTAGTTTGTGAGCATCGCAAATCCTCCCATATGCTGCTTTTTTCACCCTCTGGTCTGCTAACGCATTTCCTTGGGGCACAAAGTCTTTGCCCCCGGTATGGGCAGTACACTTCATAATGGCTACGCGCTTAGGTAAAGTTAGCACGTCAGTTAGCAACTCCAGGAGGTTCCAGTGCGCGACGGGGGCCATCTGATTTTAGGAACCTTAGTCTCCTCCTCCTTCGTATGCTTGAGTACACCATGGTGATGACATACGTGGAGTTGCAGTAAATGGTCACCATCCTCTCTGAGTTCTGGGTGAGGGCTCCAATGAATGCTGTTAGCTATTCCGCCTATGCTAAAGGGAGGGGAGGAGAGTCAGCTGCGTGGTGACCCGTAAGCTGTCTGAAGCTTCGTGACTAGGGGCCATCACTACAGCTTCCCCCGCTGCCCCCGTATGCCTCACCCCATCTCTTGGTTTTTTGTGGAGGACCCATAAATAAACAGCACCTCACGACCGAGGATGGGATCCTCTTCTGTATGGCTGATCCTCCCCGGGGTGAGTCGCACAGTCGTGGGTCTCCTCACCCTCCCTGACCTCATGCACTAGGAAAGTGGCATGATTTACCACATGGCACTAACTATTTTTAGGGATGGTCTAGATGGCATGAGTTTGTATCCTGACACCCACTGCGTAGTCAGCATGCTCTTTTCTTTTGTATGACTGCAAACACTGAATTCTCTACATACAATGTAAGTGCCCTCATCACAATGGAGGTGCTCTTGTCAACTGCAAAGGCTGCAGCGGCCAAGGCCTATTCACTCGGAAAATGGCCCTGCATGACTGAATCTAACAACTCGCTGTAAAACGCAAACGGTTTGTGTCCCGGGGGGACGTTGGCTTAGGATGGATGCCTTGACTTGCACGCCACTGTGGCTGAATAGGAACAACTCCTTCCTATAATCAGGCATACCCAGCATGGGGGAGTGGGATATTTCAGTTTTTAGCTTGCCAAAGGTTTCCTGCATCTCGGATGTCCAGACCAGCTTCTCATTGCCTGTTTGTTTTGTCCTTCTTCATTGCCCCGAGCAATGAGTGTGCTATAATCGAAGACCCATTTTCAGACATAGTTGCACAGGCCTAAAATCTTTTGCATACCCTTTTTCATCCTGGGTGGTGACAGGGCCCGGATAGGGTCTGCCCATTCGAGCGTAATCCGCCGGCCAGTTGCTGAGATGAGCTGACCTAGATAGCTAACCTCCTGTTGCACATATTGCACTTTGCCCTTTTCCACCTTGTATCCCCTTGTGGCAAGTGGGGTTAGGAGGGCTATCATCTCTTGGTGATATGGGTGCCTTGGAGGGACTGCAGACCAAGATGTCATCAGCATACTGTATGAGAGTGTTGCTTGACTGAAAGTTGGCGAGATCCTTTCTCAGTATTCTATTGAAAATACTGGGGTATTCGCAGAACCCTTGTGGCAGTCTCCGGAATAGCAGCTAGACCCCACAGAAGGTGAATGCCTTAAGCTACTGGCTGTCAGGGAGCAGTAGGATGCTGAAGAACTCATTCTTTATGTCTTTCGCAGAGAAGTAGTGGGCGTTTGCCGGTATGCTAGTCAGTATGACAGAGGGATCTGGTACTACTGGGATTTCTGGGACCACAATGTCATTGAGGGGGCGCAGGCCCCGAACCAGGCACCAAGTTCTTCCTTGGCTCTTCTTAACCGGGAAGGTAAGGGTATTGCAAGGGGTGACACCTAGGTGGAGGACCCCTTGGTCTGCTAGTGCCTGGATAGTGGGGGCTAAACCCTCATCTGCCTCTTTAGAGAGCGGGTATTGATGCATACATGGCAGAAGGGTGCCTTCTCGGAGTGTTATTCTCACTGGGTCCATGGTGTTGATGAGCCCTACACCGTAAGGCCCCTTGGCCCTCAGTTGTTGTGGTACAGTGGCCAAGTCCTGCTGCTGCAATGTAGTGAGCACCGACAGGTGCAACAGGGCCTCACTCAGTAATTCTACCCTAAGATGGACGGGGTTAGCAAAGATGATCTCCGAGGCCCCCGGGTTCTCGCTGAACGGATGGTCATCAGTTATCTCCCGTACGCTGATGCCAGTCACAGTGAAGATGATGCATGCCCACATTGCACCTGCCTGGTCTGTTGCCAGCAGTACACAGTACACTGTACCTCGACGCCCTCCAAACAGACCAGGTCTTCCAGTAAGAGTTCTGCATCATAGTGGCCCTCTCAGCAGAATACAAATGCGTGTGGCAGTAGCAGCTTCTATTACAGCAACTTGGGGATGTTAGCACGAGGGTAAGAATGGCACTGGTAAAGGCAGGCAAATTGGTGGGTGTTGCTCTTGCTCGTCCGGTTGTGCCCTGTGGGCATACCAGTGACCTGAGTCTAGTCTCGGAGTGATCCCCGAGATTGAGCACGTCATTGACCCGTCCTTTGAGAAATGGATGGTCATATTTAATTTGGCCATCAAGTCTCTGCCCAGGAGGTTAGTAGGTGACGACGGTTGATATAGTAGCTGCCCCCTTACGCTGCTCCCTCCCACTTATAACTCTAAGGGTTTTGTGATGGGGACCGTCACGACCGTGCCAGAGAATCTTTGTGTGTCCATGCAGTCCCTGGACAGGTGCACAAGCTCTTCCTTTAGACAGGACTTTGTTGCCCTGGTGTCAATCAGGAAACTGTGTGGCGTGTTGTTTACCAAGATTGTCATGGTGGGATCTTTGTCAGATCGCCGTGTTATGAATAGCATGGGACACGTTGAGTGGGGCGTCTCTTTTGCCTGATGAACATGGGGCTGGCAGTTTTCTTGGGACTGCGAGAATGGAGGATGGGTTGGTCTGATCCTGACTTGGGGGTTTCTCTGTACAACTTCCTCGAACCTTGTGACTACATTCTGTGCTCTTCTTGAACCTCTGTGGTGGTGCCCCGATTGACGCCATCGCCATCTGTGCCATCACGGTTACAGCTTTTCTGACCTATGCTGCCATTTCCCTGTGCATGGTTTCAGCAGCGACCAGGTCCCATTCTGCTTCCTTTGTGTTTACTCTTGTTTCCTTTCTTTTCTCCACCTGCTTTCTTTCCCACTTTGTGAGGCATTGCTGTATGTAGGAGAAATCCCAGCCAGGGTTTACTTTTCCATATCTGATGCAGTCCTCCACCATAGTTATGTCCTCTGACTCAAATGACCCCCCCTTTTGGCCAGGACCAGTTGAACTGACTCTTCTCCTTTATCCATTCTGCTAGAAGGTCGCAAAAAGGGTAGGCAGACCTTTCCCCATCCTCCATGGCTATAATTTCCCTAGGAGTTAGTTGGCACTCTTAGTGTCTCTGGGGTCCGTAAAAGCTGGCCTCGTGGCTGGCCTGCCTCCGTCCCATGAGTCTGGTCTGGATGTGTTCTGTGATGTTCGTATCAAATGTTCCCCTCCTCAAGCCAGGAGAATGGGCGTGCCACTCGCTGCAATGTTTTCCTAATTTCCGGGCCTGTGTACTGAACCTAGCTTGCATATGGTATAGTGGAGTCTCCATGATGGATTAGGGAACACGTTTTAAGGTATTTACAAAAGTTTTGATTGTCACGAGATTTTAAATAATTACAAATTCAACTCTAATTGTGGAGAAAACTAGGTTCACAGGGTGGTACCGAAAACAATCTACAGGTTAGGAGCTCGAGAAAAATAATATTTAACAATAGACAAGGATAAATACGTGAAATAGTAACAACCTGTAACAAAGTGCAATTGTTAGTTTAGAACAATACGAGTTGATATGTAGCAGTAAACTGGCAAATGTGAATATTCTGATTTGGTGAAAATTGGTTATTATTTCATAAAGCCTTCTCTCACTAACCTGACATAACATTTAAACATGAAGCAAATTGCTAAATTGTAACAGCAAAACAACATCAATAAATGCATGAATGGAAAAATCTAAAAGAGATAAAAGAGAAAAGGTTGACAGAAAAAATTATTTTGTCTGAAAAACCTTAGTTCCCTCCTAGTGCCTACAGCCCAAGGACCGGGGATGCTCCATGTAATACACAGAGCTAAGTGAGCCCGATAGTCTGTCAGTATCGGCTCGGTGGACAAAAATAGCAACGATTTGTGTGGATAAAAAAGAAAAACCTGATTAATTTTGTCCTCTGTGGCCAGACGCAAGCTACACCTTATTCACTGAGGTCCGAATTTTTCCCTAACGTTTGAATTACACCCTATATCACACCCAGGGAGAGTGCGTACCGACTGCCTAACAGCAGGCGGTCCAAGCGAATAACACCTCTCATTTATTTTAGATACTACCAGTAAAAAAATCCCAGATAGCACAAAAAAACTCTGAGACTAAAAAATAAGATCGAGATGCTGGCCCTATATTACACCCAAAGCCCTCTGCATACCTCTGTACCATGCCCAGAGGTCCAAGTGGTCCTTATCTGATACCCAGAGACAAGTGAACCTCTGTATCATGCCCAGTGGACAGGCTGTCTCTATGTGACACCCAGAGACAAGCAAACCTCTGTTTTACGCCCAGTGGTCCAGGTGGTCCCTGTCTGATACCCAAAGACAAGCGTACCCTGTGTCCCCAACAGTGCTACCAAAATTGTAACTACCTTCGCCCTTTCTGGTGTGCTGACTTGGGGAAAAGCAAAGGTGATCTACGTGTTTTTCCTAGTTTGCCACACTCCACCTACTAGGACTAAGGATCAGATGTAGTCTCTTACCTTGTGACAACGGTCTACGGATGGACCTTCACCCCGTGGATTCAGCAGAACTTCTAATCAATGATGGCGTCTGCTCACCGATCTTGCGCAAATATGAAGCCGTTCGAGCAATGGGTCCTTTCTTCAACAGAAGTCAGGATCGATGAACCAATCTCTCTTGGCTGGCTTGCCAAAATGTTGCTCGAATTTGATTTTACCTTAAATAAATGAAGGTGTTTGGCAAAACAGTAACAAGTTGGTTTAATTAAACACATTGGCCGGGAGAGTATCGACAGAGGCGTATCTGAAGACAGTCTCAAAGTACAGAAGATTGGCTGCACATATATACATTTTGTAGGTAGAATAAAACCCTTTGACGTTCCTTGAAAGGCATCATAGTCATAAATAACCAGAAAACCATCAGATAAGGTGGCTCTCTACCTCGGTGAGAGCTAGTGTGGGCCAGTTTGTGCATGTCCAGATGTCTGGTGTGGTGAGCGCGTAACCACCTTGCACAGTGTGCATGTCGTGTCTTTGGTTGGCTGAGTGTTCCTAACTACATGTGGCATCTAACTTTAGTGGTATTTTAGGAACGTGCGCCTTTGTCCAGACGTGTTTTATTGGGGCCAATTTCTTGGGTCCTGTTTGTCGTGTGACTACATATCTGTGGTATCGATCAGGGTTTTCCCTGGGTGCACGTTTGTCTTTGGGCTAAGTGAGACCCCACCTGTGACTTGTCACTCGGTAGGTGTGGGTTGGGGTTACAGGGCCTGTCTGACCACATATCTCTGACTCGGGTTGATGAGGAGGTCACTTTAGGTGAATCCAACAGCATTGATACGAGTTTGTTAGAACTTCTACAAATTCTACGGCAGTCAATGATCTCATTTATACCGATATCCTCAGTATTGTGCGTACAGTTGTCATAGCGTACAGCGACATTGGTTTTACTGATACTGACATTCCTAGATCATGGCATGCATTGACATTGTTTCTACTGGTATTGACACTGTTATCCGTGCATAGATTATGGCATACATTGACATTGTATCTGCTGGTATCGACGCGGTTATGCAGGCATAGTTTATGGCATACATTGACATTACATTATTTGGTATTGACGTTGGTATGCAGGCATAGTTTATGGCATACGTTGACATTGCATTTATTGGTGTTGCCGTTGTCTGGGCTGTATATATCATGGTATATATTGACATCATATTCACTCATACTAACATACAAACATTCACACCAGTCACAGATCTGGGTTAACTCCATTGTTTCTTTCCCCGCCATGCCATTTCAGTTTGGACCCAGCCATATGCAAATCAGTCTGGGAACAGTCAAATTTGAACTGCCAGGCCAGGTCCTCCATGAACCGGAAACAAGCATCCTAGGACCATTTTGGGGTATCATCCCTCATCAGCCAGGCTAGCTTCAACCCTGTGGCATAGCAAGCACAGGACCCATGTCTGGGTATGCCTATCCCACTTAGGGTGACGAATCCAAAAAGAACAGATGATGGATGGAATGCTGAACAAATCAAACATTCACCCCCAGTCACAGATCTGAGTTGAATCCTTTGTTTTTTTGTTTGCCATGCCATTCCAGTTTGGAGCCAGCCATATACAAATCAGTCTTGACCCTGCTCCCCATTGGAACAGTCTACCCTGAACTGCCTGGCCAGGTCCTCCCTGGACTGGAAAAAAGCATCCTGGGACAGATTTTGGGGTATCACCCCATATCAGCAATTCTAGCTTGAATCCAGTGACATAGCTAGCACGGGACCTACATCATACCTTTCCCACTTAGGGCAACAAATGCAAAAATAACAGATGATGGATGGAATTCTGAACAAATCAAACATTCACCCCCAGTCACAGGTCTGGGGTAAATCCATGTTGGGCTTCATACAGGATTTAACAATGCTGGTGATTGCCATTGAGGACTAGTATAAGTATTTAAAAAAAGAAGGCCGGGCCCTGGGGGATGGGGTCCAAATCGGCCAGGTTAGGAGTGCCACATGCCCCCCCCCCTCCCCTATTACAGATAGGCCAGCCCGGCGTGAAAATCAGCCCGAGGATAGGTCCCTGAGGCTTAAATCGGCCTAGGAGGGTGGGGGCTGAGCGGCCCCCCTCCTCCATTTCAAAAAGACCTGGCCCCGGGGGATAGATACCCCGAGGTTTACATAGACTCGGGGAATGAGGGGCCACGTGGCCCCCTACTATAATAAAATGAAAAAATGTTTTTAAAAAATAATAATTAAAAAGCTGACCCAGCAAGTCGCCGGAGGCCCCGCCCGCTTTCACCACCACTCTGCAAACACATATCCAGGTGCACTACTAGTTGGGGGATAAATTCCCCTTGGCTCTTGAGGGTCCTTGGGAGCCAACTACCCCTCCTGTTGCTTCCAGTAAGCCCCACAAGTGAGATTGCTGAGAGGTCATTGGAGGCCCTTACCCCTTTCGCCACCACTGCAAACGCCCCTCCTGGTGCACTACTGTTTGGGGGATAAAGTTCCCTTAGCTGCTGAGGGTCCTTGGGGGACAACAAGCCTCCTGTAACCTCCAGTAAGTCTCAAACAGCGAGATTGCAGAGAAGTCGTCAGAGGCCACGTTCCCTTTCTCCACCACTCTGAAAATGCACCTCCTGGCACACTACTGGTTGGGGAATGAAGTCCCCTTGGCAGCTGAGGGTCCTTGGGGGCCAACAGGCCCTCCTGTTACCACCAGTACCACCCACACACCGAGATTGGTGAGAGGTCTTCGGTGGCCTTGCCCCCTTTCTCTACCACTCTGCAAACACGCCTCCTGGCACACTACTGGTTGGGGAATGAAGTCTCCTTCGATTCTTTGGGTCCGTGGGGACCGAGATCCCCTCCTGTTACCTCCAGTAAGTCCCACACAGCAGGATTGCTGTGAGCTGGTTGGAGGCCCCGCCCCTTTTCCCCGCCACTCTGCAAACATGCTTTCTGGAGCACTACTGGTTGGCAGATTAAGTCTCTTAAACTCTTAAAAACACTTACACTTGATGATGTTATCAATGATGTCATGTGAGATGTCATCAGTGATGTCACTGACCATGTCATGGGTGATGTAATATGCGAGGTCATAATCAGTGCATTGTGGGGGCGTAAGGTATACTTAGCTCAGGTAACTATAACTGCTGAATTTCTATGGTTTTGTTTGAGTGAAATCTGAGCCTAACTATTGCGTCCTTGTAACCCTTGTTTTTTTCAGCTAATATATATATATATATATATGTGTGTGTGTATATATGTGTGTGTGTATATATATATATATATATATATATATTAAACACAGGACAAAATCCGGGTAAAACTCCGAAATAAATCCAGCGGCACGCCAAGGACAACACAATATACCTTTATTGTGTCACACAAACAGAACTACGCGTTTCGGCGAAGCCTTTGTCAAGTTACTGACCTGTGCCCAAATTCCCCTAGAAATACAGGTCACGGTTCATAAACATAGAAGAAAACAAACTTTACGAGCGCTCTGTTCAAAATGAAATAATTGTCAAATACATTCATAAATCGTGACGTTTCGTCTATATACAATTGGAATTACCACTTTATAATAATACTGTGCAAATTTTGTACAGATTAACACAATGAACCTAAATTTAAATTATAATTGTTTCAAGGCAAGTGCCTACGCCATTCATTATTGCACATATTTTTTAAAGAGACACAGAGCCATTTCGTGATCCACTTGATTACGAGAATAATTCGAGATGAACCTAAATGTAAGGCACCAAGGAATTCATGTCAAATACAGAACTATAGACAAATAAATAAATGTTATTATCGGTAATGGTAATGTACCCACAATAGACAAATGTCTATATTCAGTAACAGCCCAAAAATCCTGAGGGTAATGTACCCATACAGTGTACATACAATCAAAGCAATCATAGTGCATCGGGCTATTAACAAGTTCAAGTATAGGCCCAAACTCCAATTAATAGGACATAAGGACGCGTACATAAAATTTAGGTGCCAAACAAGCTCATATAACTTCCCAAGTTATATCGGGGGAAAGTACAGGTGGGCAGATAGGTCAGTTGCTGTTAGTGAAGTGTGAGGGACGACCCTAGTTAACCCAATAACTGATAAAAGAATCTAAGTGAGAAAAATAATAATAATAATAGAAATAAAATAAAATAAAATAGAGATAGGTACAGATGGTCTCTACTGCTATGCTAAGCCTAGCTAATAGTCAAGAGAGACTGCCAGTATTCCATTGATCAAGACACTATTCTCGTGCCATCCTAAATCTGTTCACTCTATAATGTCAAATTAAAATGATAGTGATGTTAAAAAGAACACTCAGTGTGGTAGTACAGAGAGGAACAGAATAGCACTATACTAAGTCAATTAACCTATATGGGTTGCTAATTCCTCCCCATAATTCATCCCGTTAGGAATTTTTGCATTAAGTTCGATGATGTACTTTGATTCGGTAATCCTTAAGAGTTTTTCCCGATCCCCTCCTCTAGGAAGGGGTAGGACTCTGTCAATACCAAAAAATTTGATCAAATCAGCATTGCTTTGATGTTTTTCCTGATAGTGCCTCGCTACGGGATAGTTCAGATCCATATTGGTTACAGCCCTCATATGCTGTAATATACGGGTTTTTAGCTGCAGTTTGGTGCTGCCCACGTAGTTTAACCCACAAGGGCATTCCAGGACATAGATTGTATAGTCACTGGTGCAGGTGATGAATTTCTTGATAGGCTTTTTCAATACTATGTTCTTCCCCACAGTGTAGCTATCCCGATTATTGCTGTGTTTACACGCCTTGCAGGAACCACATTTTTTAAAACCCTTGGCTGTTCCCAACCAGCTTGTGCTGTTAGATATATTTTGATAACTATGTACCAGTTGGTCTCTCAACGATTTGGATTTTCTGTATGTTATCGCTGGTGTTGCGCCTATTTCCGAGCCTATTATGGGGTCCGATTCCAGCAAACCCCAATGTTTGTTCATCAGGTACCTTAGGGTATTGGATCTACGGTTATATGTTGTAATTAATCTGGGTATCCCTTTGTTTTTCCCTTCTTTTTTGTTAGATGAAAAAAGTACCTCGGCTCTTGGCATATTTTCCACTTTTTGACTGGCAGTGGCAATCACCTTAGATGCATAGCCTCTTTGTTCAAATCTCCTCTCCATGACCCGCTTTTCATTTAGGAAACCTTCTTTGGTGTTACAATTCCAGCTCGTAGGAATTGTAACACCAAAGAAGGTTTCCTAAATGAAAAGCGGGTCATGGAGAGGAGATTTGAACAAAGAGGCTATGCATCTAAGGTGATTGCCACTGCCAGTCAAAAAGTGGAAAATATGCCAAGAGCCGAGGTACTTTTTTCATCTAACAAAAAAGAAGGGAAAAACAAAGGGATACCCAGATTAATTACAACATATAACCGTAGATCCAATACCCTAAGGTACCTGATGAACAAACATTGGGGTTTGCTGGAATCGGACCCCATAATAGGCTCGGAAATAGGCGCAACACCAGCGATAACATACAGAAAATCCAAATCGTTGAGAGACCAACTGGTACATAGTTATCAAAATATATCTAACAGCACAAGCTGGTTGGGAACAGCCAAGGGTTTTAAAAAATGTGGTTCCTGCAAGGCGTGTAAACACAGCAATAATCGGGATAGCTACACTGTGGGGAAGAACATAGTATTGAAAAAGCCTATCAAGAAATTCATCACCTGCACCAGTGACTATACAATCTATGTCCTGGAATGCCCTTGTGGGTTAAACTACGTGGGCAGCACCAAACTGCAGCTAAAAACCCGTATATTACAGCATATGAGGGCTGTAACCAATATGGATCTGAACTATCCCGTAGCGAGGCACTATCAGGAAAAACATCAAAGCAATGCTGATTTGATCAAATTTTTTGGTATTGACAGAGTCCTACCCCTTCCTAGAGGAGGGGATCGGGAAAAACTCTTAAGGATTACCGAATCAAAGTACATCATCGAACTTAATGCAAAAATTCCTAACGGGATGAATTATGGGGAGGAATTAGCAACCCATATAGGTTAATTGACTTAGTATAGTGCTATTCTGTTCCTCTCTGTACTACCACACTGAGTGTTCTTTTTAACATCACTATCATTTTAATTTGACATTATAGAGTGAACAGATTTAGGATGGCACGAGAATAGTGTCTTGATCAATGGAATACTGGCAGTCTCTCTTGACTATTAGCTAGGCTTAGCATAGCAGTAGAGACCATCTGTACCTATCTCTATTTTATTTTATTTTATTTCTATTATTATTATTATTTTTCTCACTTAGATTCTTTTATCAGTTATTGGGTTAACTAGGGTCGTCCCTCACACTTCACTAACAGCAACTGACCTATCTGCCCACCTGTACTTTCCCCCGATATAACTTGGGAAGTTATATGAGCTTGTTTGGCACCTAAATTTTATGTACGCGTCCTTATGTCCTATTAATTGGAGTTTGGGCCTATACTTGAACTTGTTAATAGCCCGATGCACTATGATTGCTTTGATTGTATGTACACTGTATGGGTACATTACCCTCAGGATTTTTGGGCTGTTACTGAATATAGACATTTGTCTATTGTGGGTACTTTACCATTACCGATAATAACATTTATTTATTTGTCTATAGTTCTGTATTTGACATGAATTCCTTGGTGCCTTACATTTAGGTTCATCTCGAATTATTCTCGTAATCAAGTGGATCACGAAATGGCTCTGTGTCTCTTTAAAAAATATGTGCAATAATGAATGGCGTAGGCACTTGCCTTGAAACAATTATAATTTAAATTTAGGTTCATTGTGTTAATCTGTACAAAATTTGCACAGTATTATTATAAAGTGGTAATTCCAATTGTATATAGACGAAACGTCACGATTTATGAATGTATTTGACAATTATTTCATTTTGAACAGAGCGCTCGTAAAGTTTGTTTTCTTCTATGTTTATGAACCGTGACCTGTATTTCTAGGGGAATTTGGGCACAGGTCAGTAACTTGACAAAGGCTTCGCCGAAACGCGTAGTTCTGTTTGTGTGACACAATAAAGGTATATTGAGTTGTCCTTGGCGTGCCGCTGGATTTATTTCGGAGTTTTACCCGGATTTTGTCCTGTGTTTAATATTTGAGGCGGAGTTGTGACCGTTGCTGGCACCGGCGTCGCGAGGGAGGAGAGCGGGGATTTCACAGCGAATTCTTGGAAATATATATATATATATATATATATTATATATTACAAAATAGCTTAGTCATATCTAATCCACAGCTCATTTTCACTGTAGAGTGGTACAAAGAAGCAAAAGCGGCACTGCAGGGATTCTTTCTTATATATTTATTTCACCAGTGCATACAAGGGACCATCTGCGCGTTTCGGCATTTGCCTTCAACTGGACCATAGAGTCCACGTGTTTGGCTAGTCCTTAAATAACTCTCAGGACCTTAGTCCTTTTACAATGTCAACCACTACTACCAGACTAAACCGCACTCGTTTTTTTTTCATATATATAATTTATCAAGCATTGTAGTTCATTTTGTAATGTACATTTTGTTTGCACTCTGCTTGAATACATTTGTTGCATATGGGCAATTCAGACAATTGTTACACATAGTTTACATCAGATCTGTAAAGTACCCGAATCTTATAATGCTATTATATGCATAGTGTGCAAGGAATTTTACCATTTAGGTGCACAGTGAATATGAGAGAAAATTATAATGAATTAATTACTTAATTGCAAACATAAAAATTAGAAATATAGCACATACCACATTAAAGAGAAATATGATGAAACCTATATATGGGTTTAAGATATCAAACTCTGATAAATTACATGTCAATCTTCAATTTCCAAATATGGTCAATGATTGAGGTTTAATTAGAGGATAGGCAGGATTTGTAAATGCCACAATACTATTAGATCAAAGAGACAAATAATAATAAAAAATATAAAAAATAATAAGACCAAATATAACCCATTGGAATGTGCTAAGTGCTAGCAACAGAGGTCTTTTCTAATTTACAACCATATATCATAATTGATAAGTCCTATTCAAGATTGTATTCATTGACAAGGGAATACCCTTATATGTAAAGGCCACATTTATATATATCTATGTCAATTCAACATCCGCTAACCATGTCGCCCACATTGATATTTGAAATACAAATTGCAGTGATACGCCATTGGTATAACTCAGTTCAAATAAAGAGTTATACCACAAAGTCAAAGCAGTGAACATTCACTCAATAGATAATAAATATAATTAACCAAGAGAGTTGTACTCATATGTTTCACTGTCAAGTATATATAGAGGGTATAAAGTGCTACATTCATCCTGGAACAACTTATCCAACAATTTGGCCTTAAAGTGCTAGTTCATTTAAAGTGCAAATGCAGAAATATACAATGCTAGCAAGGTATGGGCGTGGCAGTAGAGTATAGGTCCACACCTGCCAAGACTTTCGTGATAAGCCATTGAGAAACGGCGCGAAGCCTGAAATGCATTTGGCGCTTGAGATGGGGGAGTAAGCGCGCTGTGCCTGTGCCCGCAATAAAGAAAGGTACACAATTTCAACGGTGTTGGCTTTTCTATCAAGGGCAACCTTTGTGATATAATGCTAGCAAGGTATGTATATATATATAAGATTGGTGAAACTCGGCTGATAATAAATTAACAACAATTGTGCCTTACCTGGATTTGCGTGGTTTCCATTCTTCGTTTCTACGGATTTTTTTGGAGATGACAAATGTGTGATATATATATATATATATATATATTACCTAGTCGCCAGTAGGTAGTTATAGTTCGGACCTTGTTTCTATTCAAAAAGCATTTTTTATTTTCCCAATAACTTTGGCGCTGGTTGACGAATCTTCGCGAAATTTTCAAAACTAGTGGGGCACTCCGGTCAGCTCCTATCTTGAAAGTTTCAGGGTGATTCGGCAAGCGGGGGCCGAGAAAAAAGGGAGGTCCCAAAATGTTTCTCCATGTTAATTACCATGTGAAACTTTAGACACAGTTATAACTGAAACTGCTGAACGGAATTACACCAAATTTGGCAAAAAGGTAGCCCTTGGTTCAGGAAGAGATCTTTTTTTTAAATGGTGTAAATCCGTTCAGTAGTTGCTGAGAAAATCAAAAAATAAAAGTTTCGATATTTAGAGGCACGGTGGGTCCGCGCACCCTCCCGATCACGAGCTTAATTCTAATTGGCTGTCAACACTCCAAACCAGGAAGTGTTGGCAGCTATCTTGTGCCTCGGTAACCGAGGCACAAGAAAACAGAAAAACAAACGCAAAAAACAAGAAAAGGGGTAAGGGTAGGAACATCCTGACCCTCTAGGCCTGCTCCGGGGGTCCCACAAGGACCCCCAGGCCCCAAAAAAACATTTTTATAAACAAAAAATGGGCGAGATTCGCGCATCCAGCTCAAATTTCGGCCACATTTTTTATTATTTAGCCCCCGGCTGGGCCAAGTCCCGGGGGCATTCTATAATGTGATTGCGGGGGCCCAGGGAGGCACCCGCAGCCCCGGGGACCGCCACCCCCGGGGCTTTCCATAAATATTTGCAGGAGGGCACACGGCCCCCTCAAGCCCCGGGGACCGCCACCCCCGGAGCTTTTATTAATTATAATCACGGGGGCACACGACTCCCCACTGCCCCGGGAACCGCCACCCCCCGGGGCTTCTATTTAAAAAAAAATAATACTGCTGTGTGGGGGGGGGCTTGAGCCCCCCCACACACCCCGGGGACCGCCACCTCCCCGGGGCACTAATATTCAAATTAGGGGGTCCGTAACGGACCCCCGAGTCCCAGGGACCACCACCTCCCCAGGGCTGTGCAATATGTGGGAGGGGGGGCCGCGCGGCCCCCCTCCTGGAGCCCTTAATGTCTGTGGGACTGCCACCTCCAGGGCCGGCTCATGCAGTGTCCCGGGTGCCCACCCCCGGGACACTGCTGTTTGCAATGACAGGGCGGGAGCCACGCGGCTCCCGCCCTGTCATTGCAAACTGCTTTGCTTCATTGAAGCGAGAGCAGGGAAACCTGCTCTCGCTTTAATGAAGCAAAGCAGATTGCTTTTCCACAAAGGGAGCTGCATGTTAGCAGCTCCCCATGTGGAAAAGCAATGCCGGCTCCAGCAGGACTCGGGGAGCCAGCAGGACTGTGGGGGCATTGGGGCACCCCCCATGGTCCCTAACAGAGAGGGCCAGCCCCGGGGATGGGGTCCCCGGGGCTAGAAGTGGCCCAGGAGGGGGGCCACGCGGCCTCCCTCCCCCAATTCTTTTTAAAATAAATAAATAAATAAAGGCCGTCCCCGGGGGATGGGGTCCCCGGGGCCAATAGAGGCCTCAGGAGGGGGGCCACTTAGCCCCTCTCCATAAAAAAAATAATATTTATGTGGCCATGCCCTGGGGGATGGGGTCCCCGGGGCTGGAATTGGCAATGGGAGGGGGGCCCACGCGGCCCCCTTCCCGTTCAAATATATATATTTTTTTTAAATGGGGGTAAGGCCCTGGGGGAAGAGGTCCCCAGGGCCCAAAAAAAGTAAAAGGAAGGGGGGGGGGGGCACACAGCCCTGCTTCTAAAAAAATAAAATAATAAAAAACACGGAGATCGTGTCGGAGGCCCCGCTCCCTCCTAGCAACACACTGCAAACGCGCCCTGTGGCGCATTTTACAATGGGGAATTAATTCCCCTTCAATACTGGGGGTCCCTGGGAGCCAATTAGCCCACCAGGTACCTCCAATAAGCGCCACAGGGCTGCGTTGCAGAGAGGTGGTTCATGCCACGCCCCTATTTACACATCTCTGCAACGCAGCTCTGTGGCGCTTACTGGAGGTACCTGGTGGGCTAGTTGGACCCCAGGGACCCTCAGGATTCAAGGCGACTTAATCCCCCAACTTAAAACGCGCCACGGGCGCGTTTGCATAGTGGTGAAGGGCGGGGGCGGGGCCTGAGGTGACGGGTGCAAACACGCCCTGTGGCGCGTTTTAAGTTGGGGAATTAATTCCCCTTCAATCCTGAGGGCACCTGGTGGCCAACTAGCCCACCAGGTGCTTCCAGTAAGCGCCACAGGCCTGCGTTGCAGAGAGGTGGGCCAGGCCACGCCCCTTTTTACACCTCTTTGCAAAGCAGCTCTGGTGCGCTTACTGGAGGTACCTGGTGTACTAGTTGGACCCCAGGGACCCTCAGGATTCAAGGGGACTTTAATTCCCCAACTTACAACGCGCCTGGGAGCGCGTTTGCAGAGTGGTGGAGAAAGGGGGCATGGCCTTTGTCTACCTCTCACCAATCCCACTGCGTGGGGCTTACTGGAGGTAAAAGGTAGGCTAGTTGGCCCCTAAAGGACCCCCAGCAGTGAAGTATACTTCAATCCCCATCCAAGAGCGTGCCAGGGAGCGCGCTGGTAGCGTGGTGGGCAGAGTACTTACCAGTGATGCTGTGTGGGCCTGACTGGAGGTAATAGTTTGGGAAGTTGGCCCCCAAGGATGTCCTTGGGGGCCAACTACCCCTCTTGTTACCTCCAGTAAGTTCCACACAGTGGGATTGCTAAGACGTCTTCAGAGGCCATGGCTCCCTTTCTCTACCACTCTGCAAACGTGCCTCGTGGCAGACTACGGGATGGGGGATGAAGTACAATTTAGTCCTGATCGAGTTTGGGGGCCAAGAATCCCTCGGGGTACCTCCTGTAAGTCCCATGCAGCGGAATTCTTGAGAGTTGGTTGGAGGCCCAGCACCCTTTCTCCACCACTCTGCAAACGTGACTACTAGTTAAAGTAGCATATTTCTGCACCTCTGACTTAGAGGTAGTTTTAATCCCCCTGCCCTATTATGTACTAGGGCCTTACAGAGGAGGTCATGCTAATCACAGGGCTACCCCAACGCATAGTGTTCCCTAGCGTATGTAGGTGTTTTCACTGTATTCTAAGTGTCTTTTAGCATAGCACTGGCTCTAGGCCTGGTTAGTCAGAGTCAGTTACCACCAGTACCCGTCTGAAAAAGTTGTGGGTACAGGATGATTTTGCAACAAGGCCTCTTTCTGCTCCTCTGTTGGTTCTTTCTGCACATGTCTTGCTTCTTCCTGCACTTTACTTAGTCTTTGTGGACTTCTGCTTCATTCAGCATTTCTTTTGCTTCTTTCAGTGCGTTTTTTCTTCTTTCTTCACATGTCCTACCTCTGTAGGCATAGTTAGAAACTAGCATTTAAAAAACCTTGGAAATTCACTTAAAAAACCATAGGTTTCAGGCACGTTATAGTTAGAAATTAGCATTTAAAAAACTGTTGAAATTCACTTAAAAAAACATAGGTTTCAGGCACGTTATAGTTAGAAATTAGCATTTAAGAAACCTTACAAATTCACTGAAAAAACCATAGGTTTCAGGGGCGTTATAGTTAGCTGGACATTTCACTCGTACAAAACCCGTGAAATTCCCCCGTTATAGTTAGTTCAGCTAACTATAACTCGCGCACCCACAATGCACTGCTGATGACGTCACATATTACATCACTCATGACATGGTCAGTGACATCACTGAGGACATCTCAAATGACATCACTGATGACATCATCCATGTGATAATTTGATGCATCTTCTCACAACCTAATATAACTTTTGATACACCCACTCTAAATTACAGACTGCCATTCTCAAAACCATGGACACTCCAACACCAATAACTACATACCATACCCACTCACTGATTCTTAGGTTTACACACACACACATCCACTCACTCACCCGTACAGTCACTCATACTTATGGTCAATCAGTACAGGACTATCATATGCACTCATACATCTATATAGACACTCACACACCGCACTCATCCAGAGGTACTCACACACCTAGTCAGTCATGCAAATAATTAATCACACTGCCATTTACTAACCTATACAGTTATATACACACCAGCTCAATAACTCATACAAATAATATCACGTTCTTACGCTCTTATACAATCACTCATACAAGCACACACTCATCCATACAGCCACTCTCACAATCAGACACTCACTTATAGCCATTTATGTACTCCAACACACAAATATACTGCCTTTCACATATGTAGTTACTCACACGTGTACCACTGAGCTATACATTCACTCACTAACACACCCATACATACACTCACCCACCCATACAGTCCATCACAGTTGCACTCTTGAAACCATGCACCCAGTGAATCACCCACTTACACTATGCACAGAGCCACACATACCCCACCCACATAAACACTCAGGCACCCATACAGATACTCAGACAACCAATCAATAAGCCATATAGACACTCATGTAGCTATTCACAAACCCATGTAGCTGCTTACACACCAACAGACAGACGGATACAGATATTCACACAGTTTAGTCACTAACCCATGCATTCAGTAAGATACGTTCAATCACTCACTTAGTCAGTCACGCACCTACTAAATCATCCATTCAGACACTTATACACACACACATTCTTCAATACGCCTTTCCCTATATATATTAAACATATTTAAACTTTACAGAAACACAGTCACTGGATGATGTCGTCAGTGATGTCATTTGAGATATCAGTGATGTCACTGACCATGTCATGAGTGATGTAATATGTGATGTCATCAGCAGTGCATTGTGGGGGCGTGAGTTACAGTTAGCTGAATTAACTAGAACGGGGGAATTTCTCTGGTATTGTACGAGTGAAATGTCCAACTAACTATAACTTTCCCTAAAACCTATGGTTTTTTTCAGTGAATTTCTAAGGTTTTTTAAATGCTAATTTCTAACTATAACGTGCCTGAAACCTATGTTTTTTTCATCGAATTTCAAATGTTTTTAAATGCTAATTTTTAACTATAACTTGCCTGAAACCCATGGTTTTTTTCAGTGAATATATATATATATATATATCAACCACAAAAGTGACTGTAATACACAGGAACCACTCAGACGCCTTCGTGTGCTTCGATAATACCGTGTTTAATGGCAAGCAAAGAACTACGCGTTTCGGCTTTACGCCTTGGTCACGTTAATCAACACTACATGTCAGCATGATTAAATACCTTATTTACAAAAATAAACAAAGGACACTCGAACACCCAGTATGGACCCAATACTGTGGCGGCCATCTTGTAATGTATACAGGTTTAGAATCAATATGAGTGAATACCGCTCATGAATGGATCTCCCACAGCCGACAAAATATACATACTAGCTGCCTATAAAATAATGACATTGCTGTATGTTAATTGATATGCAGACTCATGATTGTGACATGTTTTTACATACACCCAAGTGGGTTGAAACATTAATGCTACTTGACGCATTTCATGATAATGACTACAAATAGTAACAGTGACACATGAAGCCCAAGTGGGCTAAAAATGCAACATCACCAATAAATAATATCATAAGTCTCATTATAGATATAAGACAAAAGGAAAAACAACCCCAGTGGGCAATACAGCAGTTGTCACAAATCATTCGTAATTGCTGACCAAGTGGGAATACTTGAAACATGATTCTTAAATCCAAAATTCTCAGTCTTACATGATAAATGAAAATGTCTGTGGCCACATACATTAATATATAAAGATCACCACCTGGAACAAAAACAGAAATAAAAATAATTACTAACAATACTTTTCCTTCATGACAGTTATCAGATCATTATTTCTCCTGAAGATGTACTGCCAGCTCCTCACTCGAATTGAGACCTTTGGGTACCAGACGTCTACCCTACAAGAAATGGAACCGCAAGTAAATGCATCCATGGAAAACAACCGTCTATCAGTCATCAATCTCACAGATATGAAATTAAACGACAATGAACGCAATATCCTAGCACTGGGGTTGTCCCATAGCCCTGCCAGCGATTTCAACTATATGCAGACGCGCATTGACATTTATAAATTCACAAGGAAATTGTAACTACGCAAATTTCACTTGTTGCAAAAGAAGGGTCAACCAAACAAAGAAATATCCACGATTCTGGAAGCAACCAGTCCATCCATACTGACAGTCAGAGACATGGAGCTCTTACAAGATCTGCAAGAACTGCGTGAAGAAAGTGCCAGCTCACAGTGTTCCCAAACCAGTGGCAATCCCATGACAGCAACCGCTGGCGTTGCGGGTTTAACACACTTCAAGGCTAAATCGACCTTCAATCCAATTATGTTATATGACAACTTGGATGTCTTCAATGAATTAATGACTAATCAGTTGAAAAAATTGTATATCTCCACGCTGAAATCAAGGCGTACAATATCAAGGGGCAACAACTGTCATGGTCAACTGATACGCAAACTACAATCCAAAGATAACATAATTGTCAGACAGGCCGACAAAGGCGGCAATGTGGTCTTATGGCCACGTGAGATGTACTTGCAGGAAGCCCATTGTCAACTAAAAGACAGAGACTGTTACAAAATCAGTGATATAAAAACAGTCAAGCAGGCTTGGAGTGACTTTTATATCAAACTGCTAGGTTGGAAAAGCGCTGGTTTACTCAGTGGGGATGAATTCAAGTTTTTAAAAAATGACTATCCAGTGATGCCGGTCATTTACTTCATCCCCAAAATACACAAGGATGCCAACAAGCCTCCTGGGCGGCCGATAATTTCAGCCCGCAACAGCATCCTAGAGAATACGTCCAGATATGTGGATTTTTTTCTGCAAGATCATGTTAAACACTTGGCATCATACATACAAGATACCAGTGACTTCTTACGAAAGGTCCATGACATTGTGTGGCAAGACGACTATCTTCTTATCACCTTAGATGTTAGCACGCTGTATACCAGCATCCATCATCGTGACGGCATCAAAGCAGTGGACTATTTCTTGAGCAAAAGACCATTATGCATGTTGAACCACAATAGGATGTTGTTGAACATGATTTTATTTTGCCTGACCAATAACTTCTTTTTATTCAACAATCAGCTCTATCAACAGATGAGAGGAGTTGCGATGGGGGCTTGCTTCTCCCCAAGCTATGCCTGCCTGCATATGGGCCTTTGGGAGGAGCAAGTCCTCAATAACAAATTTGCGAATGTGATGGCCAACAATGTAATTAGATGGTATCGCTACATAGATGACTTATTCCTTGTGTGGAAAGGTAATGCACAAGATGCCTTAACTTTTATAAACAACATCAATGACAATGAGCTTAATTTACATTTTGTTGCACATGTGAGCAAGGAAAGAGTCAACTTCCTGGATGTAGAGGTTTATACCAAACATGGCAATTTGGAAACTACCCTACACCGTAAGCCAAAAGCGGGCAATACAATACTCCACGCTTCTAGCCACCACCCTGAGCATCTGATTCGCAGCATTCCCTATGGGGAAATGCTGCGAATCAGAAGAATCTGTAGTGTTGAGTCTGAGTGTCTACTTGCACAAACTGAGAGTATGAAAAGATTCTTGATCAGGGGATATTCTAGGAACGTTCTAGAGAAGGCAATGAATAAGACTATGATTATTTCAAGAACAGAAGCCCTTGCGCCTAAAAAGTCCATCCAACGTAGTGACAACTGTACTACTAACAATGATCCACCCAGGTTGATCTTAACTTACAACAGGCAACATTTGGCCGTACGTAAGTTAATCAACAAGAACTGGGTAGTGGTACGCAATGACCCAGTCATAGGGGAATCTTGTCCTAAAAAGCCTGCTATCACATTTAGCAAGGCACGCTCCATGAGCGACATGTTGGTCAAAAGTAGCCCTGAAATAATAGCTTCTAGAACATGGCTGCAGGACATTAAAGGTTTACGCAAGTGTGCTATGTGCTATATGCAAAGCTTGCAAATATGGCAAAAATAAAACTATGTTTATTAGTCCATTCAGTGCAACTCCTACCCCCATTTCGAAAAGACTAACCTGTAAGACAGAATACGCCGTTTATGTGCTGGAGTGTTCATGTGGCCTGCAATATGTGGGGAGTACCAAGTTGCAGGTTCACAAACGGATACTCCAGCACATAAGGGCAATCAACAACAGTGACGCGGCGTACCCTGTCGCCCGTCATTTCAAAGAATGCCACAATAACTGTCTTGACCACCTCAGCTATTACGTGATTGATACGGTACTCCCACTCAGACGAGGTGGTAATCGAAAGGCAATTCTTAGAAAATTAGAGACTAAGTATATCCTGGAGTTGGATTCCAAAGTGCCCAATGGGCTCAATTCCAGTGAAGATCTCTACACTTGTTTATAAAGGGATTAGTTATGCTTTCTGTAATATTTGATTATTGATTTAAAACAACAACTTTGAGATGAGTTTCAACCACCTCCTCTACTATCTAAATTTTAACTCTATGCCTTTTTTATATGTAACAAGTAAGTCAATATATAGCTTTTTAAAAATTGTATTAATAGAGTTCTGCACATATACACTTATTTTGAAATTATGGGTTCCTTCGACAATGATTTATCTATTGAGTGGCTAAATTGCATACTGTAAGCTTTGAAACACACAAAAGATACATATTCTATTTAATATCATCATATAGTATATGGGGATACCACATGTAGAATGCATTGGAAGTGACGCCTAGGTGGATGACATATTTAACACATGGCGATTGGTCAAGTGGGATACAACAAGATAGCCAACTCGGGTTGGATGGTAGCAATATTAATTTTGGGTATCCTCTCCAACTTGAGATGTCCATCTCACTAGGGCGTCCATAAAGATTAACATTTTTTGTCAATAATGATGACACAACACTATATAAATGTAAATGATTGTTGTTAATATTGAATGTTAATCTGTGTTTAAGTTGTTACGAGCATTCTATGATTGGTTAATTGAACAATGAGGTTTCAAACTTATTTTCAAGCTGTGACAAAGGATTGATTTTAACGTGTTTTTTTAATTGACACTGTTTTAAATCCTTGCAACTTTGCACATAATTTACAGTTATTTGCTTATATGCAATGTATATTCAGGATAGCAATATACAAATGTCTTGGCTTCTGAAGTTTTGGTTTTTAACGTGTTTATGAAGTCAATAGACAGGTATTTTAACCAAATGCGAATTTGCACAAATAAGAGCAGCATTTTGCACATGTTCAAAACAGTAATTGCACTAGTCAACTTTTATTGTAGATGTTTACAGGCCAATAATCTTGGTTCCTGAGGCATTTTTTGTCATTGTATGCAACTTTGCACGAAGAAAAAAGAGCAATTTGCACATTTGTTAAACTTCAAAGTATTTTGTCGATGTCTATGTATCCATAATCACATGATTGTTGCACTGGCACTTTAAATTTCATGGTCACTCCTCTGGGCGTCATGTGATCAAGGCTTCTTTGAAGCCGAAACGCGTCATGGCGACAGTGCTGGTTTGAAATGAAATAAAATAATTAGCACGAAAATCTGGGTCCGTACCATCTCTTGTGCAGCGCCTGTGAAGTGGAGTACTGCGACGGATTGCTTGGGCATATATATATATATGTATCCAGATAATGATGCTGGTGTGGGTCTGGTTCTTTTTCTTCTCTTGTTTTTTATCTGTATATAGGCAATAGGAAACTACAGATACTGACAAGTACTTACTATGGTGTCACTTAGGGTGACATTATGGTTATTTAGACGTGATTGATTTTAATCAACATGCTGGAGCTGTCACAAACAATGGGACATGATGGTACAATTTGGGAATCTAATTTTGGTGGTACACTATCCTGGAGGTGTCAATCTGGACTTGGAATTGCTTATGTTATAAAACAGTATAATATTATAGACCATTACAGAGAATGCAGTGTTTCGGATTAGATATTGGAGAGCTAATACTATAATTTTTGCATGGGTTTCCACATGAAAGTCTCCAATAAGAAGAGTAAAATACAAGTAATGCTTTGGCACTGATGTCACCATAACAGGAGCAAACTGATTAGCCGGTACAATGTAAAATTACAGTGGGGATAATTTCCTTTATATTTGTTAGCCCTGAGGAAGTCGCAGGTCTATCCCAGATACCAAAATGCATGTGTTGGCTTTGTGGCTAAGAAGACTTTGTGGACAAGAGAAAAGAATTGTACAATAAACTTAAAGAACAAACAATTCATTGGTGGAAAAACCCTTTTTCGAACACTAATTTTGAATGACCCTTCTGTATTAAATGTATCCCTGTGCTGGAGTCTAAGAGGCTTGCGTAGCCAAATGGGTTACACCGTAATTGAGAGGCGTTTTTCTTTTAGAAATGAGCAAAGCCCTCAGAGTTGAGGAGAGGGCTGGTTGCAAACGAGTGTTATGTCTGCAGTACAATCCTACAGATGGGTACATCGAAAATTGTACAATACATATAAACGCATGGATCCCATAACACTGCTTTATAGGCTAAGATGTCGCAACTTTTCCAGAAGTCTTTATGTGTTCCTATTAGGAAAGATAAAAAAGAGAGAAGGCCAGGCGGGCACCCTTGTCAATCTTTCCAAAGAGGTGCCTACTGCGCGCAGAGCGTAGATTTAATGTAAACTCGCATGATCTGAACTGCTGGAAACGTAATGTGCCTATATTACGAACCCAGAAAGAAGTAAGTTGTTCAGAAAGTTGTCGGTGACACGGTACATGCCCAAGGTCACTCTGCATGTTTCAACTCTTCCCTTCTGAAGCATTAGTCTCGGTTCTCGTTAACGCTGCAGCAGTCGTATCACTTTTCTCTTTTTTTATTCAGCATAATTCTCTACCTCTGATGACTAGCTTCCCCGGAATACGAAATGCATTTGAAGTGCTGGCGCCTCCGTCGAATTCCACTCACTCGTAATTCTGGTTCTTTTCTTAACTGGTGGATACTTTTTAGGCACTTGTCTTTTCAAACAAGTCTCACAATGCTCTCTCTTGCCAATCCTACTGGCTTGTTCTCTTATTGTTACCTTTCAATAGACCTAACGTTAGACGCTGTACTTCGGGTCACGTGCATGCATCCCTTTCGAATTCCTGCACACGAGGCTATGCTATATCACTGTACTGCCTACGACCAGCTTCCGGGCACCCCTTTCAAATACCGTCGGCGAACGTATGTACCTTCGACCAGTGCTTTAAATGGGCCGGTACTCACCGGTACTGAGTACCGGAACTTCCGGATTTTTTGGCCGTCAGTACCGGTACTTCTCTGTAGCCAGAGAGAGTACCGGTACCCTGATCCACAACACGGCAGGCGCAGGTTAGGTTTCTCTTCCAGTGCAGGGCAGATTCCGCACTGCTTCCGAGGAGCTTGAGATTACGTGTAATGTGTTAATCTGTTTTATTTCCATAAACGCATTTCTCTTGTGTTTTGACATGCTGCAACTGGTACATAAGTCATTAGGTATGAACATATCTTGCCCTTCGCCCCGCCCACTTGCCACACCTCTATTTTAATGAGTACCTGCACCTATTTTTTCCCATTTAAAGCACTGCCTTCGACTGCAGAATGTAATACTGAGTTAAGTTGGAAACGCTATTGAGACATTTGCCATTTGCAGGACCTTGTATACCTAGGTAACGTGGTGAGGTGACCTCTATTGTGTGCTCTGTTATCGCTAACGCTTTATTTTGTAACAACAATTATTGCCACGTACGAACTGGGGCTCGGAGCGAGCGAATTTTGTGTTTTTTCTCAAAGTTGCTAGTGTTAAAATGTGCTGGTTGCGCCCAATTTTACACTAACAGCTTGGTCTAATAAAGTACCTCACTGGTGCCTTTACTTCTCCATTAGGATAAACACCCTTTGCTTAAGATGTCTCGAAATATACAAATGTGCTGTTTCCGCGCCCATCCTCTGGGAAGGGAATAACTTTTCAAAGTGATAAGGATTTGTGTATACCCCTAAATTACAAGTACAAACCCGGGGGCTTCAATACATTAGTTTTTTTTTTTTCCGGCCGGATTCGCGCTCCCAGCGCAAATTCGGCCGATTTTAAATGGGGAAAAATAAGTGCAGGTACTCATTAAATTGAGCTCGGGTGTGGTTAGTGGGTGGGGCTGGAGGCGGAGCGAAACATAGTGATTGACATTTCTATTGAGTATTCATTTTGCCCTTACATTTCTGTTGATAGTAGTTTCAAACTTCCCATATCTGCAGATTAACATCTGGATATGTTAATAGAGGGTGGTGTGAAGACCTGTGAATAGGCTAAAATTCAGTGTGCCTCAGAACAAGAGAGACTTTTGAATTGCAGCATTAATAATGAGTTTCTACACCAGTTGTTGCAGGACATATCAAAACATGTGAGTAATGTATCAATATAAACAAAACTTGTTAACTCATTACACAAAATGAAGGCCAAACACAATATGTTAATCTTTTCTTATTTTGCAATACTTGCAGCTTCTTACTATCATACTGTTCTTACTTGGTTGCATTTGGCACAATATGCATACATTCTAGAGTGCACATGCACATCACACAGAAACAAGCGGACATGCACACACAAAAGCACTCCACACATTTCTTTGAATCTCTCTCTCGTTCTCTTCACGCGGGATTCTTCCTGCGTTTCCTCACAGCAGTGACAGTGTGAATGTAATTGACAGGCCATGCTCTATCAAACACAGCAGGACGGTGACATTTTCAACACCCGGGCATCCCCTGCATAACGCAAATGAGCCGCTGCTGAATGGTTCAGCAGTGACTCGGGTAAGAGCTAGGAAGGTGCTTTGGATGTCAGAATGCCCTATAGATCTGCTTTGCTCTGATACCCTCGAGCGCATTAGTGACCTTACCTTTCATGAGTACCGGTACTCTTCTTTGCTGTGGAAAAGTGCCGGTACTCAGAGGGCTAAAAATAAGAAGTGCCGGTACTCCGTACCTGTGAGTACCGGCCCATTTAAAGCACTGGCTTTCGGGGTCCTTGTGGGACCCCCTGAGCAGGCCTAGGGGGTCAGGGTGTTTCTACCCTGCCCCCTTTTCTTGCTTTACGCAATTGTTTTTCTGTTTTCTTGTGACTTGGTTCTACGGAGTCACAAAATGGCTGCCAACACTTCCTGATTTGGAGTGTTGGCAGCCAATCAGAATGAAGCTCGTGGTCGGGAGGGTGCGAGGATCCTTCGTGCCTCTATATATCGAAACTTTTGTTTTTTTTATTTTCTCAGCAACTACTGAACGGATTTACACCATTTAAAACAAGCATTTACAATGCAATGGTCTCGGCATTGTCAAAGTTAGTGCTATTGGTATTGCTCATGACATTGGCCTACTGCTCTCTCCTCTAAAATGTCAGTGCTTGGAGATATGTTCCCAAAGTGGCAGCTTTGATTAAGGGCAGAGGTGGTAACATCGTGTGGACCTTTCCTGCTATACTTCAAATTGAAACATGCAGTTCAATCATGTTTATGAATCTTTCACAAGAAAGGATTTCCCCCCCAAACAGGCTATGACAGCAGATACTAGGTGCACAGCGTCATTTCTAAAACAAACAAAAAACAACAACAAAGAAAGAAAGAAACAAGAGAAATAGCCAAGTCGAGAATATCCTTCTTACTCTGTCGCTATACCTTATTGGGAGGTGGACATAGACTGAACTAACAAATGAGTAAAAAACATTTTCTTCTGTAATCGATCTAAATCGCTACACTTTAAAATTCGAACACTCAATGGTACACTATTGCCACTGAGACGGTTAGAAATAGGGCTCGTGCAGACCCATTCTGCATTGGGTTTCGCGATGTCCAGTAATATATAAAATTGCGGTTGTATTAGCTAACCAAAATTACACTACTACCTTGGCACTGCGGTTCACAGTATAGTCCTAGTCCTGGCAAGGTGTGTGAGGGCCCTTGTTAGTCAATGTTTTTTGGGGCATCTTTTTAGTAAAACTAATGAGTCGCACAAGTAATCTACAGGCTGCTATTCGACAGCTCTGGATGTGCGCCTAAGACGTTGGCACCTCCCATCGAGCTCTCTGTAGCTCTTCCACTACAGTGCAAAGAACCGTGATGCGTGCAGTCCTTCACGAGCATAAGTAGGGGGTGGGGGGGAGGGCGGGTTTATATGCATCCTGCAGAATAACAATTGATCGTCATTCTATGTCTACGCTGCGACTAACGCGCTTGATACATTTGACAGGTCAACACTCACACACAAGCCTCTCCAAGTGATCTCTTCTGATCTCTGACTCGTGTAAACACAAGTCTTAACTGCCCTTTATTTTTACTTCCATTGCTCGCGCGCTCTACAGACGCACCCTCCCTTTGTGTCCCCTGGGAGGTGGGAGTATGTGTTTGGGTGTGTGTTTGTTCATGCTTACAATAACACAATAGGCAACCTGCTATCTCATTTCTCGGGGCTTGCATGCAATGCCTATCCGAGGCATCTAGACCTGAATTAAGCCTTTCAGTGGCTCCATTACCTTCAAAGCATTCTTTGCCTAAGAGAACCCCCAGCTCCCCAACTCAAGGTGGTCACGTACCATGGGGGAGAACCTCACCACAATAACACTTAACTGCAATATATGAAATAAAAACCACGCATTTTATTAGCAAAATCTACCGTGGTCAGCAAAGAGATCTATTTACACTCTGGGCAGAACGTGTAGCATGAAATCCTGGAAATCTTTCGGTGGAGTCTGGCTGCATTAATCTGAATATCCGGCACAGCCCCTTGTTAATCCCATGCTTAAACCACCCTTGCTGTCCTGGGTGGAATGTAAACAGAGGATCGGCAGCGCCGCTGCGAGCTCGGAGGAACAGTACTGTGCAGAGATAGCGGCTTTTAAAGCATTCACACCACGCACCCTAGCATCCCCTTTACCCTGGGGGCAAAAGAGCCCCCTTTAAAGAAAAGGGTAGGTTTTACTAACACCTCTCAATACACATTTGCAGATTGTACCTTCTGAAGTAATGACTTTTGGACAAGATAAACACCAGAAGCAAACCACAGAGAGAAAGGAAGCCCCTGGAATTAAAAGGCTCGGATTTCACTGCTGTTTATATATAAAGCAGGACTTATTACTGAGATGGAGTGTAGGAGTTTTAAACTTGTGTTAACGTGCATTGTGTATTAGCAAAACAATTGCGTCACCTATAAAACATACGCTATGTAGCTTTTGTCTCTGCGTACTGTTTAAACACAAGTTGCCTAAAATACCCAAAGGCCTGCTTTTCTCAAAGGTTTACCAGAGCTACTTGGCAGCGGCTCCAGAAATAGTTGAAACTTGAAAGGATTGTGGGAAGGGGCGGAGTGGCGGAGTGGCGAACCTCCGAGAGCTCTCCTCTGTGATGCGCACAGCTATGCCCTATGCTCGGTGCATCACACTGCATTTACCATCTCTGTGGTAATGCTTGCACTGCACGCGGCCGGAGGAGCGACTGTACGGAACGGCCCGCTGTACCCTGTGCGTCTAACCCCGAGAACACGTGACCCCCCCTTTGTGGCTTAACAGAACCAATCCAGCACCAACAGCCTCAAATGCGCGGCGCTAGCCCACCTATAGAAACTGGAGCGAGGGGGAGACAAAGCCAACATGAGCGTAAAATGGAGGCCTTTCACAAGGAGAAGCAGACACCATCTGGTTCAATAATCAGCCCGACACCAAACAGCTGGAAACGGTCAACTTGTCAGAATGTGCCCCAACTCGTGCTCCGGAGTGCCCCGTTTTAGATGCAACTGGTTACAGATGACGCCAGTAAGCACGCGCAGTCCGACAGATGGTGCGCGGCCGCCTCCGCACCAGAGATCTTTCCACGGTGCTAATTAAATCGCTGTGGAACATCGCGTGCAGGCACTCAGGCCCATTAGAGCCGTGCTCTTGGGCTGTAATCCTTTGCAGCGGGATGTGTCAGAGCAGAGAGACAGGCATCGCTTTGAAGGAGCAATGGCGGGGAGGAAAGGGAGATAGTGACGTCTTTCTCCAAGGTCAAGCAGAAATGCCTCAGAGAAACGCAGCGTCATGTTCGGATTCGGGGGCGTGTTTTTCTTTCTCTCCTCTTCCCATTGGCTGGAATGTTTACATTCCAGAGGAGAGAAAGAAAGTAAAAAACACGCCCCCGAATCTGAAAAAGACGGGGCTTAAATGGACAGACGCCCCTCTCCTCCAATGGCTGGCCTCCGTTTAGGAAGCCAGCCAATGGAGAAGAGGGACGGGTTCAAGCCCCGTACTAGAAAACATTAAATCTCGCGAGCGAGACTGCGCAAGCGCAGCCTTCGCTAGCCGAGACCTAAAAAGGGCGCTTTCTGAACCAAGCACTACCTTTTTGCCAAATTTGGTGTAATTCCGTTCAGCAGTTCGAGCTGTAGCTGTGTCTAAAGTTTCCTATGGGAAATGCATTTTTCGACCTCTTTTTTTAAAATTTCTCAGGAACTACTGAACGGATTTACACCATTTAACAACAAGCATTGAAAATGCAACAGGTCTCGCCTTTGATTAAGTTAAAGCCATTTGCTTTGCTAATGGTATTGTATAGCAAAGCAAATGGCTTTAACCTAATAAAAGGCGAGACCTATTGCATTTTCAATGCAATTCATTTTGCAACGATCTAGCCATTTTTATATTTTAAAAAAACAGTAATTCACAGCAACAGTGTCATCATCTCCGTTAATAAAGTGTCTCAAAACCCTTGGTTTGTGCTTGGAGGAGCCTGCATAGGTCCATTAACATTTACTGCTGCCTCACATCTCCCTGGCTTGCCCCATCTGAAGCACTCTTGACTGTCCATCATGCTCTTCGCTGCCCAACTCTTATACTGTTGTCGCTCTGATATGGACTATTTTACCCGCTGATGTTATAGGCGCCTTGACGAATTAGCCAGAACTGTCAATTTAAAAACGAACGCTGCACCCACTGCACCTTCCATGTACCTGGCGTCCGCTTAGAGGAAAAAAATGTAGGTGCGTTATGTATTTCCCAATCCCAAAACGTACTTCAGATTTTACCGCCTGTTACTCCCCACTCCCCCTCCCGGAGAGCCTGTAAAAAAAATAAACAACATGCGGTGAGCACGTGCCAATTCTACACACAGCCAAAACAAAACCCCCCTTTGTGCATGTATGTTACAGCATGTTCCCCCTAAAACACAGCTCTTGCGTTTGAGTGTTACTAGCATGCACAGACCTGAAGCACGCTTGTCAACATTTGGGAACACCCAATGGCAAGAATGTTCTGTAGAAAAGGAGGGTGGATGCCACCTGGTCTTGAGTGAGCCATGGTTAAGCAGGAATGTTAAAAAAATAAGTTTTCAAGCATTAACGCTGTAGTTGAAAAAAGAAAGCTGTCAAGCAGCGCTTCAAGTGGGGTTGGCACACAAACAACCAGTAGACACCTCAAGGTTTTCCCACACTGGAGGCAAATTAAGTCTTGGTATTTAATGTGAGTCCCACACCCTGGAGCAGTCGATGTGAGTCTCATACTTGCAGCAGTCACTCTTTTGCATTCATGAGTCTCACACCTAGGCTTGGAGTCAAGCCAGTGTCTTATGGGACCACTGTGTTTAATGAATGTTTTTGGACAGCAACCACACATTTTCGGCTAAAACTAACTTCTCAGCGCACCCCTTACCCCCGACTAAGAACTGATCTCTTACAACATGACTGTGCAGGCGAAATACCTACAGAACGCAAACAATGCTTTCCAATTGTCACCAGCGTCCCAATAAAGAAGCACAGTAATTTATAGGGCCAGTGCCCTGCAGCGTTACCTGACGGCTGTGCCCCTAGGTGATGCTGGGGAGGGTATTGCAGATGCTGCTGTTGGTGGTGCTGATGAGGCAGGTGGTGCTGCTGTTGGTGGTGCTGTTGATGTTGGTGCTGGTAGTGGTGGGAGCTCCCTGCCCCCTCTAGGCTTGCCCCCAGCTGGTAGTTGGCACCCCCAGGGTGCTGCTGAACACCTTGCTGTAGACTGAGCAGGAAACCGGAGCGGGACCGGGAGCGGGTCCTGGGGGGATCCATGAGGGGGAAGAGGAAGGGCGGCGAGGACCCTGGCGAGAAGGAGTGGAAATAGGACCCCGAGGGGGGCAAGAAAGATGCGCCGTCCTGCTGTGGGGGTAGAGGGGACTCAGGCGACCGCAGCCTGGCCTCCCTGCTCGCGGCCTGCCCGTGCTCCGGCCGGGGCGGCGGGGTGTGCTCCAGCCTGCCGGACCCCCCGGACTGCTGCTTGGGGGACTCCCTGCGGCGCGGCTCGGGAGGAGCCCCGGGGGCGCAGCCTGGGGTAGAGGTGCGGCTCAGGGGACTGCACGGAGTCGGCGATCAGCATCTCCCTGCCGCCAGAGGAGCGGGTAGGGCCGGGCACGGAGACAGTTCCCAGGATCCGCTCTCGGCGCCTCCTTTGTGCGGGCGTCCCTGTCCCTGTGCCGCTCTGGGGCTGCGGCTGCCGACGGTCAATGCCTGCTCTGCCCTGGTGCCATGCGCGGCCCCAGCAGCGGCGCAGCATAAATTAGCAACCAGGCGGGGAGCTCCCAGCCACCACCTCCCCCACTTCCGCACCAGCCCTGCTGTCTCCTCCCAGGGCAGGCTCCGCGTGGGCAGCGAGGGGGTGGCAGCGGCTGCCCGTCAAGCTCTGCTCCGCGCCGACCCCAAACTTTACCCCTGCCCGGGCTCGCTGCTCCAGTGTGCTCGGCGTTTATGTTCTCACAATCTTAAAACCCCAGCGTTTGAGGTGATATGGAAGAGCGCCTCAAACTCTGAGACGTGGAGTTGTGGGAGCCAGGGCAGGGAAAAAATGCACATAAAAGGAAGGTTGTAAAACCCGATCTTTCATTAGAGGGTCTCTATTGTGTGTGCTAATTACAACAACAGCCTGAGAGTGCTGTACAGCGGCGGGCTGAGACTCTGAGAGACGAGAGCTCACAGTGGCCTATGAGTGTTCAGCAGCGGCTGCCTGAGCTTCTGAAGGAAGTTGAATAAACAAGTGATCTGTCCCTCCAATGACCCGCCCTCCCTCCCGCAGAAGCGCCTGCAGAGCCCCCATTGATCCCCAGTCTGCTTTCACTTTCGTCCTTTACGAAAGTTTTCTTGTCTTTATGGGGCCATATGTTTGAAACACATGGCCCCATAAAGATAGGAAAAGCTTTTACCACAAACGTAAAGGAACCGAGCCAGTCCAACTGGGACGGCTCTAAAAGAGAAAAGTGTACGTCACTAGACACTCTTTTCCAATGGCTGGCCACCGTTTAGCATAAACGGTGACGCCAGCCAATGGAAAAGAGGGGCGGGGCTTAAAGCCCACTAGAGAAATCTCCTCTAAATCATTAAATCTCGCCAGCGAGACTGCGCATGTCTGCGCAGCCTACGCTAGCCGAGACCTAAAAAGGGCTACCTTTTTGCCAAATTTGGTGTAATTCCGTTCAGCAGTTTGGGCTGTAGCCGTGTCTAAAGTTTCCTATGGGAAAACATGTTTTGGGACCCCCCTTTTTTCTCGGTCCCCGCTTTCTGAATCACCCTGAAACTTTCAAGATAGGAGCTGATCGGAGCGCCCCACGAGTTTTGAAACTTTTGTGAAGATTCGTCTACTGGCACCAAAATTATTGGGAAATCAAAAAATGCTTTTCCTATAGAAACTAGGTCCTAACTATAACTACCTACTGGCGACCGCCAGTAGAGGGGGGGTGGGGTAGAGGGGGGGGTGGGGTAGGGTGGGGTGGGGTGTGGTGGGGTTGGTGTGTGTGTGTGCGTGTGTGTGTGTGTGTGTCCCCGTCCCAAAACACAGTATTCAACCTGAGGCCTGCCGAACTCGCGGCGGGTGCAACCAGGAAGCAGTGGTGGAAACCGCTTATAACACAGCAAAAAAAAGGAATTCATGGTACTCCCAAGGTCCGGTGCACTCACGGGGTGTGTGTCAGCTATAAAACATCTGCAGACGCGTTTCTGGCTCTTGCCGTCATCAGTACAGAAAAGCCGTCAATAAAACGACACAGTCATTTAAACGGTTCTGCCATATGGTTGGTTAATCCTTGGCCAATGAAAGGCCAGTGATGGGGCGTCACCGTTTTCATTATTTATTGCTTAATGCAATGTTTATGGTGCTCCCATCGCAAAAAATTAATTGGCAGCCGTAATAACTGTGCCTCTACATTCCCTCGCCTGCCACTGTTAGAACGAAAACACTGTGAGTGTCCCACATATGGTGAAGCACTCCTGCTTTGTATAAGCCACAACCTGAATAGGTCAACCGAGTCGGTAAGCGGCAGTTCAGCAGCCCAAATTAAATTCAAAACACAGTATTCCACCTGAGGCCAGCCGAACTCGCGGCGGGTGCAACCGGGAAGCAGAGGTGGAAACCGCTTATAACACAGCAAAAACAAGGAGTTCATGGTACTCCCAAGGTCCGGTGGACTCACGGGGTGTGTGTCGGCTATAAAACATCAGCAGACGCGTTTCTGGCTCTTGCCATCATCAGTGCGGAAAAGCCGTCAATAAAACGACACAGTCATTTAAACGGTTCTGCCATATGGTTGGTTAATCCTTGGCCAATGAAAGGCCAGCGATGGGGGCGTCACCGTTTTCATTATTTATTGCTTAATGCAATGTTTATGCCGCTCCCATCGCAAAAAATTAATTGGCAGCCATTATAACTGTGCCTCTACATCCCCTCGCCTGCCGCTGTTAGAACGAAAACACTGTGAGTGTCCCGCATATGGTGAAGCACTCTAGCTTTGTATTAGCCACAACCTGAATAGGTCAACAGAGTCCGTAAGCGACGGTTCAGCAGCCCAAATTGAATCCAAAACACAGTATTCCACCTGGTTGCACCCGCCGCGAGTTCGCCTGGCCTCAGGTGGAATACTGTGTTTATTCCACTGTGTATATTAACCTTGGGCGGAGAGCTCTGCTCCGCCCACGGAGTGTGCGGAGATTTGCCTACTCCGCGTTCCACGAAGAACGCAGAGTAGGCAAATCTCTGCACACTCTGCAGCAGAGCGGAGTTGACCAGCCCCTGCCTCCACCCCCCCCAGTAAGAATTAATTAAAAAGACATTTAAGGTAAAATAATAAAGACTTACCTTGTCCTGAGTCTTTATTATTTTACCTTTAATGTCTTTTTAATTAATTCTTACTAGGGGGGTGGAGGCGGGTGGCCGAGCGGAGTTCACAGTGTTGGTTCCCAACTCCGTGTAGTCCCGCTCCACCCAGAGTTAATATATATATATATATTATCTACTGGCGGTCGCCAGTAGATAGTTATAGTTAGGACCGTGTTTCCATAGGAAATCCGCAACATTCTATTTGGAATAACTTTGGCGCCGATTGACGAATCCTCGCGAAATTCTCAAAATAGGTGGGGCGCTCCGCTCCGCTCCTTCCCTGAAAGTCTCGGGGGGATTCGTCAAGCGGGGGCTGAGAAAAAGGGGGGGTCCCAAAACCCGTTTTCCCCATGCATTTTTTCATAGTACCTTTAGTCCGAGCTACAACCCGAACGGCTGAACAGAATTACTTGAAATTTGGCAGAGAGGTAGCCCTCAGGTCAGGGATGTGCCTTTTGAAGGTCTCGTGTAAATCTGTTCAGTATTTCCTGAGAAAATAGCATTTAAATCAATATATATATCTATAGGCGCGCTCAGAGCGCGTACCGTAAGCTTACCGTACGCGCACGCCGCCGTGCACGAGCGCGATTCTGATTGGTTGTTAGATCTTAGTAAACATTCGAATCGGTCGAAACCAGGAAGTGTCGGCCGCCATTTTGTCTCTCGCAGTCTGAGGGGGTGAAAAACAAAGGTGGAGAACGTGAAAAGGGGGCAGGGTGGACAGTTCCTGACCCCCTAGCCTTTGTCAGGGGGTCCCAGAAGGAACCCCAAGGGCAAAAATTAATTGTAATTTTTTTTCGAAAAATCGCCGAATGCGCGTAGCGTACGCGCACGGCGTAAACGGAAAAATTCCGCGAACTTCGCGTAACGATTCCGCGACTACGCGTACCGTGCGCGCACGGCAAAAAAAATAAAAAAAAATAATAATACATAACTTAGCATTTAAAAAACCGTACAAATTCACTGAAAAAACCATAGGTTTCACACACGTTATAGTTAGGAATTAGCATTTAAAAAACCTTGCAAATTCACTTAAAAAACCATAGGTTTCACACGTTATAGTTAGTAGGACATTTCACTCGTGAAAAACCAATGAAATTCCCCCGTTATAGTTAGTGCAGGCAACTATAACTCACGCGACCGCAATCCTCTGCTGATGACGTCAGATATTACATCACTGATGACATATGTGTTTTTCTGAAAAAAAAATATTTGTAATATATGTATAGCTAAAAATTAATGGAAGAAGACATGGGTAAATAAGTGTCTAAATACAGTGATGTAATATCTGACGTCATCAGCAGAGGATTGAGGTTCATTGGTTTTTCACTTTTCTTGTATTTAAACTTGTCCAAAGTTAGCAATCCTTCATTTTTCCAGCCAATTAGTTTCATTTGGAAGTAATTGATTACCTTACGCAATGTTGGATAATCACTGCGACGATAGCACTCTATGTCCTTGAGTTGTTTCGTTGCCTCAGTGATGCAGTCACATTTTTTCCATAGTACTACATTGCCGCCCTTATCGGCATTGTGGACAACAATGTCTAGGTTTCTTTCTAGTTTAGACATCGCATATATATATATATATATATATATATATATATATATATATATATTACCTACTGGCGGTCGCCAGTAGGTAGTTATAGTTAGGACCACGTTTCCATAGGAAATCCGCAACATTCTATTTTGAATAACTTTGGCGCCGGTCGACGAATCCTCGCGAATTTTTCAAAATAGGTGGGGCGCTACGCTCCGCTCCTACCCTGAAAGTCTCGGGGGGATTCGTCAAGCGGGGGCTGAGATAAAAGGGGGGTCCCAAAACGCGTTTTTCCCATGCATTTTTCCATAGGACCTTTAGACAGGGCTACAGCCCGAACGGCTGAACAGAATTTAATGAAATTTGGCAGAGAGGTAGTCCCCAGGTCAAGGAAGTGCCTTTTGTAGGTTTGGTGTAAATCTGTTCAGTAGATTCTGAGAAAATAGCCTTTAAATCAATATATATATCTGAGCCAGCTTACGGTGCGCTTACGGTACGCTTACCGTACGCGTACGGTGGCGTGCGCGAGCGCGATTCTGATTGGCTCTTAGATCTTAGTAAACATTCGAATCGGCCGAAACCAGGAAGCTGCGGCCGCCATTTTCTCTCTCGCACTGAGAGTGTTGATTAAAACACAAATGACAAAAACATGTAAAGGGGCTGTTTGGGCAGCTCCAAAACACCTAGCCATGTTGAGGGAGACCCCAAAGATCCCCCAAGGCCAAAAACGGAATTTATATTTTTTCGCTAATTTCGCCGATTACGCTTACCGTACGCGTACGGTAAAAAAATATGAAGAAAAAAAAAAGTATCCACAATCTCCCCACCCCGTGTGCAAATGGTGCCTGAAGGTCACCATTTGTGCATGGCTTATTAAAATTATGAAAAAGGAAAATATTACCTTGCAAAACGAAGTGCATCATATGTCCTCCATGTGCGTACGGTGCGCGAAGCGCATCGTGCGTACATGGCCCATCTAGCGTAACGTGGGCACGCGGTGCGCGTAGCGCACCGCATGCCCACCGTGCGTGCACGGC